>NC_141605.1:32725513-33425513 GCF_047967505.1 Dipteris shenzhenensis | reverse complement strand
GTCTAAGAGAGAGAGGCTTAGTTCTAATGCTCCATTATCAGTAGTCATAAAAACTCATCCATAAGTATAAATAACTAGCTAATAGTGACTTCACATTTTCGTCTAGCTATAGGTGATTCTCCATCACATAATGATATATTTTCTAATGAGATGACAACAATATATGAACACTTGAAGACCATTTGGAAATGAATTAGACTTGATAAAATTTTATTTTCTACCAATTTACATAATTTCCTTTGTCCTTATTGTTAAGCCTACATGATGCAACGAAGCATTAATATAGTGGGGCACAACCACCTCTATGAAGTTCCTTGATATATCCTCATTTCAAGGAAGGGGCGTAGCTACCTCGAAAAAGTTTCTCAATATATCCCCATTGCTTTCATACTATGGAGTGTTGGTTAATGCATAAATGAAGTTGTTAGTATGGTGGCCCTCTCTCAATTCCAACAAATATTTTCCAAGTTCATGTTTTGTTTCCTTCTCTAGTTTTCAGGCACAAGCCACAAGGAACAAAAGAGGGAGGGAAAAGAGGGGGGGACCAAAGGGTGTTGCTTGTTCAGGGGGTTTCAAGATAGAGCTTTGTAGCTTATGCAAAATGTAAACCTTCATTTTTTGGGAGGTTCATCTATCTTATGGACTCCAAGTTGTACAAGGATGTACGAACTAAAACTAGCAAAGAAAGGCTTACTAATAAGAGCATCTCTCACTAATAGTGTTTTAATATCAATAGCCATTAAAAACACATTTCATGTGCATACCAAACATGTTTGCTAACAATGGATAACTAACTATAGAAAATTTTGAAAAGATATAGCAAATGTACTCTTATACAACAGAATTTGATCATGGTTTTGATTAAATTTGATCTGATGATATTAACATGGAAGGGTTATATAATATGTATGTTTATGGAAACCATCATCATTTTATGGAAACCATCATCAATTTCTAAAATGGATTAACATTTCAAAAAATTTGAGATATGATTTTGAAAGGGTTAGAATTTGGTTAGAATCATTAGATTATTTTGTACCTGATTATAATTATATGCCACCTTCTTAAGCAACCTTTGATATCAATATAACAACTTAACTTGACCTTCATTTTCAAGCTCCATCAAGGTTGTAAGTGATGATCGATGACATAGTGACCTTTTATATGATGATATAGTATATTGGAACTCTTTTCAAAGGTGTAACATTGAAACAGGAACCTCAAGCTTCAAAAAAATTATGTTGGAGACCTTGAACCGTTTAAGAATGAATTGTACCTATCAGCTTTATGTTCTCACAAATTTATATGCTTTTATTTTAAATCCCTATTATAAGCTTACATGGCTAGAATGAAGAATTAGATAATAAGTATCACTATAGATTTTCATTGCTTTTATAGTTTGGAGCTCCAAAAAGCGCATAAATGAAATGATTTAATGTAATGGTAGATTTGTTTGGTGGGTTCCTTTCCACTCAGAAATATAGTTTTCTAAGTGCATAGCTATGCTCTCTCTCTCTCTCTCTCTCTCTCTCTCTCTCTCTCTCTCTCTCTCTCTCTCTCTCTCTCTCTGTAAGTTTGTTGTTAAACACTAACAAATGGGAGGGGGAGCACAAGGCCGGGGGATGGGAGGGACGACCTGCAAAGGGTGAGAAATTTTAATGTTATCCAAGCACATTCCATCTTTTGGAAATGATAGACCAAAATGGCATCTCATTCATCATTGACAAGCCACCCCATCCATCCCTCTGACTTTGCTAAAAATACTTTCCCTGCTCCAGCTCCTGCTTGTGATTAGAGGAATCATTGGTTTAGCCAAGCCACAACTTTTGATCCCTCATTGCCTGGAAAGTAGAAACCTCTTAACATCTCCCTCAATTGTGATTCATGCTCACATATCCATGAATTAATCAATGGTCTATTATTCATACTAATTGTCATTCTTGCTCAAATATCCATGAATTTTTCTTCATTCTACTATTCTTTCTCAAGTATATATGAATAATGTAAATGATAACACCTAAAGGTGTTATAAATCGAGGCAAAAGGAGTTCCAAGGTATCGACTTCCAAGACATTCTAATAATGCCAGCTAACATTGCCTAGCCTTGTGAGCCCATTTTGCACGATCTAGGTGAATAGTGGTACGTGGCTACAAAATCCAAAAAGGCTCTTCACGTGAAAATGCCATCATCACTGCCATAAGTTCATGTGAGAATTAAAGTATTCCCATTTACATTTTATTCACTCGAGCATTGCACACTCTTTTGGCCAAAAAAAGGAAGATGGTTCACATGCATGTAGCTTTTAAATACATCCATGCAAGTTGGGATTTGATCTATGCATAGTTTTATGCAAGTTGGGGCTTGTTCTATGTGCAGTTTTATGGAATAATCATAAGCATATCTCTTTTCAAAACTTTTAAAGGATAACCTTGATCTCCTCATATCATGATCATAATGGATTTTTGACTACACGAGAAAAGCTAGTTCGCATGAGGGATGGTGCAATCATACCTTGCATGATTTTATAAACTTAAGGGTGATCAAGATGGTGATTCTATAGATTTTCAAGGGGCAACTATAACTATTCTATTCACATGGTGTTAAGAAAGGACATGTAGAAGGTGAATTGGAATATCCTTACAAAAATCAACTCAAGGGAGGAGTGATGTCATAGTGTTAGGCAGTGGAGAAAGCATCATATGCTCATACACAACTATGTTACCTTTACTCCTCATGTGAAAGCCGATACAAGATATTTCAAATATTTGAAATTATACAAATACATGTACCTATACCTATATGTATACATATACAAACACATATAGATACACATATACATACACATTTGCATATGCATATACATTACATATACATACGTATACGTATACATACATACTTACACACACACACACACACACACACATGCATATGCATACCATGTACACATGTAAATAGATACATGCACACACACACGCATGTGATACATAGGGTTTCCTAGTAGTGCATTCCTGGAGGTGTGTGTGTGTGTGTACATGTTCATGTCCATGTGTTAGTGTGTGTGTGTGTGTGTGCATGCACGAGGGTGGGCGCGGATACAGGCGTGTTTGCATGTGCATGCAAATATGTAAGTGCGTGCGTGCGTGCGTGCGTGTGTGTGTGTGTGTGTGTGTGTGTGTGTGAGAGAGAGAGAGAGAGAGAGATTCTAATAAGCAAAATTTTTTTGACTATAGTAGTTCAATGCTATCATGATTCATGGGAGATATGTAACCTTGGCAATTAGATTGGTGGATTTTAGTGTAGTGTGTTAAGGGGAAAGAGGAAAGGAAATGAGTATTTGGTATTGGTCATGCTTCAAAATAGTGTTGTATGGTTGTATGCAATGGTGTAGTGTATTAAGAGAAAAGTGGAAAACAAATTACTATATGTGTAGTGGACGTGCTAGGAAAATAGTGTTATATGCATTTTGATAATGATAACCCAAGAAAAAAAGGAAATCAATTGACTACTCATCTGATAATAAAAGATAATTGACTATAAATTTTAACTTGCATGTGAGCTACACTTGATGATGGGGAAGGCTGGGTCAAAAAGAGAAAGAGCATAACCCACCTCTGTGGAGATCCCTACAAGGTTGTGTTGAACCTTTACAAAACCTTGTATATGGGGCTAGAAAATAAATCCTTTTAGTGTAACATTATATGGTTGTCATATGTATATTATGCTATTTACGATGATCTATCCTTCACATATATCTTACACTTAGCCCACCTTTCCTTCAATGCCCATGGGTGGCAAGTATAGAATTAAGAGTTAACTCCAGTTGGGTCAAAAAGAGAAAGAGCATAACCCACCTCTGTGGAGATTCCTACAAGGTTGTGTTGAACCTTTACAAAACCTTGTATATGGGGCTAGAAAATAAATCCTTTTAGTGTAACATTATATGGTTGTCATATGTATATTATGCTATTTACGGTGATCTATCCTTCACATATATCTTGCCCTTAGCCCACCTTTCCTTCAATGCCCATGGGTGGCAAGTATAGAATTAAGACTTAACTCCAGTTGAGGCATCCCCATGGTTGGTATTATTCTCGCATTGTTATTGTGTTGGTTGGACTTATTGTAGATTTTGTCATGTGAGGCAACATCCTTTCTTCCTCTCCTCTTAAAAATTGCATGAAATAGTGTGTGAATCACTCATGATGGTGGATAAAGATAGTTCTCTCTCTCTCTCTCTCTCTCACCTTATATCTCATGGTTTGTTGTGTCCCACTAGTATATCTCATGAGCCTCTCTCTTGTCCCACTATGGTCCCTTTGGTTTTGATAGTCTTTTGGCCCTTGCAAAATTTGTGCTTGACAAATCCTTTCCCATTGAGCCATGCCTTAGTATATATTGGCAATGATTCGTGTGATGAGAGATTGATTTAGGGTTTGAGGAGAAAGAGAGGTAAGGTGGTAGTGGGTAGAGAGTGGACATTGAGGGTAGGGATGGAATTGATTCTGAGTAACGAAAGGCCCAATGGAGAGGGCAAGTATGCAAGTGTAGTGAGAGAAGGAGCTTGGGGGAAGGTGAGGTAAGGGGTATGGAATGGTGACTGAGGATGGGTTAAAGAGATAGGGAAGGAACTTGGGGCACCGGGTCACCCTTAGAGCATGTTCTCATGATTGCTATGCTAGGATGCTCCAACACAAGGAAGCACAAGAGGATGTGGCAAAGCATATGTCCCCACTTGATCTTGTTGTTGATGGAGCTAGGAAAAATAGATTGAAAGTAGGATTAGAAAACTATGACAATATTAGAATTAGAATCCTGATGGGTTGGGGTTAGCAAACCTTGTAATGCCCAATGAGCAAGGAAAAAACGAGTGTTTCATGTGGAGCATTTCAATGCTACCAGAGGTTTTGGAGCAGTGCAGCGGTTGAGCAGAGGCATTTTTTTGGGCATGCATGCTCTACTAGCACTCCACGGGAAGAGCTTCTTAAATGGTGACTTGGGGCACTTGGAAGTTGGGATAGCACGAAGGCAGGTGTGATGGATAGTATCGAGTCTGTCTGAGGTTTTCATAGAAAAGAGAAAGTGGGGGAGGGGGGGGGGGGGTGTTCATAGAAAATATATTTCCCACAGAAGTGAGGAAACTCTGGGTTTCAAAATTCTCAAGGTTTTCTTGGAGAATTCGAAGGTGGAAGAACCTGAATTTTTGGAGGTGTTAGTGAATGGAGCAAAATATATATTTTTTTGGAAGAGGGGGAAAAAAAAAGAAAGGATGAAGAAGGTTCAAGTGATAAGGGGTTGAAGTTATATAGGGTAGAGGTGCGAGGGGAAAAATTAGGGTAGAGGGTGAAGTCAAGTG
This sequence comes from Dipteris shenzhenensis, assembly GCF_047967505.1. NCBI lineage: Eukaryota > Viridiplantae > Streptophyta > Polypodiopsida > Gleicheniales > Dipteridaceae > Dipteris > Dipteris shenzhenensis. The sequence goes on along the minus strand of NC_141605.1, from coordinate 33,420,159 downwards.
ATAAAGTGTAGAGGTAGAGATAAGACGGAGGGAGGGGCTTCGAAGGTCCTTCGTGGGGAGGACTGAGGCTTGTGTTGTTGACGTTATTGTTCGTCGTCGTGATCGGCTTCCTTGTGAGTTCTGTCGTCAAGAAGAAGCTTCTTTATCGTCATCTGCATCTTCTTCTTCTTCTTCTTCTTCCTTCCACTTCCCTTCCTCCTTCCCTTATTATTCTACCGCCTCCTCCTTGTTTCTGTAGCTTCTCCATCACCACCTCTCCAATAATATCCTTGCCACCTTCATCTTCCTCCTCCTCATCCCTCCTCCTTTCCTCTAACCCATCACTCATCTGCACTCCTCCTCCACATCATTCACGCTATCCACCTCTTCTACCTCCTCCTCATCATCACGTCTCCCTCCCTCCCTCCCTCCCACACTTTTTCTCCGCTTTTCATCTCTCGATCGCCCTCCGCGCCTTGCTGCAGTCAACGGCTGCTGCTGATTATATTCCGCCGCCCGCCCGCATTGCGCGACCTCATTACATGCTTTCCCCTGTAGCTTCTCCCTCCTGGGCGGTGCTTCGCGGCGCTCTCTAACACCGTTGATACCCTCTGCTTTGGCATTTCGTATCCTCTCTCTCCAACACCGCCCACAGTTCTCTCAAGCACCGCCCACAGTTCGCTCTTCTGATCGACCTGAACAGGAGTCGATAGCCAATCTGCTTTACAGTTCACGATCAGCTGCCCTCTCCTTCCTCATATTTTCTTCCGGCCCGCGGTTGCCCAGCGACTGATTCTTTGATAATATCTTACCTCTTCCAGCCAACTTACAAAACTATCCGTCGCTCGACGTACTATCTCGCTAGCTCACAACTCTTGACGGCGATTTTAATTTTACGATTTTCAACTACACCTGGGTTTCGCGTTCGTATACACTTTACGGCACTCCGCTTTCTCACTTCAGTCTGTGCTCGAAGACTTCTCAGCCTTACCAGGAAACAACTGCCCTGCGCAGCCTGATCCCCTTGGCGAGTTCTGCTTGCCGCCCTCAATTTCGTGGCGGTGCTGCTGCGCTGCAGAACCGCTGAAAGTAAAAGCTCCGGTGCACAAAGGCCACTAGCAAAGATAAATTGCAAGACAAATATGAAGTTGATTAAATCCGGAGATCTGTTTTGAACGAGAAGAATTGGAGGGCTGTTATTATTTCAAGTCCAGGCTCGTAGGACCAATTACTGAACTCAATAGCTCAGTGCAACTGCCAACGCTTCGAAGGTGTGTCGCGATTACACCTTCTCTGACTAATTCGATTTCTCTTTAATCCCGGTTTACTTGGTTCGCTAACGACTGTAAAATGGTATCGAGACATTGCGAAACTTAACGGAAATAGCAACTTAAAACAATTTAGAATCCGGATCCCCTAAATCGTTTCAAGTACAGCATTATGTTGATCGGTCACGTCCAATCATGTAGTTGATCTCCAAAGATCTTCTGTATCATGGACTGAATCTCGTTGCTTGGGTTACTTATGTTTTCTGAAAATAACCCAACAGACTAGGAGAGGCTCACAGAAGCAGTTGGTAAGTTAGACTACCTAGTCCGACAGAAAATACGTCAGTCTTGCGTGTGGTGTCGATGCGAATTTGCTGCAAATTGACACTTGTAGAGGACGTCGTGGTTAAACCAGTAATGATTTATGGCCTGCCACGATCCCCGGTTGGCTATCAATCGGTTACCAGATCATCACCTTGAAAAGTCGCAATTGAACATGCCATGCGTGTCAACAAGCAAAGTGGCTGCATTAAAGGTACACATGAGAAAAGAGTAGCCTAAAAAAAACCCTTCATGTGGGAGTCTGGAGATCTCCTTCAGTATAGACTCTAGAGCTGCCCACTATGATCAAGTCTCTTCTGGTCATGTTAGAAACGCCAGCAAAATAGATTCTCTGCATGATAGAGGTCGTTTTATTGAAATTAAGCTGAAGTTTCAGGAAATTTTGATCCCCATCTCTTAGATGGCTAATGCCGGAAACCTTAGGGATTACAAATAGGGTAGCAGAACATCTCACATTCCCCTGTATTTCTTGCTCGTTCAGATAAACATGCTTGCTATCTCGGTTGGATCCGGTCTGGATGACATGGGACTATTGAGGTAGTGGATTTGACAAAAAGTTACATAATATTATAAGAAAATGGTTTTGCAAATAAGTCTTGGACTCTGCTTGCTTCAAAGAAAGCCATATCAATTAATTTGCACGGTCAATTCTAACTGCGTATTACATTGCGCTTGATTCAACTTTCTCAGTATGTGTGCTTTACGTTACATATAATCTGTGACGGCAGTTTGGGAGAGGGGACTGCAGGCATGGTGCATGCTAAAGGTCTCACGTTGTGATAATTATTCCTCAGGAATGACGTTGCCAATAAATACGCATCCCCATGTTCCCCCCGGCTTCAGGTTCCATCCAACGGATGAAGAGCTTGTCAATTACTACTTGAAAAGGAAGGTGTCTTTGGACAAGTTCGATCTAGATCATGTTATCCATGAAGTGGACTTGAACAAACTTGAACCATGGGACTTACAAGGTAAAAAGGCTTTTTAGATTAAAGATAAGTAAATTTTTATGGAAAATTTAAGTAGATATAATCAAATAGCAGAGAAGCTAATTACCACCGTATTTTGTGCAGAGGCGTGTAAAGTGGACACCACACAGCAGACTGACTGGTACTTTTTTAGCCACAAAGACAAGAAGTATCCGACTGGTACCCGGACAAATAGAGCAACAGCTGCAGGTTTTTGGAAGGCTACTGGAAGAGACAAGCCTGTTCATTCTAATTGCCAATGCATTGGTATGAGAAAAACTCTGGTTTTCTACAAAGGTAGAGCTCCGCGTGGTCAAAAGACAGACTGGATCATGCATGAATACCGGTTAGAGGATGGTGAATTTGGAGGACGAAGCAATGTATGCCTTTTATTCTTTTAAAATTTATCCAATAAAACTTTTTCTGAAAGATCTTTAGTATGTTACATCATATATGAAGCTTTCTCCTTGAAGAGATGCTTTGTAGCATTTTTTTAATCTAAGCTTACCTGCAGGAAGATGGATGGGTTGTTTGCCGTGTTTTCAAGAAACGCAGCCACCAAGAAAAGGAACACAGCCACACAAGTTTATCAGAGGAAGAACAGCCTGGACCAATTTCGAAACCGGAATACAGCAGGGATTCACAAGACGATGCCGCAGCTGCTCATACATTCGCTTGCAAGCAAGAGTTGGAAGAATATGCACCTCAAGCTATATTCTTACAGCTTCCACAACTTGAAAGCCCAAAGATATCATCAAATACTGTCTGCTACGACTCTACAGATTTGAAGAGAAATTTTATTGACAGTTACAAGAAAGTACACACCCTACCTCGCCCCCTTGAAGGTTCTAGTTCCGTGGAAGATTCCAACAGCAAAATTTTCTACATGTCTGAGGAAACTTTGGCGGATTATGCTCAAAATGGACATTCGACAGATTGGAATTTGCTTGATAACATAGCAAGATACCATCCAGAATTCGGCAACTTTCAGGGTGATATTCCAGAGTATCTACATTTAAGCAGACAACAGCCAAGTTTAGATTATCCATCCAGCTGTGAAGTGAATCTGTGGAACTTTACACGGTGAGGAATTAGAGAAAGGACTGAAAGTTCTGAATCGTTGGTACGTGCTTGAGTGTGACACAGTTCTGTGAATAATGAAGACTATCATCAAATAGATAGTTCAATTCAGCTTCAAAAGACGCATACAAGATGTCGAAATATCAGGGCAGAAAATTGATTACAACACCTACATTATCCCAATGTCCCGAAAAGTTAGTTACTTGGGCATTCCGTTTGGTTGTTAAGGAACATGTGAAAATTTGTATTTGTAGAATGAATATTCTTTTTATTGCTATTCCTGTCACAGCAATATGTACAAGATTCCGAGTTTTCTCCCTGCGATACGACATATATATGAAGATTTCAAAAACTCCTCTATTTTACTGATTGCTAGTGCCAAAGGCTGAAGAATCAGCAGTATTAGATGAAACATCCATCAGCACAAACACAATTTTTGTGATCCACAGAGCATTGTATTTCGAATGTGTGTGCGGGATGATGATAGATTTAGGGGTCTTTGCTTTGTCCCTAGTGGATGTGGCGGGGCCCTACGTTGCCGGAGCTCTTTTTCGGTGCCGACATGACCGGATTAAGTGTTTATAAACATAAGTATAAGAATACGCAACATGTGTGCATAAGTGTATGTGTGTCTTGGTGGTTGAGCTTGCGTCTGATTATAGACAGGTAGGGGGTTCAAAATCCCCAAACGTGTATAGACTACTTTGGTTGGCCGGCGGAGGGGTGGATCCTATCCTCTTGAATGCTACAGATAGGACAAAGTAGAAGCCCCTACATCAGAATACAAAAGCGTAAATACCCTTATCCATTGTGAATGTTTTGTCTATTTCAAATGGGTCGTTTGTGTATCAGAACGTGTCAAGTCCTGTGAACACAAACTTGTAATGAGTCTATATTAAGCTATGTAACTTGGAGGAGACACCTTGCAACCCAAGTGCGTGCGTGCATGTGGGTGGGTGGGTGTGGGTCATGTGGGCTCATATGTGTGTGTGTGTGTGTGTGTGTGTGTGTGTGTGTGTGTGTGTGTGTGTGTGTGTGTGTGTGTGTGAGAGAGAGAGAGAGAGAGTGGGGGGGCAGGGAGGAGGGGCTTTTTATTGAGAATGGATCAAGAAGAGGCCATTTAGAATGAAGTTGAGATTTGATATTCATCAATCTACGAGTGTTAGTTGGTTTATGCCCTCCATTGTATTTATTTACTACTTCAAACCAATCTTCCTCCACAAACAAAGACCACGTGAGTATGCAGAGACCTAGCAAAGGATGTTAGGGAACGTTTGTAGAAGGGAGACCATTTTCAATGTGTAGTTAATAAAGACAATAAGATATCAAGTAGTGCGTAGTATTTGTTACATGAGAAATGCTTACAGACATAATGTCTTGACGTCACAGATAGTTGGATCTTCATGCACATTCAAGAATCCATCACTATCACCTTTGATAGTAGTGATTTTATCTTTACACTGAATGGGAAGATAGTAAGAAGGTGACTTGATGCAACATTCATACTTATGTTGAATAAATTTAATAGTTTTTTAAGGTTGATGTCATTTGTGAGCCCGTGAATGAGTTTATATTTATAAAATTAGTAGTTTCGAAGTTCATAATTTTTTGGTTCCATGCAATGTGTCTATATTATTTTTTTTAATCTTTTAAAATGTTGATTATTTTTTGGAAAAGTGTCACGGTAAATTATTCTCATGCTTTGTAGTATGTAATCATGGTGATAGATTCGAATATTGGTTCTTAGATTTACTAGAAATAAGCCAATATATTTTATTGCCCAATTTTTTAATACCTAAATTGTATCAAATGTTACCTTTTACTTTCAAAAATGTTTTGAAGGGTCCGAAGTCAACTATATAAAAGCCCTTGGGCTAAGCATACCCTTTACCTGCACCTCAACAATGTGAAAGGGGTACATAACTTAGATCAGCTAGCTACAAAGAGGAAGTGAGGAAGTCATCTCTACAATGACATTGTTCCAGCACAATAACATGAGAGTTTCTCGGATCTGCAAACAAGAACATCTGTAGAATGCAAAGGGATGCGAGTAGTAGGAGGAGCACATCATACACATGCTTGACGTAGTGCAGGTCAGTAGTTGGACTTACAATGCTCAAATTTGGCTATCGTTTTTCCTCACAAAATTGGTTAATTTGTTTTATCTTATGAAACTTTCGGGGAGAGAGAGAGAGAGAGAGAGAGAGAGAGAGAGAGAGAGAGAGAGAGAGAGGGAGAGTATTCTATTCCAAGCCCCATGATTAAAATAACAACCACTGTCTTGGCTCTAGTTGGGGATCTATGTGAGTGTGAGTGTAATTTTCATTTGCATCTTATGAATTTTGGTGGAAATCGGCCACTGTGCTGGCACTACCAAATAGTAGCACATGCATGAATCCTAGTTACCATGCACGATCACAACCACCCCATGGTCTAATGCAAAGATTGAACTATAAAATTCCTAAAATTATACAATTGCTGGGATTTTTTTATTTAAGTACCTGTTTCATCGGTTTTCACTTAGTGCCATGGCATCCAATAGTCTTCATTGAGATGTGGAGACTTACAATAATATGGTGCAAATCGACTATTGTGCTGGCTCTAATGTAACATAATGGTAGTTGGAAAAATGACGGAGCGAGAACAGCACCATCTAGGTGAAATGATGGTGTGGTAATGATTAAGTGGTAGCCCTTGAAGTTTGATTAGGATTAAGTGGGATGACTTGATTTTGCTTCTTTTTAGCAACTAGGGTAGAAAATAAGGAGGGAACAAGATTATGATAGTGTAGGTCAATGGGCAAATCTTTCCCTATATAGAGTTATAAATATTAGCCCTGCTACCACTTTTAGGGCTAATTTATCAAACTTGAGGCTCTAAAAATTAGCCCACCTTTATTTTTGGGCTAATTTATCAAATTTAAAGCTTTAAATATTAGCCCAGACCAACTTGGAAAAGCCTCTAAATTAGCCCTTGGGCTAAAATTCGCCCCTAGCTTTTTCCCTGCTTTTTAGCCACCAGTCTTGCAACCAATTATTATCTCACGGCCCTCGAAGTTCGATTAAGAATAAGTGGGATAACTACTTTTTAGCCACCAACCTCCTTCAACCATCTAGCTTCGATCCAATGATGGGACAACCATTGATCCACTACTATGGCCAATGAAGTATGCACAAAGGGGGTTCTTTCCCCCTTCAAAACATTGGAAAAAATTTATTGTAGTTCCCTTGCAAAATGATAATAGGCAGTCAATTTCTCATTGACTGGCAATTTAATCAAAATAGCCGATTGCTAGTCGAAGTGGCTAGGTGGCCACTAACTATATTAGTGCCATGCAACCTCCTCAACTTCACACTACTCCACCGGTCTCATCATCTCCACCACCCTTGTGACTTCACACTCCTCCACCATCATGGACTTCACACTGCTCTATCTCATCTCCACAACCCTCGTCAACTTCACACTGCCATTAGGAAAAAAGGGAGCTCATTTGGGGGCCTTTTAGGGTTTGGAAAAAATGTCTCTCAACCAATGAGGAGAAGGCCAACATAACATAGAAATTCCACAAAAAAAAGGCAAAAATATGAAAAAAAATAGTACTTTATGTTGCTACCTGCATGTGGCATTAATGATAAGATTTTTTTTTAATTCTTTTACGGTTTGCCTATCCCTATCAAGAGATGTGGACCCAAAATCAAAACAAAGCTCCATTTTGAAACCTTCCCGCGTGGTGACCCAAAACAACCATCCACTTTCTCTTGTTCTCAGGCGCCGTTCTCATTCCTCTACTTTTGCCACCATGAGCCATTCCATTCTCTCTTCAACAAGCATTCCTTCTTGCATTACGCTTGTTGTGATGCTCTTAAACTTTTAAGACAATAAGCTCCTTTCACCTTTCATTCGTTTGTTCTCAGTTTCGTTCAGTTTTTTTTTTTAACAGCGATTACTTTGGACAAAATACTTTAGTTAAGAGTGATAAAGTATAATGCCTAATTATTTTGATGTGTGTTTCTTTGACTTCGCAGGTATTAGAGTGAGGATTTCATATGGCAACCCAAAACTATGGCCGTGCCACTAGGAAACAGTTTGTCGCTCTACTTGTTGGCGAAGATGTGGATCTCTTTTCCATGAAGACCTACCTCACTGATCTCATGTGTAGAAGTTTCCAATACTGTGACCATGAACGGTGGTTGGAAAAGGATAGCAGTGGCAAAAGGACCCTGGGTGCTAATGAAACCCAACAAGCGGAGAAAGCAACAATCAACTAACACTTTTTTGGCTTCTTAGAAGGGCAGAGAAAGATTTCAGAGTAAAAAAGAAGGCACAAAATGCATTAGAGAGGTTCGAATACAACATGTCTACATGCATCGAGAACTTGTATCGCGAGATTATTCTACTTATCTTCCACACCATAGACTCAGTTGTAGGTGTATTTGTATTATGAAATAGTTGAAACAAAATAACTTTTGTTTTCTATGACAGACACAATATCTTTATTTTGGTTCAGATATATATCCCTCATCATACGAAGAGTGGCAACCAATGGAGTGCATATTGGGATTCTTTGATGCTTTACATGGTGCTATTGGGGAGCTACAGTATAAAGGTAGAAAATCAATGAAGCTGCTTGAATCGGGTATATTTTTTTATGATCACTTTTATCAATTGATAGACAATGCTCACTCATACTTTTTTATTTAAAAATCAAGATCTCCCAGCATGGAATACAATGGATTGGCCAATGGCAGCATCACAGAATCATATAGAGCCAAACTATTTTCATAAGTACAACGTTCCCTAAAACCAAATATTGCTACCAGGATAGTTAAAATCAACGTTTTCATGTAGTTTTGTAGAACTTCTCCAGGATTATCCAATTAAAGTTTGTAAGTCAATGTTGACTTTCATAGCAAAAGGATATGATGAAATTTCAATTCCAAAATTTTTGGATAATGGTTGGGATAGAATGGTGGCCAAAAGTGTGTATTGTGAGGTTGCTCATAACTCCATCAACATTACGTACATGATTGCCTCGCAAAACTTTATTTTCTCTTTTTACTATAAACGTAGTAGGATGATAGGCACAAAACTTGTGGCAATGGACCAAGACGAGCGTTCTACAAGTCCAATAATTGAAATAGATGTTATTGAGAATGACATCCTTTTAGCATCCATCTCATTGGGACAATGCTGCACTCTCTCTCAGTTACGCAACGACATTGTTATGGAGACTGAGAACAATATCCACAAAGAATTTTCATTCATTTTGAACAACAGGAAAGTAAGTTGGTTTCCACCCTCTATTCCTCCGAAACCTTTTCTCTTTACATTTGCATGATACATTCATCTATCACTTCTAAAGTTATGATATTGCTAAAATTTTATTTTTGCAGATATTGCAAAGGAGCGAAAGAAAATTTCAATGCAAGGACATTGTAAATAGAACAGTTGAGATAATTAAAGGCTATTGACTCCAGGTATTACTTGCAATCCAAAAAGAAAAAAGTTGACATGTGATGTATTAATACACAATGTGTACAAGTATAATGTGTTTTTCTACTATTGTTCATAATTTCTCTTGACTTTTGTGCAGTGGAGACTCCTTCTAAGAATCTAGTTTTCTTTAGCTTCTTCCACATGCTGGTCAAGCGGCTGCTGCTGTACATCCTCCTGATGACTTAACTCCTCCGTGGTCTTGAGATCGGCCTATTGCAATCGTACTGCTCCTTGTGCATCGACTCGGGCTCATGTTGCTTTGATGTCTCTACTTCCTCGTGCATGGGCTCGCCTGCTTTGATGTCCCTACCTCCTCGTGCATGGGCTCGGGCTTTTTGGGTAGCTCTACCTAGAAAGGATCAACTACAGCTTCTCCTTCCAGACCCTTTGAGAATTGTTCTAGCAGGTAATCAACACCAACATAGGCTTCTAGAATATCTTCTAGATTTTTAGCGACAGGGACATTTTGGTTGGCCTCCTCAACCTCTTGTTCAACTCGAAGATCTTCAAGGCATTTTGAGCCCTCTCTTGTATGGAATGTTCGGTCTGGTGCTAGAGAAGGGGAAGAGACCTCTAACAGCTTCAAAATTATCTTTGCTCTAAAGCTATTTACATATTCAGAACCAAAACTATCCTTTTTAGATCTGCAATAAAAAATAAAGTATTTTTTCAATCTTTTTTGTACAAATGTATTCAATTTAGAACTTCTTAAATAGTATGCAATAAAGGTGCTTACAAATTCCGGCTGTATCTATGAAAAGTATGTGTCCATCAAATATTTTGCACTTATTAGAGTCCTCCATCCACAAGAGAAAGGATCCTCCTGTTGTGGTGTCTGTTTTATCAAAATAGAATGCTAAGATGTATATTGGACTGTGAAGAGTGCCCAAATAAGAGAGAGATACAGATAAATAACTATAATTACTATACCTGCAATGACATTGGTTGAGCTAAATCTAACATCTTTAAATTATGATTACGGAGGTCTAGTGCATCCATTAGTCTTTTGAGGCAATTGCAATGGGAATGAAGGTTGAGAGAATGGATACTATTAAATTAAATTGGGCAACAAAATATAAATTCATACTTATGCATATAAAAGCGATATAGCTGACTTTTCAAGAGAAAACTTAGAAAACACATTTTGCAACAAAAGTATGTGGAAGACCTGACTTACAATTCTAAATCCTGATGGGTGACTTTTAAGGAGTTGAAGGTATAGCATAACTTTTATTGTATGTCTATATGCACCAAACTCCGGTGACTGCTGCAAGAAAAACAACAAACATGAGGGGACCAAGAGGGTGTTAATACAATTTGAACATATCAAGATTTTGTCAATATAGAATTAGTAGAAAAGGTCGGAACATACTCTGAACAATATGGGAGGAGAAGCATATCAACCACATCGAGATTACAAAAATGGAACCACTTGGAAATGCTTTTTGTTGATGTCTTGTTATCCTTCAACTTGAATGAAATAGCTGGATCAACTATATATATATAGTGTGTTGAAGTCTCTGGTGGATCTAACTCTTCAAAAAACTACAAAAACCCACTTCACTTAGCCTATGAAAAAGTGATAGCTATAAAGACATAAACACAATTGGCCTTGAAAGATATACTTACTATAGAGCTGCAAGCATGATTGTGCAAGTGACATGGTTTTCTTTCTATGCTAAACCACTTATGCAATCCTGTGTCAAATCCCACCTCATATCATCATTCACAATCTTTATAGATATTTTGATCCTTGGTCCAAGTTGCACTAGCTTGCTGAATTTGCAACTGCCTCAGTAATATCTGGGATTCCAAGACAAACATTGTTTCTTTAACTTGCTCCCTGAGGGACTCTTCATATGCAACCTTGCCTCTGGTCTCATGTTGGTGAGTGACCTCTATTATCTTTACTGCATCTACTTTAATAGGTTTCCTGGCTGGAGGTATCAACAAGATATCTCTCATTTTAAGATCGTACCAATCCTTTGCATTAAGGATCTTGTCATATCTACACCTGACCCTTACAAGTCTTTGGATATCTTTTTTCATTATAGTCACCCTCTGTGCATGTGCTGCTACCAGCATTGTGTCTTGGAAAAACTCTATAAGCCACTCTTCAGCAGCTTCTTGGAGAGCAAGCAATGCAATCCTTTGCAATCTGAAGTCCATGTTTCAATTAATGCATATTGCCCTCACAAGCCTTTGGAATGGTGCCATGGGTACTACATACCCAATGTCTTTCTGGGCCTTCCTGATCTCCATCAAGATAGATCTCCCTTGGCTCACTCTTTTCTTCCTATTCCTTGCTAGCATATGCATAGGCTTCCCCTTCTTTGAGGATTTTGACCTTGATGGAGCTGTGGTAGCCCCTGCAATGTTAGGTCCCTTACCTTTCTTCCTGGTTGTTGCTTTTGTTGTTGCCATACTCTATTGTTGTCTTCTCCTAAACATAAATCCAAACATAATAAAGAAATAAGCCACCCAAACATTTGCTTGAAAACGCGATTTGGAGCAAAGATCTAAGGAAACTAATGAAATCGTGTTTTAGAGCAAATCTATCTGCAGCATAGTCTAGCAACATACTCCAGCAACGTACTCCAGCAACACACTCCTAATTTTGATGTAACATACTCTAGAATGCAGATGTTTTCTTATGCTAAGATTTGGCTAGAAATAATCCAAGCAAACATTTGCTGAAAACCGCAATTTGGAGCAAAGATATGAAGAAACTGATGAAATCTCGTTTTGGAGCAAATATCTCTACAACATACTCTAACAAATAAGTTTGATGCAGCATCCTCCTAAATTTGATGTAGCATACTCTAGAATGCACATGAGATGTGCTTAACAGAAACAAGTCATATAGTGTCTTTGATAAAAAGCTAGAGAAAGGCCATTTCACCTTAACAACAGGCAGAACACAATGACTCCCTTATAGTTATAAAGGTATTATGAGCTTGATGGGTGATGGATTTCTTATCTTGGCTTGTGTCTCCTAATGACAGATAGGTCTAGGTCATGGTTCAGGATGGAGCTGGAGCTATAGTTCTATGTGATGGAGCTGGTGAGGTTGGATAGCACAAGATAGTAAGGAGGCAACTGAAACTAGAGATAGAGATGAAAAGAGACGCTTAACTCTACTTAATGGTGGCTTGGTCTTGAAATATATGCAAGCAATGATTAGCACTTAAATGCACGCGTACCTAGAAGACCATTTTTCTCACATGTGGCTGACATGACTAATGTGACTTGCATAGATAACTGTGACATCTCCTCCTATTTTCACTTTCTCCATCCCTCCAACAGTTTTGATGTTCTTTCCTTTTCTCCAACACCACATCCTTATCTACATCTGGACAACATCATCAAAGCACCATCATCCCTACCTTTCTGCACTGTGCAAGAGCCATATACAAGTGACCAAGGCTAGCCTATGGAGAGAAAAAATCCAGGTATTCATATATCCCACTTTGGAATTTGCTATATTTGTGGGCAATAGTGTTTTCTTGACCTGTGTGTGTCTAGGAAGATTTGTGGAAGAAATTATGTGCCACTTATGAGAAGGAAACTGCCTCTAATAAAGTTTGCCTCATGAAGAGGTTGTTTGAGCTGCAAATGAAGGAAGAGGTCTCCATTGCTTCTCACTTGAATGAATTTTATTTTCAGCCAGCTTTAGGCTCAGAAGCTGAATTTTGCTATGGAGATTAAGGCAATATTCCTCTTGTGTTCATTGCAATCCTCATGGGATACCTTCTATATAGCTGTCAGTAACTTTGCACCCGGTGCAGTACTAAAGTTTGATGATGTTGTGGGTAGCTTAGCTTATTGGCTGAGGAGATTCGATGGAAATCTATGGATGGCAACAAGTAGGATGCAAAGGGGCAGATCACAGTTCAGGGGAAAGTCCCAAGAAAGATAGAAGTCTTGTATCAAATCCAGGGCATGGAACATTGAGTGTTACCATTGTGGCAAGAAGGGCCACATGAAAGCCGGTATATGGCTAATCTAGGAAAGAGGCATCGGGAGGCAGTTAAGTGCACCATGAGGTACATGAAGGGTACCGAGGAGATGTGCATCTACTTTGGCAAAGGAGAGATGTGTGTACTTGGTTACATAGATTCAGACTATGCAGGGCATGTGGATAGTAGGAGATCCAATTTTGGTTATGTGTTCACCTTTGCAGGTGGTGCAATGTCATGGATGTCTCAAGCACAGAAGAGTGTTGCTTTGTCTACCACAAAGGCTGACTATGTTGCAGACATAGAGGGTTGCAAGGAGGATATATGGCTTGATTGGCTAGTGGGAGATTTTGGGATTCATATAGGTGTACCGACATTGCATAGACATTGTGTAGTGATTCCATGACTACTATTCAGCTAGCATAGAATCCAGTCTTTCATGCAAAGACCAAACATATTGAGGTCAGGTACCATTTCATCAACAAAAGCAAGGAGGTACTTGAGGACAAGTGCATAGAGCTTGTCAAGGTTCATAAAGATGATAACCCTATAGATATGATGATGAAGAGTCTACCTAGTCAGCAGTTTAAGTATTGTTGTGTATTGATGGGCATTGGATAGTATGCTCACTAGCTATTCTCCCTTAAAGGAACATTGTCCTTTAAGTGGGAGGTTGCAGGGTTAAAGGCCTCTATGCCTAACCCCAGTTATGTATACTCAAACTATATCTATATGGATATACTGAAGATTAGGTGTTCTCCACCCACCAAAAATCTATGTGGCTCGCTTTTGGCTCTCCCTCTCTCTCACCCTCTTCCATTCCACTTCCGTTGAGAGCACTCTCAACTAACCTTACGTTTGCCAAAGAGGCCCTCAATTGGTGTGGCTCAATTTGAGAACATATTCCTAGAATAGTTTTTACTACAAAAAATAATCATACCAAAACATGGAATAGTTGGGAGAGAACAATGATGGTTGGACAAGTACCATACTCAATGCATCGATGCCTTACTGTAAGGCAACTATAAGATCTAAAGAAGTAATCGAGCTCATTTTTTGCATATCCTCTCCATATCCTCAATGGAATCATTTAAAATCTTTTGGTTAGTCTTATCTTGATCCTTGGATCCATGTTAGGGTCATAAGTATTAAGGAAAACATGTTCCCTATGGTGGAGTGTTATGCCTACCTCGCCACCCATGACCTCATGGTACTACTTATAGAGCTGACTAGCATGGTGGTTTTAGATTTAACTTAAATATTAATTTTAAATATGTTGTTCCAACCACTGGGCCAAAACATTAATCTTAAACACTTTTTTTGACCAATATTTAGCACTCTTTTAGCACGATTTGACCACAATAAGTGTATGATTTATTAGACTAAGTATAACTGCAGCTCGCACGGTGGTTTTAGGATTCACTTAAACATTAATTCTAAAGACTTTCCAACCATTGGGTTGGTCTTAAACACATTGATCCAACCACTAGGTTGGCTTCAAACATTAATTTTTAATAACTATGAATTAAACTATAACAAGCTTCAAACACCAGGATGATTCAAACATGGGCTGGAGGACCACCGAGCTAGTCCTAAACATTAATTTTAAATGTTGTTCCAACCAGCAAGTTGGTTTTAATCATTAGCATTTAACTATTGGGGTCACTGTTTGCTTGGGTGTAGCCATTTTTGATGAGGTTCAGGAAATTTTTTGTATATAGGTATCTTGCATGACCCATAACTTATGCATTGCTCAATAGAATTTGGCAAACTTAGTCTTTAAGTTGTAGTACACATTCCAAATTGAACATGAGATCAAAAAATTATGGAATAAGGTTTTGTAATGAGACCATTAAAGCATTACAAGTGCTATGTTGCATGTGAATCATGCATCCTGAAGACTATATGATTAGCAATTTATTCAAAAACGTCAAAATTTTGTTCTGTATATACATGCAACCAAGTAATAATTCAAAAGTACACTACGTGGGCTTCTCCTCAACCCAAGGAAACACCTAAATGAGAATGTTAGGCATGGATTAATGGGCCTCCAATGTTGTGCTAAAGCGATGCAAACCCATTTGAGGGCACGCTCCATACCGTTTTTTTTATTTGTTGAAAACCAAAACAAATTGAAAATTTAGAATCCAAACTGGGACTACTGCATGGTGGTCTTAAAACATTGATAGTTGTTGGTAGTGGTATCTAGATTCATCCTAAAATGGAAGAATTACATTGAGAAATATGAAATCTCATAACTAATCCAAATCCACAATTCCTAAATGAATGAATTGTATGCCATTCATCATGTCTTGTAATAATAATAGTAGAAGCAAGGAGGAAGCAAACCACCATGCTGGTGGTAGTTATATTCCTAATGTGCAACCAACCAACTGTGCTGGTGGCAAGTTAATATTGTAGTGCACAACCAACCTTCGAATTGCAACCAACTAGTGCTATTATACTAGAAGCTATTAAATAGAATTAACTGCATTACTACAAAGTGTTATCCGAAAACATATACATTGCCCAACTAAACTCTGGAGAAAATTAATAATTCAGTAGATTACACACATATTACATGTAGATTACATCTATAAGACTCCTTTCCTTCAGATTACATCTCAAAGACTCCTTTCCTTCAGGGGGCTGGTTCCACATTGCTTTGAGCAGGTCGCCTTTTTGAGCTCCTTGATTGTAGGCTCGACCCTCCTTGCTCCTTTCCCGAAGGGGGCTAGTTCTTTCCTTCAGGGGCCCAACCCCTCCCTTCATGTCGCTTCCTCTTTCCTTTCTTTGAGCTTCTTGGTTGCAGGCTCAGCCCTTCTTGCTCCTTTCTCGAAGGGGGATGGTTCCTCACTTCAGGATCCTTTGCCTTGCAATCGACTCATGCTGGGCCTTGTTCAATTTGAGCTCCTTATCTTTTGTAATTTCTACCCAAATGGCAAATTGTGTTGCAACACCTACTTTCTTGTCCTAGATAGCTATAGAAGGTAGGCACATTTGACCTTTCCATGACTTGGGCAATGGCAAATGGCCCCAAAGCAAAAAATGTGCGCAGGGTGGTAGCATGCAGGCCATCGGATCATGCAGTCATCTATGATGGGGTATTGCAAACGATGCATTTCGGACCCTGCTGCATAGTAGGATAGGCATCCAATTTAGCTAGGGTACTGTAGAACCAGGAATATTGACTATTTTGGGATTGGCATAAATATGTTTATGACTTGTTGGCTACCAGGCTTATAAAATATGTTCACGAGAGTGCAACTATCAATACCACAATCTTGCTCTGTACATGGTGAAGTTGCTTCTTGATTCCTTCCTCCCTTATCCTAAGGCTGCGGATGTTCTCCTTCATCTCCTACACTCTTTGCTCCATGCAATAGCTTTTTGATTCCCTCGGCATCTCTTGAAGCTGCTTAAATTTCTCAAAAACGTCAACATGGGCAGTTTTCAAGACTTCCACTCTAGTTTGGAAATATCTCACGACGATGGATTGCTTTTCAAAACTTTCAAAAGCCACTAAAAGCTCCTACACAACCCTATTGTAATCTTGTTGCAGGGTCTTGTAACTTACTCTTTGAACTTCCAATAGTGTTTCGAAATAAAAACCCCCACTGTGGCTACTGCGACTTGCTCCACCATTGCTGCTATCTGAATCCTTCCTGGCATGGAGAGCTGCCTCATTGTCTTCTCTGGGGACATTAGGAAAAAAGGGAGCTCATTTTGGGGCCCTATAAGAAATTCACTATTTTCTCTTTTATCTCCTCTAAAATGTGGAGAAAGCAATAAAGTACAGATATATGTCGGTTCAGGACTACAAGTGTGTCAGTCCAAGGAGGAACAAAGAAGTCCTTTTAAATAACTAAGGAGACATTGCATTAAACTCTCCATATAGATTCTTGCTCCATATAGATTTTGCATCTCTTTTGACGGCATTCCGGTAGCCTCTCATAAAGAACCCATCACTTATTTTTTTTTCAAATATTTGAATGGTTACCGCGAAAGATTAACGATGAGTTTTATAAAAAGTAGACAAGATGAAGAACCAAACCTCACAAAATGGCTTCGTGCAACCATACTGCTGAAGAAGAACCTCAAAAGAAGCGACTACACCATTTGCACATTGATTTGGAAGAACAATTTGCACCCTACAAAAAATAGGAAAGGTTCCGCTTGTAAATGTTGAGCGAAAGGAAAACATGAGAAGAGCAAGCTCCCAGCATATCGACTTATGGTGCGATAGATAGATTTACCCAAAATGCCCATTGAGAAATTCGAGCCCTCCATTTTCTAATTTGACAACGCTATTGAGGTTTGTGGGTGATGGGAACAATGGATTGTATGGATACATTTCAACTCAACATTCAATTGTGGAAATGTACAAGACATTGTATGTCCAAGAAAGAATGGAGAAGGCATAAGAAATGTCGATAAATTCAGACTTGAAAGAGCAGTTGCATAGGGAAATCAAAGAGCATCCAAAGACAAAGAATGAGCTAAGAAAAGCAAGAATAAAGAGAACGGTTCTTGGAGATAGACAACAAAGCAAGAGAATTTGAAACATTGCAAAGTTGAAAGCTAGCACTAGAGGATGTAAGCCAAGAGTACGGAAAGCAAGGTAAGAGCACATCTTGTTTAGCCATTGTATTTGTATATGTGTGTCTTTCTTGCAAGAAAATATGTGATATTGCAAAGTGTACTTGTTGCAAGGAAATTTTGAGACCTTAGAAAGAAAATGTTGATCCTAATTTAATTCTTGTTAAACAAATGAAGGGTTTAGTCTCCATTGTTGTTGCAAAGAACATGATCGAGGGAAAAAAGTTTAAGAAGGTAAAATGCAAAGTTCTTGAAGAATTTGTATTGAAAAGTAGAAATGATGTCACTAAAATTCAAGAGGCTCTTGATGTGAGCAGAGTGAGCAAAAAAGGATATGCTTTAATTTTTAAAGTTGTGTCATCAACATTAAAAGATCAATGGATTAAACATGTGTTGTTACCAACACCAGCACAAGTGTGGAAGGAACGAGGTCTTCTCAACCAAGAAAAAGATAAGTTCATTGGACAATACTTTCATATTATCGAAAGTGTATATGAAAGTGAAAAGGGAAGCACTACATGTAATGCTTGGAATAATATTTTTGTAGATCTTCAACAACTACAGAGACTAATGGTTCAGTTCTATAGTATCACATTTGAAGAATGTAAAGGAGTTTTGAAGTTTGTTGTGAAGCTCGATGAGTGAAATTGTCAAGGAAAAAAATATAGAGAGAGTTTCTATCACTTTGATGAATCGAGCACTTGATCAATTGATCACAAAGTCTAGCTCAAAGTATTTCAGTGTCCAATCAAAAAATCACATATGCTGGTTGGGCTCCATTTGAGGTATGTAAACTACCACGTTCCAAATTAGACTTTGCTCAAAATGTTATAAATTTTATATAACATATCTTGCATACCTGTGGTTTTAAATGACAGGTGAAGATTGAGGACCATGCAATACTTTACTGGGTATTTCATCAAACAGATATACCATCAATTATAAAGATTCAAGTCCAAGGATGTCATCTTCATGTTCCAAGGAAGGGTGATTTTCAAATTGAATGGCATATGGCAGGTGACCTGAACAGTGAAGTGTATGTTCAATATAAGCAAATGGGGTAACTCAAAGTCTCCTTGCTTGTACTACAACAAACCAACACATGTCTTAGATTCTAAATGGTATAAAAGAGCACCCAACAGAGATAAAGTAGATAAAAAGTTCAAAGCAGTTCTTGAGATCCCATTATGCAATGTTCACATTTGTACATTGCATGCATTATGTAGGATCATTGAGAAACTAGTTTTCCTATATATTGGATTTGCATGGAAACTTCACCCCAAGAGCATAAGAAAAGAGTCACAATAATCGTTAGAATCAGGGCTATCAAAAATTGGTCTCCATGGGGGAGACATACATATTACAAAGGATCTTTAAAAATCTACAAATGGAAAAGATGTCCCTATCAAGCCATCTATTGGTGGAGTAAAGGCTAGAATATTTTTGTCTCATCTAGAGAAAAGAAAAATAAATGGCAGTAAAACAACATACGTATCAAGGATAAAGTATAACTTGTGGTGAAAAGTACACAATTCTGTCAAAGATCATCGGGCAAACGGATTGGGAAGAGATGTCAAGGAAAAAGTGTGGAAATACTTAGATAAGCTTTTTGTTTTTTGTGACCAAGCTACTTGGAGCAAGAATGATCAACAAGCATTTGAAGAAGCAGTAAAGAGTTTTGGAAAGGCAATGAAAGAGGCTTGGACAACATGTAACATCACTCACTACATGGTAAGTACAATATCTTGTTTTTGTACATGTATTTTTTTAAAGAAAACAATATTATTTTTATGTATAATTTCTAATTCCCACTTGCCTATTTATAAAAACAACATATAATCTATAGTCACCTTCCTTTCTTTGTAAAAAATTACGGATGCCCTGCAATTTGGTCCACATAGGGAATGAAGAAATCACACTATATGGCATGGAATGCGTTCTTTAGACATACACAACATTTTGGAGGAAAATAGTTTAAAAGAAGTCTTCTAGTCACGGTTCTATCAAGGAATACTACAAAGGCTTCAAGCCAAGAAGAAAGTCAATACATCACAGGTTAAGCTAGCTTTCAGATTCGCTCAAAAGGAAAGAAGGAGGCAGATTTTGGAGAACTCAAATGCATCACAAAGACATGCTCAGTGTAGGCACTCAAAGATATTTGTAAACCACAAATGGGTAGATAGAAGTAAGTGCTAAATCTTTTAATGTAACAAATTTTTTTTTGCAATGAACAATTACTTGGATCTTTCATTCATAAGAAGATAGCACTTATTGTGTCATTGTATGCAACCATTGAAATATTTGAAATGTAATACATATATTTTTATTTTAAAATGTACATTGTTTTTGTCACGAATACACATAAACACAACTAAGAAATTCTAAAATGACAGTGTTCTCACAATTCAACTCTAGTTCCAACTTGTAAAATATACAATGCCATACAGGCTTTTTTTTCAATGGTTTCCCAACTTTGCTTGGAATCCTGGAGACCTTTTTTTCTTGAGCTGAGGAGCAACAAAACTCTTCTCATCTTGTGCAAGAGTTGTTGTTGTCACAATTTGCTCTTCATTTGTTTTGTTGGGAAGGGCCACCAAAGAAGGTTCTCGATTCCATATGAGCTTATGCTTTCCATAACCCTCTGAGGCGAGGGGATTTTTTACACCACAAGATAGTGCCCAGCTAGGCAGTATATGTCAAAAAGTAACCAGCTCTTGAGCCTTGCTTTCAAACATAACACCCAAATATAATTAAAGTAGACTGCTTCTCTATAAGAACGATCTTATCTATTTGCCAGAATATAGGATGACCACCCAAAACTTTTGACAAACACTTGAAGAAATAAGTAATAGCAGCTCCATTGTTACTAAGCAATTTTTGAAAAATCAATATTTTTGTAGCAGACGTGTCTTTAATATAATGCAAAAGGCTTGATAGTTTACCAAGCCCAAGAATTCTATTTCCAGCTGCCCTTAGGAGAATGTGTCATCTTCAACGAACAACTGCCATACACAAAACACACTCATATTAAAAACAGACCATTAAATTGCATATCTAAATTCCAAATTCAAGAAAGGTAGGTGCTTTACCTCAATATTCTCATCTTTCTCGAGCACATCATCATTAAACAAGGAGATACCCATCTCCTCCTTCCCCTCAAAGCTCTGACTCATATCCAAGCTTGCTATGAGGTTCATTTGTGTTTGCATTTCCTGGAAGATTGTCTCATCCACATCTTCATACATTCTAGCTCCATTCTAGCTTGCTCAAAACAGATGGACAATTCTTCTAAAGGTTTGAACTTGTCCTCCAGCTCTAACAAAGGATCGTCAATCAATCTTTACTTCCTTGTCGACCCTGCAAGACTGAGCAATAAGGGCAATTGCATAATCCTCTCTCAAATTGAAGAGGCAGTGTATGTCATACAATAGGACATACTCTTTTCCCTCAATGTTGAAAGAGGGAAGAATGGACAGTGTAGTGAGGTCAGAGCTTTCAGCCTCAATGCCATCCACTAGGACAACATCTCTTAGTGTCTCATTTTTTAGAGCCACTAGATCCAATGCTGCAATTGCAAGCTCCTCCTCTTTCGGGTCGATCTTCTCTTCTGCATCTGGTATTCGACTTTTCTTTTGTTTCCTCTTCCTCATCGCTATCCTTTGTGTCGTCAACTGACCCATTAGCATAGTGTACTGTTATGGATAAATTTGACCAAAGTAAAAAGGCATAAATATGAGTGTGTGCTTGTATGTGTGGCAATAGTATAATAAAATATGGAGTGCATAGGGCCCAGGGTTGAGGTGGCAGGGCATGACCATGTTGGCCACCCTTCCACATAAGAGGACCCATAAGGTATGTTGTACATAATCCATGGTAGTAATATTATAAAATGTAAGGTGGCATGGCTCCTCCATGTGCCACCCCTCCACCTAGGCTGCATTTAGTGAGATATGGCCCAAAGTCCATGGGAGAAGTAATATAAAATAGGTGGAAATGGATATTATATTGGATTATTCCCTCCATGTAGGATAGGCCCATGTGGGGGAGGTATAGAATGTCCAAGAATGCAAGTTAAATAATGGGGAAAGTAGGATGAGGTGGCAAGATTCCTTGTGCCAACCCTCCACTTGTCCTCCTAGAGGTTTGAACGTATTATAAAATTGGGGAGAGACCAAGGGAGTATCATAGATTTGAGATATGGGGCCTGATTTATGTGGAAAAATGAGGCAAATGGTTGTCGCACACAATTGAGAGTGCGTAACCGCCTAGCCCACATGGGAGACTTTTCCACACACACCATGCATGTGGGAGGATGCATTTATTGGGAGAGACCCCCTCTCTTGGCGATAAAAGGAGGGGGCTATTCCTTGATGAGATACGCTCATTCTTGTAAAGCCACCTAGCTAGTACTTTGATTTCCCCCTTCCCTTCCTTTCAAATAAAGCATGGTCCTCTTCCCTTGATGTCTCCATCTTTACATTCCTCCTCCCATCATGTACATGCTTCTCTTCCCCCTTTCCCTTTCCCCTTGTGCCATAGTCTCCCTCTTCATTCCCTCCCTTTCTAATCCCTTTTCCCCTCCCATGATAATGTTTCGCCCTCACTTTCTCCTTTCCTCTATGGCCCTTGCGTGTCACCATGCTTAGTGTCTAGCCTCTTGTCCTGATTTCTTTTCCTGCTAACAGTACGTACATGGCAAATGCAAGTGACTCTTCAAGTATCATGCAATTTCCCTTGTGTACAGTGCATATTCCCTTGTTGCAGTCTTCAAAACTATCAGATAGCTTGTGCATTTGATACACGATTCTATCATTTCTGGCGATGCCCTTGATATGTACAAAGGTTTTATTGTTAACAACTTTAAATCCTTCAACTGTCAGCTTGTTGAAAGACTCATACTCCTTTCCAAGAAAATCCTTGTGCTGTGCCATAAGAGAATGCAAATCCATCTCCTTATTGAACATCTCATGGTATTTGTGATACTGCATTTGATATTCACACTTTTGAAAAAAATCAAAAACTAAAGTTGGGGTGACTTCTTTTCCTCCTTCTCCTTTCCCTTACCAACTGCATGTCCACCTTTATTTGAACCCTTCTCATTGGGCTTTATTCTCTTGATTGCATAATACAAAATTAAAATTGAGTCCTGCACATGTAGCTAAATGAAACAGAAGCACTCAAAAAGCAATTCTCACCAAGAGATTCCTCCTCCCTTATGCCATAAGCTGATAGGTCAATGGTATTCCTGAATGGTCTTGCTGCATCACCTACACAAGCACACATAAGGGTTAGGTGCTGCATCATCTGCACAAGCACACATAAGGGTTAGGTGCTCCTCTTTGAAAATTTGCACATAAACGTGATATGATGGTTTTTCTAACTAAATACACTTAAATTGTGTTTTCAAGGAAATAATTATGTTTATGTAAATAACACTATGTACCCAAACATTGGATAAATCAAATGCATGGAACTAGGTGTAGTAGTAACAGACTTTGCCCATAAATGTGATATAGAGTGTTCCTCATCAATATAAGCTCAAATCATGTTTTGAAGAAAACACCTTGGCCTCATAGTAACAATATCCAGGATCCATAGAAAACATCAGGTCCAGACAAATTCAGATAAATCTTGAAAGATAATGGTCTTAGATCATGCAAAAGATGAAGCAAATGCCTAAGATCTGGTGTAGTGGAATTGTTTTTAAGCAAACATATAGAAAGATAGATCAACAAAACACTTGGAAAGGTAGATCAAGACTATGGTGTATTTAAGTACCTGTATTTTTCTCTCCATGGCTTTTGCACAAGTGTAGGTAGGCGAGGATGATGGTGGGAGAAAAGCCAAGGCTAAAGTGTTGTCCATATGAAGATGAGGTTACGGTGTAGGAGAAAAGTGATAAAGATCAAAACCATTGAATGGATGGAGAAAAGTGAAGATAAGAGGAGATGGCACAGATATCTATGCAAGCCACACTTGTCAGCCACACATGCCAAAAACAATCTTCAAGGTACTAGTGAATTAAGTATGTAGTGATTCCTTGCACCTATTATTAGACCAAGCTGCCACTAAAAGTAGACTTAATCATCCCCTCCATCTTGAGTTTCATCTTCCTCCCTATAGGCTTGTGCTATCCAATGTCACCAACTCTATCACACTGACCCACTATAGCTCCATCTCCATCACCCAGACCCACTACAGCTCTAGCTCAACCCATCTAGCTGACACCCATCAAACTGTCACCTACAACCTCACCAGCTCTATCACACTAACCCACTATAGCTCCAACTCCATCACCCAGACCCACTACAACTCTAGCTTCAACCCATCAAGTTTTCACCCATCAAGCTCATATTATCTACATACTAATAAGGTTAGTCTTTTTTGTAAAATGGTCTTTCTCTATGCATTCTAGAGACTGTTGCACAACAATTTGATAAAAAATACAATTTTCCAATATCTTCAAGTATATTGCTCCAAATCACGTTTTCAAGCAAATCATGGCAGACATGTTTTGACCATAAATGCATTATGGGGTCTTTTTTAGCAAAGAGAGTCTCAAATCACGTTTTTTGGCAAATAATCCTATCCTCTATGGAACAAGGACTAGGATCGCCTATAGTCTTCTCATTTACTACTGTGAAATAAACTGACTCTGCAAGATGAAGTCTAGCAGTAGACTTTTCTAATGCATCCAAATCATTCCAATCATCCTCAGACATAGTTGTAGGCTTAGTTACAATTCTAAGGGTTTAATCTGCGTCTTTTGGATAAGCACATCCCTTATCTGGTCTTTCCACAAAGAAAAGTCAATCCCATCAAACTTTTTAATGCTGAGAAACTCCTTTTCAAACATGGAAGAGGATGCCATTGGAGGGTAATATCACCAAAAATTCAAAGTTCAAAGCATCAAAATGCAACTGACTCATGTGTATATACTATGTAACCATATGAGCAAATTCGACCCAAAAGAAAACGCCAACCTGCAATGACAAAACAATGGAAAACACAATGACAATAAGAGCCAAATGCCTCAAGCATAAACATCGTCTATGGGCATAATCATCAACATCGTCTATGGGCATAAGCATCAATAATGTCTCATCCAAGAGAACATAGCACTATCAGTGCATGAATTACAATGTCTCAAAGTGCCCTAAACATAAAAGGTGCTTCTCAAGGCAATGGCCAATACTACAAAGCAACTCTGAGATGCCTCAAAAAACATGAACTTTACTGCATATCCGAAAGTAGTGATGCAATCTGCACGTTTCTCCTTTTTGCCGCAACTCCAAAATCTTATTCGGTGAGAGAGTAAAAGCCAGTCAACCTTGTAGTTGACTTGAAATTGAACCTTTGAATGATTTTCTAACACTGAGAAAAAAGGAGATGATCCTACGTCTCAAAGAGACATATCTTTTTCAAAACTCTATGGGATCATAGGGGTTTTCGGACCTCCGAAATGCAAAATGGAATAGACGGTTTTAGAAACCATGGTCCTAATCACCAGGTCCAACACACGGACCAAAAAATGTTTTTGCAAATAGATATGTTTGTAAACACCACCGGAGTGTAAATGATGAGCAACATAGAAGTTTTAGGACCTCTTGAGTCCACTGGAACTAGCAAATCTGGGAGTGATTGCTTCAAACTTGAGTTCCAACACACTGGCAGAAAAAAATTGCAGCAGAGACAGTGAGTCAAAAATCCAACGAAATTATCCCAAATCCAATAATTAAGGGGTTTTTTAACTATTGAAGTGCAATGGACACCAAAAGCAGGCAATGGTTGCCTCTACAGGTCATTCTGGACTTTCAATTCGTTGTCTCGATAGGAACATGGGAATCGTCAAAAAACATCTTTTTGCTCCAAAACCACATACAGGCTTGCAAAAAACCTCTCAAAGACTTCCAAAAACCACTTGTAGGCTTTTACAAGGTTCCAATACCACTTGGGCAGCTCAAACAAGTGCCCACAGGCTTGCTTCATCCTCCCACAGGGTTGCAGTAGCAGGCGCACACACCTCAACTAGACCACCCACAAGCATCAGATAGACCACCAGTTGAGAGTGTTATCAATGAAAGTGAAATGGGTGAGAGAGAGGGAGAGCCAAATGAGATCCACACAAGTTTTTGGTGGGTGCAGAACACCCTAATCTTTAGTATATCCATATACATATAGTTTGAGTATACATAATCGGGGTTAGGCACAGGGGCCGTTAACCCCACATTAGTCTCAATAGGTTGTAATATAGGGAGTGCATCCTAAAGATGATGCATATACTTTCAATTCTCAAGGAAAATGTGAAAAGTACTCAAATTGTGATCTTTTTCCTTGCTTAAAACATTGGGGGTTTCAAAACATTTTATGATTTGAAACCCTAACTTGACCCCTTTTTCTTTGGTCGATGGATACTAGTAGGTCTAACTAGTACTTTCCTACATGGTATCTCCAAAGAGTCATTGGCCTTAGCATGAGTTGGAATTGTTTTAGATGCAACACATATGACTTGTGCCTACATGATTTATTAACATATTTGAACACAACACACATAGCATACATCCCATAGGTGCTACTAAAATTTTGTACCAAAATTGTAAGGGATGAAAAGAAGTGGATTTGAAGTCACTTGGGCCTAGAAACAACACCTCACACCCATTCTTAGAACTTGCTAGTGTAGTTCACAAGAAAAACTACCTTTCCATCTACCTTGCACCATGTAATGTCACTACACCAACACCCTTCATCGAAGCTCCCATCACCACCTCCCATCCATTCTTCAAGCTAGTTGCATCTGCTAATATAGGTTTGCAGTGAAACTAACTTGCATGCTACTTTTTTGTGTGCAGTAGTCTTGGAAGGCTCAACCTTGGACTTAGATGACTCTTTTATGGCTCCCCATCATCTAAATCCTAGAGATAGTTTCACTGGGAGAAGTATAAGAAAAACTTTCAACAAATAACCTTTCAAGCCATAATATGCATTGACTGATCCATGAGGTGCCAACTTGAGTGATCTAAATGTGGGAGGTTGGAGTGAATGTTGTGAAATTATTACATCGGTAGATTCTTGTGAATTGGCAGCTAGAAGGACTTGTGTGCTTGGGACATGGCGGTAACAATGAATGTGGTTATATTTATGAAATTGATCTTTCAATTTGTTTCTTATCAAAGAACGGTGATGGAATCTTTCCATGATTTTGCACTGCAATCCTAGAGTTGGTCAATAAAGAGTTGGAAAGGAGGTAAAGTGCATGAACTACTCTTGGTTACATGCTCGACAGGATATTTTTCTATCCCACTCCTACTTAAACACAAAATCTTTAAACTTGGTTACTCAAGTGTGCCTCGTCTGCTAGGAGTAGATCTCTTGGCTAGTTTGTGTTTCCCCTATATGCATCTCAACAGTGGCAATGACCAATTTTCCTCACTTGAAGAAGGGCTAATTGGCTTAAATCAAGGTCCGTGGATTTTTTAGTTGTGCCTAATGATAATAGATTAAAGACCCTGTACAGTGCAACAACTAATGGTGTTGCATGCATTAGTAGGGAATACCTTCACTTAGAATTTGGAAATTCACCAAGCTCAATCTCTTGCATCAACTACTTGATAGCAAGTGTGACGACTTGTCCTTTGAGGTTCCCTTTATTGGTGAGGAGTCCTTGTTCCATCTTGAAACCTAGTTTGGAGCCACCTTTAGTATTAGAGGTGTAAATCTTTTGGTAGCTATCAGTGGGGAAGAGTCAGATAGAAAACAATCAGATATGACCATGAGTGTGGTTCCTCTCTTGAAAAATATTCGTTTAAGAATTGCACTCAAAAAAGCTATGGATATTGTAAGAACAATACAAGAAGTTGATGCGCTTACAGTAAAGTATGATGGTAATATTTTGTTTGAGCTTCCTGCTTTAGACCTCACTAGCCGTGTTGAGGAGATGCTAAGCAAATATGATAGCCATTTTTAAATTGATGATATAATAAGTAACATGACATGCTTTGATGGTGTAGTTGGAATTTAAAGATGTGGTGGGCATCTACAATGCAAAAACATATTTTCTCCTTAGTTGGAGAGAACCAAAGATGCCAATGAGAAGCGAGTGAGAAGCATTGGCAAGGGAGGCTATCACAAGTATGTCCTCAAAGATCATATGTTGGTGAAGATAGCACTCTTAAGTGTTTGCATTGTGCATCTCATCCTTTTTGCAAGCAAGAGTGCCCATGTGGGCTACTCTTATGTTAGCCACACCCCAAGAGTATATACAATTTAACGGGTGTGTTATGCACTCAAGGTATCATTTGCATCCAGTTGGTGAAGGAAGTTTCAGAGATTCTATGAAGGAAGCTAAGGCTAGGTTGATGATCTCATACAAACAGATGATAGGGGAAGACCTAAGGCCTTGCCAAAAACTTTAGCAAAAATAATAATATTGGATGCCATTGTTCAAGATGATCCAAAATCCATGAGTGATATTGAATTGAAATCATTAATAGACAAGATTACTCCAACTTTGGATAAGAGAAGGTATGTGTATACTTGTCCATTTAATGTGATAAGAGAAGGTATGTGTAAACTTGTCCATTGAATGTGATTAAAAGTAGGAAAAGGTTTTGGAAAAGTAAGTAATGGAATTTTTGTTGTTACATGTTCTTAGCTCTAGGCTCTGGGATGTTGGAAAAGGGAGGCCCAAATTGAAAGTGAATCCTTTGTAGATGGTTATGATGCTCGTTTAGAACTGAAAAGAAAGTGTGTATATGATTATTTCTAGATCATGGTGTTCCCTAGTCAACTTGCATTTTGTTCATTTGAAATATGTCATGTTTTCAAGATGTCTACTAGGGGGCATGGTAGTGGTGCTAATCTGGTGAACACGGTGAGGCCAGGTGGAGGGTTAGGATCATGTTGGGTTTGCTTTGATTTTATCAAACGTATGCATGACTGGAATACAATGGCATGCCAAGTTTACAACCCTTTTGTTCAAGAGCTACAAAATATTGCTATTGGGAATTTTAAGGTTGAGATTACAGAAGCCCAAATCTTTTTTTGGGAACTACTAAATAGAGTCATGGAGAAGGAGGGATTCACAAAGCCTCAATTTAAAGGATTCATAGCTAATTAGGCACAAGAAAATTGGCATGCAATTAGAATAGTATTCAATGGTGATGCCAATAAGGTGTAGTGCCTTCCATCATTTGATCGTGAGAAGTTCAAGCTAAGGTGTAGAAAGTGGAAGAGTGCTCCATCTCAAGAATCTATAGAAATTGAGTTGGAAAACCTCCATTCGTGGTTCAATAGTCATGCACAAAAAAAGGACATCTCCATTCTAGAAACATGGATTGTGTGGTGGCATGCAAGCATGGCTCATTGGGGAGAATACATTATCAAGGTAGGTCTATCGTTACATTATCAAGGTAGGTCTATTGTTATTTCATGCACAATTTTATTGTTTGTTGTTTATTGGAAACTAATCTATGCTTTGACATAGGACATGGAGGGATCTGACAAGTTTTGGGTTCCTAGAGCAAACCTTGTAGAGTCAATGCATGGAAGTTGGTTGGCATCTAATGAAGGAGTGAAATGTGTAACACTAAAAAATGCCTTACGAGACAGATATGACAAGTGCTTTGCTACAGACTACAAGATGCATAGAATATCTAAATGGGGTACACTTGGGTTGTGGACCTAGAATAGAAAAGCTATCTTAAAGGTGCTCTTATGGGGACTTAGGTAGCAAATCATGCAAGCTCATTGATGTCACTAATGAGGTGGCTAGCAAGGTGGATGTAGCTATTAGAGATCGAGAATGCATGGGTGATCTGAAGATTGTGAGAAGAAGCGGTCAAAATCTCTCTTAGAAGTAGTGTATGCAAATTCATAGTATCCAAAATTCCAATATGTAAATCGACTAAGGAAGAGAAAACAAAATACCACACCAATCTTGAAAACGAATGAATATGCTGAAGGAGAGGTATTACACACGACTATGTGGGCTATAAGAAGAACTAGTGCAAGTAGTGAGGTGAGGTGTTGAGGATACTTATAAGAAAAAGGAATCAAATGGAACACAAGGGTAGGAGAGGAAAGAGAGGTGTTCTTGCACCTAGATTTTTTGGGAGAATCAATATTAAATTAGGCATTCGAAGGCAATTGGTTTGGTATTGCAGGGATAACATGGACCACCCATGGGTGCCATCAAATTACATTGAAGGAAACCACTTGAGGTGCCTACGGAGTGGCCTATTGAGAAGGGGACAAGCTTCAATGAGGAGGAAATTAGGTTATTGGTAGGTGGAGGCTTTAGATTAAAGAAGCAATGCACTAGGGCCAAATTTGATGATTTAACAAGTAGACCAAGCACACGGGATGGCATGGTTGTGGGGTGGGTAAATGAGGTGACATATGAGAACAAGGTGATAGCTAAGTATATTCCCTTGGAATGTTTTGTTCATGATGCTAATATAGTTGTCCCTAGAGAGCATGTGGAGTACCTATTTTCCACTCCACAATCACGTGGAATAGGAAAAAAGTACAATGTTGTGGTTACAGCATTCCATTCATGCACATGTCTAGACTTTGTGAGCCATTATCAATGAGGAAAAGGATATATCCCATATATATGTAATACTTGGGTCTAGATGAGAAGAGGCATATGATCATTCACCAATCTATGCTAAGTAGGAAAGAACTCTATCAAGCTTTACCTGCTTGCCTAAGAAGGGTGTTTATCTCCACATGTGGTTATAGCAAATGAATTTGCGTAGGTGCATACTATATTGTGTGACCTATATATGAATAGTTTACCACAATATGGCTTGTATTGACTTTTTTGGTGCATTTTGATCTTCATTTGCTTGACACAATATAGCTATATGTATGTGAGTAGTCTTTTGTTGGCCATGGGTTTTTGGTGAGATGTATATGAATAGTGTTTTGCTTACCATACTATATCTTGTGGTGACTTTTTTGGCATGTTTGAATGGTCCTTTTACAGAAATCTATCAATCTAATAAATTTACATTGATGGCTACAAGATCTTTTGATAGTTTTGGTGTTTTTAATAGCTTTATAATGCCCCATCCATGTCACTAAATCGAATCTTCCTTAGATCCTAGACCATTTGACTATGAACTATTTGTTGAATGTTTGGCAGAAATATTATTTTCAATCTATCTTTTTGCACATGGCGTCTATTGAAAATATATATTTTTTTTTCAATTTATTTTTTTGCACATGGCATCTATTGAAAATATATATATATATATTGAAGGTATCAAATTAGACTTGACTAACAGATCTTCACTGGTTGACCTACGTAGGTGCCATGACTACCCACCACGAGTTCTTCTCTAACTGGGGAAATAGGTTGAGTAGGGTAACCACCCCCATTGGCTCTATAAGTACAAGGGAAGAGCCCCCTTCAGGTTCCAAATCTCTTGCATCCAAAGGCAAGGCAAGGACCAAAAAATCCACTGCCCCAGTAGATAATGAGAAAGAGATTGAGGATAAAGAAGACTTACGTCAGGTGCCATCCCACTACAAGGACTATACAATTCAGGATTGCAAGATCTTATACCGATAGGCCAAGAGAACCCGAGAGGATGATTGTTCTCAAGGGTATGATGGACCGGCCCCGAAGGAAGTGAACTTAGCCCCGGAAGGCTAGGACCCACAGCTCATATTTGTCGTCGATGACCTCACTCCCAATGAAGAGAATGCCTTAATAGCTGTTCTACAGAAATTTAATGATTTCATGGCCTGGAAGTACACGAGCATGAAAGGAGTACCTGTCGTAGTCATGTAGCATACAATCCCCATGATGGATGATGCCAGGCCAGTGCAGTAATGCCCTTATCCTATGAATCCTAAATACACACTCATAGTGAGGGAAGAAATCCAGAAACTCATAGATGTAGGATTCATATCACTCATACATTTTTGTTGAGAAAATTCTCATCCCCCCATAAGCATTGCCTTTGAGCTATGAAGGAAAAATAAGAGATGAAGGAGACAAGCAAGGAAAAAGATGGAGGAGGTACAAGAAAGGGAGACTGAGTTCACACAGATGTCATCCAAGAAGACTTCCACAAAGTCTCTCGGATACTCTTTGAATACCATGATCATCATCCGTTGGAACGTAGTAGGGGCATTGGTTAATCCGAATATCATCACCCTCACTGCATACACACCCCATTCGGTGGCAAAGGTGGTGTTGATCTTGCAAAGTGATCAACACTTGGTTGTCACCTGAAAATCCATCTAGGAAGCTATACGCTTCCTTTCTAGCTACCCTTTCTACAACATGTTCTGTGAATGGCAAGGGGTAGTGGTCACGTCTAGTGGTAGCATTAACCTTTTTCAAATCCACGCATACTCTAATTTTTCCATTTTTCTTTAGGACTGTTACAATCTCATAGATGAATCCCACATCTACAAGTTTTTGGATTTCTTCCCTCACTATGAGTGTGTATTTAGGATTCATAGGGTAGGGGAGTTGACGTACCAGCCTGGCATCATCTAGCATGGGGATTGTGTGCTGCACTACTGCGGTAGGGACTCCCTTCATGTTGATGTACTTCCAGGCCATGCAGTGCTTGTACTCTTGTTGGAGAGCTATTAAGGCATTCTCCTCATTGGAAGTAAGATCATCGACGATGAATACGGGTTGGAGGTCCTGCCCTTTCGAGGCTAGGTTTACCTCCTTAACCGGGGCTGGCCCTCATACCCTTGAGAGCATTCGTCTTTCCGAGACCTTTGGGCCTATTGGTATAGGATCTTATGATCCTCAATCGTGTAGGCTTTGTAATGGGCTGGTACCTGCTATAGATCCTATTTCTCTTCAGTTTCCTCCTCTATTTTTGCTAGAGTAGTGGTCCTTTTGGCCTTAGCCGTGCTTTTGGATACAGGGGGTTTGGAACCTGAAGGGGGCTCTTCCATTGCACTTATAGAGCTGACGGGGGAGGTTACCTTACTCACCCTAGTCCCCCAATTGGAGGAGAACTCATGGTGGTGATGAGCAGTTTGCGGTACCTACGTAGGATAGCCAGTGAAGATCTAATTTTACCCTCATGGTTCCCTTGCTTACCTTTCAGGGTTTGAGCATGTTAAACATTTGTAGGGGGACCACTGGGGTCAAACCCTCGAGCTCTGGAGTGGTGATCAAAAACCCTATTATTTCTAGGACATCTATATTGGCTAAGATGTGCATCCAGTTCTACGAGAATTCTAGCTCGGGGAGAGGTGCATACCAAAAGTCATCAGACTCCTTCTCATCCTCTTCCTTGTCACAAGGTTGGAATACCTTTAAGGAGGTGGTTTGGCAGTCAGATTCTGTGGCAAAGAGTTGTCCTGACAATGGGTGGGCCTTGTAGGTGTGCAAGTCCACTCTCATGGTTTGCTCCACATGCTACAAGTACATGTTATCATTATGCCAGTCATGCACGAGTCCGGACATTCGCAAGAAGGGCTTGCCTAGGATAGCTTCATATCTCAGCTATCAAGTGAAGTCCATGACTACGAACCTAACAGGGTACGTGAATCCAAATACCTTAATGTTTATGCTTGCAAGCACTCCCAGGGGCTCGACAGTTCCCCCATCGGCTAATTTTGCTACCAGATGGGTCTGCTCAAGTGCAGGTTTTCCCCATTTCATCAGATGGGTCTACTCAAGTGCGGGTTTTCCCTAGATGGGTCTGCTCAAGTGCGGGTTTTTCCCATTTCACCCAACATTCCTTAGTGCAAACACTCACTCCCACTCCCCCATCCAAGATGGCTTCAACCTTCTGGTTTTGATAGACTATGGGGATAGCGGCATTCGTGTCATCACCCTCGAATTACTAGCCTAGCTTGTTGATGGGAACTTTAGGTAGGTTATGCCCCTTTTTTGGCATCGATTGGTTGGGCTTAGGGCTGCTGGCAGGGATTGGGGGTAAGGACAATCCAATTGGATAGATCGCACCATAGGATGGGATTTCCTCTTAGCAGCGAAGCGATCGGCATTTTGACCTCTGTCAATAGGAAGGTAGCCAACCCGGCACTATCCCAGGGTTCTTGTGAAGCCTCTTCTTCCATGGACAACATGTCCTCGAATCCGTACAAGTCTCCTTCATCCTGGAGGTTCTGCAACATTGGGTCTTCCTGGAACATCTTCTGCATCAGTTCCAGAGATTCTAACTACTCGAAGCTGAGGTGTTCCTCTTCCTCCACACTTTTCGGCACCTTGAGTGATTTCGCCCTTCGATTGCCCATCAAGTGGGCTTGATGAATGGTATATGACCCTCTACATGCCTTTAGTTGATGCTCGAACTTCTCTTGGCAGTCCCGTACCAAGTTTTGGGCATCTTTTACGTATTGCTTTTCTAGGACCGGTACAGGATAGGTCTCCTTATAGGAGGGCAAGGGTGTTAGGCCATGAGCCCGCACTGGATTGTTTACCTCTGGACTCGAAGGCACTTCAGGGTGTCATCCTAGGTGGAAGCTTGTTCAGAAGCAAAGGAGCTGATGAGAGTAGTTGTCTCCTCATCAGGACTACCCTAGATAAGCACCTGGTCAGAGCCGTCACCTGCTTGAATGGCCTTCTTGGATCGGGCTAGGGGATGTGGGGGAATCTTAGGGTCGGGCGATAGGGATCCTTTACCCTTCCTTGTGAGCTTCCTCATTGCCTTGCCTAATGCCTTGGCTTGCATCCTCGTGATGACTTGTAGGGGCACTGCGGCCACCTGGCCTTGCTCGATGCTAAGTAGATTAAGGTTGGTACTCTTTGGCAGGATGATTGGGGTGGTCGATCTCCTCGTGGGACAGTCTTGGAACAGATGCTCAGTTCCACACCCCACACACAAGGGCGTGGGGTTGGTCATGGTTGGAGCGGTGGGGGTACGATCCCTGTATGGACAGTCCTTCAAGAAGTGTGGACCCTAGCATTTGAAACAGGACAATGGAGGGTTTGAAGTACCTCGGTAGGGGCATTCACTTGCTCTATGAGGACCCTGGCAGGGTGTACCATTGGAGCGGGGGTTTCCAAGCAATTGAGTTTAGGTCTCTCGCCCTTGCGCTCACGGGGGTAGTCTGGAATACAGGAACCTATTGATCCTCTGGCGGGAGGTAGTGGATCAGGGTGCCACTTCACTCCTCATAGGGGTAGTAATCATGTAGTCCGTGATCAGGATCCGTCTCCTCCCAGTCATTGGGCACTTCTTCTACCAACACTTGATTGACTTGGGTTCTACAAGGTAGCGAGGGCTGCGAACCCAATATGGGTGGTGGTAACGAAGCTGGCTAAGTTCTGTGGCTAAGTTCTGTATGACAAAATATGAAGAGGGGAGAGGAGAAGAGTGGAGATGAGGAGAGAGGGCACAGCTAGAGAGCACACCACAAATGACTAACTGTACACTAGAATTAGTTGAAAAAATAGAATATATACAAACCCTTTTAGGGTTAGGGTTAGGGGAGCTAACCCTTTCCTTTATAGCACTCTATAAGGTTAGTGCTATGCACATATGATCACGTGATGGTGCTATGCACACATGATCACATGATGTTGAGCGTGAACTCTCAACACCTTCCCTCAAGATCAACATCATGAAGTAGGCCTTCCCTCAAGATGATGATTCTGGGGAATCGAAGAAGGACTGAGCATTACATTCCATCACACCCCTTTAATGGGAATGTCCTTCCTCTGCATCAAACCAAGAGCTAGTCGGTGTTTCTCGAATAGCTCTTTACCGAGTGGTTTGGTAAAGATGTCTGCAACATTTTCTTTGCTATCACAATGTTGCAGTGTGATGTCACCAAATAACACTCTTTCTCTGATGAAGTGCTCTCTGACATCAATGTGCTTTGTTCTGGAGTGATATACTGGATTTTTGGCCAATGCTTGAGCCGATTGATTATCACAGTATATTGTTGTTGGCTTTGACTCATCAAACTAATCTGTTTCTGACAATAGTCTTCTGAGCCATATAGCCTCACATGCACCTGTAGTGAGTGCCCTATATTCTGCTTCAGTCAAAGACAAAGAAACAGTTGGCTGTTTGTTTGACAACCATGATATAGCACCTTGACCAAGGAAAAATGCATATCCCTGTGTCGATCTCCTGGTCTCATGATCTCCAGCATAGTCACTGTCACAGTATCCATGCAACCGTGGATGACTTCCTCTGTATTCTATCCCAAATTGTCTTGTACCTCTGATGTATCTCAAGACTCTTTTGGCTGCATTCAAGTGAGACTGTTTTGGATTTGCCATAAACTGTGCTAGTGAGCTTACTGCATAACAAATATCTGGCCGTGTGATTGTCAGATATATAAGAGATCCAATGAGTTGCCTGTAGTATCTGTCATTGACTGTAGGCTTTTCTGAATCTTTAGTAAGTTTCAAACTCTGTTCCATGGGAGTGGCTGCAATCTTGCAATCTGCCATATGAAACTTCTTCAGGAGACTGTCAACATATTTGAGCTGACTCATGAATGTGCTATCAGAATCTCTCCAGAACTCAATTCCAAGACAATAGTGCATAAGTCCAAGATCTTTCATGTCGAACTCTGCAGATAAGTCTTGTTTTAGCTTTCTGATGAAGCTATCCTTGCTTCCTGTCACAATCAGATCATCTACGTACAAAAGTGCAATAGTAATATCTTCCCCTTGAACTTTGTAGTAGAGAGTATGATCTGCATTGGACTTCATGTATCCCAGATCAGCAAAATACTTGTCAATTCTGCTGTACCAACTTCTGGGTGCTTGCTTTAAGCCATAGAGACTTTTCTTGAGATGGCAAACCTTGTTCTCCTGTCCTGGTTCAACATAACCGGCTGGTTGTTGCATGTAGACTTCCTCGTCTAGATAACCATTGAGAAATGCATTCTTGACATCGAGCTGATACACATTCCATTTACTGAGTGTCGCTAGTGATATCAAGAACCGTATGGAATCCATCTTTGCTACTGGAGCATAAGTCTCATCATAATCTTGGCCATATTGTTGTGCAAATCCTTTTGCAACTAATCTGGCTTTGTATCTCTGAATACTGCCATCTGGATTGTACTTCACTTTGTATACCCATTTGTCGGCTATGGCCTTCTTTCCTGGTGGAAGGTCGCATAATTCCCAAGTGTTGTTTTTATACAAAGCATCCATTTCTTCATTCATTGCAGTTTGCCATTCTGGCTTATCTACTGCGTCTTCGAAGTACACTGGCTCTTCTGTAGCCATGATGGTAGTCATAAGAGCATAGTTGGTGGTTTCCACCTGAATTGCTTTGCCTTTCTGAGCATATGTCAATCTAGCTGGTGGTCTGCTTTCCCTAGTAGACCGTCTGAGCTGCTGTGACGCTGATTGGGGTGTTGCTGGCAATTCTTGCTCTTCTTCATCAACCTGTTCTGTAGATGACTGTGAAGTCGATGCTTCTATCTCCTGTGTAGGTGAGGTTTTCCATTCTGATTCCTCATCGAAGATTACATCTCTGGAGATAATGACTTTGCGGTTGATAGGATCATACAATTTGTATGCTTTACTTTCTTCACTGTAGCCAACCATGATGCATTTGCGTGACTTCACATCCAATTTCCTGCAATGATCATCATGTATGTGGGCATATGCTATGCAACCAAATATGCGGAGATGCCCAATGCGTGGCTTGTGTCTAGTGAATGCTTCATAAGGAGTCATTCCTTGTATTGGTTCGGTAGGAAGCCGATTAAGCAAGTAGTTAGCTGTAGCTATTGCTTCTGCCCAATACTGATTCGGAAGATGCTTTTCACTAAGCATTGCTCTAGCACTGTCTGCTAAAGTCCCATTCTTCCTTTCAGCTATTGCATTTTGCTGAGGAGTATCTGCACATGTGAATTGTCTTCGAATACCGTGATTTTTGCAAAAGTTCATGAATGCTGAAGACATGTATTCACCTCCTCTGTCTGATCTCATGACCTTTATCTTTCTGCCTGTTTGGTTTTCTACCATGGCTTTGAATTCTTGAAATCTGGCAAACACTTCAGATTTCTCTTTCAGAAAGTAGACCCAACAATATCTGCTGTAGTCGTCGATGAAGGTCAAGTAATAAAGTGAACCATTGATGCTGCGGGTCTGGGCATAACCCCATACATCTGTATGAATTAAATCAAGAATACCTCGTGCACGAGAGGTACTTCTGACAAAGTTGGTTCGCTTTTGTTTGCCGAAGCAGCATGCTTCACAAACCTTTCCAAGAAACTGTAGCTTCGGAATCCCAATTGCCATATTTTGATTCCTTAGATCTAACAAGTACTTGAAGTTGACATGACCATATCTCTTGTGCCATTTTGCAGATAGTGGCATCTGTTGCATTTGAGCTAACATGGCATGTTTATCTGGTACTGTAGCTAGCATCCTGTATAAGCGTCCTTCCTTGACACCTTTTGCTACTAGCTGACCTCTTTTGGATTTGTCTCTGATAGTGCATTCATCACCGTCGAAGATGACTTTGTAGTTGTGTTCCGTCATTTGACCTACTGACAAAAGGTTCTTGCTGAGCTTCGGAACATAGAGCACATCTTTGACTAATCCTTTTGTACCAGTGAAATTGTTCATAGGGATAACACCTGTCCCTTGAACCGGATTCGGTGTATTGTCTGCTGTGTAGATGACATTCTTTTGACCTTCTAATGGCTTCATTTCTGTGAACCATTCCTGATGATTTGTCATATGAGATGATGCACCGCTGTCTATGTACCAAGGATCCTGTTCCACTTGGTCGACTTGATAGCTGAAATCTTCTTTGGGATTGAAATCAGTGTCTAGGTGCATTGTACCAGTCTGATGCAATTCCTCACTTGCAAGAAACATATTGCCATGTTCATTTGCAAAATGACTGTGACAAGAATGTCCACCACGATGATTTCCTCTTCCTCGGGAATTCCCTCGATTACTGCCTTGGTCATACTGCTTCTTGCGGCAATCTCTTTCATACTGGATTGACCGCCTTGGTCATACTGCTTCTTGCGGCAATCTCTTTCATAGTGTCCAAACTTGTGACAATAGTTGCATTGAATGTTTGACACATTGGTGGATGCATTTCCTCGTCCTTGGAATCTTCCTCGGTTGGAATGATTTCCTCTTTGCTGATTTTGATGTTGCTGAGGATGCTGCTGATGCTGATGCTGATTCTGACTTTGATTTTGACCACTTTTCTGATATGATCTACCTCTGTTTCTGCCTTTGCCTCTGCTTCTGTCTGAAGCGGTGAATGCCTGATCATTAGAATGACCTTTACGTGCTTGAATGGCCTGAGTCCTAAGTTCTTCACCAAGTAGAACTGACTGAAGTTCTTCAAGTGTTGGAATTTGCCGTTGGATGGCAATACTCTGGACCAGATTCTCATATCCTTCTCCTAGTCCATTCAGGATTACTTGAACCATTTCTGCGGGATTCATAGTCTCTCCTGCTGCTGCAAGTTGATTATTGTAGTCTTTGATGCGGAGTACATAAGCATGACCGGTTTCATTGCTATTGCGGAAACTCTGGTTGATCTGGTTTCTCAAGGTGAGAATCCTGGATGTGTTCTTGGACTCGTAGAGAGCTGCGAACATATCCCATGCTTCTTTTGATGTCTTGACTGTGTTGAGCTGTCCTAGCATGACATCTTGCACATTCTGCTTGATCAGGTGATAGGCATACTTGTCTTTCTTATCCCATTCTGCTTGAGCTCGGGCAATGGCAGGATCTGCTACTGGTGCGGAAACTGTTTGTGTAGATGTAGATCCCGATGTAGATCCCGTTGCTGGTGCTGTGACATCAGATGGAGTAGAGCTACTGGTGGCTGGATCGGCCAATGGTCTAGGTATGGATCCATCGACATACTCCCATTTG
The DNA here is from genome assembly GCF_047967505.1 of Dipteris shenzhenensis. Lineage (NCBI taxonomy): Eukaryota > Viridiplantae > Streptophyta > Polypodiopsida > Gleicheniales > Dipteridaceae > Dipteris > Dipteris shenzhenensis. The sequence goes on along the minus strand of NC_141605.1, from coordinate 33,380,636 downwards.
TCCTGAAGCACAAGAATGGTCTCCATTCGGTATTTCCATGTACCGTAATTGGAGTTGTCTAACTTAGCAGATGCCTCCAGATTGAGGTTGCTAGTCGACATGGTGCAAACAATGTACTCAAAAAAGTGTCCTGGAAAAACTCTGTATGAATCAACTGCAAATACACTGAAGATGCCAAGTGAAATCTCTGTACCGTCGGTGAAGATAGAACTGCAGTAAATAAGATCTGATCTGTGTTACAAGGCTTGTGGCAATGATGCCGGGAATAGCCAAGAGGCTTTACAAGGCTGAAAAATGATGTGCACGATGCCGTGAGATAGCCAAATAGGCTTTACAATGGTGGCATGTGTGTGTGAAATCAAGTGCTATCTGCCCACTGAGTCAATCTGCAATGCCTCTGAACTCTGAAGTCTGCTCACTGAACTGATGAACGTAAGGTTTCAGGTAATGCAATGATGTGAAATCGGATGTGAGCGTATGGACTGACTCCGAGTAGGTACTAGTCGGGAATTTCGAGCATGGCTTAGATTGGCAACTTGGGGAATTCAAAGCGTCCCCTCTATGGCGATCTAGTCTACTCTGATCTAGATCTAAACCAACCGTCGATCGATGAAAGAGCAGCAAATAATTCCTTTTCCTTTGTTCTTTTTAAGTGCTGGGTCAGATGCGTCGATGTAGAGGCAAATGTGCGTGAAGGAAGTGGTTTTGTCGGCGAGGCTCAAATGTGAGTGTAACTTGCGCCGAAATGTGCGCGTGATGTAACGAGTGCGTAGAGCACGAAAAATCGAGCGACTTTCCTTTTTGGAGCACCCTCAAATTCTTCCTGGATCAAGAGATATGACTTGATCTAGGTGGAGGGGCAAAAGGAGTGCAAATGGTGCTCAATGATGATGTGTCACTGTGAGTCACATGCAGTGATGATGTGGCACTGTGCTTAGCAAGAGGTGTGCCAGTGAAGCTCTGTGCTGAGGTGGCAGTGCTGAGGTGTCACTGATGACGTGGCACTGATGATGTGGCACTGATGACATGGCCAGATGACGTGGCCAGATGACGTGGCACAAGTGACGTGGCAGATGACATGGCACAGATGACGTGGCACAAGTGACGTGGCAGATGATGTGGCACAGATGACGTGGCACAAGTGACGTGGCAGATGACGTGGCCTGATGACGTGGCAGCTGATGTGGCAGATAAGATTGCCACGTGGCTAAATTTTAACCAAAGACCAAACCCAAGGTTAACGATTAACCTAACATGGGTCAAATTCTATCTGCCACGTGTCGACTTCTAAGGTCTCTGAACCTTTGTGAAGCAAAAGAAGATGATGACGGATTTCGACGACGGACTTGGTGAGGCGTGCTGTCATGGAAGGTTGTCGAGTCGATGAGAGCCGATGTAGAGCTGCACTGCCGTTTGCTGAAGGAGTCACTTGTTGATCTGGGTCGATGGCCGCTGGGAGGTAGGAGTCATCCGCTTTGTTGGAGAGGGCGTGGCGTTGCGAGCTTGCTATTGGAGGTCAACCATGCGCTGCGTTGAAGCTACTGCAGGGCCGTTAGATCTGTGCGAGAGTAGTTGAAGATGGTTTTGCTGGCCGGTCGTTGGAGGATACCGTTGCGCACTGGAGAGCTCTATTGCAGGGTCGCCTTAGTTGTGGAAGAGGCTTAGGAGCTCGCTTGTAGACTTTTGGAGCGTGGCTTATCGCCCGTGATCGTTGCTGCGTTGAAGGAGCTCCTTTCGGATGGAGGCGTCTTTGTTGGAGCATCGACCGTGAGCCCGCCGTTTGGGCTACTGGAAGCCCGTCGATTGAGGAAGCCTCAGAGGTTTAAAGAGGCTATTGTTGCGTGCAGCTTTGCTTGCGGAGGCTCGCGTTTGTAGGTGGAGCTGCCGATGGTTGTTGCAGCTTGTTTAAGGAGCCGCTATTGCAGTGGGCTCGCCAGCTTGCAGCCGTTTAATCCAATGGAGCTGGAGAGTCGAGCAAGGAGCTGCGATTGTGGCCTTTGGAGTAGAACCTCTTCAACACGTCGAAGCCGATAGCAGAGGTGGAAACAGTCGCGGGAGCACGTCGAAGAAGAGATTCTCTCAAGAAAACCTTACAGAAACTTAGAGGCTCAGAAATGAACCTTTCTCTCTCACAAAACCTTACAAGATCTCTCAAAAGACTAAGATCTAGATCTCTCTTTCTCTCATAAACAAGGAATACTCTCTTTCTCAAGCAATGAAATCTTTCAAAGAACTCAAAGAAGGAATAATGGACGGAGCTGTCCTAGAATGAGCAAAGGAGATTAACGGAAATCTCTCAATCTCTCATGGACGGAATTCTCACATGAATAGAAATTTCTCTCAACGGAAGTGAAGGGAAGGATCTCACAATCACTCAAGAGAACTCTCAATCTCACAATCTCTCTCGCACTCTCAAGAATCTCAATGTCTCAGCGGAAGACAAGGGAGCTCTGATACCATGACAAAATATGAAGAGGGGAGAGGACAAGAGTGGAGATGAGGAGAGAGGGCACAGCTAGAGAGCACACCACAAATGACTAACTGTACACTAGAATTAGTTGAAAAAATAGAATATATACAAACCCTTTTAGGGTTAGGGTTAGGGGAGCTAACCCTTTCCTTTATAGCACTCTATAAGGTTAGTGCTATGCACATATGATCACGTGATGGTGCTATGCACACATGATCACATGATGTTGAGCGTGAACTCTCAACACTGTACTGGCTAGAACTAGCCATGGGAGCACCCTGTGTGATCAAGGGGTTAGGTGGGGCCGTTAGGGCTAATGGGGGTCTCATTTGATACATGGGTTGGGGAAGGGACCTCAAAAATTGACATTTGGAGGTATCATGGTTTCCCCACCTATGGCAGTGGGTGCAGTAGAGTGCTGACCTTGCCCTTAGGCATGGGCACTCATTGGAGGGGTGGTTGCCATTGCATACCCCACACGAGACATTGTCTCTCCGTGGAAACAAATGGGGGTTGCTCGATGCCTCCTTGGAGGTTCCTGTCCTCCACTCCTAGCCTAGCTGACCTAACAGATTGGAGGCCAACTCCCTCATATCCAAGCCCTTGGGCTCATTAGTCTCCTTCTTGATCGTTTCTACACTCGAAGACCTAACCGATGAAGCTATTTCTGAGGGATCTGAGGCTTTATTTGAATTTGCCTTGTCCATCATGTTGTCACATATGCGGATGGCCACCTTGCTGCATAAATCGAAGGAGGTAGGATTCATCACCATGAGGTGGTCATCCAGCTTGGGTCTACCAGAGCGGGACAACAATCATTTGTCGCTCATCCACTCGTACAGTTCATAGCGAGCATTAAGGTGCTTAATCCTGGCAATGTAATCCCTTAGGGATTCCTTATCATTTTGCTTTACACCATACAATTGATTGATCGAGCTCCATTTATGGCCGCTGGGGGTGAACCCTACAATAAAGGCCTTTCTTAATGTCTCCTAGTCAATCTTCTCTTCTGGGGTGAGAGCCTTATACCATTGGCCTGCCTTGGCATTCAAGCTGAGACCAAACACATTGGCCATCTCTAGGTCTCCAGGAGCACCAAAAGCTTCGCAAATTTGTTCAAATCACTCCACGTGGGAGACTGGGTCTCCTTCTCCAAAGAACTTGGTCATTAACTTGGAGATTGATATGGGTCGGCTCCTCGAGGGATTTGCAATCCCTGCAGAAAACACTGGGGCAGGTGGTTATTGTGGGCCTGATGGGGCAGAGGGCTGCCCTTAACCCTGGCCCAGGTGGTGGTATCCACGTAGTTGTTGCTGGTATCGGCATTGGAACGGATGTGCCAAGGCTTGCATTCATCGGTGCAACAGGTATGGATGAGAAGGAACCTACTCCTGGAGGAGGTGGGTCTTGGGGCATGGGAACGTTAGTTCCATGCAATGGGCAATAAGGTGGAAACTGTGGTGCCCGCACCTGGACTACTGGGGGTTCATAAGGCGTTCCGCCTTGGAAGTTCCTAGCATCCCCTTGGCTAGGGTCTTGCCTTCGAAATTCCCTCATCCATGGATCCTCATCATCCATGTGTTCCCATTGGGAAGGTCTTGCATAGGCAGAGGGTCCTGCATCTACGAAGGTGGTTTCCATCCCAGTCTGTGGTACGGGAGCTAGATGTTGCTGACCTTCCCTCCCTGCAAACATGCCGGCGAAGGGGTTCTCCGTGTCTTCACTGACTGTGTTCGGCCTAAGCATCCGAACATGTTGGAGAATGTACCTCTCAGCTGGAATGCAACCGAAGGTGCAGGCGAGTTGGGCAAGGCTACACTTGCAAATGGGGCTTCAGATGCCCTTGGACCCGAGGGGCCTTGCATTACTTCTTCCAAGCTCTCCGTCTCGTTGAAGCTAGATAGAGTTTTTGATCGGGGGCCAACTAACGAGTGGAGGCTAGGGATCAAGCTTTCGGATCCCCATCTAGGGCGGAGGGTGGGCTGAGCGTAGCTTGAAGCACTATCTTCCGGCACGGGATCCTTTGGCAAAATTCTTATGGACCTCAAGTGCATGTGGGAGGCCTCTAGCTAAGCACACCCAGGTTGAACTGTGGTTCTGGAATTTTTTCAATTCTTTGGCAACCCCAGAGGTATCGCGACGGTCGGCGGGATAGCTCTATGGTGACGGTCAGAGGGATAGGGTATTGCATCGGGCGACAGGATACTGGTATAGCGGCGGGCGGTGACGTAAGCATATCACCAACGATGGCAGAGTAAGAATGACAGTGAGCAATGGGATAGATGTATAGCAAGGACCGATGGGATAGATCTTGCCATGTGTGTGACGGGATCACAAATCAGCGGGATACGGATTGCGCATCAGGCGATGGTATATTTATCATGACAAGTGTGGGGATCGGCAGTCGTAACATGCGGCATGATAGGAGTGATGCGACGATCGACAGAGTAAGCGTATCGTGACGGGCAATGGAATGATAATAGCGATGAGCGACGAAATAAAAATAACAACAATCGGTGGAATACGGATATGACCACAGGCGTGGGGGTGGGTTCACCACGCAGTAGCAGGATAGCAACAGTCGGTGGCATATCTTTAAAGCCACAGGTCAATGGCTATCAGAACGGTGGGTGACACGAATTTAATTGGGGTAGCGGGTTAGAGGCCATGGTCAAAAGTTAGGTCGGTGGGATAGCTCTATGGCAACGGGTCGACGAGGGTTTGACCAATGGGATACGGCTAACGCATCGGTCGGCGGGATAACGCTATGGCGCCGACTCGGTGAGATAGTGAAACATAGTGTTGCCGACTAATTTTTGTGGATATTTTGAAGATTTTAAGTTTCTGTCCTGGATTTGTTATGCTAGGGGGGTGCTACACTACCTAGTTCACCTTTTCATGAGGGGTGAGTTCTAGAACACAAAACAACTTTGAAATTAAGCAAGAATCATCATTTTTGTTGTTTTTTGATGTGTTTGGACCTCACACACTCCTTAGCAATCTCACATACTAAGCTCCTATCAACTCAAAACACTAAAAAGCATAAAAAACAAGCTTCAAATGCTCCAAAATGACTTTCCAACAAGAAATGACAGTTTTCCTACTTTTTCGTCCAAACCTCTTACTTCTTCCCTCTCTCTTCTCCTACAACTCCACTAACAGGCTCCAAGTTAAGCTTGAAGACTTCTGAAATGGGTTGATAACGAAGGAAGACAAGTGCAATGCAAAAGCATACCTTCATTCCCTAGCAGCAGCGCCAAAAATGTAGTGTGTCTCGACAGTCTCACGTGTCGTGGGGATGTTGAAGAGATGCTGATGGAGTCTCCACTCCAAGCTACTCCTTGTGAGAGCAATACAAGGCACGAGTCATTTGCCGCAAGTGTCACTCAAGCAGCCTTCAAATTGTTGCAATGTGTTTCCATGCGGAAGGGGAAGAGGGGAGAAGAGAGGGAAGATGGGATGGAGAAGGAGAAGGGAGAAGGGAAGAGGAGAGTGAAGGGGGATGGAGTGGCAAACACAAGGGCACTACAATGGAAACAAGGGAACACCCAAAATACTCTCTTGGAAGAGAAGAGGGAGCTTGTATTCAAACTTGTGCAAACAACAATGAAGACCAAAGTCAACACTTTGGCCTTTTATACAAGTCACCTTTTGAAGGGAGGGCCAAGCCTTTTCCTTTTAGCACTCTCCTTTCCTTTTACAACCAAAGGCTCTTGGGCCCGTAGGGTGCCAAGGCATATTGCTATTCTTTGCATCTCTCCCTACTAGCAGAAATAGTGCTTCTGTTAACCATATAAAAGCGCTTGGGACAAGCCTGGCATTAGGAGGTGGTCCTAACTGGTTCCTAAATAGCGCTTGTGTTAGCCTCGCACCTCCAAGCCTAAGGTGATTTGGGGCTCAAACTCCATGAGTGCCCTCATGCCTTAAGCCATTTAGGGCTTGAACCCCGTAAACAAGGCTCAAAACCTAGAGTGACGAGGCTTAACTCCCGCGAGACACTTAACAACAGCTTGTAGCTAGAACGTATAACCTCTGCACATTGCCTGGATGCTTTGGTCTTGGGATATTTGGGGATCAAACTCCCTAAGTTTGAGCTGTTCTCCTTGGCTATTTCCGTGGATGTAGACCTGAAATGTGTGTGTTGCCTGCAATCTTTGGTCTTGGGTGTTAGCTGGAACATACAATTTGTGCAGGTAGCCTGGAATCTTTGGCTTTTGGATATTTGGGGATCAAACTGCCTGAGTTTGAGCTGTACTCCTTCCATGTGCACGTTGCCTACAATCTTTGGCCTTGGGATATTTGGGGATCAAACTCCCTAACCTTGTCCGTTGAAGTAAATCATAGAGCCTAATCACCTTTAATCACTGATTACCCTGCATTCGGTGACGACTGTAGTCTGTGGATGCTAACAGCTATACAAGGTCCTTTGGCACAATAAAAAAGACCAGGATTGGTCATTTTTATCATAGAAGCATGGAGGGATCCATTGGCTACCAGTCTCAAATCTGTGTTTGGCACTGTACTTGCAAAGGTGTTTCATTGTATTGTGCTTTGCAATGACTTAAATGATTAACCTGGCATTGGCATTAAGGCTTACAACCTATATTGGTTGCATCTTTGCATAAGGGTGGTGGTCCTCCACTTAAAATTCCAAAGGACACTCTTTAGCTCTCATTCTAAGAGACAAAATGGCCTAAATTGAAATCTCAATGTGTTGACTATATCGAAAACCAAAGCATTCCTCCTTGATCCAATTAATGGTAGAAGTCTATTGGATGGATGGATGGATGGTGGCATTGTGTTGAAAGGGCTTTATTACGGAAGCATTATTGCAAAAGGGCATTGATGTGAACATCATCAATACTAAATATTAGGTTGACTACTTTAACACATACTTCCATTACACAATGGATTTAAAGAGCAAATCTATTATGGTCTTGAGGAGAATGTTCAATAGAAGGTACAAAATCTTGCAAGTCGAAGGAGATTAGTGTGAGAGGATGAAGATGTTGATGTGGATGAGAGAAAACTAGAGAAACATGATTCTAGCTTGGATGATAGATCTACATGTGAAGACTCCAAATAGATCTAGTGAGGAGAAACTACAAAAATGTGCAAGAAGAAAAACATCACCTTTTGCATCAAAAGAGGCTTATCATGTATATTATCTCGATCCAATTTAGTTATACTTTGAATGTAGATAGGCTTCTCTCTCTCTCTCTCTCTCTCTCTCTCTCTCTCTCTCTCTCTCTCTCTCTCTCGTGCATAAAAACGATGTTTTCAATGTGTGCATGCTTTCAATTTTTTGTAAAGTCATTTCTCTATGTCAAGCTCTCTAAGAGGAATTCCAAAATGCACAGCTTTTGATATTTTTCTCGATCACTAAACTAAACCTAATGTGTAATAGCATTCCATTTGAAAATGTAATGATGGTCTCAATTAAAATGGGGTAATATGTGTGATTATAAAGTCTAATATGTGAAGCCTTTCTGTTTGTTGAGGTCGCAGAACATATTAGACTTATATTAGCCCTTTTGTTTGTCTATCCAATCTAAGGATTGATTTAGATGCATCCTTCTTTCAAGGTTATACATCCTAAATGAGCAATGACATAAAAGAGGTACATAAAATAGCTCATTTAATGTATTATGAACTTCTCACAGTTCAGAGAGCACAAATCTAGTTTTTTGTCTAATTTTGTCCAATGAACATACATGTGCATGCATATATGTGCGTGTGTATGCATGCATGTACATGCACGTGTGTGCGTGCGTGCATTGTGTGTGTTCATGTGCGTGCATGCATGCTTGTGTGTGTGTGTGTGTGTGCGTGAGAGAGAGAGAGAGAGAGAGAGAGAGAGGGAGGGAGAGGGAGGGAGAGAGGGAGGGGGGGCGGAGGGGGGGGGAGGGGGGAATGGAGGGAGAGAGAGAGGGAGGGAGGGAGGGGGAGAGAGAGAGAGAGAGAGAGAGAGAGAGAGAGAGAGATTATTTATATATCGTAGAAGGTTCAATCAATTATGGGTACGTGAAGAAGTTGCAAGGAGAAAATGAAGATTGGAATTTCAAATTACTATTGCAAGAGGTACTTAGGTTTTTATGACTACCAAATTATTAATGTACTTGTACTTGAGTGTGCTCTTTGTGACATTGTTTAATTAATAATAATTGAAGTAGGTTCTAAAATGCAACATAAAAGCAATAGCTGCCTAATATAGGGTTGATACAATAATCATTGGACTTGTGTGCCACCCGACTATTTGCATGAAAGAACAACAAAAAAACTGCTAGGCATAATACATTTCTTGAATCTTGAAAGCAATGGTTCTTGTTGCATGCTTATATGATTTCACCATTGATGTTTGGAAAAGACTACAGGCGCATGCACATATATCATGTTGCATGAATGGAAGTTTCAAAGAACTAATTATAGTTATACATATGTCAATGGGATAGTTCCATAAATGCTAAGGAGGTGTGTTTTAAGTTAATAAGTCTATTCAGGAGTTACGTATGTTCATGCATTTATGCATTTATTGTTTTTAAAGAAGAAAAATTATACAACTCTTACAATTGCAAAGTAGGTGTGGCCTAACACATAGATCCTTGCAAGTCCATGATAATTCACATGTTCACAAGATATATATCCCCCCCTTTTAGATATAGATTTACAAAAATTGATAGGCAATGTATTAGCTTAATAGGATCTTTTTATACTTAAAATAGTACATTTGCAAAAAAAAGTAAATTAATAATGTTTTATGCATAGGTTCTACTAGCATTTATAATACATGCAGCCATGCATATGTGAAGATCATTGAGGAATACTCTTTGAATATGAAAGTATGTAGAATTTGAAAACTTAGATGATCATATTATATATGAAAGTATTAATTACATATACAAATCTAGTGCAACCATCTTCTTCACTCCTTCAAAAAATATGGTCAGAAAATAACAAAATCTTTTTCCTATGATTTTATTTCAATGATACTATTTTGTGACTTTGTTTGATGAAAGGTGGTAGTCAATAGAACATGACACATTAATTTAAGTTTGAGGTCTTGTTTGTCAAAGCAAGTCATCCCTAATAAAATTGAAGTGAGCTTTGACAAGTCCTTTAGTTAGGTTTCTATAGTAGAGATATCTTAGCAATGCATGATGAACCTTGGGGCTTATAAAGAGTGAAGCAGTTACAGCTTGGGAAGCTGTAGTTAAACTAAGCATGTTGGTTGATGGTGATGTACAAAATTTCCATAAGTCTATGGGTGATAAATATTTTGAAAGGAGATGCTCAAAATACTACTAGATACACAAAGTATAGTTTTTTGTTTTCAAATAAAGTGCCGAATGTATTAGTGGGTGGTTGGCCCAAATAAAAAAGAGACCAATACAAAATTGGGCCTTATCGATGGGCACATCGCCCTAGGCCAACCCCTTCAAGAAGTGGGGGGTTACCATGGGGTTAGCCACATAGCCACCTCCACCAATGTTTGATGAGTCAAGGAAACCTTGGGTTTTAACTACCAACCTTACGTCACGAAGGTTCGACCTCACCATCACAACGATGGTGGACTCTCGATGCCCTAAGGCTAACTCATGTTGAAACACCTGCTACTTCCTAAAGTCCCACACTACCATGCATACAATAGCTTTGATGAGTGGCCAGCCCACGGCTAACATAGACGGTAGCTTGGTTGTGTCCCCTAGAAGAGGAGCTATCCATTGGGTACCCAAAAAGAAGCGGCCCATCAGTCCATATTTGCGAACTGCCCCCTCCACCTTCCTCTAGACCTCTCTTGAAACTGGTGAATTCTAGAAGAGATGATGAACCATATCCGTCGCTTTCCCACACAACGAGCAAATCGGACTCACTTGGCACCCTCTTTGCTAGCTTACTGTGCATCGACATCCATTGATTCATAATTTTCCACAATTTGTGAAGCCTGGCTTTCCACCAAGCCGGCCCCCACATAAGTGATCATTTCTTGTTCATATCTAGAACCAAAGAATTCTATCGACAGGCAACAATACACCAATTTGGCTAAGGATTTTTGGAGGTTGGACTTGTCCAGCATCTAATGGCTCGATCTCCAACAAGAGGAGGGGATGAAATTGATGCCATCCCTCATGGATGCGAACGAGGGTTGCACTCATTAGGTCGGTTTCCCCCTCTGTGAGAGTGTATTTTGGTTCGAAGTTGCTCCACCGGCACCCAATTCGCCATGTGTAAATCCCAAATATCCTACCGAGTCCTGAATCCTTTCTTGAAGAGGCTCCTGACCCTCACAATGTCCTAAACGAAAGGCTCGCCATTCCTAGGTGGTGCCTGCGACTACCATATCCCCTCAAGAAGGCTCACATCTCCTTTGTGGCCACTTTGGCCTTACCAAGAGAGCAATTCTATGCACATCTTCCATGCCCCAAAGTACAGTTGCATGCTAAATTGGTATGAAGGAAGCAAATGGATGCATACATTGTAACACTTAAAAACAAGTAGTTTCTTTGAAGTAGGAAGAGAAGAGAAAGAGGGACTAGTGCATGCCATCAATTTAAGACCTATACAATCTATATTAATTTTAAAAAATATATTAATAATAAAGTGGTGCATCAAAGATTGTATGGTTATTGATTGGTAACACATGCATGCCAATTAAATGAAGGGAGAAATATTCTTGAAGAAGGCCTATTGAGCAAACTTTAGTACAATCATGTAGATATATGGCATTGTATCATTGGCGTAGTGAATCTTACAAAAGATGTTCATCCACAAGTCTTAGAGATCATAGGCGATATGAAGTGGACATGCTTGGTGTAGATGGGAGTTCTAGAAGGGAGCCCATTTCATTAGATCCTTCAAAGTTAAGAGGTAAATGCGAGGATAAGAAGAGGATAAGAGAGAACGGTGGATTGAGGAAATATGGTGACATTGGGAGAGGGGTTGATAGTGGAAGGGGAAATGGACATAATTTGACTTTTTAATTTTTAAAGAACGTCATGAAACCTCTAAAATTTTGTATAGTCCTCGTTATTAAAGCCCTCAAAATATGTGAACTTAAAGAACGTCATGAAACCTCTAAAAGTTGTATAGTCCTAGTTATGAAATCCCTCAAAATTTGTGAACCTAAAGGTTTTTGATTTTTTGGGAATTGTGGAGAGAGGAGAAGTTAAAGAGAGTTGGCAATGCAATGCATGTGAAGGGGGAGGGAACTTTGAAGGCCTTAAATATGGAACTTTGAAGGCCTTGAATATGTCAAGGAAAGCATGTGAAAAGGATGCGTGCTAGAGGGAGACTTGTGGAGGAAGGCATACTTTCGCACGTGATGACATTCATCTTTAAATAAAAAGACAAAATAATTTGTTGACATTTGATGGGGAAATGGCTTTGTCAACATGAGGTCTACTTCATCTTTTGATTGGAGTCATTGGACCAAATGTTTGGCAATACTAACTTGTTAATAGCACAACTATTAGGGCAAGCTTTGTGGCTTGTAGGGGGAAGAATGTGGTGCTGATGACTTTTTAGGTGCTCATTACTGTGTGTGGGGCAAGTGCCACTATCCTTAAACTTTGCCTTTAATTTTGATTCGTGTTGGAGGTGGGGTCGTAGTGACTCTAGGCCAAAGTCGTTATTGTGGTGGTGATGGTGAAACTTGGAACAACAATCACACACAATCTTTTCAAGCCTCATATAGGGGTGACATGGCACAAGGCTTGTTATTTTATGCAAGCAATCTTAATTAAACATCATTCTTGTGCATAAACTATTAGCTCGTCTTGACATGGAGTTAAGTAGTGGTGATCTGTCATGCTTGTTCGCTCACATAGAGCGGGGACGAGTCACTTGTGCAGGTATGTTTTTATCAAAACTATACTTACATATTAATATAAAATCTTGGCGAAAGTTTATCGAGCTAGTTTTTTTAGTTTCATTATATTGATAGAACATATTACAATTTTTTAAATATTCTTTTGAATTTTGAAGAAAAAGTGGTGAATGCTGGCGAAACTTTAAAATTTTCCTCATAAAAGTTTCAAATCCTAGCAAATGTTTCAAACCTTGATTTTTATTAGGGCATACAAACTTTCAACAATACTTAGGGCATGCTTGAGTTTTGTCTCTTAACGAGAAGAAAAAATCATCCATGCACTTGTGTCTCTAAGCCTTACTTTGTGTCACCTTATGGGGAATGATTAGCCTTGAGTATTTACAAGGAAGATAGTCCTTGGTTTTGGTGAGTTTCAAGGATTTCTCTACTAGAAGTTTCGAGAAGGGATTTATCCCCTAGGGTGGAGGAAAAGTCAAATTAAAGCTTAATATGATGGCATGAATCTGTGATGGCCCATGAGTGGGATGGATGGTGGAAGGAAAGCGGCAAATCATTGGTGCCGATTGCAATGAGACATAGTTTGCAAGCTATTGATTTGTAGAGACTTTAATGCTCAAGGGATGTACATCCCTCTCGAACCTTTACGCATATGGGTTGTGTGGCACATGTTCCCCACTTATCTATCATATGTGCCATGGTCGTTGATGAGTGGAGAAATTAGATGAACTATTGTACAACGGTCAAGTGAATTGCCTGTAAAGTGAAATTTTCGGTTGACCAACCCCTCTTGGGTTGTCTTGCCTTGCCACGGTTAAGGAGGAATGAAAAAGTGTGTGGCAAAAACAAGTGTTAGAGCCAATCAAGGAGAACTTGCAACAAGGGATAGTAAGAGCAAACATTAGACATCCAATTTAACTAAAAATAGAGGTTAGCTTAGCCAATGAAAATTGCACATACATTGTGTAGCAAGGCTTAAAAATGTCATTAAAAGACATTCCCATGGTAGCCTTGAAGTATAGGGGTTTGGGACTATTCTTCATGTTGTGCCCAACCCCATTAGTTGGAGCTAATTGGTTTGACACACAATCAAACATGGTAAGAGTTGTTCATGGGAGAAGGTTGATTGCGATGTAGGTTCATTTCGTGTAAGTGGAGGTGAAATTTTTGATAACCGTTATTGGAGTAGAGCAAACTACATGTTTGTGTCCCTGGTTGTGGTTGCAAGAATTCGTGTTGTTAGAGTGTGTGGAGTGGATTTGAATTGATTGCAGGACATTGTGCATGAGGTGGTTACTTGCGTTGGTCCAACATGATATATGTGATGGTGTTCGGTTGTAAATGTTGATGTGTAGGTTAAAGCTCCACACAACGTAGGTCAAGGGTGTGTCCCCCCTTTCCGGCCAAATTTTGTACAGGGTCTTGAGGTCTGGGATTGACCCCCCATTTTTGATAATATATATATCCCTTTTTTAAAAAAATAAAAAAAAATGTTGATGATATATGTGATGTTGTTTCTTTTTTAAATTAATTAATATTATTATTCAATATACTCTTGAAGGATCTCGTAATGTCAAAGTCATATGAAGCTGGCATTGCCAATGAAGTGCTTAGAGTGCATTTTCATGATGGCACTTTATAGCAAAAACGTTGCAAAATGCTAGCTCCCAACTTGTTCCCCCCGGAGTGCTTGGTGCCACATCCTAGCATATGCTCTGTTGGAAGACAGAAATTTTCCTTCAACAAGTGGGGAATCCGGGGCTACCCGCGTTTTTGTGTGTTTGATTGGAAGATCTACCATAGATGTGAAATGCTGGCCTAGGGAGAGTTATGTGAGAAAGTGTTTTGAGATTTGCGTGCCAAGGTAGAAATTTTGACCTCTGCGGCCTGAAGAGAATGCCCCATTTGGCATTGAATCCATGTGGCGGTGGGCGGGACACGGATGATGGGAAACAAGCTTAAAGCCTAGGTTTAAAAACAAAATCAAAGTCAACTCGTGGGTTTGACGAGGGGGTAGGGCATTGACCAAGAGGGGCGGGAAAGTGGCGGGGGGACTTGGGAAGCAGGTTGGGGATAGGGTTGACCGTTGACGGGTGGAGCCACGTGAGCAAGGGGGAAACGTGGAGGTGAGGTGGCGCCAGGTGTGGGGAGGGAGGGAGGAGGTGGCGGAAAGGGGGGGGGGAAAGGGAGGCCAGGTGGAGGGACAGGTGGAAGGGGGAGGCCAGGTGGCAGGGGTTCTTTTATGAGGGGAAGCGTACAGCACGCTGAGCTGATCATCGTCTTCGTCTTCGTCTTCGTCTTCTTCACAAGCAAGCAAGCTCAACGAAAGCTTAAGCATGGTTTGTGATTTTTGTTGTTTGCTTCATCACATCATCTCTTCCTTGCTCTTCCTTTCGCACAAATTCCCTTCCTTCTCGTGACCTCCTCTCATGATTTTCCCCCCTCACAGGACTTCTTTCCCCCCATGAACCATATGATCCTGCTCGGTTTCGCCCTCCTCTCATCACTCGCCACCTACTCCTTTGGCGGTGCTCCTCTACCTCCCCTCGTGACGCTCACGTCCCCTGGAGCAAATCGCGGTTGCCAAAGATAGAGCACGTTTTCGGGATCAGAACGGCGAATTTTGCATCCTGTGTGCGAGAGGAAGAAGCAAACAGGAAACGAGGGAGACCCCGAGAGAGCAAAGGACGCAAGAGCAGCAAAGAGCTAGAGAGTTATATCCAGTTTCGTAAACTATCAGAGAGGAAGAACGGAGCTTGAACCACCTCTGCACGTCCAGATCCTTCCCAAATCACCTCGGTCTGCCCTTCTACCCCCCCCCCTGCTTGTGTATCCTTCGAGTTCATGCACAGGAACGTGCAATTCCGCTTGCACTCCGCTTCTGTTTCCAGCCTGCTCACCATTTGGTGCTGGAGCTTCCAGATCTCCAGTCTACACCCTCACACTCTGCACAAACCTCGCTCTCAAATGTGGCTTGGTCATTGCTTGCCCCCATCAGGACCTCCATCAACATGTCCCTCTGTCTTTGCTCCCTGTTGCTGAAACCTGCGTACTTTTCAAGCATGTTCTCTGCAATCCGCTCGCTACGCTGGTGAAAGAAGATGGCCCGAATGGCCATGGTTTCGCAGCTCCTACTCGTCTAAATTTTCGGAAGCTAGGACTGAAGTGAAGAAGCGGCATTGACAACTCCAGACTGCGAGCAGGAAACTCCGAGCAAGTTGGCTGTTTACACTTACGTGAAGGATGATGAGCTCGGAGGGTGCTGCAATCAGAAAATGGACAAGCGAAGATGTAGCTATGATCAAGCAGCTGTTGGGACCTGCAGCTATTGCGCATCTTTCTTGGAGCTTGCAAGGTCTAACGCCAGCGGGAGGGAGGAGACTTAACGAGGCTGCTCTACAGCAAAGGTTACAAAGCCTGGTGGAAGGTTCTGCAGTGAATTGGACATACGCCGTCTTCTGGCAGCTTTCTTGCACTCCGAAGGGCGAAGAGGTGCTAGGATGGGGAGATGGCTATTTCAAAGGTCCCAAAGAAAACGACAGTGAAGCATCCAAGCGCGCGGCAACGGGCTGTAGTGCTGAGGATCAGCAGCTCAAGAGAAAGGTCTTAAAGACTCTTCAAGCTCAGTTCTGCGCCACCGACGACGATCTTATGGCCGCAGCTGATGAAGAGTTCATTTCGGATACGGAGCTGTTCTATCTCATCTCCATGTTCTACTCATTCCCGCGTGGAATGGGAATCCCGGGCAAAGCCTTCGAAAGCCAAAATCATGTCTGGATGACAGGAACCAACAGAGATACTTCCGGCGCTTGCACAAGGGCTCCGATGGCAAAAATGGCTGGAATTCAGACCATCGTCTGCGTGCCAACCTTGAACGGTGTTGCTGAGCTAGGATCGACTGATCTGATCTATGAGAATCGAAAGCTCATCCACGAAATCAAGGTTTCTTTCACCGACGACGTGTGGGAACAGACCCCGAATCAATCTTCTCCTTTACGCCTGCCCGCTGTCAAGGACGCTGCATTTCCAAGCGGTCCATCTGCGCCTGCTATGCCTGCCCTGAGGGATGCCCTGAACCGTGGAACACAAGAAGCAGGCAGGATACGATCAGCACTAGGAAGGGAGCCCTTTCACGGCCCTGCTTCCCAAGACTTTCGCGCAGGCAGAATGCATTCAGTTATGGATCCGCGCTCCGTTCCACCCCACTTCCATCTGAATCCTTTCTTAGCTGCACAGAGGGCAGCTGCCGTGAAAGTTTACCAGGCTCACGGCTGGCATCCAAAGCATCATGTTGAGGCTGCAAAAGCGCTCAATTCACCGGTTTTAAAGCAGACAGGCCCTGAGATGCATCATAGAATCCAAACGGTCAAAGGCTCTAGCCTTACCATGGAAGTAGGCACTCAAGTGTCTAATGTTAAGGGTGGGGAGGACAAATTCAAGCAGCATTACGAAGGTCTAGGTCCTTCAATGAGTGCCATGGTGCGATCTTGCGTGGAATCAGAGCACTCTGATGTTGAAGCATCCTGCAAGGAAGTTGATTTCAAACCTGCATTTGAAGAAAGAAAGCCAAGAAAGCGAGGTAGAAAGCCTGCAAATGGTAGGGAGGAGCCCTTAAACCATGTTGAAGCTGAACGACAAAGGCGAGAGAAACTAAATCAGCGTTTTTATGCCTTAAGGTCTGTGGTTCCTAATATCTCCAAGATGGACAAGGCCTCTCTTCTTGGCGATGCAATAACCTACATCCAAGAGCTGCAAGGAAAACTCAAGGAGTTGCAGAATGAGAAGGATGGACTCCAGGCAAGGTCCATTGTTAGTATGACAGAGGCATCTGCACTATCTCAGACAAAGGAGGGGGGCAATTCCCCTTGTCGAAGTATGCCAAATGTTGAATTGCAGGTGCAAAACGGGGAGGCTACTGTAACAGTGATTTGCCCAAAAGAGAATCACCCAGTCACCAAAGTGATGGAGGCTCTGCAAGAGTTAAGGCTAGAAATTTCTTCTGCTAATGTAGCCCTGGTCGACGAATCTATCCTTCATACCATTAAAGTCGACCTGAAAGGCTCTGATTTGATGACTGAAGAGCAGCTATATGCAGCTATTACTAAAGATTGTTGAGTTGCACTCATTGTGAACTACAGAAAAATCCACGTTGCATTATCAACTTTCCCAGCAGCCCTTGCCATTGTTTCAAATTGGAGGTGCTTGTCACCTGTTGAATCTCCCCTTTAATGGCTCATTTGTTGCATTAAATTTGACAACAACATGTCTCTGTATTTTTGAAGAGGGCATACAGCCAAAACAAGTGTTTGGCAATCTGTACGTGTGGGAAATTTTATATAATCTGATTGCGCATCCGCTGTTTACCATGGATTGGAGGGAAGCAAAGTATGGATCTATTAGTACACCAATCCATCTTGATATTTTGTTCAAATGAACAGTTTCTTGTAGATACGCTTTTAAAACACTCCATGCACTGTTACTGTGCATTACTTTTTAAAACATTTGGCAGGGTGTTTGCCTTCAAGTTTTCTACTCATCTGAGGCCTTAACGACAGTGCATGCTTCTTATGCAATTCAAGTGTCGGTAACTTTTCTTCTATGTTCCTGTTGAGTTACACAATCTGTGCCAAGGAAACGCATGTTGTTTTTTAAACAGGCCAAGTTTGTGAAGTAAGCTGTTTTCTTTTGGGTGAATCAAATTGACTAGTTAACTGATAAAACTTCGGAGACATCTGATAAAACTTCCTAATCTCTGACAGAGAAAGAAATATGTTAACGTCTGCGGCAGGCCTTGCGAGCCATGAGATAGAGTACAAACACCAAAAAGGGACTACATCTGGATTACCAGAGAGTTGGCGCACAAGCTCAGCTCCTCCCGAGTTATTACAAAGCATAACTACATACTAAAGCTATCATAAAAAGGCATGAATAACATCAGGTTCAGACTAAGAGTCTTTGGGTTTGGATTCGGAGTCCTCAATCAATGCTTGCCCATCACGATAGACTGCCCATTTTCCTGCCTTACGTGATTCCTTCACTTTGGTGTTTCTTTGTTTGAGCTGGGTTGGGATGAACTCCTTAGATATCCAAATCCTTGTAGCCTTCAATTTGTGTGATTGTCTGAGGTTCTTAAGTCTCACTGTCTCTCCGTAGTGGACCTGCGCTTGAGTGATAATGGATGTAACATTCTCATTCCATTTAAAATTTGGTATTTCTCTCTTGAGGCATATGATTTTGGCTTCCTCATCATCCAAGCAGCCCTCTTACAAACCCCCAATGCGTAGGATCGTTCTATTGTTTGCTTTGGATTCCTGCCCGTTTACTTCCACACAAAGGTCAGCTCTATTTACTTTACTGCTGGCATTAGCAATCATCTCTTGCTTGAATGAGCTCACTTGGTTGGTGATCATATTCTTAACCGTGGAGACGTGCAATGGTGCTGGTGGAGATGCATTGCGTTTGTGTATTACCTCTTCAATGAATTCTTTCTTTCTATTGCTTTCCTTGTCCTGCACTTTCCTCCCAAGAGCTGCAAGTTGAAGCTTGAGCCTCTTGTCTCCTGCTGCAAGTAATAGATTTGCTCTTCTGGGTCAAAGATAATCTTCCACCTTTGGTATGTGTTTGCGTAGGGTGTAGGTGTCGATGCAGTTGCAATGGCTGAATACAAAGGCTTGCCAGTTGGGGTCAAATTTGCAAATACCTTCACCTTCGGAAACTCCATAATGGCCTGCACTTGTCTGTGTACCCCTCTGCTGAGGCTAACCGCCAAGTTGGGCTGGGGTTTCAGCCAGCCCGGAGTGGGAGCTGCAAACTGCGAGCTGCTGAAGAAATGACCTGACGCGACCTGGAGAAACTGCTGTTTTACAGCCGCCTGGCCCGCGACCCCGGCTGTGTGCAAGTGGATCTGCACGAATTGTTCCTGTGCGGCGAACTGAGACCTGATTCTGGTGTTGGTCAGCAACCTGGTGTCGGAACTGCACGAACTGGCGAAGCTGCTGGTCGGCGACCTGACGGGAGATGTGACGTAGAGGCAACCTGAGAGAGAGAGAGAGAGAGGATGTTTGTTGGGGCTTGTGCCTGTGATGAAGGGAGAACCCACCTGGCCCCCCCTCTTTTTCCACAACCTAGTTCCTGGAGCTTATCAGCGACAAGGTCTCTGTTCCATTTTTCTGTCCTCTGCTCAAGCTAAGTTGGCTGTGTGTGACTTTCAGCTGCAAAGACTGCATATTGATTCATGTCTATGCACATTTCAGCATTTGTTTAGAACTAGAAGGGACTAGCACAGCCCTAAGCGTCTAATAAATCCTACCATCTAATGCTCACATATTGTGGCAAAACAGCAAACTGACAAGTTACGTGAGTTTTAGATTGTCTATAAGGCAAGACAGGTTTAGTGAATTTGTTATTGTATGAAGTGCTTAACGGGAGTTTATCCTGTTCATTGTAATTGTTGGTTGTACTTGGATAGAAGTCACTTTTTAACAAAAAAGAAAAGACGACGTAAGATGGGCTTAGTTTAAAATGTTTGAATTTATGACGATTTCTATCCTTTCACTATAGACAGTGCATTTTCCAGCTTTCTTGGCTCGTTGAGTTTCTTTAACTGCACACCAATGCACATGAGAGAGAGAGAGAGAGAGAGAGAGAGAGAGAGAGGATGTGTATTAATATATATATATTGTTAGAGACTCACTGTGCCCACCTGTGAGCCCCCGTTTTGACGGGACAAGGGGCAGTGAGAGGTAGGAGGGCTGGGAAAGAGAGACCCAGGCTTACATCATAGGCAACCAGGACACGGGCTGGTTGCTGCCTGCAAACAGCAGAGAAATAGGGGGGCCCTGTGCCTCCCTGGAAGCGTCAACAGTCCCATGGACTGGCTGCACAGGGCACCCTTTTATAGGGGCCTGTGGCAGGGCCAGTCGGCCCAACCAGGGACACCGACCAGGGGACCCTGGTCGGATTTCCAGAACAGTCTGGTCGGCCACCAGTCAGGGGACCGACCCTGCTGGTCGGCCAATCCAGAGGGCCTGGGCAGTGCCTATAAAAGGCCCACTCCTTCCTTCAATCCAGCATCCAGTGCAGGACAGAAAGCCTCCTTCATAGGCTGTGCTGTGCACTCAGAGCTGGTCCAGTCTGACAGAGAGAGTTCCATCAGTTCTCCTCAGCACTTTGCTGAGTTTTGTATTGCTCCCCTGGAGCCAGTTTTCTGCCCACCATCCGGTGGATGAATATATTCTCTCTCTCCGTTTAAGTTATCTCTGAGTGAGTGTTTATTGCATCTGTGATCAGTTATCTGAGTTGAGTGTCAAGAAGAGTGGGAGAGATCTTGGCTGGAGGTTTGAGTGATTCATTCCCTCCTATTTTTCAACATGGTATCAGAGCCATAGGCTCTCAACTCTTCCTCATCAAAGCACTCTCTAAAGGAAGGAGTCCCTTGGCAGTAAGGCGACTCTGTTTTCAGCTCAGGCTAGCACAGAAGGTCAGTACATTTATTTCTGTTTCAGTTATTCAGTTTTGCTATTCACCGAGATGGATCAGCGTTCAGAAGCCTCTACATCCATTGCTCGTCCTTCCTCCTTCTCCAGTCATCTTCCTTCTTCATTTATCCCCAATTTCGGTGAAGCTGGAAAGCTCGATGGAACGAACTATCCAATCTGGAAAGTCAAGATCCGAAGCCATCTTTTGGCACGGAGGTTATGGAAGATTGTGAATGGGACCGAAGAGAAGCCGGAGGACCTTGTGGACAAAAGAGGTGAAGTTTTAGTTGAAGCAGATGCGGATGAACTATGTGCATGGGAGGAGAGGGATGCTCAAGCCTTAGCAATGCTTATAGGCACGACAGCAGATGCTGTGATTCCTCATATCCAGTTGGCAGAGACGTCTTCAAAGGCGTGGGCCATACTGAAGGAGCTGTATGAAACTGATAATACAGCTCGTATCATTACACTTCAGCATCAGCTTTATAATCTTGATATGAATGAGGGTGATAGTGTGCATGATCATCTGACAAAGGTGAAAGTTGTGCGGGACCAGCTCGCAGCGGTTGGTCAGAAGGTGGACACGAGTCAATTGGCGTTGCTCACACTCCACAAATTGCCACGGAGTTTCAAAAGTTTTGTGACTACGGTCACTGCGGGTCAACGGACTAAGCCAATCACCTTTGAGGAGCTTGGTCCACTCCTGCTTCAGGAGGAGGCTCGAGAGAAACTCTTTACGCAAACCGACAAGAAGGCATTAGTTGCCAAAGACAAGCCTGGAAAAGGCAAGCCAAAGGATTCCAAGAAATCAGAGGACGCTGAACGCAAGAAGAAAATGAAGTGCTTACTGTGAAAAGCTTGGCCACTCCGCCAAAGAATGCCGAAAGAAGAAGGCGGATCAAAAGCGGAAGAGAGAAGCCAAGAACAAAGAAGAGCCTAAGAATGATTCTGCCAATGTGACGACTGGACAGTTATTTTTACTCAGTGAACATTGTTCAGCATATGCAGTCAGTGAAGGTAAAGAGGGTTGGTATGTTGACAGCGGTGCTTCCAAACACATGTCCAACAGAAGGACTTGGTTCAAAACCGTGGAAAGTACACACCCGGATTCCAAAGTTTCTGTCGGGGATAGCCGGACATGTCCTGTGAAGGGCATCGGTAGCATTCCTTTCATTACAACGGCGGGTGAGGAGAAGGATATCTCTGGAGTACTTTATGTACCCAACCTTTGCAAGAATTTACTGTCTGTAAGTCAGATGGACAAAAACAACATGGCAGTTCTCTTTCAAGATGGCAAGGTCACCGTAACATCCAAAGGCAATGGGCAGCTGGTGGCTCAAGGCGTTGAAGAGAATGGACTGTACCGTCTCAGTGCAATGTTGGTTCATGAAGACAACGGAAAGTCCAAACTTTGGCATGAGCGCTTCGGTCATGTCAGCTATGGAATCTTGGCTGAAATGTCAAAGTCATCCTGTATGATCCCCTCTGCAAGGGGCACATCCATATCTAGAGGAGAAGGAGGCTAATGATGCTCAACGGGAGTCGGGATCGAGAACTTCTTCAGCAAGAGAAAGATTAACCTGTGATTTTTCTACCTTCCTCCAGTAATGCTTCGGAGTAGTAAAAGAAGGCTTATCCAGTAAAGCCTTAGCAGAAACTGGAGGAGAAGGAAGCTACACACACACACACACACACACACACACACTTTTTTTGAAAAATTTTTTAGTGAAATCCTATATTTCTGTGTGGGAAACCTCAAAAAGAGGTAAAAACCCACCAAATGAGTACAAGAAAAAAATTTACAAGTAAAGCTTCAGAGCAAAAGTCATGAGGCATCCAAGTAAAAAGTTACATATCAAGCTGGAGGAGGACCAAACATAGCATCCTCCAGCTTCAAATTATTGCTCTGTAAAAATTGATGCAGTGATGAAACCACACCATCAATAAAAACTAGATGTTTTTTGCCCTTGTGATTCTTATTGATATAGGCTGGTACCCGAAATTTTTGAATCACAGGGTCAAAAACGTGTTGTAACATGGGATGAAAAGATTTCAGTAAAAAAGGCACTTCTACATCCCGAACAGAAGAAGACTCTGGCACAGGCATCAGAGGCAAAGGAGCTAGATCAACATCTGTATCCTCCGACGAAAGAGCTGCATCTGATAAAAGCAGGACTCGGCATTTCAGCTTCACTTTGAGGATCAACTTGAGAAAGAGCATGTGGAGCATCCTGTATGATCCCCTCTGCAAGGGGCACATCCATATCTAGAGGAGGAGGCTGATGATGCTCAATGGGAGTTGGATCCTGAACTTCTTCAGCAAGAGAAAGATTAACCTGTGATTTTTCTACCTTCCTCCAGTAATGCTTCGGAGTAGTAAAAGAAGGCTTATCCAGTAAAGCCTTAGCAGAAACCGGAGGAGAAGGAAGAGTAAACTTTACTGTTGAAGAAGGAGCAGGAGGAGTGGTCATGGAAGACGAAGGGCAAGCACGCGCAAAATGACCAACCTGCCGGCATCGATAACATGCTGTAAGAAAAGAGGCAAAATGCAGCCTGATGCGCATCAGATGAGCAAATCCCAAATCAAGATCCAGAGTAGAGGGCACGGGCTGCATCATATCCCATCCCACAAACACTATGACTCCTATAGCCCAGCCATGCATACCATAAAAGAATTCTCATGGATGTTGCGATTTGAGAACTGAAATAGCAGTCCCCCCCTTCCCCCTCATGGGACAATTCACAAAGACCTTGTAACCGGAAGATGCTTCTCACGTTTAAGGCTGCCAATATATATGCTGCCAGTCTGTGGAGAGAAGGTAATGTTGGGCATTGCTAACCTTAGAGTTGGTAGGGGGTGCGCGAGACATCCATGACACTGCACCACCTGCAAAGGTGAACACATAACCAGAAGTGGATCTCCTACTATCCACATGCCCTGCATAGTTTGAATCTGTGTACCCAAGTACACGCATGTCTCCTCTACCAAAGCAAATGCACATCTCCTTGGTACCCTTCATGTACCTCATGATGCACTTAACTGCCTCAGGGCTTGTCTAGAAGGCAAGCAGCACAGGGATAAGTTCCCACAAGAGGCCTCGTTTCGGGCCAGCAAACCACTTGAGTTGGTTCACGCCGACATTTGTGGTCCAATGTCTACAGCATCGTGGGCAGGATCCAGGTACTCACTTCTCTTTGTGGATGATTTCAGTAGAATAACCTGGGTATATTGTTTGGCTAAAAAGTCTCAGGCTTTCGAGAAATTCAAAGATTGGAAGGCCAGAGTTGAAAAGGAGACAGGGGAGGATGTCAAGACATGCCGCACAGACAGGGGGGGAGAATTCACCTCAAGTGAGTTCAACACATTTTGTGGCAAGCATGGGATCAAGCGACAACTCACCACGGCACATACTTCTCAGCAAAATGGGGTCACCGAGAGGAAGCATAGAACCACCACAGAGATAGGGCTTGCTATGCTCTGAGGGAGGAATCTTTCTAAAGCCTATTGGAGTGAAGCTATCAATACAGCCGTACACATTCTCAACCGGACCAAGACGAAGGCCGTCAAAGACAAGACTCCATATGAGGCATTTTATGGTAAGAAGCCTTCTATCACTCATCTTCGCATTTTTTGTTCTAACGCATGGGTGCATGTGCACAAGGAAGACAGGACCAAGCTTGATTCCCGGAGCAAAAAATGTATCTTTGTTGGGTATAGTGAAGAATCCAAGGCCTACCGCCTCTTCGACCCATTAAAGAAGCAAATCCTTATCAGTCGGGATGTTGTCTTCGCGGAAAAGGAACCTGAACCCCAGGAGGAGCCTCAAATTGAGGAGGAGGAGATTGTTCAACCCCCAAACCCACCCCGTCCCAGGTTGACCATCCAAGAGGTGGCAAAATCAGAAGCTGATGTTCCACAAGATACTCAAGAAGAGCAGGATGTTCCAGAAGAAGTTCCCGTTCCTCCTCCCACAGAGAAGCAGAAAAGGTTGCCCCAATGGTACCTACGGACATTGGAAGAGTCTCGGGTCACCGCATTACCTGAGAGTAGCAGTTCCGGATTGCGACGGTCTCAACGTCTTCAAAAGGCCCCATCCGTGAATTTTGCTTTGGTGGCTCGGCTTGATGAGCCAAGGACCTTTGAGGAGGCGAAGGACCATCCAGAATGGCAGGCTGCCATGAAGGCAGAGATGGATGCTATCCTGAAGAATAATACATGGGACTTAGTGGCCAGGCCCCTGCGACGGAAAGTCATCGGCACTAAGTGGGTATACAAACTTAAATACAAATCAGACGGCAGCTTGGATAAGTATAAAGCAAGGTTAGTGGTGAAAGGTTTTGCTCAAACTGAAGGCATGGATTTTGATGAAACTTTTGCTCCCACAGCCCGCATGGTTACTATCCGGACAGTGATTGCCCTGGCTGCCCAATTCCAGTGGCCTATTTTTCAAAAATGGATGTGAAGTCCGCATTCCTTAATGGAACCCTGGAGGAGGAGGTATACGTGGAGCAGCCACCGGGCTTTCAAGTTCCAGGGTCCCCATTAAAGGTCTGCAGGTTGAAGAAGGCGTTATACGGGCTGAAGCAGGCCCCGAGAGCTTGGTACCAAAGGATTGATATATTCTTTCATAAGATAGGGCTCAGTCGGAGTCCTTCTGAGGCAAACCTTTGTTCATTGAGAAGGGATTGCGACTGGTACTCATTCTATATGTTGATGATCTTATCTTGACAGGTGATCATGTCAAGAAGATTTCACAGGTTAAGGAGCTACTCATGTCTGAGTTTGAGATGACTGACCTTGGGTTATTACATTACTTCCTTGGGATTGAAGTAAAGCAGGCCAAAGACAGGATCTTCATTTCACAGGAGAAATATTGCAGAGAAATTCTGAAGAGATTTCAGATGGAGGATTGCAGAACAGCATTAACTTCCATGGAGGTTGGGCTCAAGCTAAGTGTTCAAGACACATCTCAGCCGGTTGATACTCCCTTGTATCGACGATTGGTAGGAAGTTTGCTTTACCTTACCAATACTCGACCTGATATATGTTATGCAGTTGGGCTATTATGCCAGTTCTCTGCTTCTCCCAGGAAGCGTCATTGGGATGCAGGTTTACGGGTGCTGAGGTATCTGAAGGGTACTTGCACCTATGGGATCACCTACACAAAAGGCATCGAACTAGGCGGGTTCTGTGACAGTGATTGGGCAGGTGATGCTGACACCAGAAGATCGACAACAGGATATTGTTTCTTACTTGCATCTGGTGCCATCTCTTGGCTAAGTAAGAAGCAACCCACAGTGGCCCTTTCATCTACAGAGGCAGAGTACAGAGCCGCGTGTACAGCAGCTTGTGAGACACTGTGGTTGAGGTGGATTCTGGAGGACATGGATGTGTGTCAGGAGGATGCGACAGTGCTGATGTGCGCCAATCAGAGTTGCATAGCTATTGCCAAGAATCCAGTGTACCATGCGTGGACCAAGCACATCGAAGTTCATTACCACTTTGTTCGAGAGCTCATCATCGACGACGTGATCGAGCTTATCTACTGCCCGACCGCCGACAACTTGTCCAACCTCTTCACGAAGGCACTCCCTCGAGAACAGATGGAGCACCTCATCAAACGCATGGGGATTGGCCCACAGTTGTGACATTGAGGGGGGGTGTTAGAGACTCACTGTGCCCACCTGTGAGCCCCCGTTTTGAGGGGACAAGGGGCAGTGAGAGGTAGGAGGGCTGGGAAAGAGAGACCCAGGCTTACATCATAGGCAACCAGCACACGGGCTGGTTGCTGCCTGCAAACAGCAGAGAAATAGGGGGGCCCTGTGCCTCCCTGGAAGCGTCAACAGTCCCATGGACTGGCTGCACAGGGCACCCTTTTATAGGGGCCTGTGGCAGGGCCAGTCGGCCCAACCAGGGCCACCGTGGTCGGATTTCCAGAACAGTCTGGTCGGCCATCAGTCAGGGGACCGACCCTGCTGGTCGGCCAATCCAGAGGGCCTGGGCAGTGCCTATAAAAGGCCCACTCCTTCCTTCAATCCAGCATCTAGTGCAGGACAGAAAGCCTCCTTCATAGGCAGTCTGACAGAGAGAGTTCCATCAGTTCTCCTCAGCACTTGGCTGAGTTTTGTATTGCTCCCCTGGAGCCAGTTTTCTGCCCACCATCCGGTGGATGAATATATTCTCTCTCTCCGTTTAAGTTATCTCTGAGTGAGTGTTTATTGCATCTGTGATCAGTTATCTGAGTTGAGTGTCAAGAAGAGTGGGAGAGATCTTGGCTGGAGGTTTGAGTGATTCATTCCCTCCTATTTTTCAACATATATACACATGCATAGATATTTATCTGTATTTTAGAGTCATTCCTCATGAGAAGTTACCCCATTTCTCTAGTAGAGAGAAACTATTTGTCATACTCCTGGAAAAGTTTGTTGCACGAGCATTTTGGGGGACATTGCCTATTGGTGTATGATCGTGTATCTTGACTGTTTATGAGGAGGGCTGCTATGCAGTATTCGCGATGGAGGCAGTGGGTCCAAGAGAATGAAGGTTGTGGATATGTTCTAAAAGAGTGCACAATTGGGATTGTATTTTTCATCTTGGTCATAGATCTAGGTACGGAATGCCATATCAAAAAAGGTGGTATTCTCGCAACGCCCTGGAATGTTACTGCCCTTTGGAAGTCGAGGCATTCCCAAAAAGTCCTGGAATTGTTTTGGAATGCTGGAAAGCCATGTTCTAGCCTATTTATTTGCATTTTCCTTCACTCCACTCCCTAGCTGACTCAACGTTCCCCTAAGCTCTTCTAGCCTCTCCTACATCCACTCTCCTTCCTCCATCGTACTCTTCTGTCTTGGTCCACATATCAAGTTCCGAGTTGTAAAAGTGAAACTTTTCCGCATATTTTGCTATATTTATGTCATATGATGATGTGGTGCTCCCAGTCCAGGTAACATTCCCCCTTCCTGAGACGTTTCCGTTCTGGCATTTGACGTTCATGGAGGGTTATCGCTCCCTTGTATCTAATGAACAGAATACAGAGACCATGATTAAATTTAGCCTCCTCTTCTTCGGCCCTCATGAGGTGGTCGGATGGGAGGCTTGAATAGATGATCTATGTGAAAGCTAGGCATCTCTTAGTCATAGGGTTGAGATATCGAAGTTGGTAACAAAATGAGGCGGATGCAGGGGACCCAATGAGGCAGTCCACTTTGCTCCTTTCCATCTGATTGTAGATAACCAAACTTTCAGACCATGCTAGGAAAATTGTGTTGTATCCAGGCAGAGGATGAGGAAAGGATTAAGCCCCTTGGCTTGTAGGCGTTTTGTGTATCGCAATGCTGCAGGAGGGAAATAGAACATTGCAAGATGGAAAAAACACGTTGAAGTTTAACCAAATGGAAAACAGACGTGCTTATAGGCCCCTTGGCTTGTAGGCGTTTTGTGTATCGCAATGCTGCACGAGGGAAATAGAACATTGCAAGATGGAAAAAACACGTTGAAGTTTAACCAAATGGAAAACAGACGTGCTTATCCCACTTCGACACCTTGATGATACCCCATATTTGAGAACAACATGTGAGTAGTGTCTCCTAAGCCTCTGACACCACCCTCATTCCATATGTGAGAACAAAACAGGATAGTGATCTCCGAGGGCTCCATGTGTATCTGTGTACAAGTAGCATTCTTCTCGCTTTGGTGAGTCTCTGTGTAGCAAGGAATCTCAGTATGTGCGAGAAATTCCCTAGTTTTAATGCTAGGCCTTCCCATCTGTTGAAACAGCCAAATCCCCCTTTCGCCTTGCTTCTATCACCAATGCCAACGTGTGCTCCAACAAAGAGTAAATGTGTAATATGTGACGACTAACTACCTCTCTCTCTAGCCTACAAAGAGTAAATGTGTAATATGTGACGACTAACTACCTCTCTCTCTAGCCTATTATCTTCTATGGCGCGGAAGACATGAGCTGTTAAGAGATACTCACACCGAAACTCATATGCTGTTACGCTCTAGCCGAGGTAGCATGACCTCGGAAGAATCAATCGACATTTCCCTTAAAGGATCTATCTCTGTAATATATGTGTTTGCGCTTCATGTAAATGATCGGGAGGGATTTAATGTCAAGGTCCTAGGTGAGGGCTGATAGCACCAGACTAGATAGATCCAAGGGCCTAGTGCTAAGATTGTGCCTAGGGGCAAGGAATTTAATGCATCCCAAGAGAGGGGTGAAATGTTGCATTAGGAAGGCCCTATATGGATGACATGTGGCATCTAGATCTATCTAGGGAATTGGGGTTTGCTGAGGCTAGAGAGAGAAGAGAAGATAATGATTCATGTGATTTTTGGAACGTAGATCTCTGTCTGCTTGTTAGCCTTAGCAAAATATGGTTGGGAGGAAATAAATGGTGCTACTCCCGTGATCGAATTAGAGAACAAACAGAGAGAGTGTGTGATAATTTGGTATCAGAGCTAGAGTTAGAGGACGAGAGGGGATTCGTGATCTACGATGAAACGGAAGACCTGAGAAACAGACGGCGAATTAGTACGTGACGGACATCGTGATGAACGGGTCTTTGATCTTTGGTAGCGGTTAGCAGGCGTGGAGCGCAGGCACGTGATATGATACGTGGACTGTCGTGAGGTGATTGACGTTGGCCTACGCAATAAAACAGTTAACCTCCAGGTTTCTGAGCCGTTGCTGGAACGAGGGATCCCGTAAGGCAGGTTGACGTAGATAGGTTTGCTGCCCGTGGTCTGCGACGCAGTGAAGGCTTAACAGGGCAACTCTGCTACTTGTGACCTCCATGCGACGGATGTAATTGACGAATTACGGATAATGAACTACGACGACATGATGACGACGTGTCTGCGCGTAGTCCTCCCGCACTGATCATAGTATTTGCTCGGACCTGACAGAGGTTCGTGTGACGAAGGCCTTCGACATGTTACGTGGTTGTTTGTTGTTCGCTGGTCGTTGGTAGAAGGTGTCTCTGCTGTGGCGAGGTGGCCTTGTTGAAGGCTATTGGGTGCATAGAGAAGCCTGTGGAGGTCGGTTTGTAATAGTTGTCGACCTGCTTCCCTGGCGCCCTTACGGTCAAAGCCCTCCAACGCCACGCAGGCAGCTCGTAGGCTGAGATTGGATCGTGAGGCAGAGACTTATCATTTCGATCAGAGAGCAGGCTTCGGCGACTCGAATTGTGATGTGGAGTTGAGACAGATTCCCTCATACAGATTTAGACCAGGGAGCACTTTACCCATTTTCCCTTTTGTTTCTGTCATTTATGTTTTGTTAGAAACAGATTTAGTTTGTGGGTTGCAGTGTGCATAAAGGGATAGCTAGTCCATATATAGACTTGTGGTTTATTGCAGGGACAGATTATGCCTGTGCATATGCCTGTGTGCTTCAGTCAGAGTTAGTTTGCAGGAATTTCCCTAGTATAGGGAAAAGCGCTATTTGGGTTATGCACGTGTCAAATGCCTAGTCAGTGTACATGTGGGATTGCAGGTATTCCCTAGTATAGGGAATTGTGTCAGAGTGTCAGTACACTGAATTGTGTCAGCTTGTGAATACAGTGTTCTAGAGGTGTTTTTAAAATAAAAAAAAACCCAAAACAAAACACCTATTGAACTGAATGGAAGCAGAAGAAGGGGCTTCCAGAAGGGACCCTGGTGAGTCAGGAGTCCGGCCGACCCAGCAGGGATCGCGCCCAGTAGCTCACACTTCATCTGGCAGGATTGCATTGCTGGAGGATGCCTTGCAACAGTTGTTAGCGCAGCAATTACAAGCCAACGCAGGGCAATGTGAACTTAGGAGAGCGTTACAGAGTATGTCTGCCAGACCTTCTCGAGAAGAGAAGGGAAAGGCTCCAATGGAACTGGAGTCTAGTGTCCATACGGTCGAGCCTAGGAAGGCTAAAGTGCCAAATATTGCGAATTACAGACCGGAAAAGTATTCTGGCCGGATGAACGACCGTAGCTCCGATGTCATTGAGACCTGGTTACACAAATGGGACGAAGCGTTCGCCATTTGTGAAATCAGAAATGACATCAAAAAGATCCGCGAGGCCACCCACATGTTCAGTGAGGCAGCGGATCGGTGGTGGATTAAACAACAAAAGGATGGCATAGCATCCACTACCTGGGAGGGGTTTAAAAGAGAGTTCAGGAAACACTTTATACCTCCTGACGAAGCATCCCGAGCTTGGGATCAATATAGGAACCTTCGTCAGAGAAATTTATCAGTGGCAGAATACACTGATAAGTTTCGAGAGAGTGTAATGAAGGTTGATGAACCCCTGCCTCAATCAATCCAAGTGAAAGATTTCATATTTGGATTGAATGATCGAATAAAAATGGAAGTTCGGGCTAAGTACGCGAACACACTAGATGATGCAATAGCTATAGCCCTGAACTACGAGGATGCCAAGGGCAGCAAGCCAAGTGGGTTTGCACAGGTCGGAACCCAGTATGGGTATCCGAAGAAATCTGGGTTTAAGAAGAAGTGGGCTAGTAGAGGGAGTGGTCGCAGCCGAGTGGTCAAGCCAAGCAAGCGAGATCGGCTGAAACTCCTAAACCAAGTACCACCATTGGAGTGAAGAGGAAAGTAACCCCAATGGCAGCCCGGGCTTGGTCTAAATCTCCCTTGAACCGAGAACAGAGGGAAAAAGCGAGGAGAGAAGGCTTGTGCTTTGGTTGCCTTCAACCTCATCAGTGGAGAGATTGTCCACGCAATAAAGATCGTCGGATGGCTGAGATGGTGATCTCAGAGTGCGATGTGGAGATGCAGGGAAGTCCCAGAGCGGAAGAGATGCAGATTCAGCTAGCGGGATCTTCTCAGAGGTTAGTACCTTGTTTGTTCTGTGTGTCTGTTGCTAAGTTAGTGACGAGTGCACCTGATAACATCCTATCTAAGCCCGCAGCAACGGGGTATACAGCCTTCAATGATACGGAGTTAATTAAAATGAAAGGGCAAGTGGCCAGTCATGATGTCATTGTGTTGTTTGACTCGGCATCAACTCACAATGTGATTAACTCCAAGCTCGTGAAGAGGCTGAAACTAAAGACAAGTCCATCTGACTATGCGTATACAGTCAGGATGGCCGATGGAACTGAAGTATGGGACCAAAGGGTTACCCAGTTGGAGCTCCGGATTCAGGACTATACTGAGAAGCTTGATTTTGAAATGACCAAGCTTGCTCATGCGGATATAGCCCTGGGAATGGCGTGGCATTCTAGGAAGAATCCAGCCATTGATTGGAAAAAGCACGTATACCAATTCAAGATGAATGATGTGCTTTATGTCTTGCGAGGTGAAAAAGATATACCTCAGGGACCGTTGGTTTCCGTGATGGAAATCAGAAAGGCTCAAGTAGAGTTTTTGTACCTTTGCACAGCATCGGTAGAGTCGGTGAATGATTCTTCGACTAGCACTGATGTTACGCAAAGTGGTGAGATGGCCAAGCTGGCTAATCTTATAACAGAGGAGTTCTCTGAATGTTTCAGGGATGAACTACCTTACGGGTTACCTCCAGAGCGGAAAGTTCAACATAAAATTGAACTGATCCCGGGGGCAGAACCTGTAAATAGACCTCCTTATAGAATGAGTTTTGCTGAAGAAGCGGAGGTGCGTAGACAACTGGAAGAATACCTCAAGTTGGGGCAGATTCAACCAAGTTTCTCACCTTTTGCTCGCCAATGATATTAAAGAGGAAAAAGGATGATACCTTTCGCCTCTGTATAGATTACAGAGCATTGAATAATATCACTGTTAAGCACAGGTATCCGATGGCTCGGATTGATGATTTGCTAGATGCATTACATGGAGCCGTGATTTTCAGCAAGATAGATCTTAAGTGCGGCTATCATCAAATCCGGATTAGAGCCGAGGATGTGCATAAAACCGCTTTCAGGAGCAGGTTTGGTCATTATGAGTTTTTGGTAATGCCCTTCGAACTTACCAATGCTCCAACGACCTTCGTCATGCTTATGAACGATTTACTACGTCCGTATATCGGAAAGTTCGTAGTACATTTCATAGACGATATCCTAATATTCAGTAAGAGTGTTACTGAACATCGTGAACACTTAAGGATAGTGTTCAGTACTTTGAGGAAAGCCAGTCTTTATGTAAATAAAAAGAAAACTATACTGTGTATGGTTAGGCTTGAGTATTTAGGGTTCATAATTACTCCACAGGGGGTAGAAATGGATCCGAAGAAAGTGGCTGCGATACTAACTTGGCCAATCCCTCAGAGTCTCTGACCGCGTTGCAATCATTTTTGGGATTTGTCCAGTTTTATAGAAGGCATATCAAAGGATATTCCGGAATAGTATCGCCATTGACTGATCTGACCTCAGATAAAGTACCTTTTGTTTGGGGACAGAATCAACAGGAAAGTTTTAACGCCATAAAACAAGCGGTAGTCTCAGGACCGGTGTTAAAAATAGTTGATCCCCAGAAACCGTTGTTCCTAGAAACCGATGCAAGTGGCATTGCGGTAGGAGCAGTTCTCCTTCAAGAGGGAAGGCCAGTAGCCTTTGAAAGCAAGAAGCTTTCTCCCTCTCAAAGGAATTGGCCAACTCATGAATTGGAGTTGTATGTTGTTATCCATGCTTTGAAAACATGGAGACATTATCTGTATGGTTCAGAGTTTTATGTGGATGTAGATCATGATACTCTGAAACATTTTTGTAAACAACCTGACTTGAGGGGCCGCCAAGCTAGGTGGGTAGAGCTCATGCAGGAGTTTAATTTGACGATTCGGTACCGAAGAGGAAAAGACAATAAGGTTGCTGATGCGTTGTCTCGCATTATACACAACCTGAGTTTCACGGTATTAGAGAGTGCTCTAATGACCGAGATCAGAGAAACTCAAAAGGTGGACGAGTTTGTCCATAGCTTATGGCCTAAGGCTCATGTGTTAAAACCCGGGGAAAATGAAAAGGATGACCTGGCATCCAGAAAAGGCCAAACTTATGCAAGATATGCCATAAGGGATGGTATGCTAGTTAGAGATGGCAAGGTTGTAGTACCTGGTCAGAATGATCTCAGGCAGAGAGACAATGCCATGATAGCCCGTGTGCGGGACATCCAGGTGTCGAGAAGACCTATGATCTCGTGAAGCGAGATTTCTTTTGGCCAAAGATGAAAAAGCATATTCATGAGTATGTGACACGGTGTTTCTCGTGTCAGGTAAGTAAGGCCGAGCGGGTGAAGCCACCCGGACTTTTACAACCCTTGGAAATACCACTAAGTAAGTGGGAGAGCATTTCCATGGATTTTATTGTAGGACTACCTGCAACACAAGGGGGATACAATTCTATCCTTGTGGTGGTTGATCGTCTAACCAAGATGGCTCACTTCATTCCGATTAGAGAGTCTGTTAGTGCCCCGCAAGTGGCGGATTTGTTCATTAGACATATATTTCGTCTGCATGGATTACCTAGATCCATAGTGTCAGACCGAGATGTCAGATTTACCGATCATTTCTGGACAGCGGTATTCGAGACACTAAGGACTGAGTTAGGAATGAGTAGTGGGGATCATCCTGAGACGGATGGTCAGACGGAGAGAGTCAACCAAACTTTAGAAGATATGCTGAGGGCATATGTGTCATTGAGGCAACATACATGGGACAAGTGGTTGCCATTGTTGGAGTTTGCCTACAATGACAGGAAACATTCATCTACTGGGTTCAGTCCGTTTGAGCTGAACTATGGTTATAGGCCAGCCAATCCAACTATAGTTGGAGTACCTCAGAAAGTGCCTAGTGCCGCGAACTTTGTAGTTCAGATGCGGGAGATGCTAGCACTTGCGAGAGCTAATATCCGCCAGGCTATGGATAGAGCCAAGGTGTATGCGGATGAAAATCGGTCTATAAGAGTATTTGAAGAAGGAGAAAAAGTTTTTCTTGGAATTCCTTCGCACTCGAAGTCGTTGACTTCAAGAGAGTGTGCTAAGTTATCACCTCGATACTGTGGGCCGTGGTTAATTCTAAAGAGAATAGGCAGTGTAGCCTATAAATTAGAATTGCCACAGGGGTGTAAGGTGCACCCGGTTTTTCATGTTTCGCGCTTAAAGAAATTTTTACATACAGGTGACTCACTAATCGAAGGTGTGGTTTTGTTTCAGGAGATAGAGGATATTGCAAGGCACAAACCAACAAGAATCCTGGACCGAGGAACAATGCAAATACGAAATCGAAAGATACCCACGGTGTTGGTTGCATGGCATGGTCAGCCTCTATCCGAAGCTACCTGGGAATCCGTATATCAGTTGCGGAGAGTGTTTCCAGACTTTATCATCGAGGACGCTGATGTCTGAAGAGGGAAGGAATGTTACGCTCTAGCCGAGGTAGCATGACCTCGGAAGAATCAGTCGACATTTCCCTTAAAGGATCTATCTCTGTAATATATGTGTTTGCGCTTCATGTAAATGATCGGGAGGGATTTAATGTCAAGGTCCTAGGTGAGGGCTGATAGCACCAGACTAGATAGATCCAAGACCAACAAGGGCCTAGTGCTAAGATTGTGCCTAGAGGCAAGGAATTTAATGCATCCCAAGAGAGGGGTGAAATGTTGCATTAGGAAGGCCCTATATGGATGACATGTGGCATCTAGATCTATCTAGGGAATTGGGGTTTGCTGAGGCTAGAGAGAGAAGAGAAGATAATGATTCATGTGATTTTTGGAACGTAGATCTCTGTCTGCTTGTTAGCCTTAGCAAAATATGGCTGGGAGGAAATAAATGGTGCTACTCCCGTGATCGAATTAGAGAACAAACAGAGAGAGTGTGTGATATATGCTTTGTTGTAGGTGGGATTGGGTTGAACAGCCCCCCCGTCTGAAGAAAGTATTTACTGTTTTATTGCTGAACCAAAAGGCTGAATACAACAGAGCCCATGGGCAGCTAACAACTCTATGAAGGAAGACCCTTCTGTATTCCCACCGACTAGGTTGACTGGTCGGCTCCACCGACTACGTTGATTCGACTATTGCCCTCGTAGCTATAAAGAGGCAACCTTCCCAGTCCATTGTATCCATCAGATCAGATCTTCCAGCTAGTAGCTCTTCACCTAGTATTTGTTCAGATTGCCATCTAAGCTCCACTGTGGGAGCGCATGAATGGACGGAGTCATCATCTGTACTACATCAGTATTGAAGGAAAATTTTGTTCGTCTCCAGTTTGTTGTGTACTCTCTATTCTTGTTCAGTTTCTGTTCCGCTGCGTCGTGTAATTTAACACCCCATGTCCTTCCATCGTTACATGGCAGCTTCTTGTATGACATGTGTAGATACAAAGTGGCCATTTGGTGAACAAAGGATATAAAGAAGAGGTTGATCCCCATTGAGCATCCCTCTCGGGGCTTTGGTGTTCATTTGACTTTGGCATGGCTATGGGACCCCCGACCAGGCATCCGAAGCCAAGATCAGCTGGAACAAATCGGTTGGCTTCCTCATGTGATGGTCTCAGTAGATCAACAGATAGCTCTAGTGCAGCCTGGTTCACCACAATAGCTCTCCTTGCTAGGGACAGCCTAGTTCAACTCAAATAGAAGAGCTTCCGCTATATACTCGCCATCCACGATTAGGCACTTAGATAGGATTGCGGAGGTGGCATTCTTCTCATGCGCCACCTATGTTGACAGACGGTTGCACGTCCTAGAGCCCCTCTTAGAGGAACACCATTCGTTGGAGCCATTGGGGGTCATTTCTAGATTTTGGTCCCGCCTTTGGATGGGCCTCTGCCCAAGCAATATCTCATACTTCTTTCGGTGGATGGCCCACGGCGGTCTGTTCATTGGCCCTTGGTTGGCTCGAATGAGCAGAGATGGGACTTGTCTTCGTTGTGTGGATGGAGACTTGAGACGCTCTAAGGGAAATGACCGGGGGAGGCTTTTCTTGGCCGGGAAGTGGCCAGGAGCTGGTTTTCGGACACTTCCCAGGCGGGAAAAGCCAACCACGGTCATTTCTCGGGCATCCAAGATTTGAAGGAGACACGTGGCGGTGTAGTCGGCTGCGGTAGTTGTGTTTTTGGTGGCGTGATTTTATTTTTGGGAGTGGGGCACATGTTTGATGCTGTTTTGGTTGGCGCATTGTCCGTTGCATGCATGTGTACTCGTCTTGTCATTTGTATGCATTTGTGCTTGTCTTGAGTTGAGTGTGTGAGTGTGAGGGGCTGAGAGCTTCGTGGTTGTCAAGGCTGAGGGCTTCGTGGTTGTTGAGGTTCATCTGAGTTGAGTGTGTCAGTGCGAGAGGCTGAGAGCTTTGTGGTTGGCGAGGTTCGTTTGGGGAATGGAGAGTCTTTCTGATCGTCCTTCTTTCTCGCTTGGTCTGGAGGAGGTGGACGTTGCTGTTGTCGAGGCGAATAAGGCGTTTGCTGGTGGTGTCGGTGGTTGTGCGGTGGATGCGGATGTTTCTAGTGGTGGTTTAGTGGTGTGTTTGAGTGAGGATGATGATGTCTGTGTTGATGCGGTTGTTTCTGTTGTTTCCGGTGATGCTGCATGTGGGGTCGACGTGGATTTCAGGGACTGTGGAGGTGTGTTTTGGTTGTTTTGTGGTTTGTTGCTGCGTTTTGTGTCTTGTTGTTTGTATTTGATGAGTTGTTTGTGTTTGTAGGAACCATGGATGTTAGGTGCGGCGCTGTAGGTTCTTTGGCTGGTTTTCTTCCACTTGACGAGTCTTTGGAGAAGGAAGTGGAGGATGGTGGTTTGAATCGGAGTTCGAATAAAGATAATTGGGCGCGGAGGAGATTTGATATGGCGTGTTATGGAGGGGTTGAATGCTTCTGTTCTGATAGAGGAGTTGGACTTGAAAGTGTTCAGTGGATTGTTAAGCCGGTTTATTCTTCAGGTTTGCAAGAAAAAGGGTGAGGGAGGTTTGTATCCTCCTGCGATGCTTCATGCGCTGTTTAAGGCTTACAATCGAATCATTCGTAGGTGTCAAGATTGTCGTGTTGCTGCATCTGGTATTGTGGAGGTTCCTTTTGATCTGTTTAAGATCCCTTTGTTTGCAAAAGCTTATTTTGCTCTTATCAGCTCCATGAATTGAAAGCTACAAAGAAGAGCGAAGTGGTTGGATTGAAGGATGAGGTTTTAGTGTTGAATGATGTGGATATTTCACCGTTTCATCCTCGTGGGCTTCAGCAGAGATTTGCCTTCTACTTGCTTCTGCGTTTTGGTACTGAACTTTATTCTGTGCAACGGGGGCAATTTGCTCGAGGTTGGGATGGTTTTGGGGATTTTCTTCAGTAAGTGTTTGTATTCCGTGTTTAAGTTGTGGTTTTGTTTTTGGTTTTCGTTGTTTGTAATTGTTTTGGTTGGTTTTGCAGGTTTGACGAGCGTCTGACCAAGAATCACGCGATGAGTTTGAAGCGGTATAAGGCGGACCATCTGCGAAAGCCTCTGAAGAGTTACGAGGTGGATTTTTTAAAAACCTATGATCAACTAATGAAGCATATGCCTCTTGTTGTAGCTGGTGATGACAATCTCTTGTACGCATTCTTGCAGCCAAATCGTCGTTCTATTGTAAGTGTTGTTGTGTATTGGTTGTAATTTTGTGCATTTGTTGTAATTTTGTGTCTTTTGGTTTTGTTTGTGATCTGGGTTTTTTTTGTGTAGGTGTGGTACAACCAAAATCGGGTGGGTATTAAGACCCTGAAGGGTTTGGTTGCTTGCATGCTGAATACTGTGGGAGGTGGTGAGCGGGGCAAGTTTACGAATGAGAGTTTGCGTTCTACAGATTTAGTCGTCTTGCATTTGCTGGCGTGCTTGCGGAAGTCGCCACTAAATTCTCTGGTCATTGAT
The DNA here is from genome assembly GCF_047967505.1 of Dipteris shenzhenensis. NCBI lineage: Eukaryota > Viridiplantae > Streptophyta > Polypodiopsida > Gleicheniales > Dipteridaceae > Dipteris > Dipteris shenzhenensis. The sequence continues at coordinate 33,342,067 of NC_141605.1, read as the reverse complement.
GTGTTGCGTCGTTTCAGAAGTACGATGCTACCGAGGATGTGCAGTTGCATGTCTGTGAAAGTTTTATAGAAAGGCCCTATGATGAGCATGGAAAGAGGAGATCTTACGAATGGCAGATTTTATGGCCTTGTATTCGCAAGTTGTGGATGGTGTTTCTTTGGATGCTTGTGTTGGCAATCAGATATCTTCCTCTATGCAGGTTTCTTCTCCTTCTCCTGTTTTTGCACTGAGTTGTGGTGGTTTTGGCACGTTCTCCTTCTCCTGAGTTGTGGTGGTTTGGGTGGACATTCTGGGGATGTTCAATGCAGATCTCGGTTGTCAGATTTCTCTGCTGGTGGAGCTGGTGGAGTATCGTTTGGTTATGTTTGTGCAATTTCAGATGGCACTGGCAGTGTTTCTTCAGGTGGTTCTGCTGGTGTTACTTCTACTGTTCGAGGCGTTTCTGTTGCGGTTGGTGGTTCTTGTTCTGTGGATTCTTTGAATGTTGGTTCGCCTGGTTCTGATGTTCCTATTATAAAAAGCTTCAAAGATGTGTCTGATTTTGGGCAAGTGCTTCATGAGGATGAGGATTTTTTGAAGGAGATGGTTCGGTGCTGCCTGGATGGTTTTGACTCTTCTGTTCAGGGATTTCACGGTGGTCATGGTTCTTCTGGGTACACTGTGGCAGGTTCTTTTAAGGGCTGTGTTTTCAATTTCTACAGTTTTGATGCTATTGGTCGGTCTGAGAAGGCTGCTGTTCCGGGTGCTGGTTCGCTTTTGGAGAAGAAGTGAAGAGTGTGCGGCTTGGTTGGCTGGTTTTTGTTCAGTTCCTCTTTTGGAGAAGAATTGCAGAGTGTGCGGCTTCGGTTAACCGGGGTCGTTTTCTTGAAAATAATTGATCTCAATCGGACGGTCCAGATCAATTTTCTGTCGACCTCGGACCTTGACGATAGCATACTGCCTATGGAGCCCATCAATTGTTTCAGCTAGACATGGTCGCTTGGCTAACAGAGGGGAGGCATACTTTTCTCCATCGAGATGACCTTGCGGGCCTACTTGATAGATATTGAGCCGGTCATCAGCGAGGATATCATGCAGGCCCCCCCTCCGACTCAGTGGTGCCTAGAGCTTTGACCGAAGGACAATGTATGGGAGACAATTGCTAGCATCACAGTCTTGAATATATGGGTGCGATGTAGTCTTGTGATGGGGGGATAGTAGACTCGATCTCATGTCAATATTTGGCGAGAGATAATCAGAGCTATCTAGGAGCAGGGTTCATAAGGTTCCAAGAAGATTCCTACATGGCTGCTTGCATGCATCTTCTATAACTTTGTACTCTAGTGAGGTCCACCCGCACCCTTGTTGGGGAAATTGCCAAACTCAACCCTATCCTTGTGCAATTAGGCTGCAAGCTAGAATGAAAGACAGGTGGAAATGGTTCTTGGAGAGGTTTCTTAAAAGTTGGACAGATGGAGGTTACAGAGCCAACTTGACAGGGAGGAAACTGGTGCTTAATCACTGCTTCTACTTTGTATCAATGTTCTATGTTTTGCCAGCATCCTTCTCCTACTAGTTTGGAAAAGTTCACTGGATAATTAAAGCATGGCACCACTTGGGATCAATTGTTGATAAGGAATTTCCCCAAAACCAGATCTGTAAGGGCTGCCAAATGGAAGGGTTATCCACTGCTGTTAGCTCTCTACAAGTCAGAGCCCTGCAAAGGTAAGGGTAGTCCCCTGTGGAAATCTCTTTGGACCTCGCTTAGAGCCAGATAGTGTTCTCAGGGAATAGGGCTTTGAAAACTTGGGGACTCGTTGGAAATGGTATGATCACGTCCCCATCTGTAAGTCCTCATATGAGGAGAGCTTTTGGGGGGGGGAGGGGGGGGGTGTGAACCAAAGAGTGATGTGGCTGCCACATGGGCAGCACTTTGACTACCATGTGGGCAGCAAGCTCACAGCAAGAAAACACAGAAATATGGGGTTGCCACCTGGGCAGCACATAGGCTGCCATGTGGGCAGCTGATTCAAGGTTGTATCTGGCAAGATAGAGGGTCTTTGGAGGCCTGGAGCTGTACGGATCTGCCGCGTGTTTGTTAGCAAGTGGTTGGAGCTGATCTGTGCAGGGAATACTGTAGGGAACACCAGCACTGATGACAGCAGCTGTACGGAGGTCTACTGCTGGCTGTACGGAAGCACATGACCAGATCCAGGGCTGGAACAGAGGCGGATCAGTAGGGAAGGATTGCGCATGGATTGGAGCAGGTTCTGGCCAAGATTTGGGGCCGGAACAGGTTGGCAGGTCGGGGTTTAGGGCAGGACTGCCTGGGCCATTGGCAACCTGCTACGTGGCCAGGCAGGGCCTGCAAGCCCTCAAAAGAAGAGCCCAAACAGGCAGTTTCCACAGAACAGGCCAGTCTGTCAGGCAGGCTGCTGGGTCGACCATTTTGGCCCCTATCAGGTCAGTTGGTTGGGGGGCTCTCAGCCCCTATAAAAGAGGAGCCCCTAGGGCTTACAAGGCATCCACTAAAGCAGCAGATATGCAGCAGATTGGAGCAGCAGGTCAGCATCCTTTGGGCCTACATCTAGGAGGATAAAGGAGGGCTGAGGAGCTGCAGACAGAGCTTGGAGGGGGCTGCACACCTAGGCTGACAGTTAGGGCAGCAAGGTGAAGAGATCAAGGCACGGTGACTAAGTGTACAAAAGCTCAACGAGGAGCACGCCGGCTAATTCCTTTATATAGAGCCCAAAAACATAATTTTTAAAAATACTTATTTTCAACATAAACTCCCTCTTATCTCCCTCGCCGCTCCCTCTCCCTTTGCGACCTTGTCCTGTCCACCCTGCCTCTCCCTCTCCCGTTGCAACCTTGTCCTCTTTGCCCTACCTCTCCCTCTCACTGCCTCACCGCCCTCTCCCTGTCCTCTCCGCCTCGCCTCTCCCTATCCTCTTCGCAACCACCTCATCCCGCTGCCTTCCAACCTTATGCTCCACCTCGCTTACCACCTCTCCTCTCTCCGCGTCCGCATCACCTTCACCACCGTCCTCTCCGCTACCCTCGAATTTTCCTTCCTTTATGGCAATTCCTTTGCTTTATACAGGGTCCAAAACCCTAATTTTCAAAAATACTTGTTTTCAACATAAACTCCAAAAGCGTAGAATTAGCACAACCCAGAGCTGGAAACCTATAATTTACATCAAACAACTCAAAATTTTCCTTTTCGTAGCCTTGATACATTGATTTTACTGCACATCACATAACTAAAATTACAAATAAATTTTAAAATTTATGAACGGGCATCCACATTGGAAGAATCTACACCATCAATTTCATCTGACTCCACTCATATGTGCCCTTCTCTGTGACGGGCTACATGCCACGTTGCATGATTTTGTCTTGCATTTGGTGAATTGTATATTCTTCTTTTACACTCAGCGTTAACATCTCGTATTGCATGGGACAATGAGGACTCTTTGAATACTAGTGTTGCAGTTGCTCTTATTTTAATACGCTTGTACCACCATTGAATCAATTGAACCATCGAGCTCAACTTAGTTCTACTACCTCCATGTTGGGTCGCTCTATTATATACACAACGCACTTGCCAATGAGATCTTTCCATGTCCGGAGTGGATCACAATCCAATGCTTTCATAATGCCATGTCATATATGGTGCATGGGTATACAAAATGTGTTGCAAAACAAGAAAACAAATTAATAAGTATGGAACCTATCAATATGTACATCTTAACATCTAAGTTAGAGATTACCATGTACTGTGTAAAATGATTCTTTTCCCAAGTGATCTCCATATTCTAGGTAAGTCGTTCACGGCATTGATGAAACAGTGTGCATCATCATATAAAACCTTTTCTTTTGTAGCAAAGATACCAAGCTATCAAGAGCTAACCAAATTTCGACTCTTTTCAATCTTTTTTTTCTGTCTTCCTCTCATCACAACAGGCACTGTGTAGCTTTTGCCATACATCAAACTCATTAGCATGTTTGAGCCTATCATTCTTTTTCTTTGTAGAAAGAAATTTTAAAGCCTTGATACCTCCAAAACTTGGCTTACAAGGAACATTTCTTATTTTTAAAGATCTTTCCTCGTCTTTTGTAATCTTGACTTGTTCAGAGTATAGTCCCATATCTGAAAGCACCTTTTCAATTCTTGCAACAATCATCCTCTCACTTTTTTATTGGGGCTATAAGTTATATGTATCAATGATATACAAGTGCATCAACTTTGTAATTATTTTGACAATAGCATGAAAGGCACAAGTGTACTCTCTAAAGAGAAATTTCAAGGATTGGGCTCCATGATGGGTCTTTTTCTAGAACATCTTCAAAGTTGCATTATTAAATTTAAAATCTCATCATTTCCACTGTCTTGCATTGTTCCAAAGGATATCTCACCTCAATCTCCATGAAAGCCATTTGGATAGATCCCAAAACTTCACAAGCTCTTTGAAATCAAGGTGATCCCAAAACTTCACAAGCTCTTTGAAATCAAGGTGATCCAACCTCAACCTCCATAAAAGCTATTTGGATAGATTCCACAACTTCACAAGCTCTTCAAAATTTTAAATCTCGACATTTCCACTGTCTTGTATTGTTCCAAAGGATATCTTGCCTCAACCTCCATGAAAGATTCTTGGATATATTCCAAAACTTCACTAGATGTTCGAAATCATGCTCCCTTACAGAACAATGTTGAGAGATGGGGAAAAGAGAGATTGATTTACATGTATAAGCAAGTGTAATGCTTGAAAATCAATCTTCTTTCATCCTTTCTCAAAGAATCTCATCCAGTAGCTCCTTCCAAGTCGAAACACCTTGCGTCATTCATGGTTTATCCAAAACATTGATTACCTCAAGTTTCTGTACAAAAATTATTTGAAGTCGCAAGAGAACCTTAGATGAGAGAGAAATTGGCAGGATTTGAACGAAAAGCGACCAAGATGAGCAAGAAGAAGGCAAGGTGAATCTCGTTTGAAAATCTTCAAGTTTTGAAAGAATGAAAGTGAAATGTGAGGGAAATGAAAGTAAAGAAGGAAAATGACGAGATTTTGGTGTGAGATTCCATCCCCTGCTACTAGAGAGATACAGAGAAAGAAGCTTCCCACTCAAAAGAAAGGTAGAGATTTGAAAACAAGGTTGGAGCTCAGAAATGAGGGAGAGGGAAGAGAAATAAGAGAGAATGAGAGGTGTGTGGTAGTTGGATGGGAGGATTTGGTTTGAGGACAAATGGTGCAAGTTTGGTTGAAAAACTAGGTTTTCCATTTTGGTTACACTTCAAAAACTTGATGGGAGAGTTAAGGCAGCAAGTGGGAGGTCTATATCAATCTTTGGTCCATTGAATAAAGAAATAGGGAAGTCATGCCATTTTCAATATTCTATTGCCCTCCACTAGCCAATATTTTACTCAGTTTTATTCACCTCATCCTTCCATGTCACTAGCCCAAGGGCTCTCTTACAGGGCCCTTTTTTAGTCCAAATTTTTTGTAATAGATGCCAAGGGCAAGATGGTTTGTTTTGGATGTTCTTTTGCAGCTTTTGGGAGCACATCAGCACTCCCCTATGTTCAGCTTTTTAGGGGATATTCAGTTAGGGATGCTTTCCCAGTCATAGTCCAAGTGTGGGTTTGCTTGATCCCAAAAGGAAGGGACCAAGCTGCCATCCACCATTGGTGGCTCAATACCTTAGCCAAGATCTTGAGCTTGAGTCTCCATGCACACCTCCTCGACATCATTCATGACACCTAGATAGGTTTTGTTAAGGAGGGGGGCTAGGCTTCTTGGACTAGTGGATGTAGGAGATTTTCTTCCTTTATGTAGGTAGCTCCAGATAGGTTCTTAGAGGGGGAGACATAGAAGAGGCCTCATACTTTCTTGCTCAATGCAACAAGGCTACACATAGTCCCCTTCACATTTCTTTGCCAGTGGAAGCACTAAGGTATTTCCTCCCTTCTTAGGCAGCTAGTTTGTTAGATACCAGTCTCCCGATCTTAGTAGGAGTAGTTGTTGGAGTCAGAGTTCGCAAATGATACAACCCTATTTATGGAAGGCTCAGCTGAGAGCATAGAGAAGGTTTGGCTCTCCCTGGAGATGTATTGTTTTGCTTTGAGAGCCAATATCAATTGGAATAAGTCAAAGCTTTAGTTGTCGGGTTTTGACCTTGGCTTCCACGGGGTAGAAAATGGTGAGATACTTGGGCGATCAAGTGGGGTTGAATATGTTAGCAGTGCAATCAATTTCCTTGATGCTAGAGAGATTGCACAAGCTCCTCTATCGTATCTTGGCTAGTCTCTTTTTTGAAGCTCTTGCTCTATGGGAAACGCTCTTAAGAACATGCTCCGCATAGGTTGTTCTTGATTTAGAATTAAAAATCATGAAAACTGGAGTTACAACACAAAAGGTATAAATTTGTATTGCTCTCATCATATTCCATGCACTAAAGTGTTGTGTTGATATTATATCTAATACTTTAAATTCAACATTGATAAAATGATCTTCTCCAACTTTGGCCACTGTAATGATCTTGTAAGTGTATTTGTATAATGAAATAGTTGAAAGAAAAATAACTTTTGTTTTCTATGATAGACAATATCTTTGTTTTGGTTCAGATATATGTCCCTCATCATACGAAGAGTAGCAACCAATGGAGTGCATATTGGGATTCTTTGATGCTTTACATGGTGCTATTGGGGAGCTATTATACAAAGGTAGAAAATCAACAAAGCTGGTTGAATCGGGTATATTTTTTTATGATCACTTTTATCAATTGATGGACAATGCTTACTCACATGGTTTATTAAAAAATCATGATCTCCCTACGTGGAATACGGTAGATTGGCTAGTCCCTAATGGAAGCATCATAGAATCATACAGAGCCAAACTATTTTCAAAAGTACAGCATTCCCTGAAACCAAATATTCCTACTAGAATAGTTAAAATCAACGTTTTCATGCCACTTACAGTTTTTGTAGAACTTCTTTAGGATTATCCAATTGAAGTTTGTAAGTCATTGTTGACTTTCAGAGCAAAAGGATATGATGAAATTTCAATTCCAAAAATTTTGGATAATGGTTGGGATAGAATGGTGGCCAACAATGTGTACTGTGAGGCTGCTCATAACTCCATCAATAGTAAGTACATAGTTGCCTCGCAAAACTTTATCTTCTCTTTTTACTATAAATGCAACAGGATGATACTCACAAAACTTGTGGAAATGGACCAAGACGAGTGTTCTTCGGGTCCAATAACTGAAATAAATGTTATTGAGAATGACATCCTTCTAACATCCGTCTCACTGGGACAATGTTGCACTCTCTCTCTCAGCTACGCAATGACATTATTATGGAGACTGTGAGAACAATATCTACAAAGAATTTTCATTCATTTTTATCAACAAGAAAGTAAGTTGGTTTCCACCCTGTGTTCCTCCTAAATCTATTCTCTTTACATTTGCATGATACATTCATCTATCACTTCCAAATTTATGATATTGCTTAAAATTTATTTTTGCAAATACTGCAAAGGAGCGAAAGCAAAATTCAATGCAAGGAAATTGTCAATAGAACAATTGAGATAATTTAAAGCTTTTGACTCCAGGTATTACTTGCAATCCAAAAAAGAGAGTTGACATGTGATGTATTAATACAAAATGAGTACAAGTATCATGTGTTTTTTTACTGTTGCTCAGAATCTTTCTTTGGACTTTTGTGCAGTGGAGACTCCTTCTGAGAAGAGTTGTATTTATCTTCTTCGACATGATGGTCAGGTGGTTGTTGCTATACATCCTCCTGATGCCTTGACTCCTCCGTGCGCTTGAGATCCGAGCTTGAGATTGGCCTATTGCAATCGCACTACCTCCTCGTGCATCATCTCGCGGACTCGGGCTGCTTTGATGTCTCTGCCTCCTCGTGCATGGGCTCAAGCTTATGTTGCTTTGATGTCTCTACCTCCTCGTGCATGGGCTCGGGCTTTTTTGGTAGCTCTACTTAGAAAGGATCACCTGCAGCTTCTCCTTACACATCCTTTGAGACTTATTCCAGCAAGTCATCAACACCAACACCTTCTAGAATATCTTCTAGATGCTAGCAACAACAGGGACATTTTTGTTGGCCTTCTCAACCTTTTGCTCAAACCAGAGATCTTCAAGGCCTTTTGAGCGCTCTCCTGTATGGAATGTTCACTCTAGTGCTAGAGTAGGAGAAGAGACCTTTAGTAGCTTCAAAATTGTCTTCGCTCTGAAGCTATTTACATATTCAGAGCCAAAACTATCCTCTTTCATCTACAATAAAAAACACAGTATTTTTTAAATCTTCTTTGTACCAATGCGTTGAATTTGAAACTTCTTAAATAGTATGCAACAAAGGTGCTTACAAATTCAAGCTGTATCTCTGAAAAGTATGTGTCCATATATTTTGCAGTTATTAGAGTCCTCCATCCACAAGAGAAAGGATCCTGCAATTTTGGTGTCTATTTTATCAAAATAGAATGCTAAGATGTATATTGTTTTGTGACTGCTTTGGCAGTGCTTTGCATGTGCTTGTTACTACTTTGGCAGTGCTTTATGACTGCTTGTCCTTTTCTTAACTGCTTTTCCACTGCTTTCTACTTGTAATGCTTTGCATGAAATTTACAAGTTCCCTGTATGTGCTTTGTGATGACTGCTTTGAAAGTGCTTTAACATTGATTTGTGGCTTCTTGTCCACTGCTTTCTATTTGAGGAGTGCTTTACATGTGCTTTTCAATGCTATGACAATGCTTTAGTGCTGCTTTGTCACTACTTGCTTTTGTGATTGGTTTGGTAGTGTTTTAGCAAAGCTCTGTATGTGGTTGGCATGTTATTTGCATGTGCTTTTGACTTCTTAGATTTTGCTAAGAATTGCTCAGTGATTGCTTTACCACTGCTTTCTTTTTAAATTTTGTTTTTTGACAGCTTGACTTTTTGACTGTTTGTCAGTGCTTTGGCACTGCTTTTGTAGTGCTTTGCATGTGCTTGTTTCTGCTTTGGCAGTGCTTTATGACTGCTTCTCCTTTTCTTGACTACTTTATGAGTGCTTTTCCCCTGCTTTCTACTTGTAATGTGCTTTGCATGAAATTTACAAGTTCTCTGTAAGTGCTTTGTGACTACTTTGAAAGTGCCTTAACATTAATTTGTGGCTGTGCTTTTTATTTGAATAGTGCTTTACATATTCTTTTCATGTGCTTTGGTAGAGCTTTACATGTGCTTTGCATGTGCTTGTACTGCTTTGGCAATGCTTTATGACTGCTTGTCCTTTTCTTGACTGCTTTACGAGTGCTTTTCCACTGCTTTCCACTTGTGTGCTTTGCATGATTTGTGGCAACTTGTCCACTGCTTTCTATTTGACGAGTGCTTTATAGGTGCTTTGCATGTGGCAGAGCTTTGCTTGTTCCTTGGCAGTGCTTTGCATGTGCTTTACATGTCCTTTGCATGTGCTTCTTATTGCTTTGGCAGTGCTTTATGACTGCTTGTCTTTTTTTGACAACTTTATGAGTGCTTTTCCATTGCTTTCCACTTGTAAAATGTGCTTTGCATGATTTGTTTCTATTTGAAAAGTGCTTTAGAGGTTCTTTGCATGTGCTTTGGCAGAGCCTTGCATGTGCTTTGGTAGTGCTTTACATGTCTTTTGCATGTGCTTATTACTTCTTTGGTAGTGCTTTATGACTGCTTGTCCTTTTCTTGACTACTTTATGAGTGCTTTTCCACTGCTTTCCACTTGTAATGTGCTTTGCATGATTTGTGGCAACTTCTGCACTGCGTTCTATTTGAAGAGTGCTTTATATATGCTTTGACAGAGCTTTACATGTGCTTTGGCAGTGCTTTGCATGTACTTGTTACTGCTTTGGCTGTGCTTTATGACTGCTTGTGCTTTTCTTGACTGCTTTATGAGTGCTTTAACATTGATTTATGGCTGCTTGCCCATGGCTTTCTATTTGAGGAGTGTTTTACATGTTCTTTTCAGTGCTATGTCAATGCTTTAGTGGTGCTTTTTCACTGCTAGGAACTTGCTTTTGAAGTCCTTGAAAACAATTGTCATATCAAAAGTTTTGTTCCCAAGTCCTTTACATGTGCTTTGGCAGTGCATGTGCTTGTTACTGCTTTGGCAGTGCTTTATGACTACTTGGGCTTTTCTTGACTGCTTTATGAGTGCTTTTCCACTGCTTTCTACTTGTAATGTGCTTTGCATGAATTTACAAGCTCTTTGTATGTGCTTTGTGACTGATTTACAAGTTCTCAATATGTCCATGGAGTGCTTTACATATGTGCTATGATTTCTATCCATAGAGTGATTTCTATCCAACTGTGCTCCCTTTTTTTTGTGCGCCAACATAGGTTGAGTTCTTCCAAATTCAAGGAAAATTTTCCAAAGATCAAGATTCAGCAACGCTCGTTTGAGTGCTTGAAGCCCTATTTCATTCAAAAGATAAGGGACAGGTACGCATGCTGCTGCATTTATCATGTGGAAAAGTTTTTTTTGAAGGATGCAATCAATTAGCTGAGGACCCAGAGTTTTGGGATTCATGGAGCATGCTACAACTGTGATTGTAAGGTATGTGGAAATAGTGAAGGGGAGTGTGGCTGCAAAGTTGTTCAACATGCTAACATGGGTGTCACTAGTCTTTGGAATTCTGTGTTGTGCCCCAAACCTCTTGAAGCCTGCTACCACCAACGTGGGTGCCTTTTGGGTGGCTACAAAAAATGTGGCCCATGCAAAATGTCATGCTACCCACGTGAGATGAATTTTGTTTCCAAAAAGGTGATGGTGAAGGTCTTGCAGAATGTGGAGACAGGAACCATGGTGCAAGGGAAAAAGAAGCAAAGGAAAGACCTTGTTGGCAAGGATATGTATTGCAACGAACTTATATGATTAATGAAGACTCACCTCAAAATATTCATCAAGCAGAATTACACTTGCAGGTGGCAGGCTGAACAGTTCAAAGAGTGTTTGATGAGGTTTCCCGAAGATGTTGTGGCCTTAGTGGTGGGCTTCGCAGAGGACTATTCTTTCAAGGAGCAAAATGAGATTTAGTCCATGTACTGGAACTCTAGCCAAGTTACAATTTTTATCCACATAACATATGTCCGTATTGGATCTAAGGTAAAGAAGACATTTCATTTTTATTTTTTGATGACAAGGTGCACAACACCCTCTTTGTCCAGCATTGCTTTATGTTGCATCATAGGTGGTTGTGAGATCAAGGGTTGGAGCTGACTAGGCATTGGGTTTGGTCGCATGGAGCAGCCTCTCAATTCAAGGCTAGAAGACCTTTCTATTTCATTTCTAGATTTGAATAGTTGGTGGGTTTGAAGATGACATGGAATTTCTTTGGATCTGGACATGGAAAGGGCAAGCACGATGGGCTAGAGCTGTTGTGGAGAGAACATTGACACGAACAAATAAAGCCAAATGGAGCCACCTTCAAAAATGCAAGAGATGTCATGGATTTTTTGAGGACCAACTTGTCTCATGGGGCTCAAGCCAGCTATGCATCTAAGGAGAGGAATGTAGCACGAGTGTTTTGGGAGGTTAAGGAAGGAGATATTGATAGATCTAAACAGTGGGACTATCAATATGTGCCACTGACACAATTCATGCATTGTGTACGAGAAGCTATGCAAGGGGTTGTCAGTCAAATAGCTATGAAAAGGTTGTCGTGCTACTGCAATGCTTGTATTCAAGAATCTTGGGGACACTACACCAGTAAGAAGCATGTCCCCAATTGGGAATATCACATCATTGTTCCTGATGATGCAAGTGTTTTGGATACTAATGAGGAGCTCATTGGGGAGCCTCTCTTCGAAGGGCATCATGAAATGCTTAGCGATGCTCTTTGCATGGGGGACAACTTTTGCAATGAATGTAGAGGTAGACAATGAAGAGGGTGCTGACTTCTACATCTTGAAGTATACCAAAGCTAAGGAGAAGAGCCAAAAGGCTACAAAGGATGCTTGGGACAACATAATTGCTATAAGCTCCTTTGTTGTGAAGGGTCTCTTTAATGGTCATCAAGGTGACTACCGCTACAAGCTTCTTGATCACAAACCTGAGGTCATATTATATTCCCAACTTGTAAGGTCAATCAAGTTTCCACTGGAAGCCATTGAGGGAGAGAGAAACTTGTACTTGCTATCACTTGAAGAGTACGAGGCTCTGTACAATAGCATGCCTTATGATCTCTAGACCACATTTTAATTAATTTATTTCCCATGCTTGCTTTCATTTCCTATGATTGTTTATTTGCTTGCCATTTTCTATGATTTTTTATTTGTCTCCCCCCAAAAAAGAAGCCAAGTATGATTGGTTGTACCAAATGCATTAGTCAAGTAATGGCCATGATCCATTAGCAAAAGTAATACTTCATGATCCAACCATAGGGAACATGATCCAAGTTACTGATAATATTTGCAAGCAGTCACAAAGCACTACAGCTAGGCAAGTCATGATGCACATCACAAAGAATAATTACATGGTCTGGTATTATATTCATGATCCAGCTGAACAATTGTACATGATCCAGTAGCCAAAAATTACACCTCATGAAACAACAAGGTACATGACCAAGGTTACAGGTAGTATTTGCAATGCTTGAACAATTTCATAGATAACAGCTTGTAAACTACGTCCTTCTCCTCGATCTGATTAACATGTCTCGTGTCAGCTCCACAATTGGGGTTGTCACCCATGCAAGCTGCACAACATACTTTTTTGCAACGAGCAGGCTATCTGTATCTTCCCAAGCACCAAAGTAGTCTTTAGATGCAAACGGTTGGCGATCCCATGAGTTCAACCATCACCATAACCAGGGTCCTACATGCTTAACTAGAAAATTGTGCTGCCAATGTAGACATGCCAGAATGGCAAACTGCTATGAATGAAGAAATGGATGCTTTGTATAAGAATAATACTTGGGAATTATGCGACCTTCCACTAGGAAAGAAGGCCATAGCAAACAAATGGGTATACAAAGTGAAGTACAATCCAGATGGAAGTATTCAAAGATACAAATCCAGATTAGTTACAAAAGGATTTGCACAGCAATATGGTCAAGACTATGATGAGACTTATGCTCCAGTAGCAAAGATGGATTCCATAGGGTTCTTGATATCACTAGCGACACTCAGAAGATAAAATGTGTACCATCTCGATGTCAAGAATGCATTTCTCAATGGTTACCTAGACGAGGAAGTCTACATGCAACAACCAGCAGGTTATGTTGAACCTAGAAAGGAGAATAAGGTTTGCCATCTTAAGAAAAGTCTCTACGGCTTAAAGCAAGCACCCAGAAGTTGGTACAACATAATCGACAAGTATTTTTCATATCTGGGATACATGAAATCCCCAATGCAGATCATACTCTCTACTACAAAGTTCAAGGCGAAGACATTACTATTGCACTTTTGCACGTAGATGATCTGATTGTGACCGGAAGCAAGGATAGCTTCATGAAAAAGCTAAAACAAGACTTATCTGTAGAGTTTGACATGAAAGATCTTGGACTTATGCACTATTGTCTCGGAATTAAGTTCTGGAGAGATTTAGATAACACATTTATGAGTTAGCTCAAGTATGTTGACAGTCTCCTGAAGAAGTTTCATATGGCAAATTGCAAGATTGCAGCCACTCCCACGAAACAGAGTTTGAAACTTACTAAAGATTCAGAAAAGCCTACAATCAATGACAGGTACTATAGGCAGCTCATCGGATCTCTTATATATCTAACTATCACACGGCCAGATATTTGTTATGCAGTAAGCTCACTTGCACAGTTTATGGCAAATCCAATACAGTCTCACTAGAATGCAGCCAAAAGAGTCTTGAGATACATCAAAGGTACAAGATAGTTTGGGATAGAATATAGAGGAAGTCATCCAAGGTTGCATGGATACTATGATAGTGACTATGCTGGAGATCATGAGACCATGAGATCCACACAGGGATATGCATTTTTCCTTGGTCAAGGTAATATATCATGGTTTTCAAACAAACAGCCAATTGTTTCTTTTTCTTTGACTGAAGCAGAATATAGGGCGATCACTCATGATGTTGATCTTGAGGGAAGGTGTTGAGAATTTACACTCAACATCATGTGATCATATGTGCATACCACTAACCCAATAGAGTGCTATAAGTAAAGGGTAAGATGCCCTAACCCTAACCCTAACCCTAAATGGGTTTGTATATATTCTACATTTTCAACTAAATCTCGTGTACAGTTAGTCATTTGTGGTGTGCTCTCTAGCTGTGCCCTCTCTCCTCATCTCCACTCTTCTCCTCTCCCCTCTTCATATTTTGTCAATTCGCACATGAGGATTGGCTTCCATATTATGATACAATCACATAACTATTTAAAATAATTCCAATGTGTATTTAATTAATTTTTTCCATGATTAAACAATAACCTTTGTGCTCCTAATTTTCCTCAGAGTTGTGTGTCTTGGGATAGCTTTACATTCCCTCCATGTAGACCCATGCTTGAGACAAGAGCTTTGACCCTTGCTATACATGATACTTCCCTCTCTTTTGGTTTCATGTTCCATACATATACAATGTGCTAGTATAGCAACTTATCAATGAGCCGCATCTCGGCATGTAACACACAAAAATGCACTCTTTATAATGGGATGTTTAAAATTGGATCCCATTTTTCATCAATTCCATCTCTATTATGTGTAGCGTCCTAATTGCAACTCATTACAATACATTTGTTTGTCAGCATCATCATCTACAATGTTGTTCATCATATCTTTTAAAGCCACAAAGTCTTTTCCTATTTGCCCTTTTCCTCTACTTTGTCTTATGCTTGTGTTGTTACTCTCTCAAACTTGTTGTGAGTGCAAACTAAAAAGGCACGGATATGTCCCATTTACACTCAATTTGATTCCAAACATACTTTTCAATGTGTTAAGGTCTCCTGTGATGTGTCATTCAACTTTAAAGGATTCAAACCCTTCAACTTGAAGCAATGCCCCTTTTTTCTGGGCATCAATTACACTTGGAATTGAGATCTGTCAAAGACGCATTTCAATAACGAGTGTGTCTCTTTAAGAAGTTCAAATGTGGCAAGCCACCAAATGTGCCTTTCCGATTGCACACTAAAATTTTCTCTAAGTTACTTATCTTTGTCATGTCTAAGGGCTTTGTTAATCAAAGTAATACTAATCCTCTCTAATTTGTGCCCTTTTAAACTTCATACTCATCCAATTTGATAAGAAACACTAACTTTCCTTCACAATATCAGAATATATGAGATTTACACCATTAGAAAAGACCCCTTTAAAATTGCGGCTCAACTAAACAATAAAAATGTCACTTACCCTATGCTTTCATCTTGTAAAACTTTACCATTGCAGGTTGGGACCTACGTACATCTAGAAAGATATTATTATGCTCCATGTACTCAAAGGTGCTTGGTCCTTGCTTTGCTGCTTTGGTAGTTTGTCCAACTTTCTTTTCGCTCAATTGGCCTTTCATCTTGATTGTGCCTTCCAGCATCATGCTTTCTAAATGTCTATACATCCACCCAACAAATCTTGGATAGTTTTTTTTTTTTTTTTTCCTAGCATTTCTAGCATGTACTGTTCTTGGCAGTAAGGGATTCTTTACACCTTGATCTCGAAGTGCATTAATGAAGACATTATATAAAACTAAGTACCATGCTAGCATCATCACATGCATGGACAAGTTCTGATAAATCTATAAGATTCTCTAAATTAGCTACAATCTCTTATAATATTTCATGTCACAATGCAAGCTAACAAGGATCCCAAAGAATAGAATTCTTTCTTTCTTTTTCATTACACTTTTTATGGCATAAAGTGTTTTTGATGAATCTCTTCCAATAACCTCCTTAATAAAGTTTATGGAAAAGCCGTGATGACATTTAAAAAATAAATAACTATATTATTTGCAAGTAGCACTTCATAAAACTACAAAATACTCCAAGCATACACATTGTGTAGCCTACACCCTGTGCTTCCTTGCTCCACCACCATATGGCAAGCTCTCCATTGGTGGCATAGGCTTGATCCTATGCTTGTAACCTAGAGGGTTCTTTTTTTTTTTTTTTAATCCTAGACATGTAGCGAGCTATTGTTGGAGGAACCAAGTCTCTTCAACAACAATTTGTTTTTATCATCTTTTAATCTTGTGATTGTCTCTTGTGACCTTGCTTTTGCAAGTTCAAAATCAATAAGTTTTTTTTTGTTCTTAGGTGAGTTTTTCATGTAGATTTTGCATGGTATCTTTAAATCTCTTTTAATCACTCCTTCCATCATCAACAAGTGAACTTTAGCAAATTGTGCTTTAGCATTGGAATGGATGATGTGTTTAGAATAGACAAGTATGCATTGAAGACCATCTCCTACGTATTAAATCAAAATTGTCACATTTTCAAACATAGGAGGAGGACCTATTAAAGAATCCATTGGATAAAGTCCACCAACAGTCCACAGGTCTTCCTTGCTCCTTATTGTCATAGTTAATCTAGTGTTTCTTTGTCGACAATCTTATGGCCATGGCATTGACCGGTCATAGCATACTCTAGTGAAACTTCAATGTGCAAGGTGCTTTTTTGTGGCTTGTTGGCGTGATCCTCTAATGGAGCAATGAGAGGACTTCAAAAATAGGTTCCTACACCAAAAGTCAAAGAAGCAAAGATTTTAGATTAGTACAGTGTAGAATAGGATCAATGGAAACAATTTTGGGATTGCAACAGAACAAAATGATGAGATGAAATTGGATTTAGATTAGTATAGTGTAGAATAGGATTAATGGAAGCAAGTTTGGGATCACAAAAAAGAAAATGGTAAGAAGGAATCGGATTTAGTGGTTAAAAAATGATTACGATGAGAAAGGGTATGATTTAGAGGTTGGAAGATGCTTATGGTGAGAAGGAGTAGGATTTAGCTATTGGCAAGTGATATGGGTGCATAGGCACGGTTTGATGGAAGGTTTGGAAGGGTTTTGGGACATTTTTGGCACTTTTGGAAAAAATCATTTTTTAAAAGAGGGTGCTACTCGCGAGCTACACTTTTGGGGATGGGGACCACCCCAAAAGTGTAAAGAGAGTCAACTTTGTGGATGTGGGAGGCTGTTCCAAGTGGGAGAGGGAGGCACACTTTTTGGGGCCCCAAGGGCTTGGGGAGATGTACCTTTTTGTCCCCATATGGGGGTGAACTCCTCAAAGTGTGCTCCACAGTCTTTGATTGCAAGGGAAGAAGCATCTTGACTTTTGGGTGGATGGAAACTTGTATCCTTTAGACCCTGCGACCCAAAAGAGTCCTCCTTTTTATACAGTGCATGATGTTGTTCGATTTGCTCGGTTATTGCAATCAATTAAACCATTCTCAGACATTGGCTATGCAAGCAAGTGAGGTGTAGAGAGCCCAAGCAGAATAACTTACACATTTGGGAAATATTACTATTGTGGCAATGCATAATAGTATGTAGGATCTCCAATTGCAAAACAAAGAACTCAATGAGTGACAAAGTACGTGCACTGGACTTGGAGCAACATGAAAGGGAAGAATCAATCCAGAAGCTCGCTGAAAGCAAACAAGATTTGGAAAGGTCTATCTATGGCCAAGCATATTTTATTCTCCTTTTCATTATATTTTAATATGATCTATCGCTCTTCTTCATATTCAATTATTCTCTTCCGTCGCCATACCATTCTTTCTTGTCTCTATATGAGTACTTCTATGCAAGTAAGAAAAATGAAAATATGGAAAAACAAAAAATATGGGAATAGATACATATCTCCTTTGTCCTTCCAAATCTTTGATTGCTTGGTTGAGCCCCAATCAACTTTCTTTTGCTTCCTTTCCAATCATTGGTATGATAACTTTGTGGTTCTAAAGAGATTCCTCACATAGCCTCTCTTTCATAGTGACCTCATCATATGCAACTTAAGAAAAGCAATTAAGTAAAAGGAAAGAAGAAGGATAAAAGATGTATCTAAAGATACCTTGGTTGTCTTGTCACAACATTTGTATGCTTGATTATGTCTACTAAGCTGACGAGAAATTGCCAATTGTTGTCTCGAAGCAATAACATGCATATATTGCATCTATTTGTCCTTATTTCATCAGCAACTCTCAATTCTTCGATTTCCTCTTATTTCTTTCATCCAACTTAAATAGCCTTTCGCTTGGGAGAGTGACATCCCTGTTGTGATTTTCATACGACTTCCATTCTTAAAATCGCATGATGCTAATATTACTTCAAATATCATTCATTCTGTAAGAATATGAATATTTTCTAGTCTTATGCCCTAAGATTAACTCATCTCTGGTTGTGGTTGTTCATCTTCCTATCCAAACACTACGTCTACCAATTCGTTGACAATAGGCAGTGAAAAGAAACAACCATAAATTTCTAATTTCAAGTCAAAATATAGTGATCCAACCACTCAAAAGAACCGGTGCATACCCTTTGAACAAGCCTTCATTGGCCGTTTTTGTCAATTACAATTGTAGCATCAACTTCCAAAGCATTGTTGTTGATAACTTTTGCATACAAACTCAAAAGCTAGCGATCAAGTAGTCGAAACGATCAAGAAGAACATTTTGAGAATGATTGTGTCATCAGATTAGAGAAAATCATGTCACTTGCCTCCCACAATCAAGCGAGAGCGTAGCCAGCTCTAATACCACTGTTATAAAAATTAAAATTAAACATGATCACCAATTCATGATTTACCAAAACCATAGAAACCAAGAGCAAGGAAACAAGTGAGGGAGAGAAGAGAAAGAGAGAGCGACACTAAATGGGGTCTACCCCCTAGATAGTGGCTCTTGCTTTCCATCTAGAGTATTTATAATTGTAATTCCAAAAAGCAAAGAGCCAATATAGTACATCCAAAAGCATACCTTGTCCATAATTAAAGGGATTTCTCAACCTAGCTCCATGAGCTTAAAATATCAAAAGGCTTAATATGCTCTCATCTATAATTAATAAAATTAATTAGCCCACAGCCTAATATTCATTGCTTTACAATATGGCCCATGGCCTTTGGCAACCATTTGATACTTTGATAAATCCAAATCACCTTTTTCATTCTCTCTAGGTTAGCATAGTACACATTCACAGGTATAGTTAGATCCATTGCATGTACATGGAATTGTAGTAGGTGTTGTTAACACTAGTGTAGTAGCTAATCCTCAATTCAATATTTTTAAAGGGTCATTCGCATTCTTCAATCAAACAATTCCATTAGAAGCTTATATATTGATCCGTCTATCATTTCATACCCCCAAAAGTGAGCCTTCTATAGCATCTTGCATGCCCCTTAAAGATTTACACATCTTTTTCATTTAGTGCAAGTTGTACCTCCAATATGTTTACAATTTTGTCCATGTCTATGGCATACCATGTCTTAACACTTCTCGCCTAGGACAATGCCATGTGCTACCAAAATGAAGATGCATGGCCTACCAACACCATTATAGACTTTGTGAAAGTGGAGAGAATACAACATACAAGCCCATAATGTACAAGTCTATTGAAAAATGAAGAGAAATGGTGGCATATACATGGAACCCCTTAGCATTGGGGTTAGGCCTTTTTACCATTCTATGGTGTAAGCACACTTCACAAAAAATGATATTGAGATTGTCCTCGTCAACACCTGTTGAGATATGGTTCCATGAGCACATAGATTAAAGGCTAAGGTATGGTATAGGGATGTATTAAAGTAGCCACCCTTGGATGTGGACTACATGATGTGGAGATGTGGATCAAGGATATCCACAAGGAGAGATGTGGATCAGAGGATCCCACAGATGTTGACTATTCAAAGGGCACTCTCTATATAAGAGGCCTATCATGTATTATTGATAACACATTGGAATATATTGAGTGTTTACTTTCTGTCTCTCTCCCCATGGTTTTTCGTACTTGGTTTGATCCTCCGTGATCTTTATGCTCATTGAGTGATAGATTAGGCTAGTACGATCCACACTTTGACATGGTATCAGAGCATAGGTTTAGCTAAGCCTAGATTGAGATTG
This sequence comes from Dipteris shenzhenensis, assembly GCF_047967505.1. Lineage (NCBI taxonomy): Eukaryota > Viridiplantae > Streptophyta > Polypodiopsida > Gleicheniales > Dipteridaceae > Dipteris > Dipteris shenzhenensis. The sequence continues at coordinate 33,322,042 of NC_141605.1, read as the reverse complement.
AGGGAGTTCATGAGTGTGCATTCCGTCGTTCTTTTATGAGAGGTTTTTTTTTCATTCAACTTCTTAAGAGATCTTGAAGAAATAGAAAGATAGATATCCTCTGAGACTCCCTTGAGAGCAAAGGCAACTCATCTGTGACTAAGGCAGCTGCAAGCTCAAACGAGAGACTCCATGCACTTTGACTTGCCAACTAGCCCGCAGGCATTTCCTTCACAGCTGGCAAAGGCCCTCTTAGAGTGGCATATCTACTAAGGCACAACTAAATCTCCTACAACAACAAAGCAACAAGCCAAAGCCCAGGAGCTTCCTCTCTGCAACACCGCTCAGCACGGCGTCCCGGCCGACCTCCAAAGCCTCCTCAACCACCAAGCCCCAACTTTGCTCCGCCCAAGCATAAGCTCCACAAACGAGCTCGCTAGCTGTGAACTGCGACTCGCACCTAGCGAGGATGTGAAACTAAGCTTGGAGTCGGGGTCCTGTCAGTAGCAAACCTGGGGTGCTAATGACGTAGCGTGGAGTAGTTACTATAATACAATGCCCGCTCTTAGCCATGCAAAAGTCTAGCAAAGGTTGAGGGTCGGAGGAAAGAGCAGGTAGGAAGATGGAGGCTATGGGGAAAGCAATGCGGAAGACAGCTCCACTATCGTATACGTAAAAGAGGATGCTTGTACCTATGGTAGGCCCTTCCGTCTCATGTCCTCAAGAGCATGGGTTTGTATTTCTGAGGAATGTGGCATCAGGTACATTCAACATAGTCAAATTGTTCAAGTTATTTGACCTTTCCAGGTCTTTGTATTAGACACGCATCGCAGCTTGCATCGGCTCCAAATGCCTTTGCCCACGAGCTGCCGCCAAACACCTCCATACGCTCCAATGCCACCTTCTAAGAGACCAACGATGACTTCAACGAGCCTCTAGCAAAGCACGCCATCTACTCTCCACAACTGCCATCTCACAGGAAAGACAATCTCATGCTCAAACTATAATGGGACCTCAGACATAAAGGGCTTCTTCTTCTATTACCTCCCAACCACGAATTCCGTGAGCTCCCTTTAGTTCCTTTTCTCATCCACTTTCCATGTGGAGCTCTCCTTCTAGAATCCTCCCCCTTGCTTAGCACTTGCCACTTGGCCTCTAGCCTTAGTGCCACATATTCCTCTCTTTATAGCCCTCTCTAGGACTCTTTATGCACCACGTCATAAATGCCTAGGCCTAGGCATGATCCTAGACCCAAGCCCTTTAGGCCCTATTAATGCAAGTGCTGCCAAGCCCTCTGGCTTCCTGCCTTATACAGTGGTCACACGGTATTATAGTTGACGTAACACAAACTCCAACGCATCTAACGACTCCACAGCTAGGGAGGAAAGAAGGACCGAAGACCTCCAGCGCCTCAGCAGCTCCACAAGCCAAGGAAAATACAAAGCGAGAGCTCATAGTGCACAGCTAAGAGCAAGGGAGAGAGCGTGCATGGCACACATGAGCTATGTATAGCAGCCTCGTCGACTGCTGCTAGAAGAAGCCACAGCAGATTCAATAGCACAAAAGCAGCTGCAACAACCTCTGCAACAACTGCTGTGCCCTCCAACAAACGATGGAACTCTGTGATTGAATCTCAATCATCTGAAAGCAGACCTAGGCAACAACGTCTACAAAAAGCATGACACCCATGAGACCTCCAATGACGCGCACAGAGCACTCTTGCCCACTCCGTCACCATCATCAAAACTCCACAGCGTCGATCGTCATAGCAGAGAAGTTTTTCTCTCATTCTTCCTAAGGTTTCCTACAAGTGACACATGGCATATAGGCTTTTGACCTGGGTTAAGATTGAATTGGTCAGTGCTCTAGTCTATGCCACGTGGTAGATAAGGTTGACTGTGGGTGTGGTTAAGTTAAACCATGGTTAAGGCTTATGGTCAAGGGTAGGATTAGTTAAGTGCCACCTAAGCACATAGCCCCTACCAAGCACAGTTTGTAAGCAGCATATGAACTCTTGTGCCACACATCAAGGCCCCCTCTTCTTCACAAAAACTTCGACAAGGCGTAACTTGCAATTCAGGAGAAATTTGCACATGCTCCAAAAAGGAAAAGTGATCGTCTTTTTGAGCTCTATGTGCCTGTCAAGTCAAAATCATTGTTAGCAATTAGACACTGCCATTGAAGCAAAAATAAGCTCATGGTGGTAAGACCTTTGCAACAAATGGAAAAGTGAGGCATGAACGCAAAAAGCAAGCCAGAAGAACAAGTGCATGAGATGACCATAGCACATAACATGGCATCCACACATAAAGCATTAAGGCACATGGAAGAACAAAGCATCATGCATCAAGCTACATCAAGCAAAGAAGAGAACACCATCGACATTAAGTATTGAGAAGCAAAACCTTGCCACCTTCAGCCCATATGTTTGTAAATCAAACTTGACCACCTGAGAGTAGCCATGTAAGCACCCAAGGGAGGATTTGATCTTGTAACTCACATCTGACCACCTTGCAGTAGCCAAAGGATCATGGCACCAAGGGGAGGTGTTGAGATATGGTGCCATGAGCACATAGATTAAAGGCTAAGGTATGGTATAGGAATGTATTAAAGTAGCCACCCTTGGATGTGGACTACATGATGTGGAGATGTGGATCAAGGATATCCACAAGGAGAGATGTGGATTAGAGGATTCCATAGATGTTGACTATTCAAAGGGCACTCTCTATATAAGAGGCCTATCATGTATTGTCAATATCTTAAATACTTTTTATTTCTTTTTAAGAAATAAACCCAGTAGTATTTGGTTTCTCTTTCAACAAATAAACCCAATAATATATTTTGTAATCCATTAACGCTTTTTGTATGTGAATAGCCTCGAACCTTTTAATCAAATCCAACATTCTTCTTGACGTGGCCCTAATTTAGCCCAAACTGTCTCTTGGTTGCTTACCTAAAGAATAGGCTTCACAAACTATGCCAAAAAATCTCAATTTTTGAATGCCAATGACCATATTTTAGCTCTTGAGTTTTGTCAAAGTCTTGAAACTTACATGTCCATATCTGAAATGCCACAGCTTCAAAAGTAGCATAGGGTGAGAATGAGCTTGAGAAATCATCCTAGAGAATTTGCTTTTAGATATTCCAACAACTTGACATCCTGTGGACATGGGCTTGGGCAAACACCGATCACATCAAACAAATCTTTTTCTTTTGTTTGTGAATTTGATAGGAGATTTCTGTTGAGCTTTGAAAATTAAAGCACATCATCAATGTATCCTTTCTTTCTTGTGAACTTATCATTGGATATGTTCCTTTAACATGAATATGGTTTGGAGTATTCTAAGTAATATTCTAATGTTTCATTTTTTAAAACTGTTCTTATGACCTATCATGTAAGATGGTGCTTCACTATCAATGTAACATCATAATTTCATTCACCTAGTGAAGTTTCTTTGAAATTGTTGGTCAATATTTTTGAATTGCTATATGCTTCAATATTTCATAACCATTGAGATTAATTTGATATATTTATCCTAAATTTATTATTTTACATGTTTCACAAGTTAGTTGTTATAACATTGACTTTGAAAACATATGCATATTCAATTTCACAATTGTGTTTAAAGCTTTGTTTGATCTAGTCCTCTTCGATTGATGTTGCCATTCCTCCCAGCATTGCTTCATGCAACTTTGCTTATGTGAGTCTTGTAGTTTTCAAATAATGCCAATTCTCTCCATCTTACTAGTCTATCACGAACGCAAATTGCCATGCCACCTTAATGGCAATCATGTTGAGCCTGAACCTAGGTTGTTTTACCCAAGGTCAAGTCAATCTTAATCTTAGTCAAGCTAAATCATAGATTGATCTAGCCAAGGATGAGTTAACCTAACTCGGCTTGACCGACCTAAGGCTTAGTTAAGGATTACACATACTTCAAGAAATCTTAACTTGGCCATATTAGATCCAATTTCGAGTAGGTTTAACCAAGATTCTAAGCACATAACATGCAATATGTTGCCACTATCCCAATTTGAGCTTTCATTTCCCCAACGTCAATTATTCATGCTAATCAAAGCACTAGATTTTGACACTATTCATAGCAATTTAGACTCTTCAAGTTCATTTCTCATAAAATTTTAGTGCAATATTTGCCAACAAGTTGATAAAACAAAGGGAGTATATTTGAAAGGATTTAGAAGAATTTTTATTATTCTTTATAGTTTCAAGCATGATGATCAACTGACGTGAAAATCATGGCATCTTTAAGCTACATCAACATGGAAGCATAACTAGTCATGACATAGGGAAGCATAGAATGGAAACAATGTTGGTATTACAAGATAGGAGGGAGTATGGAAACCCTACAATTCTAGGATCAATAGGTGATTTAAAGACAAATCCAACAATTTCAAATGAAGAAATTGAATAGGACAAGAAATAAAAAATTGTACATCATTTAATCAATCATAATATTAAAGATAGCTTTCTTGCACAAATGGATATAATGAAAGCATCAAAAGAAACTTAGTGCATGTTTGTAGCATTATATGAATCAAAGAGGACTATCTTTAATCATAGGATTATGTAGGCTTAGGGAGAAACTTCACAAAGGGTGGATGCAAGTGATAAACAATGATACTTGCATAGATGTATGAGAGGCAACAATATATCATGATTATGGAACTGAATCCCTATTTATAGAAATCAATCAACTAGTCTTGTCAATGCTTATGATTCTCAAGCCAATCCACTTGTAAGGAGCAAGATGAATGGTAAGCTTGAATTGGAGTCTAGATAAGTTAAAAGGGTCATAAAACCCAACACAAAGTAGGTTATTGCTAGCATCAAAAGAGATGTATGAAATTGTTAGAGCTCTAATTTCTTATTGTGTCATATTATCATATCTACATCATAGTGGTCTAGGTAGAGTTAATTGACATAACTTATACTAGGCTCACAAGACCTTGACAATTTGGTCTTTAAGACTAGAAATCTCGCATGAGACCTTGATGAATGAGACTAGAAATGCCATATGAGAGATTGACACTCATCCAAAACAACAAAGCTACATAGGTAGATTGCCACATGGACTCAAGATTTGTGTAAGGATTTGTAAAAATTATGGGCATTGAAATGAGCAATGTATTGGTTTTTTAGGAGATTCCCATGAGACTAAAAATGTCATATGAGAGATTGACACTCATCCAAAAGAACAAAGTTGAATAGGTAGATCGCCATATGGACTCAAGATTTGGTAACGATTTGTAAACATCATGGGCATTGAAATGAGAAATGTATTCAATTTTGGGGATATTCCCATGAAATATTTGTTGTTATATCTATTTGTGTAAGGATTTGTAAAAAATTATGGGCATTGAAATGAGCAATGTATTTGTTTTGGAGTAGATTCCCATTAGATCTGCTATAGCTATTGAGCAACCTTGTTGACATCTCCCAAACTTTTGAAATGGGCAAAACCAAGCCATTATAGCTTTAAAAATCAAATACTTAAGGCTCATGCAATAGCATAGAAATTGCCCTAATGTCCAAATATATTGGAAGGGAAAAGACTACATCAAGAGTCCAAAGAAAAGGCCAAAGAAGTAACCCAAGGGATTATGATATCAATGATTATTATAGCATGACCAAGAGCTTAATGTAAGCTCTAAAATATTCACAAAGTAGGTAGCAATGATTGTAAATAATTGAGGCTACATGTAAGCCCAAAAATAAAAGATAAATAAGCATATCTAAGCCAAAAAATACAAGATAAATAAGCACATCTAAGCTACAGAGACCCTTGCAAACTATTGGTGGTTTTCCAGTAGCTACTAAGAGAGGTGTTAAAGGATTGGTTATCTCACATAAATCTCTAGTGAGCTTTATGGAATACTAGTATGAAACCGTGGCAAGCCACAGCGATGGTGAAAGCATTTAGTCAAGCAAGGATGGTTCTCTCTCTCTCTCTCTCTCTCTCTCTCTCTCTCTCTCTCTCTCTCTCTTACCTTCATTACTCTTGATTTTCTCTATTCACTTGGCCTCTCTATATATTTGTGATATCATCTTGGCATTTACTCACTCTTGAGTTACCACGATGCTCATACTTAGTCCCTCTTCATATTTGCGGAATCATCTTATAGCAAGCTAGTTTTGCCACTACCTGAAGGTCTTATCATCCCAAGTATCTCTCCTAGCACCAGAGAACCAATTAGTCCCAATTATCTCCTTCTACACTGCTACATGTCCTCTCCACTTTGCTGCATGATTCTGTACTACCTTGTACCTTAGGTCTATGAATTGAAGGGGACGGTCCAAAAAAAAAAAGTAGTGGACTTGTCAGACTACCAATACCTTTTTTGTCTTTACAGCTAGCTTGTCTACACAAGTTTGAACTTCGAAGCTTACCTTTATGTATATGTGTAAGGGAGGTTTCTCATCTGAAATGGGCTTCCTATGGTCAAGTCATGGTAGTTGTGACCTTGTTACTGCATATCACTCTCGCAACCTTAACTGCAAGTATTGTGAATAGAACAACAAACAGAAAGTGCAGATAGCAACACAACGCTAACAATTAAGATTATCTAAAGCAAAGCTGAAAGTTGTTTAAATGAAAGGGAGGAGTGAGCTCATTGGATTGCACACTAAAAAATAGGAGATATCTTGGTCTCTTATGTCCGCGTAAAGGTCGTCGTCCCATGTTTGTACAGGTCTAGCAATTGATATTGCAATTAACAACAGGTTACTATTACATTCGCGTTGTTATCCATTGTGGGCTTGAAGCTCATCCTCATCACGATCCCTTCCACTCTTTGCACTAGAGAGCCCTAGCATAGACCTTCTTGGTTGTATATTGCAAGCTTTCCTGGTCAGAGTTCAGCAAGGCATCATATTTTGTAGGGTCCTAGCATCTATGAATTTTCTACCTGATCTAAAGACCTGTAGGCTACAACGGTTGTGGCTCTTATAGAACTCTCCTGTCTAGATTGTGATGATTGATTTGAATTGGATGGGAGAATTAACGTAAGATGCACTTACAAATTATCGCCTTCGAACATGCCCTTGATTTGGCTCCTAAGGTGATGTTGGGCTATTTGTCATGTCTCTCTCCACTCTCAATCTCTATCCTACTCGTTGACTTCTTTTCAAGAACAATCAAGAGATCATGAAAGAGATATAAAAGAACCCTCAATTCTCCGAGCCCGCACGCAAAGAAACAATCCAATAGCCGATTTTTTTTTAGGTGATGCTCAAATCGATGACGATGGTGAAAGAATTTCTCATAATCATTAAGCTAAATGCATAAACCTCTTTGTAAGACCAGCAAGAGTGTAACCATCCTATCGTGTCAATGTTGGATCATCATTTTCTTAAGTGAGGATATCAATGAATGCAATCGGAGAAGAGGAATCAAGCATGCAAAATCATGATAGGAGCTGTGGTTATGGACATTGTGCTTGAATTGAAGGAACAATATGATTACCCAAATGTAGTGACCAGAAGCACTAGATGATGCAGAAAGACGTTTGCCTTGAGACGTGCAATGTCGAGTCCAGCACGATAGCTAGGGCCTCCACCACTAAAAGTAGTGTAGATTACATCGACCACCTTTTCCTTCAAAAATGGAAGTCATATAAGATCAAGGCAATGACAAATGAGTTCTTGCTATCTAGCATGAATGAGCTCACATCCTCGATCCCATGTGCATGGAGAGCACAGAAATTGAACAGTAGGCAAAGGGCGAATTTCATGAACCGGTGCATCGAATCCAGTTCCATAGTTTCGAGAGCCCCTCAACTCTTCTAGCGCTACCAAAATGGCTTGATTCATTGTGAGATGAGAGTAGAGACCTTAAGGCATGATCTGGTTGAACGCTAAGAATTCATCATGAGTTTTTTTAGCATTGGGCGAAATAGGTTGGCGGACTTCAATAGCAATAGCCACTTGTGCTGAAGCCTTTCCCACACTTCTTTCAACACTTTCCTGGCATCACCATTTTGTGTCCTACCTCATAAATGAAGCGCCTCTTTTGATGAGGTGCCTTGTAATAGCACGCTTCAAAGGGGGTGACCCCAAATCTCTCGAATACAAGATCAGAGGAAGAGAATAGCGGCGTGTTTTAGTGAAAGATCTAGAAGAATAGAACTTGTAAAGTGAACTCTGAGCAAAAACCCCAATTGTGCTTTCATCATTGGCTTCATATTCAAAGTTGGAAACTCCTTGTGCTTTGCCACAAATGCTTGGAGTGATTCAACACTACGCTTTGTTATAGGTGATTCAAGAAGGTTTCTCATACGCTTCAAGATCAAGCACGCCCCAAAGGATACCAGTACCAATGTAACTAAATTGATCTAATGCTGATATTCATCACATTAAATCCAACAGTCCACATTCGTTGAATGGTCCTAGCCAATTAGCGTGCTTAATATATTATAAATGAGGCAAATGGGGCTCCAAAATGGCCAATGTAGATGCTACAAGACACCAAGATGAGTTTATTAAGAAAATTGATTGTCTAGCAACACTAGATGTTGGGAGATTGGAAATCCCATGAATACACTTTGATACTGTGTGAAAGTAATGGTGAATCATAGTGCACATAAATCACACTAATACACATAGTAAGAAGAGCTCATGAATGCATAAGGGGGGGTCGAGAGAGAGCGCGACTTACTAGGCTATGTACACACAATAAGGGATAAGGGGTCACTTTAACAATCCTAAACTTTTGTCTAGACACGTACACATAAAGATTGACATTGAACTTGCATGCTCCAGTAGTTATGAGAACTCAAAGAATGGGTTGAGAATGAAATAGGGTGAAGAATTACGATGCTAAGGGTAGATAGAGGTGGTGACTATATATCATCAACATCTCTAAAACTTTGCAAACATGGAATAAAAAGATAGTTTACAAGTGTAAACACACCTTAGGTATTAGAGAGAAAGGATAGGACACTAGTAGAAAGTCCTAGGGCCATGCTACTAATAATGTATATGTAGAAGCCATCAACTTTCCAACAATATTCTGAACATGTTACTAACATAACTAGTGCCAACGGGGTGGTGGGAGAGCGATGAAAGTCCCGTATTGATATCAGAGATTTGACCAGATCGAGTTGTTTTTGTAGTAAACACTGTTTGACCCCAGGTACGGGATAGATTTACAATGTATGACACGAGGAGAAGCTTTTACAATTTATTAACCAAAGATAACATTTTTTGTTGCATAGCTATCTATAGTTGATGATTATAGGGGAAAATTGAAATTGAGGTCATGCTTGATTATTGAGCATAGGAAAGGTTGTAGACTATTCAATCCAATGTTTCAAGAGATTGATTTTCAATAAGATGCCGATAGAAAGACACAATTAGAATCAAGATATACTATTTTCTTGACTACCAAAAAACATGCGATGGGACAAGAAGGTACTAAAAATCAAGAACCCAAAAAGTCAATGAAAGAGAAGGCAATGCCAAGGATTGGCATACATTCATAAAGGTCTTTGAGTTGGAAATATAAGTTTTCCCTTGATGACAACAATTTTGCAAACAAAAGAACCAATATAATTTGTAAAGCAAAGATGGTAGAAAGTAATGGATGAACATTATACAAAAACACCATGGAATTCTATGAATGGCCTCTAAACAAGACAACTATAGCAAATAGAAGGGTAACCATACCATTATAGTAAACAAAAAGGTTTATAACATGAAATACAATCCAACACATTTGAAAGATACAAGGCCACATTAGTAGCAAAATGATTTGCTCATCAAGATGTAGAACGGTGTGTGCCTAAGTGCAAAATTTGATTCAATTAAAATTGTGGGTTTTTTGGCAGTAGTTAGCAAGTGGGACATATGCCACATAGATGTGCAAAATGCATTTCTTAGTGGAGGTGTATCAAATTCTTGGTTTCTTTGGCAACACTCAACAAATAAGACATTTCCCTACTTGATGTAACATATATAGCTTTAAAAGTTTATACACATGTATGGATCACCCATAAGGACAAGTCAAAAAGGGCAAAGAGAATATGGATTCGTACATTGAAGGAATATTTATATGGATTTTCAAATTCTTTTGCAACAATCATGTGAAAAACATATTCCTAGAAAGTGGTATACACCTTACACAAGCTCGTGAAAAGATATTGCTCATGTATTTTTTATGTAGATGATCTATTTGTGATAGGAAACAATGAACTTTCCTCTTAGAGCAAAGGAAAAGTTTATTTGTAGAATTCAATATGAAAGATGTAGGACTCACATATTATTATCTAGGAATTGAATTGTGGATAGATGCAAATTCAATTTTTATGAGCTAACACAAATGTATACAAAAAAGGTTTCACATAAAAGATTGCAACAACATTAATGGAATAAGAAATCCTGTGAACAAAGGATGAAGACAAGCCAACAATGAATGAATGGTATTATAGACAAATTTGTGGCATGTTGTAGCATTGTGATAGCATAAATTTTTTACCATGTCACTTAGTAAAGAGCCTTTTTAGAGACATTGACTCAAAGGAAGGACAATCCCATTGACTTAAAGGAAGGAAGGACTCAAAGGAAGGACACTCCCATTAACGGGGAGTGAGCAAGTAATGCCTAGTTCTTCTTCAACCCTCTAATCATCATCTTGAGGGATGCCAACTTATGGACATTGTGGGAAGGTGTTGTGAGAATGGTAATCTCACTTTTGAGGAATGATAATCTCAACACTATGTGATTATTGTCTACTTTTGTCAATAGTTTACATGTTTAAGCCTTGTTTAAGTCAAAGGCTAAAAAGGACCCTTATGCCTTTTGGGTTGTATATTATAGGCTTATGTCACAAGGGAAATAGGTCCAAAATATACCATTTAACCTAGGGGCCGAATTCTCTTCCTTAGAAACACGATCGAAATTCATCCTAATCTCCTTCCCTCCATTCGTCTCGTCGTCAGGGGCTCCATACCCGAGCTTGCTTTCTCCCTTGGTCTTTCCTCCATCTAGTCCCTCATTTCCCTCTTTCGTATATCACTATTAGCGCCCAAATCTTTAGAAGTGGAGTTTTGGAAGGGAAAGCCGTAGTGCCTTTCCTATATATTGTCCCTACATAACCTTGTAAGTTTGAAAATGAAAGTAGCATACTAAAGTTTGAGCACTTGGGCTCTCCTCATCTTGTGCATGTTTTGTGTTTGTCCGTATATGCATAGTTTGTATAGTTCACACCATCATGCTCTCCTCTCTCCTTAAGCTCACTGCTTGAGCTGAATTTGGACCCTTCATACGGTGCGGCTATCATGGAGGCGTCCACGAAAGGATGTTTACAGACTTGCGTACTATGGGCACTGCCGAGGGACCATGGATGGGCAAGATTGCCGATCCATGACCCAAATGCATTCGGTGCACCATGGGCGGGCAAACACCCGAGTGTCTACAAACTTGCGCACCATGGGCAGTGAGTGCTCAAGGATGATGGAGAGGCAAGATTGTCAGTCAGCCCAAGTCGATGGGCGGCACAAGTCCGTAAACAAGCGGGAGTGAGCTGGTGGGCTACTCTTTTGCATTTGGGTGGATGCCAAAGCAACACATCTCGATTAGTGAAGCCATCCATAGCAACAAATCTTGAGACAGATTGAGTTGATTGGTGAAGGAGCATTTGCCATTAAGAGCTTGGGTAGTTTGTGGGTTTTGAGAGATTGATTGAGATGGCACTCTCCTCAGCAGTCACACCTTCGCTAGCTACAACTCCTAATCCTCTCCGCCATTCATACTCTACTATCCGTCCCAAAAGACATAGCTTTGTTCCATCGGCTGAGCTCGAAAATTCCGTCGTCACTCAGGAACCTGAGATTCCCCAGGTTGAGCCTTCATCCCCCCCCTTTACAATCCCACAGCCTAAACGCTTCTATGTTAGGGCCGACAAGCTGCTTGATATCCTCGGCTGCTCCATGGCCCTGCCAATGCGCTTTGGAACCGGTGCCTTGGCTCAAGGGTACGACCTCCAACTCATCCTGTCGGTTTTAAATGCGTCCACGTTCTGGGTGGTATTAGTGTGTGTGTGTGTGAGAGAGAGAGAGAGAGAGAGAGAGAGAGAGAGAGAGAGAGAAAGATTACTAGATCATCGATGCCTTCAGTTCGCTTTATGAGCGAGCACCTGTTGCGGAAGTCTCGTATTTGCTTTGGATTAGGCGTCGACAACGGTGACTCTTATTGATAAGGTTTGAAGGGTTTGGGGTTTGCTAATTGAACCCGTTCTTAAATATGAGACCGGAACCTCAATATGGAGGAAGGACATCCAATGGATAGACATCTCAAGAAACTCAAAGACACTTAACATGCAGCAATTGTTGTCTGGCACTGGGCACCTTGAAGAGCCTTGTGCTTTATTGTACTATGTAGACGTTCATCATCAGACGTAGCATGTATTTTAATCAATGAGCTGATTGGATGGCCGCTTGCTTTAGCAACAGCAGAGCATGAATCCCTTTATCACTCTTTCTCTCCTACTCTTCCCCTCCCCTCAGCGAGATTGTAAAGATGACTCTCTCTCTCTCTCCCTCTCGCCAACCCCCCACCCCCGCCACTCACTCCACGATCCCACCGCCCCATGATGATGATTGCGACGATCATCTCTCTCTCTCACTCGCTCGCTATTTCTTATCTTTATTTTTTCAAGAAATGTAAACTCTCAAGATTAGATACTATGTATGTGTGTGTGCGCGTCTCTACAAATGCACGCACACACACTTGTAACATATAATATATACAACATATGTCTACACAAGAAAACACTTTTTTTTGGGGTGAAATCCGTTTGTTTTTATATAACAAAAAGCAGTCTCCATGAAAGGGACATCCAGTTACGACTTACAAAAAATGTCATGATATGACAAGAAAGCAGAATAGTCAAGAACTCGAGTATGGAGGAAGTTATAGAAGATTGCGGTAATGTGGCGGTAATGATGCCCGAACAAAGAAGCGACACTTACCCAGGGATCACCAAAGACCCTATGGCTGTGGTTCTTTCCTAGAGCCCACAGTGCTCACTATTGAACCCTGTGAACAGAATGGTCATATCCCTACCTGACACGATGGACACCAAACAAAAAGAACAACCTGCCAAAGCAAGCGCTAGGGGAATGGGCTTGAAACTGTTGCTGTAGCAAAAATAAAAAGTCTCAAGATTCAGGGCAATGCTAAATAGATGAGGTGTAGACTCCCGTAGGGACAGACGTTGAGGATAAGTGGCAGGAGCAATATGTCAATGAGCGAGCCAAGTGCTATCTGAATGGAAGAACCCCTAGCAGAACTCTCTAGAAGAAAATCTGTTGTCGAAGGGGTAGTTTGAACTTTGCAAGCCCAAATTTGCTGTAGCCTTTTCCGCCACCATCGAGAACTACATGTCATGGTCTAGATGCGGTGCACATGAATAGAAACCCAAGGAGGAGGCAACAAAACAATATACAACGATGCAATCATAATAGTAGCGAATGACAAGAAGGTTCATTAGCATGAAGAGCCGAGTCTTTGAGAGAGTTTAGAATCTTAAGGCGATGCACAGGCTGAAAGTCATGGAGGATCTGTGACGATAAGGGCCATAAGGGCTTGTAATGTTGTCTCGCAAGCCAAACTCTCTGACTGCTGTAGGAAAAGACCACACCATGCCAGCATCATCAAGCACATCTCCTACAAGGCAAATTCCTTAAGAGAGAAAATAAGAGCGGCAAGGGATGTTTGGTTTGGAGGATGCACGGAATGATAGGTTCAAGAATTTTTCTGTTCATTGGTGGGAGGACTATGGGGCAGATCCTCCCTTACTGCAGCGTTTGGCCGTTCGTATACTGAACAAGGTGCTACCTCTTTACTTGTTGAGCGGTTGTGGAGAAATTTTGGAAACATTGCATCCAAAAAGACGAACATGCTTGGGGTTCACAAGGCAAATGATCTTGTATTTGTTATTGTAAACTTGCGTCTGGTATTGGATTTCGACCATATGAGGACTCTGTAGTTATGCATCAAAGGATGCTCCATTGCTCTTGAGCATGAGCATGATGATGGAGCTTAGGACTAGGATGATGAGGCTCAATAGGATGAGGGAGATGCCTCTGTCACTATGCGACCTTTCGATGTCTAATTTTCCTTGGTTCTTACATAAATTGAGTTACTAAACTAGTTGTGTTTGCAAATCAGTTCATGTGCAAGCTTTTACGAATTGGGCATCCACTTTGAAAGTGTCAAAGTTTGTTCATTTTGAGGTAGTTGGTTAGGGATTTACATGGGCTTGCTAGTTTCCTTATTGACTCGTTTCTATGGTTCTAACTTCCATTGCATATTTATTATGTAACAAAAACACCTTCGAGCCTTTGCCACACCTTAGTGTTCAAACCGTGTTAGAGTTAGGAGCCATTGAGGCTCCAACCTTCGGGTTCTCATCCATCTCTCCATTGAAACTGATGGAGTCTGAGGCATGTGTCACATGCCATGGCTTTATTTTCTTGTATTTTGCATATCATATGCTCTCTATATTCTGTACCCTATCCTAACCTCTCTCTCTCTCTCTCTCTCTCTCTCCCCGCCTAGCTCTCCATACAGTCACTCCCTGTACCGTACAGTTTGTACCATACCTCCTCCGTATAGCCGCTCCCTATATAGCCGCACAGCCGCTCCGTACAGCCTCTCCCTGTACAGTCGCTCAGCCTCTCCCGGTACTGTACAGCCCGTCCGTACCCTCATCGTACCCTCGTCCGTACCTTCATCGTCCGCACCACAACGCTCCATCCGTACCTTCGTCCTTCGTCGTCCGTACCACAGCCTGGAGTCGTACCTTTGTACCTCCCCTCGTCAACACCTCTCCATACCTCCCATCCATACCTAGTCGTAGTCCTCTCTAACCTTGAGTTGGGCTAAACCCCCAACCCAACCCGGGGGTTAGGTTAAGCTAGTGGGTTCAACATACAACCGATGTTATGGACTGGCCTACCCTCTCCTCCAAGTCTCCCTCAACTCGCTCAACTCCTTCAACATCCATCAAGACTCGGTATTCTACAGTTGCAGCCATGACACCCTCTCCATATGCACGAAATTACCAACAAGAAGGCTCAACTCCATATGCACGAAATTACCAACAAGAAGGCTCAAAACGACCCATCCTCGGGCAATAGGATCAGATTTTTTATTTGCAGTAGGCAGTGAGAGAGCTATGATTGGAGCTGGCTGAAGTAAAGCCCCGACTTCACATTCTGGAAGGGCCTAGTAAGCAGGCATTAATTGATGAGGTTGTAAAATCTTGTAAGGATTCCCTCCCTACCCCGTAGCTAGTCTCTACAGTCAAAGATCTTGTTCACATTGAAGTACAAGCTAGGAAGTGATTGTGGAAGTGGACAATAAAGCAAGTAGGTTTGACATTCAAGCAGAGATTAAAGAACACGAAGCTAGATGTGATAATGCGCTGAAGATTAGAATAGGGGGACTCCCAGAAGATTGGTACAAAGAGGAGGACACGTATAGTGAAATATTGACAAAGATCAAAGCAAGCTTGCCCAACATTGAATGGGTGAATGATGACGAGCAAGATGATGATGACTCTAGGCCAGCTTCTATTTTGCACTATAGAGGTCATGCAATCCTTACATTGAAGTCAAAAGATATGCGGATCAAGCTTCTTCGACAATCTTACAAGTTGAAGGGCACCAAAGTATGGATAGCAGAGGAGCTTACACAAGCTCAACTCAAGATTAAGGCAACAGAATTAGTTAAAGTCAGGGCTGCAGAAAGCATGGAAAATGGGCAGCTTACCGTGAAGGCGTAGCACTAATTAGAGAGTTTAAATCAAAACCAAAAGACTCTTAGTCTTAAATTGATGTATGGCTGTTTACTCTTCTAGAATACCATGTAGGTACTCTAAATAATATGGGTTGCTTTTTGCACTCCTTGGGAGCTGCCATGTGCCCTTCCTAAAGCAGATGTACTAGAGGGTTTCTTGCTGTCCCATAGACCTTTTGGTCTCTAGTGGACGTTAATAGACTTTCTCTCTTTCTTTCTTTTTGCACTCTTATGGCATTATGCACATTGCCATTTCAGTTTTCTAGGATTTTGTGTGTTTTAAAAAGTTTAAAGCTGAAATGGAAAGTTTAGAGCTGCTAGAAGTGGCTTTCTTTTCATACTTTGGTATATTTTTCCATGTGATTTTGTCACGAGGACGTGAAAAGTGATGTAAAGTATCTTCGTAACTCAACCTACGCTTAACCCAGGGTTAACCATGGTTAAGTGTTGTAATGGTTTGGCTGTGAGGGACTGGCTAGAGGAAGTGCACACTTCCTAGAAGTTTGTAAGGGCAAAGTCTAGGTGCACCACTAGGTCCTAGGGGCAAGGCAAAGGCTTTAAAAGAGGGGTCTAAAAGTTGGGCCCAAGGACAACCAACGTTGTTCTTGGTATGGGGGTTAGGACTTTAATGAAGGGGCAAATGGCAAGGAGGAGGTGCCATTTGTCAAGCATGTGTATGCATGCCCTTCCCCCACCTTCCATCTCTCTCCCCTCACTCTCCCAGAGATGCAGGACGTTTTCAGTTATTCTTGTGCAGTTGTTGAGCTGTCTGAGCTGTTTCAAGCCTGTTTTCAGTCGTTTTAACACTGTTTTGACTGTTCCAAGGCTAGTACACACTTCTAGGAAGTGCTAGGACTCTTTTTTGAACTTTCGTGAAATTTTCGTACGGACGTCTGTACAGTCCGTACGGCTGTATGGAATCCGTACGTCCGTGTTCAGCTGCCTCCAGCAGGTGCTTGGGGTTGTCTTTTGCTGTGCTGGACCTTTGTGCACATGTTTTTGGCTGCGTGGTGGTTTCTGGAGCTGTTCTGGAGCAGTGTAGCGTAGATGAGCAAGAGAGCACCGATGACCGACGCTGAGCGGCGGACGTAAGATGGGCAACAGAGCAGCGATGAGCGACACTCGTGCAACGAGGAGCTCAGACGCATGAGGTCAGATGGGTGAGCAAGAGAGAGAGAGAGAGAGAGAGAGAGAGAGAGAGGCGTGGGGGTTGGCAGATGGGCTACAAGGGGCTAGTGGACAGGCTAAGAGGGGTTGGTGGAGAGGCTAAGAGGGGCTGCGAGAGGCTGGCGGAGAGGTTACATGAGGTTGGCGGAGAGGCTACGAGGGGTTGGCAGCGAGGTTACGGAGGGGTTACATGAGGTCGATGGTGCATCAGCAGCTCGGAGAGAGAGAGAGAGAGAGAGAGAGAGAGAGTCGATGGTGCATCAGCAGCTCGAAGAGAGAGAGAGAGAGAGAGAGAGAGAGAGAGAGAGAGAGCTATGACAGGCCTAAGGGCTGAACGATGGGCCTTTGATCTGAGCAATGGGCTTGAGAGCTGAGCGACGGGCTTTGACGACGGAAGGCTACGACGACCTACGATGAGAAAGAAGAGAGAGAGAGAGAGAGAGAGAGAGAGAGAGAGAGAGAGAGAGAGAGAGAGAAATGAGAGAGAAGAGAGGAGGGAGACTTAGGGAGAGAGAGAGGGAGAGAGAGAGAAAGAGAGAGAGGGAGAGAGAGACTGAAACTTCTAGCAGCCGTGTAGGAGGAACTTTCCCTGTTGCTTTTGGCACCTTCTCTTAGGAGGACTCAAGCACAGATCCCGAGGCAATCATTTCGAGGCAGGTGTGTGAACCATCTTTCCCCTACAACTCTTTCTTGTTCACCCTCCGCTCTCTACCTTCATTTCTCTCTTCTCCTGATTGCTAGAAGACACCTGCACCCTGCGGGGAGCTTGGACAGAGGATAGGTGCGAGGAAGGAGCTCGCCCCTCTGCCAGAGACAGCGGGAGTTGGTTCCAGGTTTGGTTTTTCCTTGTTCTTTCTTGCTTTGCAGCTTTTTGCTGTGCATGCGTGTTGTGTGCAGTCCTTTCAGGACTCCAACAGGTTCTAGTAAGCACCCAAAGGCAAGGGTGATCCTGTGGAAGGCCTAAGGACGGTGTGGATGCATCTGATAGTCTTGAGGCTGCCTTGAGCTCAGTTTGCTAGTGGTTTGGATGCCTGAATGCCTCTAAGTTGTGTCAGATCAGAAGTGAATGCCTGAGAATGCCTTGCCAGTGGGAATTCTAGTGGTGCACTGGGATTAGATGCCTTGAAGACAAGTAGAGGATTTGCAGAGAGGAACAATGCAGGGGGACTCTAGCCTCCATCGAGTTATTTCTCAAGTTGTTTCTAAGTGGTATTGTTTAAAGTTAAGCGGTTGGAAATGATGCAATGTGGCTGTGAATAATGAATATGCAGTGCAAGTTATGGTCTACTGCCCTTTAGGAAACTGAAGGCCGGTTTCAGATTTGATGACATGTCATGTGCCATGGCATTCCCGCTGCCGCCCCCCCATTCCTCCTTCCCAATATGTCTTCGTATTGCCTACACAGTAGTAGGGAGGTCCAGAACACCTACAACAGGTCCTCACATCAGGCTGCCATCACAACAGCAAGGAGGACAGTAATTAGGGGATACGTGTGCCTCTAAATTGCCCCGTTTTCTCCTTCATTACAGCCATCCCTTCCCATAGAATTTTGCCCTCAAATTTTCACAACATGGCTGTCCAAAAGAGTGCAACAAATAGCAACTACTAATTAGCCTGGTAGGAGATAGGGTTGGTCTTGGACAATGCTTTTTGCCTGCCATGAATTTTCATCCTCAGGGAGTCCCTGCTACTTGATAAGATACTCTATGTAGACCTTGTTGATGCGCTCTGGAACATAGAGGATGTGGCCCTCCTCATCCATAGGTGGCAACTCATGAAGAACATGGACATGCTGTCCCACATGTGGTTTCAGCAAAGACACATGGAAAACATCATGGATCTTGGAGGTATTGGGTAGCTCCAACTGATATGCTACTTCTCCAACCTTGCGGATGATCCTGCAAGGCCCGTAATACCTATGAGGAAGCTTTGTATTAGTATTACCTTTCAGCGAGGCATAACGGTTCTTATGGAGATGCAAATGCACATAATTTGCCTCTTTGAAAGACAAATATCTCCTGCATTCATCCGCATATTTCTTCTGCTTGGCTTGGGCATCCTACACATTCTTTTTTGCAAATTGCAAAAGGGCATCCATCCTCTCCAAGTCATTCCGTGCTTGCTAATTGTTCACAGCTATGTCAGTAATTGAAGAAGGCATCCCTACGTTGCATTTATACATTGCCTCAAACGGGCTCATGCCAATGGAGAGATGCTTGGTACTGTTGTAGCAAAATTCAGCAAGTGCCAACCATTTATCCCAAGACTTCTGAGTATCATGACAAAAGTGCTGTTAGAAATGACCCAAGAGAGGGTACGCACAGCGGAAGAGTGATAGAATTGCCCAGGAGCTCACACAGTGTGGTGTGGGGTGTGGAATCACAAACTTCTTAAACTTATGTGCATAGAAGAGATGTGCAGACTCATCAATAGACAATGAACCATCCAGATAGAGAAACCACCAAATAATATATTTCCGTCCAAAGCTATGGACACAATTCAAAAGTGAGATAGATCCAGAGTCCCACCAATGGTGATCTTACCACTAGGTACTCCTCCTATCTGCTGGCTATCTCTAGACTTGAGCCCACGTGCTCCACCTCGAGCGCCTATAGACTTTCCGTCCATAATGGTTCTCTCTACCTTACTGCTTGTAGATCAGCCTAGGTGGGCAGCACTTACTAGCTCAGTCTGCAGCCCTCTTTAGGTCTCCTCTACCTGCTAGGAAAAAGGCCCAAGGAAGCCCTGTCTGCTGCTCCTGTCTGCTGTAAATCTGCTGCTCCAGAGAATGAGATATGAGGGCACAATATAGCCCTCCAAAACGAACTGACCAGCCAGCCCTAATTGGGCTGACTGGCTGGTTTGTAGCAGCCCTAGCCAACCGACCAGATGGTTGACTGGTTGGCTGCCTATCCAGCCCTATTTGCTGGCCCTTTGTTCCATGCAGGGCCCAGCCCCTTTGGACTGCTTACCCCGCCACCTGCCAGCCCTGTTTGCAGGCCATAGACCTGCCCAATACCTGCTGCAACAGTGCGACTCCATGCTGCTACTGATCCGCCTCTGCACAGCCCTTGTCTGGACCCTGGCGCACCCTACACACCTTCCGTACACTGCCCTGCAGCAGCCCGTACTGATTCGTACAGTGGCTGTACCCTTGCTTGTAAGAAATCCTAGATTTACTATATTTAGAAATGTGCTAAGGAACAGAAAGGAGAGTGAAATAGCAGAGAACAAGGAATAATTGTATTGCTTGAGTGTCTGTAGTGTATCTGTAGTGTGCCATCCATACAATTGGGCCTCTCTTATATAGAGAGTAAAGAGTCACACATGAAAAGGTGTGTACTCCAAAGTGTATGTGCATGAAGAGGTGTGTACCCCTTGTGAAGGGTGTGACCCTTAATGAGAGGGTACATTACAATAGGAGTGTCTCTTCCATAGAATGTCTCTTGTGAAGGGTTGTGCCTCATAGGAAGTGTCCCGTCGAAAGGGCATACCCTTCCACAAGTGTCCATTCATCAAACCATCCATAAGTCTAGATATAGAGAAAGGAATATGTCACAGATCGTGACATCCCCTCCCACTCAAAATAAGATCCTGGTGGAGATAATGAACTGATGTAGAAAATATCATGGTAAATTCTGAAAATACTGCTGTAAAATGTCGGGGTACTGCTGTAAGTCTTCATCAGATTGCCAAGTAGCGTCGGAGTCGTCCAGATCTCGCCAAAGAACAAGGAATTTTGTGATAAGTTGATGTCGAGTCTCTCGCTGTCGATGGTTCAGAATACGCTCAGGAATAAGAACATAATCGTCTTCGATTTCTGGGACATAATCACCTGCAGGAGGAACCGCTTCATCGCCTGGAATGTACGTCTTTGGCCAATAAATATGAAATGTCGGATGGATTTTACCCCATGATGGTGGTAATTCCAATTTGTAACTTAAAGATGAATTTTTCTTGATGATCCGGAAAGGTCCATAGTATCTTGGTCGCAACTTAGGAAACACAGACTTAACCGTCTTATAGCGATGTGGAGCTACAAATAATAGCACCATGTCACCAGTGTCAAATTCCAGGTGATGTTTATGTTTGTTGGCAGACTGTTGATACCGCTCTTGCGCTTTTCGCATATGATCCCTGACTTGGAGTAGAATGTCTTGCATTTCTTCAACCAATTGATCAGCTAAGGCCACTCGATGTTGAAGTACAAAATTCGTTGGTACAATCGGAGTGTGTCCATAAATTGCTTGGAATGGAGTCATACTGATGGCACTATGGAAAGAGTTATTATAAGCAAACTCAAGGAGTGGTAGATACTCTTCCCAAGCTGCTAGGCGTGATTGAATATAATGTTGAAGCATTTCTTCCAGAACTTGGTTGACTCTTTCAGTCTGGCTCTGGGTGGTAGGCTGAAATGAACAGTGGAGTTGTTCTCAAAGATTCGAACAGTGAAATCCAAAAGTGACTGGTAAACTTAGGATCTCTGTCGGATATGATATTCTTGGGCAATCCATGGTGTCGGAAGATGTGATGTATGAAGAGTTTGGCGATGTCCGGAGCCTGTGCACTGCTTTTGCAAGCAACAAAGTGTGCCATTTTGGACAATCGATCAACAATTACCATAATCTGAGTATTACCTCGGGAGGATTGTGGTAGTATTGTAATGAAATCCATGGAAATACTTTCCCACCTTTTCGTTGGAACTGGAAGAGGCTGAAGAAGTCCTGCTTAAAGTCGTCGGCTTGCTTTCATTTGTTGACAAGATAAGTAAGATGTAACCATTTTGATGACGTCACTTTTCATCTGAGGCCAGTAGTATGTTGCACTGAGTAACCTATAAGTCTTGTTGATGCCTGGATGGGCAGCATAAGGAACTACATGATGCTCTTTTAACAAAAGACGTCGAACATCCTTGTCATGTGGTACACAGATGCGATCTTGATAATACAGAAGGTCGTCCGTATAAGAATAGGATGAGAAAATCTTCTGTTCGGAAGTCGAAGGTTGATCTTTTGAAAGAACTTGTACTACTGTGCCGAAGTCTTTATCATTAAAATACTTCAGATAATGTAGAGATTACCATAGCTGATGCTAGAGTTAACCTACTGAGAGCATCTGCAGCTATATTGCGTAGTCTTGGAATGTACTCAATGGTCATGTGAAAGTTGGCCAGACACTCAACCCAACGTGCTTGGTGAGCGTTCATGACTGGCTGAGTAAAGATATACTTTAGAGAGTGATGGTCTATCTTGACCATCGAGTCGGCTCCCATGAGATAATGTTTCCAAGAGCGATAAGCATATCATAAACCGGGTATTGGGTTTGGATATTAGAATGTTTATGGCTGTCAAAAGCAATAACTCTGCCTTCTTGCATCAAGACTGCTCCTATAGCGATGTCGGAAGCGTCGGTCATGACCTCAAATGGAAGGTTTGGGTCAGCAATAGCCATAACTGGTGTGGTAGTGAGTGCTTGCTTGAGTTGTTGGAAACTATACTCTGTTTCGGGAAGCCAGTGAAAAACTGCTGTGCTTTTCAATAATTCGGACATAGGAGCTGCGATTTCGGAAAACTGATAGACCTTTGTATGGTAGAAGTTTGCCAATCCGAGAAAAGAGCGGACATTATGAACATTCTTAGGAGTAGGCCAGTTTCGGATTACCTCGACCTTCTTGGGATCCACAGAGATGCCTTGAGCTGAAATAACATGTCCCAAATATTCGAGTTGGTCTTGAAGAACTCACTCTTCTCAATATTGATGTAGAGAGAATTTGCGTGGAGAACTTCAAAAACTTGGTGAAGATGTTGTTTGTGCTCATGTAGGGATCTGCTGAAAACGAGGATGTCATCGAGGTAAACGATGACGAACTTATCGAGGAAAGGCTTGAAGATGTCGTTCATTAGCGTATGAATGTGGCCGGGGCATTGTTTAACCCAAAAGGCATGACCAAACATTCATAGTGTCCATACTTTGTTGGAAAAGCTGTCTTGTACTCATCGCCCTCTCGTATGCGAATTTGATGATAACGTGAATGAAGATCAATCTTTGAGAATTGTGTTGCGTGTAGAAGTTGATCGAAGAGGTCATTGATGTGAGGCAATGGATACTTGTTTTTGATAGTGAGCTTGTTGAGGACTCGGTAGTCGATGCAGAGGCGCATTGACTTATTCTTTTTTTCCACAAGTAGTACAGGAGATCCGAAAGGGCTGCGACTGGGCCGAATGTGACCTTTGTCGAGTAGTTCGGTGACTTGTCTTTGGATTTCTTCATTTTGAGTGTAAGAAACCTGATAAGGAGGTTTCGACGGTGGATTACTGCCGGGAATAAGTTCGATTGGGTGATCCACTGGTTGTCGAGGTGGTAACTACTTTGGCAATTCTTGTGGAAAAATATCTAGGTAGGGCTGGAAAAAAGGTTGGTTGAGGTATTCAGGAGGATCCTTTGTTGGTGTCTCCTCTACTGTCGTAACCAACAGAAGTGTAGTCTTTACTTGACGTTTACGAACCCACTTCTTTACTTGTAGGGAAGAGGTAACTGGGGTTGAAGGAGAGTCCCTAGAACCAGTTAGCTCAATAAGTTTTCCCTGGTGGACAAATTGGATAGTATGGCTGCGAAAACTGATTGATGGATCATAGTCGTAGAGCCACTGTTGTCCAAGTATGACATCGTACCGAGAAAGAGGCATGATGTCGAAGTTCAACTTGTTCGTATAATGTTGGATGCGAAAAGACAAGTTTTTGATTCTGGTGTTGCACAAGAAGGTAGTTCCATTTGCGAGTTCAATCTGATAGTCCATGAGACTAGGACTGGTGGTCAATCGAAGTTTGTCGACCATAGAACTAGCTAGGTACTTGAGTGGCCAGGGAAGGTTCGGGGTTGCTGGCAAGGCTCAGGTGGATGGTATTTGCCATTCGAACAGCTTTGCCTTTCTTGTCTTGTGCTGGGTTAGCATCTTCTGTTTGGGAAGTGCAAGGTTGCATATTGGAATTTTACTTTGGTCGCTTGGGACAATCGAACCATCTATGGTCGCCTGTACAAATGGTACTAAGTCCTTTTGTGCTGGAGTTGTTCTTCTTGTCAGTGGCCGCACCTTTATTTTGGGGATGACGGTAATGACTTTGTGAAGAAGAAGAGGCGCGATCCTTGGAGGAGTGCTTCTGTTGGAATCCAGCATATGATTTCTGAGACTTATGGGGATCTTGAGACTGTCGCTGACCTTGATTACCCGAGTTTTTTCTAAACTTGGGGTTATCTTGAGGGCCAGCATCGATAGTGTCTTGGGGAAGGTACAACCTGTAAAGGAGGATATCTGGGAGCTGAAGGAGGTGGAGAGTACCATGGAGATGCTGAAGCTGAGGGGTAAAAGTCTCTCCAAAGATGGACAGCAAACTCGTGAGGAATGTCGGGTTCTGGGTATCTTCGTGTCTCGTGGAACACAACTTGGATTGTGCTGAGGAAGTAATGTAACTGAGGTGCCTCACGCAGAAGGTATAGGATGCGGTCCAAATCACTAGGAGGGCACGTGACACAAAAGACCCACGATGCCAAAGCTCCGAAATGGGCTGGTTGTGCAATCTAAACACGATATTGTGTGGTAGATGATGCATGAGGTATCCTTGAAAGGCCGGGTGAATTACCAGGGGTTTCCATGCTTTAAGGAAGTGTCTTTCATTTGCTGTAATTTGATAATGACAAGAGAATCCTTAGAAGTAGAATGGAAAGAATCCACCTAGCATTGATTTAATCTGCCAATTTGTTGCATAGAAAAGGCCTGCAGATTTCTGTCCGGAGGTCCACGCTGCAATGCGTGGCGAGGAGCAGATCTGGGCCTGGCTGGTCCGGAACAGCAACAGCGCGCGTTTAACAGGCAGTCTGGATCGCGGTAAAGGGGCTGTACCGCTGCTGATCTGGCAGGTACGATGGCGAAAAAGAGGGGGCAGACTGCGTATGGCGAAACAGGCTGCTGGTATCCAATTCTGGATCGCGATAGGGGGCTGGCGAACCAGGCTGCGGGCTTCCAAGGGCTGTTTAGCAGCAGCAATGGCAGGGCCTGGCAGGTTACCAGGGCAGCAAACTGGCGAGGGCAGGGCAGCAAACCGGCGAGGGGCAGGGGCTGCTTATGGCGAGGGGGCAGGGCAGCAAACCGGCGAGGGGCAGGTGCTGCACATGGCGAGGGGGCAGGGTAGCAAACCGGCGAGGGCAGGAGGGCTGCGTAGGGAGGCGAGCCTGCTTGACGAAGTCTGTACGGGCGTCAAAAGGTGCGTCCCTTTTTTTTCGTTTGTGGCTGCCTATGTTGGGTGGTTGCCCAAAAAATTAAAGGGTGGGTTTATTTGGCCCTTGGGAAGTCTAGGGTTAGACCTAAGGTATGGGGCTGGGTTTTCCTTTTTAGTCCATGTAGGTACCCTTTTTATAATGTGCTTGGTGCCAAAAGGTGTGCCTATTCGAAGGGTGTGACCCTTGGAATAGGTGTACCTTTTCATGAAGGGGTGTGACCCTGTTTTCAAAAGGGGTGTCCCCACATGAAGAGGTGTGTCCTTTTTTCCACAATGGGGTGTGTCCCTTGGGTGAGGAGTCAAAACTCTTCATCAAAAGGTGTGTCCGATGGTGGAAAAGGTGCGTCCCTTGGTTTTGGGACAGCCCAAGCACATGAAAAGACACGATTTTTGTCGTGTCCATTCACATCAACTCATGATGTGTGGGAGATGGAGAGGCCATTGATGACTTTAGGCGAGGTTGGCGCTAAAAATTTTTACGCTCATTCTCTCCATCTCTTCCATGCACAATGTGCACATATATCCTTCTAGCAGAAAGAGATGTATCAGATAGGCGCTAGAAGGTGGGGGGCATTTCCTACAGGCAGGAGCGAAATTTGCTCTGATACCACTGTAAGAAATCCTAGATTTACTATATTTAGAAATGTGCTAAGGAACAAAAAGGAGACTGAAATAGCAGAGAACAAGGAATAATTGTATTGCTTGAGTGTCTGTAGTATATCTGTAGTGTGTCATCCATACAATTGGGCCTCTCTTATATAGAGAGTGAAGAGTCACACATGAAAGGTGTGTACTCCAAAGTGTATGTGCATGAAGAGGTGTGTATCCCTTGTGAAGGGTGTGACCCTTGATGAGAGGGTACATTACAATAGGAGTGTCTTTTCCATAGAATGTCTCTTGTGAAGGGTTGTGCTTCATAGGAAGTGTCCCGTCAAAAGGGCATACCCCTCCACAAGTGTCTATTCATCAAACCATCCATAAGTCTAGATAGAAAGGAATATGTCATAGATCGTGACATTGCTGATGTCACCTGCCATATGTTGCCATGTCCAGGATCTGTTTGAAGGCTATGACCCTGCCCACTACCCTTGCAACTTGGCCCTTTCAATCTGATAGTTTCAACACTTTAGCACCCATCAAGGCATGAAAAGAGATAGCATAAATTGTTTTCTGCGCATCCCAATAGATCTCCTCCTCATCTACAGGAGCATTTCCACTTGCATCCTCTCATGCATGAAAAGGCACAACAACCTGATGCTCCACATGAAAGGCTGTATGCCAACGACCTTGCATGCCACAGGTTGGTTGAGTGTCATTGGATTGTACACCATGCATATTATGTTCAATAGCGCCACTGGTGGCTCCAGTATATGAAGCTTCTTCCACGTCTTGTGCACCCTCTGAATCATCATGAGTGGCATCCAAAGTCTCAGAAGCTTCCATTAAATCCTCATCATAGTTGCATATGAAACGCGTTTCATACTTGTATGAAACCTGTATGAAACTTACCCGTTTCATACGTATGAAACCCGTTTCATACAGCCCCAATTTTGGGTAGGTTCAAAAGGGGGCAAAAAAGCGATTTGACACATTTCGCCGTACGCCCGTGCACTTCGTACGCCCGTACGCTCCGTCCGTGCAGCCCGTACGCTCCCTCTTACTCATTCTCGAGGTTTGTGCCCCCAATCATCCCCAATGTGCATTCAATCGTCCTTTCTACAGTCTACCCTTCTTCTTGAATTTGGCGCTACATCCTTTCATGCAGGCTGAAATCTGCTCTTTTTGATGTTTCTGAAATCTAACGCTCCTCTCTTTATTCATCTGCTCATCTTGCATGCATGATGTAGGCTGCAAAGCTGCAATTACTTTTGCTGTTCTACATCGCTTTTTGCAAGCAAGAAAATGCCTCGAAAAGGTAGTGCGTTGTGGAGCAATGTCACCTTTAATTCCTTTGGTGCACACTATGATAAGAGTGGCACAGGCAAGTGGACCTGCAACTTTTGTGCTGAGCCGCATCATGGGACATTTCAGAGATTGCAGGCTCACTTTTCTCGATCAAAGGGCTTTGGTATCGGCCCTTGTTCTCGTGTGCCAAAGGAGGTGTATGATGGCTTGAAGGCCTGGAAAGCTGAAATGCTAGGGATTCCAATTGATAGAGTCAATGCATGGGATGAGCTTGAATTAAATATCTCAGCTATTCTAGCATCAATGAGGGAGGAGAATGACATTTTGCAGATGTCGCAGTCTTTAGGCTCCACGCCCACAGCTAAAAGAAGTGCCCTTCCCTTGTTTAAGCGAGGAGATATGAAGGCAGCCATGCAAAAGGCAGCTATGAAGGAGGCAACTAGAGAGGTAACAAAGTTGTTTGTGCAATGTGCATTGTCTTTCAATATTACTCGAACCGCTCGTTGGAAGTCTACTATGCGAGCTATCTCGCGTATTGGGTGTGAGTGGGAGGGTCCGAGCTATGAGACATTGCGTACAAAAGAGCTTCGCCATGAGAAAGAAGCATTGATGAGAGAGCTAGAGCCTCTGAAGGGAACATGGCAGAAGTATGGTTGCACCTTGCTATGTGATGGCTGGTCAGATGTGAGGAAAAGAAATGTCTACAACATTCTAGTTTCCTCTTGCAAAGGAACTATGTTCCTTTGTGCTATAGATGCATCAGCTTTAGGGACAGTGGTGACAGGTGCATATATATGATTTGATTTGCGCACAACTATTCTTGAGATTGGTGTAGCAAATGTGGTGCAGGTGATCACATGTCCATGGGAAGGATGCTTGAGGATGAGTTTCCCACTATTGTTTGGACACCATGTGCTTCTCATAGTTTGGATGTTGCCATTGAGGACATAGCAAAGTTGCCTTGGGTTTCTCACATATTTTCTAAAGCTTTGAGCATGGTAAATTTTGTAACCAAAAGACCCAAGGTCTTGAGCATGTTCAGGGAAAATAGTAACCTCGACCTTTTAAAGCCCTTAAAGACACGGTTTGCTTATATGTTCATTATGTTGGAGAGGGTTGTTCAAGTGCGGCATGGCTTGCTGCGTACAGTTGTTTCCTATGACTGGCAACAATGGGGGAATAGGAATGAGCCCAAAGCAATTGGTTTCAGCCGCATGGTCATGAGAGATGCATGGTGGGAGGAGGCTGCAGCTCTAGTGAAGACAATGAACCCCATGTACAGCGTTCTCCGATTGACAGATATGGAGGGGAGCACCATTGGGCTTCTCTATGAGTTCATGGACAAAGTGGGGGAAGCCCTTGATGCGTGTACTCACCTATCTGCAGACAGGTATCCTGTACTCATGAGTCATCCTTTGAAGTTAAGCATTTTTCCAATTAGCAAAGTGGCATGCTTAGAATTCCTTTTAATCTATGTTTTCATTTTTCCTAAACATTATCGGTTTTGCCTTTGATTCATAATTTCTTATGAAGGATTAAATACCTTAAGGAGATCTGGGACATGCGTTGGGATTGTTTAATAGGCCAATCCATACTGTTGCTCATATCCTTCATCCTCTATGGAGGAATGAGCAGCAATATCTCGATAGAGAATTAGAGGATGGGTGGTCAGCTTATATGAGCAAGATCGTGGGAGATGATGATGATCTGCTTTTGAAGCTGGAGGATGAGTGTCTTCTTTTCCGCAACCGAAGCGGTGTTTTTGGATCACGCAATGCACAGAGAGAGGAGACTCAGCTAGCAGCAGTCTCTTGGTGGGAAAAATATGGCATTGAGGCACCCCACTTGGTAATACTTAACCCTAGAGGCAATACTTTCTTATTACTTGAAAACATGTGGGTATAGCTGAGCAATTGGAAGCTGCCACTAAACTGTAAAGTCTGAGAATGTCTCTTGTTTTGTTTCAGAGACGCATAGCGATGCGAGTTCTCTCACAAGACTGTAGCTCTGGACCTTGTGAGAGAAACTGGAGTACATGGGCCTTACTCCATACGAAGAAGAGGAACAGATTGTCCACTGTGCAATTGGAGAGGTTGGTCTTTTGCCCCTGCAATCTACGATTGCTCGAGCAAACGAACTACCCCATAGAGCCTCGGTAGGTGAATCCCTACAAAATCGACATCACAAAGTCCAAGGAGATGCCGGTGATTCCACCTTTGGAGAGGGATATCTACGCCATGTTGTACGAGGAGATCACGGCTTCATCTCACCACACCCGATCCTCCCAGGCAGTTGGTGCCAGTACTTCAATTGCACCTGCATCTCATGAGGAATCTTTTTATGAGTCTTCTAGGAGTTCCAGTAGCAGTGAGGAGGAGGCGGATGAGGACATGGATTTGGTTGAGGAAGAAGATGCTGACATTGATGATGAGGCTTGACTTTTGATTTGTGACTTTGTCACTCATTATTGATAGACAATACTTTGAATTCTAGTTGTAGTTTGACCTTTTTACCTTCATGGTCCATCACCATGGAGGTCTTGGGAGGTTCATTGATGACTCTAGTTTTTATTATTATCAGTATTCAGTATGTATGATCAGTATGATCAAGATTCAATTATCAATATGTATGATTATTCAGTATGTATATGTGAAGATGATCATTGAGTACTCTAATATGTATAATGTATGATCATTGATGACTAGCTTTTTGTATGATCATGATTCAGTATGTATGGTGCTTATACTTGATATGTATGTTTTTTGTATCATGTCTGCACTATGGAGTCACTTACAATCTTTATTTGCACATTTTTGTATATGGCATGATTTGTATGATCATGATTCAGTATGTATGGTGCTTATACTTGATATGTATGTTTTTTGTATCATGTCTGCACTATGGAGTCACTTACAATCTTTATTTGCACATTTTTGTATATGGCATGATGCATACCCTAGGTATGAATGCACATATTTTCACATTCCGAATGAAACCCGTTTCATTCATTTTTCGAAACCTGTTTCAAACGTATGAAACCCGTTTGAAACCTCTTGTTTCAGAAACTCCTGGCAACTTGTCATGTGCACGGATTGGTATCTGACGTGTACTAGGTACACAGAACTAGCTCAGGTTAGCCTGGGGAGGCTTAGAGCTAGGCAGGCTTGATTCTCGGGTTGAGTGGCAAGGGTACAAACTATTTATAGGTCTTCGCTATTTTTGGCGCCGGGGCCCGAGTCTATAAAAGAGGCCCACGGGGTTCAGTTCTCAGTGTGCAGTTGGGAGCAAGTCTCGTTCCCAGGTGCTAGGTCTGATCCTGGATTGAGTCGCGGACGCGCGCCTGCATCTTAGCGTAGCCCAAGGCCCAGTGGCAGATCCAGGGCTTCACAGCGCCACCTGGTGGTATGGGACACGAGGCTGGTTTGGATCTGATTGGGAGTTCGTGCCAGTAGCTCAGCTCGTGGCTCGGAGGGGACATCTTCTGATTCGGGATCACATCCCGTAGATGTCACGGTTGGGTGGTGAGCAGCCTGCTCAGTTCTGATGTGTGTGTGGTTATTTTGCAGATCAGGGGTTTCAGGAGTGCTGGGACATGTCAGTTGGTATCAGAGCCAACTCCTGAGGTAGGAACTTCTGGTGCGAGAATTTCGACGGATTTCTCTTCCAGGTATGCCCTAAAATTCGAAATTTCCTGCTGCGTTTTTGCTGACTACCTGGGGTAGAAGGGGTGCAGAAAGATCTGGAAAAGAAAGAAGAAGAGGAGTAAGAGAGAATCGAAATCTCTGAAGGCTTCGGAGAGAAGTTTAGAGGGAGGAGAAATTGAGCAGAAAGGTAGGAGAGATGTGCAGGAAATAGACAGCAAGGGAGGAAGGGATGCAGAGCCTAGGAAGGGGCGGAGTAGACGAGGTAGTAGAGGCTGGACAGCCTGTGTAATAGGCTGTCCACAGCCAGCGCAGTAGGCTGTCCACAGCCTGCGCAACAGGCTGCGAACAGCCTGCGCCTAGGGCTGCGTGCAGCCTGCGCAGGAGGAGGGTGCTTTTTTCGAAAAAGCACCCCTCCAAAGCTGGAGGGGCTCAGCCTTTTTTGGAAGCCCAGCTTCCAAATAAGGCAGCCCTGCACCCTATATAGGTGGGGGCTGGGTGCTAGGCTACCCACAAGCAGCCTCGAGTTTCGAGATCTTACCTCGACATCCGTGCCCAGCCAGCCTCGTCCGTACAGCCTGCGTCAGCATCGCCCTGCTTCCGCTCAGCCTCTCGCATCTGCCCTTGCCTGCGTTAGCCCTGCACGGTTCCCGAAGCTTCTGCAACAGCCGTACAGCCTGTACGGACTGTTCCGCCAGCTTCTGTACCTGCTGCTGCACCGAACAGCAACTGCGCCTGTACCTGCAGCCACCGTACGGCCTGCGTCAGCAGCCGTACAGGCCACGTCAGCAGCCGTACCAGCCACGCCCGCAACAGTACGCCCTGCGTCAGCAGACCGTACAGCTTTTACTGCAGCCTACGCATCCGGTTTGCGGGTTCGGGGAGGCTCCAGGACTCGTGGTCTTCCGATTTGCCAGATTTCAGCATCTCCTTCCGTCAGCTTCTTACGGGACGGTTTTCTTCTGCTCCATCCTCCTCTGTGCTTCGTTTCAGTCAGTTATTTCTCTCCATTTGTAATCAAATCAGATTTCAGCCATGTCTGATGCTCCAAATCCCGAGTTCACTATGGGAGAGCAGGACTTAGATTACACTCCAGTGGGAGAGGATGATCAGGGTCTCTATGACGACCTGATAACTAAGAAAGCCTTCAGTGAGTTTACGACTGCTCTTGATGGTAAATTTGAGCAGGTCAATGCTAATCAATCGGGGTTGACACAGCAACTCCAAGGGATACAAGCAACTCTGACTCTTCTGGCTAGCACGGTTCAGGCACTCACGCATGTGGATGCCATGGCTTCAGTGCTAGGCCCGAATATCACTCCGGATCCTTTTCCAGGTGACCAAAAATCAAGAACAAAGGAGGTAGTTGACACTTGGTTGCACAAGTGGCAAGTACACTTCCAATTCCACCCCTATCCAGATGAGAAAAAGATTCAGCTTGCAGCAGGGTTTATGTCAGGTAAAGCCTTGCTTTGGTGGAAAGAACTCTTGCCTAAGCCTGATACTTGGACAGATTTTGAGGGCATCTTCAGGAAGGAGTTCCTGAAGAAGGAAGATGACTACGATATCGTCGGCAAGCTCAAGGCCCTCGATATGTCAAAATTGAATTTAACTTTTGAAGTTTATCTTCAAAGATTTAGGGATCTGCAAACCAGGGCCACTAAAATGGATCCTGTAACCTTGTTAGGTTTTTTCGTGGATGGTTTGCCAGACTCCTATAAGTTACAGATTAAGAATAACAAGTGCACAACATTGCAGGAGGCCATGACATATGCGCGCATATATGATGATACCATGGCCGGTACCAAGGCAACCACAGTTACCGAGACGAGTGGAAAGAACAAACGCAAGTTCTTTCAGCATGCGACTGGTATTGGGGAGACGAAGTCTACGGACAACGCCTCCAGGAAAAGCTTAACTCCTGCGAAGAATGGTAAAGCCCGTTTCCTCCGCACTCTCAGGCTCAAGAAAGAAGGCCGATGTTTTTATTGCGAGGAGCGGGGCCACACAAAGAATGAGTGTCCTAAGCGGAAGAACAAAAAATTGGTGCTAGGACCGAAGCTCCAGGCGGGTCCACGTACCGCAGCCAAGGGAGCCAACCAAGTCACGATGACAGGTATTTCAGTAAATGTCATTACCTGCCCCCTTTCTTGTAATTGTACCTTTAATACTTCGTTGTTTGGTTCCCATGATCTTTTCCGAGTTTATGGAGAAGTTAGGGACCAACAGGTTCACATTCTCTTTGATCCGGGCAGCTCTCACAATTTTGTTAATTACAAATTTGTGCAGAAGATGGGGCTGTCCACAGTACCTAGCGACCACACCTACGAGGTGCAGCTTCCAGCTGGGAAGCAGTTTTGGGATCGCAAGGTTGAAGCGCTTCCCATCCGGATTCAGGCCTACACGGGAGCTCTCACATGTTATGTTATGCATCTAGAGCATGTAGACTTGTTGATCGGGATAGAGTGGTTTAAAACCCACAATATCCAGATCGGATGGACAGAGCATACGCTTTCTTTTGTAGACAAGGACACCCAATTTTGTATTCAGTGTGATAAGATTCCCCCTTCTCAGGGGCCTATTGTATCTGCGATGCAACTTCGGAATATATTAAACAATTCTCATTATGATGTCTATCAGTGTGTTTTGATTCCACTTTCTTCATTTGTTGTTTAGGTCATTAACAAGAATGAATTAAGTGTGTTTGAACACCGAGAATTGAGAATGTTGTTAGATAATTTTAAAGACGTATTCCCAGCTCAACTGCCGGAAGGTTTACCTCCAGAAGGGGCAGTAGATCATCGCATAGACTTAGTCCCAGGGGCTCAACCTATCAGTGTACCACCTTATAGGATGAGCCAGGTAGAGGAGGATGAGTTAGCTATCCAGCTTCAGGATTACGTGAATATGGGCTATATCCGCCCAAGTAAAATCACCTTGGGGTGCACCTGTCCTCTTAAGAAAGAAGAAAGATTCTTCCTAGAGAATGTGTATAGATTATAAACGACTAAATAAAGTTACAATTAAGAACCGCTATCCTTTATCTCGTTCTGATGATTTAATAGACCGTTTGGCCGGAGCGAAGTATTTCACTAAGATTGATTTGCGTACGGGTTATCACCAAATCCGTATCTATGCTAAACACATAGATAGGACCGCATTCCGGATTAGGTATGGTCATTACGAGTTCCTCGTATTACCTTTTGGTTTGACCAATGCTCCTGCTGCTTTTCAGCAGATGATGAACGATTTGTTCAGAGATTATCTGGGCAAATTTGTTGTAGTGTTCTTAGATGATATCTTGGTATATAGTAAAACGCTTGAGGATCATATAGGACACCTTCGGGTTGTCTTACTTGTTCTAAGACAGCATAAGCTTTATGCCAAGATGAGTAAATGTGACTTCTTTATGAAGGAGATCATTTACTTAGGACACAAGATTTCTTCTGAAGGTATTAGCATTGATCTGGA
The DNA here is from genome assembly GCF_047967505.1 of Dipteris shenzhenensis. NCBI lineage: Eukaryota > Viridiplantae > Streptophyta > Polypodiopsida > Gleicheniales > Dipteridaceae > Dipteris > Dipteris shenzhenensis. The sequence continues at coordinate 33,287,786 of NC_141605.1, read as the reverse complement.
TCGTATCCAGAAGGTTTTAGAATGGCCTATCCCTCAGACTGTGAAACAACTTCGTTCTTTCCTAGGATTTACGGTATTTCTTCGGAAGTCAGTGCGTGATTATTCACATATCACGGCACCCTTGACCAACATATTGAAAGGTCGTGGACGCAGGTCTACTCAGCCGATCCCTTGGAATGATGCAATGAATAAGGCTTTTGAAACCTTGAAGTTTTCTATCAAGGAAGCACCCGTTCTTGCATTACCCGATCCTACCCGGCCTTATGTTTTAGAGGCCGATGCGAGTGATTATGCGATTGGGGCAGCTCTATTCCAAGAGGGCAGACCTGTAGCTTTTGAGAGTAAGAAGCTAGACGACACTCAGTAGCGTTGGCCCACACTGGAGAAGGAACTTTATGCAGTAGTATATGCTCTCAAGGTTTGGAGACACTACTTGTATGGTTCAAAGTTCCTTGTATTGACTGATCACCAGTCAATTAAGTATGTGTGTGATGGATCAGAATTGAGAGGAAGGAAAGCTAGATGGGCAGAGCTAATGCAGGATTTTGATTTCGAAATACGTTATCGTAAGGGTTCGTTGAATAGTGTGGCGGATGCCTTAAGTCGAGTTAAGTTTGTAAATGCTTTGTCATTTACGGAAATATCCTCAGACCTATTTCAATCCTTGAGAGGGCTATACGCAACTGATAGTCATTTCAGTTCTTATTGGCAGAGAGTCCAGGATGGGAGCTCCATGGTTGACCAGGACTCAGGGATTGTGCCACCTAGGATACAGGCGGCGGGAGGTCAGTGGATGATTAGGAACGGCTTGCTGTTCCGGAATGAAAAGATTTGTGTGCCTGATGTTCTGGACCTTAAATCCAAGATTCTCTGGGAGTGTCATGATGCTCCTAGTGCGGGACATCCAGGTATACATAGGACTCTGTCTCTTGTGAAGCATACCTTTTTTTGGCCTAAGATGCGTGCATTTATAGAGAACTATGTAGTAGGTTGCCGAGTTTGTCAAGTTACTAAGGCTGAACGCCTTAGAAGCGCGGGCTTATTACAGCCTTTACAGATTCCAGGTAATAAATGGGAAAGTATTTCCATGGATTTTATTACTGGTTTGCCTCGAACGCGCAAGGGTCATGACTCTATTTGGGTCATAGTCGACCGTTTGACAAAAATGGCTAGATTCTTACCTACAAGAACAACTATTTCAGCTGTTCAGTTGGCTCACGAGTTTGTGGACCACTTGTTCAAGCTGTATGGTTTGCCATCTGACATAGTCAGTGACAGGGACTCAAAGTTTACAAGTAACTTCTGGACACTTGTATTTGAGAAGTTGGAAACTACTCTAAGTATGAGTTTCTCGGATCATGCACAATCTGATGGCAGTCCAGAAAAGGTCAACCAGTTGGTTGAAGACATGCTTCGGGCATATGTATCTAAGAGACAGTCTTCATGGGAAGATTATCTACCCATGATTGAATTTGCTTACAACAGTGCAAAGCATTCTAGTACAGGTTACAGTCCTTTTATGCTTATGTACGGGTTTCAACCTAAGTCACCAGTTATGGTAGGATTAAAAGGGATTCAAAATGATGCTGCTAAGAACTTCTTGCAAGACATGCAGGAAATGTTGCAGTTTGCCAAGGAGTCTATTAGAAGTGCCCAAGATCGCGACAGATTTTATGCTAATAGATATCGTTCACCCAGAGAGTTCTCTGAAGGAACGATGGTATATTTGAGAATTCCTAAGGAATCCAAGAGCCTAATTACTGGTTTGGTTCCGAAATTATCCCCCAGATATTGTGGCCCATTCAAGGTCATTAAAAGAATTGGACCAGTTGCATATCGACTAGAATTGCCTCCTGATGTTAAAGTACATCCAGTCTTTCATGTCAGTAGATTGAAAGAAGTATTGGGTGCAGATGATCAACTTGTTTCTCCTCATGAGATTATAGAAGTTACAGATTTGACTTTTATTCCTCACGAACCTGAATCTATTCTTGAATTTCGTGAAAGACAGATTCGAAATCGTACTATCACGGAATACAAGATTAAGTGGAAGGATCGTGTTGAGGAGGATGCAACATGGGAGACATTACAAAACCTCCAAAGCACATTTCCGGATTTCTTAGCGAACTCAGGAGTGAGTTCTTAGAGGAGGGGGAGTATGTCATGTGCACGGATTGGTATCTGACGTGTACTAGGTACACAGAACTAGCTCAGGTTAGCCTGGGGAGGCTTAGAGCTAGGCAGGCTTGATTCTCGGGTTGAGTGGCAAGGGTACGAACTATTTATAGGTCTTCGCTATTTTTGGCGCCGGGGCCCGAGTCTATAAAAGAGGCCCACGGGGTTCAGTTCTCAGTGTGCAGTTGGGAGCAAGTCTCGTTCCTAGGTGCTAGGTCTGATCCTGGATTGAGTCGCGGACGCGCGCCTGCATCTTAGCGTAGCCCAAGGCCCAGTGGCAGATCCAGGGCTTCACAGCGCCACCTGGTGGTATGGGACACCAGGCTGGTTTGGATCTGATTGGGAGTTCGTGCCAGTAGCTCAGCTCGTGGCTCGGAGGGGACATCTTCTGATTCGGGATCACATCCCGTAGATGTCACGGTTGGGTGGTGAGCAGCCTGCTCAGTTCTGATGTGTGTGTGGTTATTTTGCAGATCAGGGGTTTCAGGAGTGCTGGGACGTGTCACAACTATGATCCTCATCATCCGATATCTCAATAATCATGCTGAGTTTTGCAGTACCAATGTTACGCATTTTGCAGACTTGCCGATGCTCAAGATTCCACTTCTCACCACACTTAAAGCATAGATTTGCTCGCTTTTTGCTATCCATAATAGCCCTGGTGTGTTGTTTAAATTTTGATTTTTCATTTCCAACACTTGGCTTAGCATATGGCATCTTGCTGCGTGTAACAGTGAAAAACTCAGAAATGGTGCTGCTGCATAATTTCCTATTATGCCAATCAGTCACCTTAGGCTTCTTCTCAGACTCATTTGCATTCCCATATGTGCTGCCTGTTGTCATCTTATACTTGCTGACATAGTTGGGCTCAAATACCTCTGCCAATTGGGCTGCACGCTCAATTGTTTGAGGGTTATGTGCCTTCACATCTGCAGCAAGAGGACTCAATCCCTGGATGAAACGCAGTAATTTCCCTCTCTCAGCAGATACGTCTTGTACAAACAAGGAAAGTCTCCAAAAGCGCTGCAAGTACTCTTGGACGGTACCAGTCTGTGACAATGCATAGAATTCAGCTAGATATTGCTCCAGTATGAGCAGGGATACAAATGTGGTAATTGTTGAGAATCAGCATCTCCAGGAGTGGCCAGCCCCCATGCAGCAAGGGGGGCCAGAGGGGGTAGGCTGGCCGACCAGCTGGTCGGCCCAGTTGGCCTGACCGACCAGGCTGGTCGGTCCAGCCAAACTGGCCGACTCCCCCCCCTTGGCCTGCCCTATAAAAGGGCCTCCTTCCCTTCATTTCCTCAATCACTTCTTCCAGCAGCTCCTCAAGGCTCTTGTCTCAGCCTGCTCCTGGCCATCTTCACCGGAGCCTCCCTTCAGCTGTTCTGTTGGCTGCCCACGCTCCCTCTGCAGATCTTCTGGTGAGGCCCCTCCAGCCTTCTTGCTCCAGGCTCCTCCTGCCTCCTCGTTGCAGGCCCCTCCAGCCTTCCAGGCTCCTCCTGCCTCCTCGTTGCAGGCCCCTCCAGCCTTCTTGCTCCAGGCTCCTCCTGCCTCCTCGTTGCAGGCCCCTCTAGCCTTCTCGCTCCAGGCTCCTCCTGCCTCCTCGTTGCAAGCCCCTCTAGCCTTCTCGCTCCAGGCTCCTCCTGCCTCCTCGCTGCAGGCTCATCCAGCCTCCGTGCTCCACGCTCCTTCAGCCTCCTCGCTCCAGGCTCCTCCTGCCTCCTCGTTGCAGGCCCCTCCAGCCTTCTTGCTCCAGGCTCCTCCTGCCTCCTCGTTGCAGGCCCCTCTAGCCTTCTCGCTCCAGGCTCCTCCTGCCTCCTCGTTGCAGGCCCCTCTAGCCTTCTCGCTCCAGGCTCCTCCTGCCTCCTCGCTGTAGGCTCATCCAGCCTCCGTGCTCCACGGTCCTTCAGCCTCCTCGCTCCAGGCTCCTTCAGCCTCCTCGTTCCTAGGATCCAGCCTCCGTGCTCTCAGGCTCCAGCCTCCTTGTGCCCAGATCCTCTGCTCCAGTTCAGCCCCTTCTGCAGCTCCTGTTTCTCATCCTGTTCAGGACTCCTTGTATTACAGTTGCTGCCCTGGTTTATGGGCTAAGTTATAGCAGATCTGTTTGTGGCACATCTTGTTGTCTCTAGTATTCTCTGTGTGATTCTGTAGCTTCAGTTTGCTTACATCTTCCGCTGCCACTCTTGACATGGTATCAGAGCACTAGGTGCTCCCCATCCTCTTGGTTACTGAAGCATCCACCAACACCTGGGTGATTTCTTCTATGCATCTCTCTTGCTGGTCGGCAGCCTATGTTCCTCCTGCCTCTGTGACCAGCCCGTTGCCTTCTCCTCCTGCCCCGAGATCGGCACCTTGGTCACTTCTCCCTATGGTTGGCTTCACTGCAGGCTCCTAGTTTTCTGGTCGGCATCTTCCTAGGCACATGTCTTGTTGGTCGGCAGTACCTCTTGTGCACCAATTTTAGTCGGCATCCATCCTGCCCCTGAATCCAGGTACATCTGTGACCTCGACAGCTTCTCTAGCATCTCCTACTCCGAGGCACCAGTCGGCATCTTGAAAATCGGTTTTGTGAATTTATATTTTGAAAATTTGCTCCCGTACCCCGGACTATCAATAGCAGCCTACTGCTTCATCAAGAGCCTCTCCCCCCCTTCCTTCATCGCGCATCGGGTCGGCTCCCGTCTTCACCCATACGACTTTATTAAGGGGTTCCTGGCAGAATTTATTGGCTCTTGATTTTTGGGTTCGATAGTTCTCTGTTTGGTATTGAAACACATGGGGGACCTCAGCCACTCAAGAAATCATAAGTCCTATCTAAAAAGTATGGATCTCCACACCCAGATACAGATCCCAATCCTTCCCCACTTCTCCGAAACTCAGAAGTTTGATGGTACTAACTATGACACCTGGAAGGATAACATCGCCGCAGTTTCAGAGGGGGATAGACATCCTCTTCTCCATTTACTCTCTCGTACAGGTTCCCATCTACCGGATTCTCTTCACCGACAAACCTTCCTCATTTGCACTACACTCCGAGTCTTGGATTGTTTCTTTACATGGCCCCAACCGGAAACATACTCTCGAGGGGGACTCTCCCGTTCACCATCCTTCAACAGTCCGGCTCGTCATCGACAGTACCAGCTTCTTGCGGACTCACCCAGCTCCCTGCTTCTTCTCTGGCTACTTAACACTCGACTCTGGATCTCGGCTTTTCTGTCGGCACCCTCAGTACCTTCATGCAAACCCCTTCGCTTTCTCATTGGCAAGCTGCTCGACGTCTCCTCCATCTTCAGGGGACCTCTACTTTCGGGCTCTTATATACTGCCGGTGGTTCCTCTCCTTCCCCGCTCACTCTCCGAGGTTGGAGTGACTCCGATTGGGCTGGCGACCCCGATTCTCGCCACTCTACCATTGTGCTCCTATTCAGCACCACTTCCGACAACGTCGCCGACATATTTACCAAATCTGTTTCTTCTCCCCTTCTCCAACGTCATACCAGCTCTCTGGGTCTTGTGCCACACCCTGGAGCTGAGAGGGGGTGTTGAGAATTAGCATCTCCAGGAGTGGCCAGCCCCCATGCAGCAAGGGGGGCCAGAGGGGTAAGGCTGGCCGACCAGCTGGTCGGCCCAGTTGGCTTGACCGACCAGGCTGGTCGGTCCAGCCAAACTGGCCGACTCCCCCCCCTTGGCCTGCCCTATAAAAGGGCCTCCTTCCCTTCATTTCCTCAATCACTTCTTCCAGCAGCTCCTCAAGGCTCTTGTCTCAGCCTGCTCCTGGCCATCTTCACCGGAGCCTCCCTTCAGCTGTTCTGTTGGCTGCCCACGCTCCCTCTGCAGATCTTCTGGTGAGGCCCCTCCAGCCTTCTTGCTCCAGGCTCCTCCTGCCTCCTCGTTGCAGGCCCCTTCAGCCTTCTTGCTCCAGGCTCCTCCTGCCTCCTCGTTGCAGGCCCCTCTAGCCTTCTTGCTCCAGGCTCCTCCTGCCTCCTCGTTGCAGGCCCCTCTAGCCTTCTCGCTCCAGGCTCCTCCTGCCTCCTCGTTGCAGGCCCCTCTAGCCTTCTCGCTCCAGGCTCCTCCTGCCTCCTCGCTGCAGGCTCATCCAGCCTCCGTGCTCCACGCTCCTTCAGCCTCCTCGCTCCAGGCTCCTCCTGCCTCCTCGTTGCAGGCCCCTCCAGCCTTCTTGCTCCAGGCTCCTCCTGCCTCCTCGTTGCAGGCCCCTCTAGCCTTCTCGCTCCAGGCTCCTCCTGCCTCCTCGTTGCAGGCCCCTCTAGCCTTCTCGCTCCAGGCTCCTCCTGCCTCCTCGCTGCAGGCTCATCCAGCCTCCGTGCTCCACGCTCCTTCAGCCTCCTCGCTCCAGGCTCCTTCAGCCTCCTCGTTCCTAGGATCCAGCCTCCGTGCTCTCAGGCTCCAGCCTCCTTGTGCCCAGATCCTCTGCTCCAGTTCAGCCCCTTCTGCAGCTCCTGTTTCTCATCCTGTTCAGGACTCCTTGTATTACAGTTGCTGCCCTGGTTTATGGGCTAAGTTATAGCAGATCTGTTTGTGGCACATCTTGTTGTCTCTAGTATTCTCTGTGTGATTCTGTAGCTTTAGTTTGCTTACATCTTCCGCTGCCACTCTTGACAGTAATCATCAACTCCTTGAACTCCTTCCATGTGGCTGGCCTCATAGGCGAGTCCCTCATATGATGCCACCAAGTAATAGTCCTACATGTGCATATCCACAAAGATTATGCGGTCCTCATCCTGCTTTGTTTTTTCAAAAAATGCTCATCTTGCTTTGGGTAGAAGTAGAAACTTCGTAAGCCACTCCTCCAGCTCATTAGGTGTGCGAGTGTCCCCTTTGAACTTTTGCACTGTTTGTCCTTGATATCCTTGGCTGCATAATTCCTATGTGTGTAACTTCCAGAAGTGCGGGCATCATCACGCTTGAGGTTCACATAATCGGAAAAGGACATCTCAAGTTTGATGGCCTCAGGTAGGGCCTTATATGAACGCAAGGAATCTGCGAGCATCTCATCGAAAGTTGCTTGCTGCCCACCACTAATTCCTGCTGCGTAGTAGCTGCTGCCATCTGATGCATTAGTTGTGTCTGCCTGTATGTGCTATATGTCCTGACTAGTAGAGCGATGGGTGCATGAACCCCTGGCTGGGCCTCTCTTTCAAATGCATCTCTCCGGAATGATGGCATGCCAAAGGGCTGAGAAGAGGACTGTCCTCTTTCCCAGGGGTGTGGGCTGCCATATAAACCAAAACCAGCTCCAGGCATACTTGTTGGTGTGGTGAAAGGAGCACTAACTGGATGCATACCAACGGGTTGGCCTAAAAGAGATGCCTCAGCTTGCATGGATGCAGAAAATTGTGAGCCAAAAGATGGCCTGACATCCTGCAAGAAGGTGCTCTGCGGCACAGAAAATGCATCATCTAAGTCCCAAGTAATCCCCATGCCGGGGTACTTGCAGCGGTCTAGAAGACTGATGCTCATAGGCACAGCAGGCATCTGCCATAAAAGGGCCTTGCTGCTCTGTCTCTTATCCTCCTCAAGGGCATTGGAGATCAAGGCTTTCTTTGGGGCTGATGCGCCCTTCTTTACTACTTCCATCCACTCTTAACACCTTCTTCTTGCCTTCAGTTATGTGAATCCATGTATTTCCCCTACATATTGGTCTGCATGGCAGCCATCTCGTTCCTAAACTTCTCGTTTGCTGATTTGAACTCTCCTAGTACCTTATATGTGTTCTCCTCCTCCCGTACTTGGATGGATTTCACTTGCTCTTTGATTGTATTCAGCTCCGCATTTGGGGTGGCCGAAACTCCCCATCGTCACAATGTATACGTGTCTTCATCGTCTCATTTGCCACTTTGAGGGTGGCAACCTGAGTCTCCAAAGTCTTGCAAGATCAATGAAGCATAGTGACTGGTTCTTTCATCTAGTGCTCGGGCCATATCCTTCTGCACTTTCTTTAATTGACTCTCCCATTGTTCTTGCATATCTCCCTTCCATTTATTTATGTCATCTTGCATGGGACCCCGTAGCTTAAGCATGAGCTCATCCTCTTTATTCTGCACTAACTTCTTTTTTCGAAGCTCAATTTCAATGTCTTGCATTTTGCAAACTTCCTTCATGGTAGATAGGCATGTCTTGGCGTGGGATCACGCCTTTTTTGCGCATTTGTCCATATCACACTGTACTTTCTCTCCTCCTGGAGAGTACAATCTATAGAAATTTTTAATGTATTATATACATCCAGGAAGAGATCAACGAACATGCAGCTAGACATGATAATGCTTTGAAGATCAGAATTGGGGGACTCCCTGAAGGTTGGTACAAAGAGGACTCTTTTAGTGATACTCTAGTACATGTCAAAGTGGCCATGCCTAGGACGAGGATCTTGATGATGAAGATGAAGCTAGAGCAACCCATATCTCTAAAGGCCATGCTATTGTTACACTTAACTCACGAGCTCTACGTGTCAAGCTTTTTCGACAATCCTACAAGTTAAAAGGGACCAAGGTATGGATAGCTGAGGAACTCACACGAGCTCAATTGAAGAATAAGGCAAAGAAATTAGCTGAGGTCAAGGCTGCTAGGCAAGACGAAAAATGGGCAGTATATCGTGGAGGCATAGCAATCATTAAAGAGTTCAAATCCAAATTGAAAGACTCTCAGTCTTAAACTGATGTATGGCTGATTATGTTTTTTAGACTATTAGGAACTCTAAATAATTGGAGTCACTTTTTTGGACTCCTTGGGAGCTGCCATGTGCCCTTCCTAAGCAAATGTACTAGATGGGTTTATTTTGGTTGTCCCATAGACCTGTTGGTGTCTTGTGGACATTACCTAACCCGTGGGTTTCTAATCGCATCGTGATGGTCAATTTTTTTGGAAAACACATGAAATAAAAAAAGAAGAGAAAATTATTAAATTATAAGGGAAAGAGGGGCAAGGGGAATGGAGAGAGGAGGCAAGGTTAGTTGATAGTGTTTCAAAATTCCTAACAAATGCAGTCCTACGTTTGTGCTTTGTTACATGGGTTTCGTATTTGAATTTTTTGATCGCTCGTAGGATAGTTGTGGTCAGAAATATGACTCTTGATATACTTTGCAGGTATAAAGCATCCTTGGTTCCTGAGTCTGAATTTCCACCTGATAGCTATTCTACTTTCAGTATTGCAGGTATGCACTTGAAAAGATGCACATGATATGCCATGTTGAAGTACCTTGAGTGTGTCTGTACGCTTTGCTTGTTAAGATTGTGACACCTTATAGACACGATTTTATGAATGAAATATTCAAAGAACTTTTCAGGCTTACTATCAATCCAACGTAAATATCTAGTATCCACGAAGGCATCAAATAGGTTGTCATGGTTTCTCTCAACCAAGCCATATGATGTGTGTACAAACAAGTATGTGCAGAGGAGCTTAATGTTTGTGAATATCATTTGGCAAGAGTCATGGAGCATTAAGTTTGATGTATTTGAGCTCATGTAAGACTGACATTAGTCTAAGTAGCCATTTCAGTTTTTTGTCTACAAAGTTGAGGTCGATATCTTTTTTTATGACCAGTGACCATTATGGTTTGTATTTTTCCATACCCCTAGAACTTGAAGCTGATATTCTTAGTAGGTCATCAAGACCTGTAAGGTGTTTGGGACCTATTTGTGGTTTTGGGCACTGATAACGACATAAGTGTTTCTTTTCTTGCTAAGTATGTCTTCCTTTTGTTTTTCAAAAAGTTTTTGTTACCTCTTTTTTCTTCTTTTTTGTTTTCTCTTTTATTTTTTGTGTAGATTTTGGACTTTAGAACAACAAAACATCTAAATTTGTATGATTGGATATATTCTAGTCTGAGGTATATTTTTCTATCACCTTAGCGGACATGCAAATTCTTTGAATTTTTGTCTAAGTGGTGATCAACTGTTCAATTACATCGATTTATCTTACGCGGGTGCAGAAGCCCCAACAGTTTAAATGTTTATTATTATTATTGTTTATATATTATATATATATATATAATTTTTAGTTAACTAAATTATTTTCATTTTCATTTTAATTTTTACAAAAAGTGAGCTTTTGCTTATTGTTTTAGTTGCTCTCATTTGTTCATTTCACCTTTCGTTTCTCATTTCTTGTCTTTGGTGGTGTCGTTCTCTTCTCCGCTTTATTTTTATTTTTCAAAATTTAATTTTGTCTTAGTAACTTTCCTCTTTTCTGCTTCTAGGATGAAAAAGCTCTTATAGTGGCCTTGGGGCCCTGGCCAACCCTAACTGTAATCGCCAATTTGGGGGATATATTGGCTTAGTGATACACGCTATAATGAATTCGCCTTTTGGAAACCAACTGGGCGATCTCTTGGGACGTCTTCTGTCTCCTTTGTAGTAGTAAGGGAGGTAACTCCTTGGGACGAGTAACGACTGTGCAAGCAAGCCCTCCCCTAAATTCTAGTCTCGCTCCTGCTAGAGTTAGGGGATATAGCAAAGGAGAAACTGCCTTGCGATGGGCAGGGAGAGTGCAAGCAAGTTCCTCAATGTTGGATCGTCTGACCTCATCGAACAACATTGGAAATGCTAGTGATGCTCTTGTCTCTTTGATAGGTGATTTAGTTGGGTCTAGCTCGGTAAATCAAAACAAAAAAGTCAGAAGAAACATACATAGAGAAAGGTTTAACTTTTTAGCTAGGTCAAACATGCATTATCTTCATGATTTTGGGGAAGGTAACATTAATTGTTCTAACTTTAAGGCTTTATTAGTTAGCGCTCATTATACAAATAATAACATAAGAATTCTTAATAAACTAAGACGTCTTAGAAACAAGCATCTCAAAACTTCTGTTTCTATTAGTCCTATTCATGCCACACAAGTAATTTATGTTGTCTATAACATACATAGTAGTAATATGCTTTATGTAGGAGAAACCTATAGGACGGCTTTTATTCGTTTTCAAAACATGTTAGGGAAGCTAGAAAAGTTCATAGGGAGAATTCCTTGATTGAGAATTTAAAAACCTTATATGTGGCAATAGCAAAGTCTAGCTTCGAACCTTTTCGTTGCACCTTGTCACGATCCATTTGCAGGCCTTCTTCAGACACAATATGCCCCAACAAGACTACCCTCATGTTGATCATGAGTTGTCTCCGTCACTTCCTCTTCCTCCTCTTCCTCCTCCTTTAGTTTCTTTAACTTTCTCAGTTCTGAAACCAGAAGGTAATTATCTTCCACACAAAGTCACCACTTAATCAATTGGAGAAGAAGAACACAATCACACCACGAAAGCGACAACAGATTGGGTACAATCTCCCCCCCCTAGATGAGTGGCTCACGCTTGCTCATCTAGAGTATTTATGATATTTCATAAAAGCACCAAGGAGCGACATAATTCATTTTTAGGCCCTAAGATGGCTATGTAAAGCAAATCCCTCATTTTGGAAGAGAGGGATAATGTCCACTATAAAATATATTGCTCAAACTTGCAATAATAAAGCAAATACAAAATTGGCCCATGGCCATATATAATGCGCTGTGCGACACCCGGATCGGTACCCTCGCACTAACTTCAATCCTCGCTATGAGTTCTATCACCTGTACTCAAGCCGCCAATTACATTAGTTATTAACAATCGATTGAACGAATCACCGAATCAACCGATCATAACCGCGCTCAAAGCACAATAATCAAGTACAACACCAATAACACTAGCGACATCAGTATTAACATGGAATCACCCACAATACCGACCATCTAGCATGGCAAAACACAAGCTAGTCAAGTGTCCCCAACTAACCACACAAAGTATCTACTAGGACCCTCGCCGTGTCTGGTGCGCTCCTATGGAGTACTTTGCCATAGTCACACTTGACTAAAATAATAATGTACAATGCAAGATATATATCAGAAATATAATTTTCGTAACATCCCTCTTGCTTGGATTGCAACTAGCCTCAGTTGTGTGTTTGATTATAGGAACTAATGAGGTCTGAAAAAGTTCAAAAGAACTGCTCAGGCATCCACTGAGCATCATCTCTCGGATGGTTCTTAAATTTCAGAAAGTATTTAGTATAGACATTTCCTTTTCGGGTCGAGGTTTGTTGATGATTAATAATGCATTCAGATTCTAGAATTTCTTCTTCATCACAATCAATGGAGTCTCTTCATAGACAAGATGAATAGGTAAAGGTCCTTTGAAGGGCTTTAAGAGGCTGACATGGAAAGCATTATGTATTTTTCAATTATCAGGTAATTCAAGCCTATAAGCTAGATCATTGATTTTCATAATCACCTGAATGGTCCATAAAAACGTGGGGACATCTTGATTACTGGCCATTCTCAACACTCTTTAATCTTCTTTTCTCAATGTGAAGAAGTACATAATCACCTTCTTTAAAGAGCATGCGTTTCCGTTTCTTATGAGCTTGGTTTGTGTACTTCTCTTGAGCGATTGCAATGGCTTCTCGAACCTCTTTGAGAATATTTTGATAGTCATGGGTAAATGCATCAGCTGCCTCCACTTTATGGGTCAATCGTGTGATAGGAATAGGTAAAACCTTCCCATAGATAATCTCAAAGGGTGCTTTTTCAGTTGCAGAATGAGGAGTATTATTATAAGTAAACTGTAAGAGATGAATATATTTATCCCAAGTCTTTGGTTGATTTCCCGCATAAGCTCTTATCATATCCAGAATAGTACTATTTGTAACTTCAGTTTGCCCATTCGATTTTGGATGAAAAGCTGATGAGAAATCTAACTTAGTGCCTAGACTATGAAATAATGCAGTCCAAAAATTATTGCAAAACTTTGAATTTGGATTAGACACTATAATCTTTGGCAAGCCATGATAAACAAAGATATGCCTGATGAATAAATGTGCAGCTTGTTGAGTTGTTAAAGTCTTCTTGCACGGGATGAAATAAGCTTGCTTACTAAAGCGTTCTACTATCGTCCAAATCATATCATTTTGATTCGCTGTAGTAGGAAAACCTGTTATGAAATCCATGGATGTTTTTTCCCAAGGTTGCGTAGGAATAGGCAAAGGCATTAGCAATCTTGGGGTCTGTCCTTTGTAACTCTTGATCTTCTGGTAAGTGATGCATTGGGCTACAAACTTAGCCACATATTTTCTTATTGTAGGCCAATGAAATTTCCTCGCTATCACTTGTAATGTGGCATTCACTCCCCTATGTCCCATATATGGCGGTTGGTGCATTTCCTCCGTTACTATTTGTCTAAAGGGTCGAGTGATGCATAATTTCTTTTGATAAAAGAGGTATCCATCATTGCATGAATAGTTCAACATAGGATTTCAATTATTATTCTCTAATTTATTCCATATATCGGAAAAGTCTGGATCCCCTTGATAAGAATTCTTCATACCTTCGAAAGGCTGGGTCTCTACAGCAGTGATGTGATTAATACTTGGCTTTCTGCTAAGAGCATCAGCAACGACATTTTCTTTCCCAGGTTGATACTGAATCATGGGCTGAAAGCTTTGTATAAATGATGCCCACTTGATGTGCCTATCGGATATTCATCAAATAGCGTTTCCACATTCGTAAGGCATGCACAACAGCGGTTAATTCTTTATCATATGTGCTTTAATTGCATTCCGTTGGTTTTAATTTTCGACTCTCATATGCTATTGGATGTCCATCTTGCATAAGTACAGCTCCAATTCCAATCCACTAGCATCGGTTACAACTACAAAGAATGGTCTAGAGAAATTGGGTAGTTGCAACATAGGAGCTTGTGTGAGAGCTTCTTTTAAAGCTGTAAAAGATTTATCTTGTCACTCAGTCCATAAGAAATGCTTAGCTTTTCTAAGAAGGTCTATTAATGGATGGGCAATGTATGCGAAGTTCTTGACGAACTTTCTATAAAAGCTACACAATCCCAAGAATGATCTTAATTCATGTATATCTCGGGGTTTAGACCATGTGACTATGCATTCTATCTTCTTTTTTTTTTTGGCTGAAAAAACAGTGCTAATTATATTACTTCGAGAACAAGATACAAGAGGTCAGCTTATAGCTGACGGCTGCGTTCACAAATCGGACGCAGCCCTAACAGGTAGCAAAATAAACCATCCTCTCACGGAGGGATAAGACGAGTATGAATGAACAGCCATCGGGGTGGTGAGTAATGCCACCGAAGGCCCTGCGTAGTCTGCGCGAAGAAGAGGCCCTGTGTGTCCCAAGCCCGGAGGAAGCATCTCCGCTTCTCCTGACCGGCCCGGGAGTCTCCCTGAATCTGGTCCCACTGGCCTCTGAGAGTATGAATAATCTCACTCCAAATCTCCGCCATGATCTGGGCAGTAGATAAGGAGGTGCCACCTAGGATCTGCGCGCAGCGCGAGGTCCAGATGTGCCACCCTGTGATGCTGCTAATAATCTCCCAGACTGGCTGCCTCTCCCGGACTCCTGTATCAGCCTCTGCTAGGTGCTGTGGGATGCCCTCGAGCGGTCCCCACGTCCCCTGTGTAATAAGGAAAGTGGGGTCCCGCTGGCATGCCTCGAATAGGTGATGAAGACCAGGTGCGGTGCTGCACCAACAGAACGCGCCCCAAGTGATCAATCCTAGCTCTGGTGCTGCGCGAGTAAGAATCCCAAAAGTCCACCTCCACACTTCCTGGGCGCGCGTGCAGCTCCACAGGCAGTGTTTTGGTGTCTCCTCATCCGCATGGCAAATCTGGCAGCAACCGTCCTGGCCTATCTGCCTCAACCAGCTCCCCACTGGAAGACCTTTGTGGGCCAGAAGCCACAGGAAGTATGAGATCTTCCGCGGCCGCCAGCTCTCCCACAAGGTCTTCCAGAATGCCTGCAAAAAGAACCTGGAAATACCCTGTGCATACCAGCTGGGTCGCTGGGTGGGGGGGCGGCACTGCATCCTCCCGAGAACTCGCCTGCCCAGAGTCGTACTGTAGGCGAAGGAGGTCGGCCCCTGTCCTGTCACAATCTCTGGCCACCACCACTCTCCTGGGTCCCACTCAAGCTCTGCCAAGGCCCGCCCCTCCCAGAGCCAAAGGCGCCAAAGCTGCACCTGGTCGTGCTCGATGCTAGGGTCGGTATGCCAGACCTTCCCCAAGAGGCCTACGACCCGAACCCTCTGCCACGGGAGTAGGGGGTCGATGAGCGCACCCTCTCTCCTGAGTCTGCCATCCCCAAAGGCCGCGAAGAAGGAGATAGAAGAGTCATCCAAGCGTCCTGCGATCACCAGTGGAATGCCGCGGGGGGTGAACTGTCCCAGCCAACGGGTATCACCAGGCATGAGAATCTGATGCTCCGGTGGAACCAACCAAGCAGCTGGGATCGCACCGTCGATCTCCGTACGTCTCGCCTGGGCTCCTCGTACACCTCCAGCTGCGTCTGCAAGATCAGTCATCTCCAGATGTCTGTACGTATCCCTCCAAACAGGAAGGGATCGGGCTGGCCCCCTCATCCAGCCGTCCCACTTGATATGTGATCTCTCCCCCAACTGAAGACCCTCGGCATCTCTGACCTCACCGTTCCAGATAAGCGGCTGTCGATCGATCTCCTCCTGACAGCTGGGAGGGGACTGAATGAGACTGAGACGGAGCCGCCTCCAAACCATGAGGAGGCTACGAAAGAGTGGGGAGCGGGGCTGAGTGAGCGGGGCGGAAGTGAAGATCCACCTGAGGGACGGTAGCCACTCTCCACCTCGGCGCGGGACACAAGAGCCGACTCCCTGCTGAAGTAACATCTTCCACGTCTGTCCCCCTGGGGTCAAACCGCGAATGATAAGCTTGCCTAACAAGGCCTGACTCTGAAGCTCTGGATCAATGACCCCCAGACCACCCTCAGCCTGCGGAAGAATGACTGTCTGCCAAGCAACCCTGGCTCTGGTATCTCTATGCCCATCCTCCCCAGACCAAAGGAAGTTCCGAACCAACCTCCTGAGCTGTGCCACGCTGGATCTCGAGAAGCACCAGCAGGAAGCCACATACCAAGCCGTGGCTAGAAGGACCTGGTTAACTACCAAGGCACGACCTGCAAGGGAAAGCTTAGCAGTGCTCCAGAAAGCCAGCTTCCGTCGGATGGAATCTAGCACCGGGAGAAACTGCTGAGCTGGCGTGATGTCTAGGCCAACCTGGAAGCCAAGGTATCTAGCTGTCTGTCCACGTGGAATCCATCTGAAGCCCAGAAATCGCCCCCACTGAGAACACGCCCCCGGGTCTGTGAGAAAACCAACTGATTTGTTCCAGTTGATTTTCGCACCAGCGGCCGAGCAGAAAACCTCCAGGGCCATCCGCACCCTCTCTAGCATCCTCTCATCGTCCTGGACATAAAGGGCTGTATCATCTGCGTACTCCGAGTCCAGAAGCTTCGTGTCCTCCCGGAGTGGAAGGCGAACACCCCTGAGCCCTGTGGACCTCGCCCGAAGGTAGTAAGTCATGGCCTCGGCGAAGAAGAGAAACAGGTAAGGAGCCAGGGGACAGCCCTGACGTACTGATCTCTCCAAGCTAAAGCGCTCACCCATCCTGCCTCCAATGATGACTCTGCTAGACGCTGTCCTGTACAAAGCTGAGATACCCTGAATCCAACCTGCCGGGAAACCTAGCCGCTCCAGAGTCCCCTCCAAAAAGGACCAGTCCACGCGATCGTAGGCCTTCTCGAAGTCGAGAAGTAAAATGGCAAGGTGTGATCCGCTGTACTGAGCCCACTCCGCCGCCTCTGAAAAGGTGAAGACATTATCCAGGATACTGCGATCCTGGACAAAGCCTGTCTGAGTGTCATGGACGAGGTCTGGAAGTAGAGGCCGAACTCTGGCACTGATCATCTTGGCGAGGATTTTGTAGGCAGTGGTAAGGAGAGTGATCGGACGCCACTGGCGGATCTCCTGTCTATCTCCTCCCTTCGGGATGAGGCAAATCAGTCCTGAGGAAAGGCACTCTGGCATCTGACCGCTGCTGAAAATCCCCTGCAGAGCTGCAAGGAGGGGCTGATGGATCTGGTCCCAGAAGGAGGTGAAAAATGCTCGGGATAGCCCATCCTCACCTGGGCATTTCTGTCCGTCAATAGCCATCAAGGCCTCCAACATCTCATCCGAGGTGAACGGCGCCAACAACGTCGCCTGCATGCTAGGCTGGACCAGGGATGGAATGTGCCTCCACACCTCCTCACGGGCACGACTAGCACGAGGGGCAAGTGGCTCCTGCTGGAAGAGGGTCCTGTAGAAGTCAGTGGCCAACCCCAGGACCTCCCCCGGATCCGTAACGATGTGACCATCCGCTGTCCTGAGACTCCGAAGCTGATCACCTGCAGCTCTCTGGCCGTGCGTCCTGAAGAACTCCCTGCACATCCGGTCACCCTTCCGGGCCCAGAAGGAGAGAGAGGCGTGATAGGAGAACTCGGAGCGACGCTGGAGGGTCTCCTCCAAGAGAGCTCTGGCTCGAAGGGCTGGATCCGAAGCTCCTCCGAGCCCGGGGAAGACTGCTGAAGTCGCTGAATGGAGGCGAGGTCCCTCCGAAGAGCTCTCTCTTTGTCCCACCAATCCTGTCGAACCTGTAGGGCTGCGAGCTGGCAGATCTGACTGGACTCCTGCAGAGCCTGCGCGACCGAGTCTACCAGATCCACTCCCTCCCCCCAGTCTCTGTCCCAAAGACTGCAAATGCTGCTGCGCACGTCCACCCTCGAGAAGATGGAGTCGGGAATCCTGCATGATCGGGGGGGGAGAGTCTGGGCTGCCGAATCTAATGATAGGAGCACAGGCGCATGGTCGGAGAGTGTCGTCCCTGGAACTATACCCGCCTGGCTGCCTCTGCTGATGGCCCAATCACTGACATAAAACCTATCAAGCCTCTCCAGGAGTCTGCCTCCTTCCCTGCGGAAGCCCCAAGAGAAGTCCAGGCTCCCGTGCCAACGCCGGAAGGACGGGTCTCTCCAACTGTCCCTCCCTCCTGTCGCGAAGATGAAAGAGTCCCAAGCTGACTGCTCTGCCTGAGCCATACCTGTGAACTCCGGATCTCTACCCTGCTGGTCCTCCAAGGTCTCCAGGTTGTTGAAGTCTCCTCCAACAATCCAGGAATCCATGTCTGGAAGAATCCCTGTAAGTGTCCTCCAGAAGGTGGCTGTGCATCGGAGGTCTGTGGGAGCATAAATGTTGAGGATTCCTATTTTGGATCCCTCCAAATTCAGGCCTACCCAAAGGGCTCGGCCTGGGATCAACGTGCCGTGACCGAAAACTACCTGGGCTAACTGCTCGCACACGGAGGTACAGACACCCCCGCTCCTCCCCTGTGCGCCGATCGAAGGCTCCCAATAAGTGTAGGAGCGTCCAGGGAGAACCTTCCCGCAGCTACGGGAATGAGCCGCAGAAAGCTTGTGCTCCTGGAGCAGCAGTACATCCAATCGACCAATCACTGCAGGCTGAAGTTCCTGTCGCAAAATGAGCTTCCTGGGACCACGGGTGCCCGAAGAGTGAAACCCGTTCACATTCCAGGATACGAGGTGTAGGCTCATGGAGAGGGATGGGGGGCTGCGAACAGCTGTCTGCTCGCGGTCGAAGTCGAAGAAGAATCAGACATATCGGAATGGAGGCGCTGCCGCTTATGAGAAGGTTTGGAGGGGGAGACGGGGTCGTCCTGCCCGTTCTTCAACACCTTCAGCAATGGCGAGAGGCCTCTGGTGCCATGAGCAAATGCTTTCTCGAGCCAGCTCGAGATCTCTGAAGTGGTCATCCCGTAGAAGGTTCGGAGTTTCTGTTGGGACCAAGCTCTGACATCCTGGGGAAGAGGCCATGACAGGGGGGGTCTGAGGATCACAATCAGTCGGAAGCGTTTGGCAGCGCAACGCCACCGCAAGCGCACATCGCCCTCGGACCACTGAGTCTCGAGGAGCTGCCCACCGGACGGGCCTATCCAGGAGCAAATCTGGGCGTGTGTCTGCTCTCTGAGAGCCTCCCATACCGAGTCGTCTGTCCAGGTCTCGGTGCCATCGCTGAGGAACGTGAAGGCGAAGCTAGGGCCATCCCTGGGAGCCAAGGCAGCAATCTTCCCGTCTGCCCCTTTGCGGAGCAGGAAGATACTAATGTCGAGACAAGCCGGGAAGGTCCCAAGGTCGGCCACATCCAGGTAGTCCCAGGGGCCAGATCTGTAAAAGTCTCGAGGAAGCTCTCTCTCCTGGAGCTGAGACCCAACTGAGTCTGCCACTGAGGGGCTAGCGGGAAGGGAAGCCTGCTCCACTGGTGGTATAGACTCCGGGTGTCCTGCCATCGGGGGGGGAGGGGGAGGAGGCTGCGGGATAGGCGACTCGGGCTCCACGGAGGCGACTGGCGGAGAAGGTGGAGGAGGTGGAGCGGGGGCTGCACTCGGCTGGAAAGCCGACGGTGCAGCTAACTCTGTAGGAGAGGCGAGGGGGACAGGGGGGGGAGGGGGATGGGGATGCATCTGGAACTGGGGCTGAGGGGGAGGGGGAGGGGGAGGAGACTGAGGAAGAGGAGGCGGGGGCTGAAACTGCGGGTCGGGCGAAGGGGGGGGAAACTGGGGAGAAGGCGGGGGGGTGGGAGAGAGGAGGATCTGAGGCTGAGGGGGGCGGGCTGCCGTCGAAGAAGAAGCTCTCCCAGGTCCCTGGGGCATCTGCCTGTCAGGTCTCTGGCGTGCTGCTGCAGGAAGGGTAACCTCTGCCTCCTTGCCTTTATCCGAAATCTTCTTGTTCTTTCCTCTTTTCCTTCGAACCTCGGTCCAACCGCCCACTACCTCTGGCCCAGGCTCCGACTGCCTCGGCTCCTCCTGACGTGGCTGTCCGGGGGGGGGGGGGTGGGGGCGGAGGGGGCGGGGGCGGGGAGGGTCGAGACGAGCTGGCGAAGCGTGGACAAGCAGCCGCCAAGTGCCCAAAGCCGTGGCACCGCAGGCACTGACCTGGCTCTCCGGTGACTATCATGCTCTGGGTGATGCTGCCGGCACCTGTCACAATCTCGATCACTGCAGGGAGAGTCGCAGGATCCGCCACAGCCACACGGACTCGGGGAGCTCCTGCCGTGGTCACCGCGTCGGCAAAGGTGTCGTGCATGACCCAGCCAAAATGGGAGCCCAAGTCCCTGACAATCGGCCGCAGCTCAGTAGCAAGCCCTGGAAAAACTAGTGTCACTGGGTGGCGAGGTATACGGAACGGAACATCGAAGTCCGCTGCGCTGAAACCACGGTACCACGGGACTATCATGATGATCTTCCCATCCATCGATGTGGGGGAACCGGCAATCAGGTTGCTCGCAGCTTTCTCACTGGAGAGTTTGAGCCAGAAGATGCCCCTTCCCATAAGGGCCACCTCCTCAATATGGCCATCCTTTAGCAGGAGAGTGGACTGGAGCCAGTCCCTGATGGTAGACCTGGAGGGGGAGTGTCCAATGACTCTACCGTAAACAGAGGTACGAGCAAAGTCAATGGCTACCTCCTGAACACGGGATGATTGTTGCTCTGTCAGGATAACGCGGTAGGCATCTGGAGAGGGAGGGTCCGACTGGGCCTCCGGATCCGGGCAGGGGGCCGCCATACCGCCAAGACTAACTGCAAGCTTCCGATGAGGAAAAACAGGCTGCCACCCAAGAAGGGGATGAAGCGGGAGGTGGAGCCTGGGGGTGAGGCGGGCGAGGTGAAGTGAGGGGACGGGGGGTCGAAGCGGAGGGCGGGGTGAAGGCTGCGGGGTGCGGGGAGTACGGAAGGGCGCGGGAAGGCGGGGGGGGGCGAGGTTGGAATGGCGGGGGTAGAGGGGTGAAGCGGGGGGCGGGGAGAGCGGAATGAGGCGGGGACGGGTGAAGCGAGGGGGTGAAAGAGCAGCGAGGGGGCGGGTTGGAGCGGGGTGGATGGCGAGGGAGCAGCGAGGGGCGGGTTGGAGCAGAGGCGAGGCGAGGCGAGGGCGAGGCGGGCTGGAGCGAAGGGGGCGGGTTGGAGCGGAGGCGAGGGGGTGGGTTGGAGCGGAGGCGAGGCGAGGGCGAGGCGGGTTGGAGCGGAGGGGGCGGGTTGGAGCGGCGGCGAGGGCGGGTTGGAGCGGGGGCGAGGGGCGGGCTGGAGTGGCGGCGAGGGGGCGGGGTGGAGCGAGGGGGCGCGGTGGAGCGGAGGCAAGGGGGCGGGTTGGAGCGAGGGGGCGGGTTGGAGCGGAGGTGAGGCGAGGGGAGCGAGGTGGCCGGCGGGGGGGGGGGGGGAGGGGGGAAGGGGGTCGAGGGCGGAGGGGAGGGGTGGAGGTGGTCGCGGCGAGGGGGGAGCTAGGGGGAGGTAGGGGCTAACGGCGAGGGGGGGAGGGGAAGCTCGCAGGAGCGCACACTCCAAAACTCCCTTTCGCATTCTATCTTCTTTGGATCTACTCGAATCCCATTGGCGGATACAATGTGACCCAAATACTCTATCTGATCTTGAAAGAAACTTCTCTTTTCAGGATTTATGTACAATTGATTTTCTTTCAAGAGTGAAAAGACTAGCTTTAGATGTTCCTTATGCTTCTCAACGTCTTTGCTAAACACTAGAATATCATCAAAAAATACTATGACACAATCTTGGTGTTTAAGAAAGATTCGGTTCATCATTCTCCTAAAAGTAGCTAGAGCATTGGTTAGCCCAAAAGGCATAACTAGGAACTCATAATGTCCCGTTTGAGTTTTAAAGGCAGTCTTGTATATATCCTCTTCTACCGTATGAACTTGATGATAGCCGGATTTGAGATCTATCTTATTGAAGACCTTGGTCCCTTTCAATTTGTCCAAAAGATCATTAATCCTAGGGATTGGATATTTGTTCTTTATTGTGATTTTGTTTAGTGCACGATAGTCTATGCACATTCGATAGGTTCCATTTTTCTTTTTGACTAATAAGACATGTGCTCCATAAGGAGAACTGATGGGTCTTATCAATCCTCTCTCTATTAGTTCCTCCACTTGCTTTTGAATTTTCTCTTACTACAGCTGGTTGACTCTATACAGAGCTTTGCAAGGTGGATTATTGGCCGGTAGGATTTCTATCCTATGATCTTCAGGTCGAGAACATGGTAGTCTAGGCGGTAAATCCTTTAAGAAACAATCAGAAAATTGAGAAAGAAACTTATGGTGTGTAGGCTTAGTGTTTGGCTGAGTAGTCATTACCGTATTCACTAAAATCAGATATGTCTTCTCACGTTTTCTAATTGCTCTTTTGGCTTGTGTGTGGTTGAGTAAAGGACCGATCTCAGGTTTCATTGAGCTTGTCAGACATATTTCTTGTCTGTGCTTCTCAACCCACATGTGATGTGAATTGTAATCTATCTTAGGATTATATTGATGCCTCCATGGCATTCCTAAGATGATGTCCACTCCGTGTAGGGGTGCCGCTAGAAAGTCTCGTGTATCCTTGTAGGATTTGATTGAGATTTCAAGATTCTTGACTTCTCTAGTGCAATTGTACTTTGTTTTGGTAAAAGCAGCTTTGACCTTATAGTTAGATGGGAAAGATTCTAGGTTTAGCTTTGCGAAGGCTCTTTCTGAAATGAAATCATGTGTACTACCATCATCATGCAGAATAACAACCTCTTTGCCATTAATGAAACCTTTCATCTTTAGAAGAGCATGACAATTATACTTACCTCCCTCTTGCTTGGTTGCTTCGTCGTCAATCATGTGCACTTTCGCCGTCGGGGTCTTCTTTCTTTCGGGACACTCAGTGGCTATATGTCCCACCTTATTGCACTTGAAACACCTTATTTCTTTCTTTGGAAAATTTCCACCGTTCGGCTTCGAAGAAGAATCTGTCTTCTGTGGAACAAAACCATTTTTAGATTTAAAGAAGGGCTTTTTATCAAATCTCTTTTTCTTATGGAAGGGTACATGCCGTTCTAAATCTTTCCCTTCTTTTGGGATCCCATTCTTCCTCTCACAATTCATTGCAACAGAATTTGCAGAGTTCAGCGAGCGAGAATGAAACATGTTAATCTCGGCTCTCAACTTAGATTTTAGACCTGCCACATACTTTCCGCGTTGTTCTCGCTCATTAACTTTCTCTAAGGACTGTAATTGGATCAACGTTTGTCAAAATCTATCAGTATTTGTGGAGATCGTTTCCTTATCGAATTGCCTGAAAGTATCACACTGTTGTCTAGCTTTTGCTTTGAAATGTGAGGGGATGAAATTTCTCTTGATGAGCATTTGAAAAGACTTCCAAGATTTTGGTCGCCTTTTACTGTGCTTAGTAATGTAACACCAAAGTGCAGTACTCTCTACTAAATGATTTGCAGCACATTTAATCTTATCTTTTTCAGAGAATTTCTCCCTTGAAAAATAATCATCTAGCTGACTGATCTAAGACAGGACAGTGCGTGCTTCTTTCTTTCCATCGAAATTTTGAAATGAGAAAGCTTTTCTACTTATCTTACTCTCCTTCCTCGAATTTTGTGCTCTCAATGTGGCTTTGATTGTCCTGATAATAGGATCATTGTCGTAATCATCATCGGATGACTCATCGTCAGATGAATGCCTCTTCCTTTTCTTACCATTGATTTTCTTTTCCAATCTCTCCCTATGCTCACGCACATTGGCCAACTGTGCCTGAAGTGCATCTAATTGCTCCTGAAGCGTGGGTGGTTATGGCTGATGCGCCATGATAATGCGATAAATACAAATAAAGTGAAATGGAGGGAAATAAGGATAATAAGTGTATGAGAATTAAACGGATGAAATAAAAATGTGATTCAAGTTTATGGTAAGACAACGGATGGCGGAAGACACTAAGTGTATGAAATATAAAGCAAAAGAAATCACTTATCTCGCTCTTTGATCGGAAGTAGAAAAGAATAGAGTGGGAGATATGTGACCAATGATGTCGCTTGTAGTCGTCTTTGTGCTCGACCGATCTCCAATTAATTGCACAGTGATTTCGTGGTTCCAATCGCCTTCTTGATTTGAGCTTCTTCAGATTTTGCTATGCTCTTTGTTTATTTCTTTTTAATATGCCTTTGCTGGTCGGTGGAGTGGCCTCGCACTTTGTTGAGCTCCGATCGCCTTGTTGAGCCTCGTAGCTTGCTGAATTTCCTCTTCTTCTTCTTTTTGAATTTAACCTTAGAGAACTAAGGTGTTTTGGAGGTCAAAGAAAAGAAACAAAACTTTGACTTTGGTTTTCCAAAAGAGAAATCGTTGCGGCCAGAGATGTAGTCGGTCGGGAGTTTTATGATTGGGCATGCATGCCAAAGTCCTGCAGGCAGCTGCAGGTCCGTGGACGGGCGCACGCAATGGGAGGCTCCTGGTAGGTCTGTAGTGGACGTGCAGAGATGCAGCAGAAAAGTGCGCAAGGCGGAATTCGAGGCTGCCAGAGTATTAAAGGCAGCACCGCTGCACGGTGCACTTATCCTTTAATGCAAGGCTACGAAAACGATGCGGGCCGGCGTGGGTCATGGAGGGCTGGAGGCGATGGGTTGAGTTTTTCGGCGCCCGAGGTAGAGAGGTGGGTAATTCATGGCCTTTGTTGCAGTCTAGAGGAGGCTACTGGGGCCCTGGCGGCAGATGAGCCTATGTGCATCAAACTCAGACGAATAGGATTTTATGCGGCTGAGGGGAATTAAATAGATTGCAACTATAGCGTGTACGTTGTGTTGTGCAGACTTCGAAGCGTATTCGCCGAAGACTAAAGTGAGACTTTAGTCTTTTTAGTTTAAAATAAGGGATCTTTTGACTCCTTTAGAGTTGTAGAGCTTTAAGAACGGCGTAGCCAATGGGGTTCCAAAACACAAGCGTGGGTACGTCCCTCAATGCACACTATCTCTCCCCCACGAACCTTGTTTTTGCATATGTGTCACATAGTCCTCTTTCTTTCAATTTCCACACGAGGGAGCTTCTCTTTAATTCCTTCACAAGAGCGTGACCTAAGCTCTGATACCACTGAAACCAGAAGGTAATTATCTTCCACACAAAGTCACCACTTAATCAATTGGAGAAGAAGAACACAATCACACCACGAAAGCGACAGCAGATTGGGTACAATCTCCCCTCCCTAGATGAGTGGTTCACGCTTCCTCATCTAGAGTATTTATGATATTTCATAAAAGCACCAAGGAGCCAAAATTATCCCTCTTCCAAAATGAGGGATTTGCTTTACATAGCCATCTTAGGGCCAAAAAATGAATTATGTCCACTACAAAATATATTCCTCAAGCTTGCAATAATAAAGCAAATACAAAATTGGCCCATGGCCATATATAATACGCTGTGCGACACCCGGATCGATACCCTCGCACTAACTCCAATCCTCGCTATGAGTTCCATCACCTGTACTCAAGCCACCAATTACATTAGTTATTAACAATTGATTGAACAAATCATCGAATCAACTGATCCCAACATAAGCGTGCTCAAAGCACAATAATCAAGCACAACACCAATAACACTAGCGACATCAGTATTAACATCGAATCACCCACAATACCGACCATCTAGCATGGCAAAACACAAGCTAGTCAGGCGTCCCCAACTAACCACACAAAGTATCTACTAGGATCCCCGCTGCGTCCGGTGCGCTCCTATGGAGTACTTTGCCATAGTCACACTTGACTAAAATAATAATGTCCAATGCAAGATATATATCAGAAATATAATTTCCATAACAAGTTCCAAGAGTTTTTGCTTCTCAAGACTATTAAAGGAGACTTCTTTACCTAGGTAGACTAATGTCTCTGGGTCTTAAAAGTTGTTAAAAAATATAATGTCAAAATTGTTTTGAAGCTTCAATACACCTTGGAAAACTTCTCTTTTGAGGATTTCAATCTAAATAAGCTCCATTATATACAACTTGAAACTTTGTTGGATCGCTTCTTAAAACTAAAAGCTTCATTTAAAGCAAAGAACTCTATCTAAATAAGGAACTCTTGATTTCTATTTTTACTTCTCCCTCTTTTGACAAGGTAGGCTTGAACTCAATTTTGAAGTCTCATGAAGTAATGGATTCTCTCCCTCATTATGTGAGAAGAATTTGGAAGCATCCAGTAGTAGCTTGGAAGTATGTAAAAACTTTAGGACAAAAGGTTTTCAACTATGGAGAGATAGGTAAAAGGTTTTCAAAGCATTCAAAATCTTCTTTCCTTAGAGAACCTTGTTGTAAAAGTAAGAGATTCCAAAGCTTTATTAGTCATAGCTGATACTTCAATTTTGCTTTTCATGAAAGGCACAAAATTTCGATTGTACTCTTTTAAAGAGTGTTGCCTTTTAAAAGCTATTGATTAGGGAATCTGCAAATAGAAGAAAGTTTAGGAGTTCCAAATATCTTATCAGAATGGAAAGGGAAGATTTTGCAGAAAGTTGCTTTGAAACTAGGAGAAGTCCCTTCTGTTAATTGCTCAAAGCAAAGTAACCATCTTTCTAAAGAAGATGAAACTCTTCTTCGAAAATTCCTTAGGAAAATTTTCATTTCTTATATGGACAAGATCTAGTAAATTTGTTTTTATTTGCAAAAAGTTTTACTTAGAATGTCTCTTGAGAGATGTGAACTTGTCTGTCAAAACTTATGCCCTTGCCTTAGTTCTCAAAAGGATTTGGTCTCAAAACACCGGAGTTTTTGCAAATCTCTGGGTTTGTTTGCAATCCAAGTATCCCTTTTCTTTGTGGTGCTTGGAAGTTTCACAAAACTCTATAAAAGCCAAGATTTATTGCAGTCTCTTGTGAGACTACTTTGACGGATGTCTCTAAATGGCTAAGCTACCGCTTCAAAGCCATGCTGTCTAGCGTCCATGAACTTTGGAGGGACTTATTAAAGGAGGCAGATGTCCCCTCACACTCAAGCAGGATTTTAAATGACTTTGTAGGAGTGATTCCTGTTGTAAAATTTTTAAATTTTTCTTGAATCATTCATGAAAAAGAGTCTCCTATTCTCCTTCAAACCTATGATTTCACTACGCTTTACACAAAGATCGAGCTGAAAGATTTGAAGTTTAGAATCAAAAAGCTAGTGGCTGAAGTTTTCAAGCTGAGATTTGACAAAGATAGATGCAAAGTGCTAAAGTTGAGAAAATAGCTTTATGTTTTGACTTTTTGTGGCTAAATAATAAAGATCATGACATCGATTCTAAAAAGAAAAGATACACAAAGGTAGTAAGTGTTGAAGATGTTTGCTCTTGGATAGCTTTTCTTTTAGATAATCTTTACATCTCAGTAGGTGATTCTTTGTTTCAACAAATTATAAGAATCCCCATGGGCACTAATTGTGCTGTCCTTTTAGCAAACTTTTATCTTTTCACTTATGAATTTGAGTTTATACAACGTCTTTATCTTTCCATGTGAGACATATTTACTGGACTGTATGCTGTATCCTTTGCCTAGTCTACTGGACTTGCACCAAGCCAACCACAGGCTCACCTCTTGAAGAAGTTAGGTGGATCCCGGCAATGGAAACATGAAGCCAGCCTTCACTAATCAAAGGGTGGTAGAATCCACTTAAACCACAGCATACACAGGAAATAATCAAATTATTAATCATCACAGATTAAATCACAGGGAGCTAGAGCGCTCCTACTAAGAAACAAAGACACAGATTGGTCCCAAACACTGGCGCCCCTTGCGGTATTTCTTTAATATTCATATAAAGCCAAGAGGCTGATTACAAGGTCTCCTTAAAGTTCCACCACAGGCAAACCTCTGCCCACAGACTTCCAATATCCTACACACCTTGCAATTCTTGCTCAACTTTATATGGTGAATATGCATCCGATCACTAGGTAATCACGCATCCTTCCTTCCAACGAAGTGTGTAACAGATCCCAAAGGCATAAACTATCTCTTTGTCCTTTGCACCTACACAACCAAGTGCCCAACCAGCCAAGCACAGCTAAACAGTTGCAAAAAAGACAAGAACGGCTAAACTCTGGCAGCCCACATACTACCCTAGTAGTAAAAAATCAGCAAGGTGTTTCTCAAAGATTGACCTCAAGAGTGGCTACCATCAAGTTCGGATTTTTTAAGCTGACATCCCAAAGACAGCTTTTCGAACAGATCGAGCTTATTACGAGCTCGTCGTCATGCCCTTTGGTTTGAAGAATCCACCACCAACATTCAACAAGATGATGTCACGGGTATTTGTAGAGTATATTGGGATGTGCCTGTTCATTTTTCTCGATGATATCCTTATCTTTTTCGCTATAGCCGAGCAGCATATTAAGGATGTGCGATGTGCCCTACGGTTATTAACGTGATAACCAGCTATACCTCAACGCAAAGAAAAGTGAATTCAGCTTGCTGGAAATTCAGTATTTGGGCTACATCATTAGTCCTCAAGGGATTCGATTGGACCCAGAGAAGATTCAAGCGATCACAAGTTGGGCTGTCCCACGACGGCTTAGGAGATCCGATCCTTTGTGGGTTTGTGTCAAGCATACAGCTCACACATGGATGGTTTCTCGACACACGCAACCCCTCTTACAGATTTACTCAAGGGGTAAAAGACACGCAGATAAAAAGTTCAAGTCATAGGCAAAGCTATGGAGGCCTTCAATGACTTGCAACGGTTGGCCACGACAGCTCTAGTTATGAAGATCGCCTCTTGGGATGATCCGTTTCTGGTAATCACAGATGCTAGCAATGTCGCCATCAGGGCAGCTTTACAGCAAGAAGATAGGCCCGTGGCATATTACAGCAGAAAGCTTAATGATGCTGAACAAAACTATTCAATTTATGATAGAGAGCTCCTCGGTGTTATCCAAGCATTAAAACATTGGAAACCTTTCTTATACGGACGGACTTTCACGATTAAGACGGATCACCAAGCAAGCCCTTAAGTGGCTTCAGACAATGCCCAGTGCACAATGGAGCAATCGGCAACAGCGGTGGAGCCAGATATTTTAGCAGTTTGGGAGAATGATCGAGTACATCCTCGGCAAAAACAAACTCGGAAAGGTTTCATCCAGACCATTGAGCAAGCCACTGTGCTCAAAATCAAAGGAAAGGATCTTGATAGCATGAAGGCACAATACGCGGAGTCAGCAGAGTTTGGCACACAGTTCCAGTTAGTCATGACGCTTGCTCCATGCCATTACTCATTAGAGGACGGTTGTCTTTTCTATAAGAAAAGATTATTTGTACTTAAAGACAAACGGCAGTTGCTTCTTCATGATGCCTATGACGCCCTTACCGGTGGTCACAGAGGTATCAACGAGACTTTGGAGAAGTTAGAGTGCTATTTCTATTGGCCAAAGATGCGGAAGGACGTATACGGTTATGTTCAAAATTGTCAAATATGCCAAAAGGTCAAGGCTTCCCACAAGAAAGCGGCAGGCTTACTTATGCCATTGCCTATCCCCAACCCTTTTCAGGACATACGTATGGATTTTGTGGGGCCACTTCTAGCATCCGCAGGTACGCATAATACTCAATGTCTTACTATTGTTTGTCGCTTTAGTAAATATTATATGCTTATTCCCTGCAAACAAACGGCCAATGTTGAAGATGTAGCTCGTTTGTTTATCAAGTATTGGTATCCCATTGGAGGGTTGTCAAAGACCTTCATATCCGATAGGGATTGCAAGTTTATGTCTAACTTTTGGTGAGGCTTTTTGAAATCATATTGTTATGATGCTCAGGAAAAATGGGAGCAGTTTCTTCTGAAGGACAAATTGATGTATGGGTGTGTGCGCCTATGGGCTAGGAGTTCTATGCTAGGAGTGTGTGAGTGTAGGTGTGCTAGAGTAGAAGGTTCCATTAGGTGTGATTGAGACAATCAGGGAGTCATTATAGGATCTAAGGATTCCATCCTGAGATCATTGATGATGTCATAGATGTATGCTCTCTTACCTATATATTGGGCATTCTCCATGAATAAAGTGCTCATTGTGATTCATCTCTTGCCTCAATCGGGTTCTAGCCTATCGGGTTGCACTGGTTTCAACATCGGTAGCTCTGGTGGTAGTTTGACTGATGAGCCGGGAAGATAAATTGTTGAACATGTGGTATCAGAGCTAGCTTACAAGCCTCTATGAGCCTAGTCTAGAATTCTACCTCTAGGACCCTAGATTCCTTAAGATTCCTCATCTTCCCCAAATGAAGGTTTCTCTTCCACCTTCCTTCCTGAAATGCCTTAAGCTTATTCTCCACCTACATGCCACCATTGCCCAAGCCCTCTTTGCTGTAGCTTCCCCTCACTAGGGCGCACTTCCACTCTGGAGGAATTTTGAATGTAGTCCTTCTACAGCCTGCCTTCATCTACAGTCCGCGCCATTTCTGCAAATTTCGCCTGCTGGAGCCATGTCTTGACAAATGCTCTGAGCTGCTGCTGGGCGACCTTATGAGCTAGTTGCTGATGAAGTTTGAAGGCAAATGGTCCACTAAATGAGGCATACTGACGGAAAAACCAGTAGGAATTGGAGCTTTTAGCTATGCCAACTTGATGCGTTTTTTTTCTCAAGCTTGGTACTGGCTATTCTCCATCAATAGACCTTTCATTGCGCATTAAATGCCCTCAAAGAGCTGCTCTCATCTGGCTGAATTTGATCCTCCAAGGTTGCTTTGTTTTCTGCAAGCATTTTTGACAGCTCTTGAAGTTTGATGCTAAAGTAAATGCTAAGTTGATGCTTGAGGTATGAAGTGGGACTAAAGTACAGTTCAGAGAATGCTCTTTCAGTTTGAAGTTCAGTTGGCGTTGATTTCTTGTCAAAATGCCAAGTTCTCAATGCCCTTCCAATGCTAAGCATTTGAAAAAGACTACAAGAAGGACAAAGTACAAGGTAAAGAAGACCCTAGTTAAGAGAATTTGGGAGAAGCCAATCGGTTATGCATATGCCAAACAACTAGGTTTTTTTGGTTTTTTATCTAGCAATTTGCATATATATGGTGAAGGTGATTTCTTTGTTTAGAAGACTAATCTTTTGTAAAGGAATTAGACACTGCCATTAAATTGGTAAGACCTTCCCAAATGGCCTCCAAAATCAAGATAGATAAGGTTGAGGGAGAGGGTTTTCATACT
Source organism: Dipteris shenzhenensis (assembly GCF_047967505.1). NCBI lineage: Eukaryota > Viridiplantae > Streptophyta > Polypodiopsida > Gleicheniales > Dipteridaceae > Dipteris > Dipteris shenzhenensis. The sequence goes on along the minus strand of NC_141605.1, from coordinate 33,256,719 downwards.
TGGCAGATCAAACTGAAATTTATCATCATGAAAAAGGGGATCTGTAATCTGGCTAATGGAAAAGAAAAGAAACCATAACCTCCTACAATTCCTCCTCAGCCCCCTCTGAACAGCCCGGCACTCACCCCCAGTGGCCCTCTGACCAGCCTCAGCCTTTGGCATCAGTTCAGCCCTTTGGGAAGGTGTTCACGCAGCGCATAAGACAGGGAGTTGGGACAGCGAACGGAGTAAGGTTTGGGGTCTGTTTCAGCAGCTCTTTTCAGTCTTTTACAGTTTTACACAGCTCATTCTCAGCTCTTTATTTTAGTCATCTCTCAGCTCTCTTATAGGATCTCTCACTCCTAGCTTTCACGCTCACTCACGCAGTAACCGTGCATTCGGGTGGACAGCACAAGCCTCTCTCTTGCCTTGCAAAAGCGTCCTACATCGTTAGTGTGGACAGCATCAAGGTCTCAGTATTGGTCGGCGTTACCTCTCAGGTCTTTGGGTCTGCTCTACGTGTGCACAATGAGCTCTTCAAAAGCGCGTTCCGTGCTTTCTTGAAGAGTGTTCTTTGTATTTCTCAATTTTCCAAGCATAAAGCGAATTCTCCCTTGATTGGGGGAGGGGCCCCTCACTGGGTACAGGGACCCAATTGGTTGTAAACTCTACTCTCTCTCTACCCTCATCTCCTTTCTCTCTCTTTGGTGTACAATGCTAATTCCTCGCTAAAGGTGTAAAGAAGGTCTTGCTGTGAATTACACGATCAGATTACCGTTGCATGTTACATGATTTTAGAGTCCTGTGCCAAAAATAGCAAATTTTAATTGCACCACTCTTTTGTTCCTCTGTTGAACACACTGATCCTAGGAACTAATTGCCTAGTAATTGGCTTGCACGTTCACAATTTCCAAGGGTCCACCAGGAATTTTTATTCCAAGTCCTGCACATGTGGCCAGAATTCCATGGCCCATAGGCCCAAGGCAGTCACGCAAATTAAGGGAGTCGTGAATCAGAATCCCCATAAATTCATGTCCTCCTGACATTTCTCGTGTTATAATTTTATTTCTTCTTTCCCCTATTGTTGTCTCTTGGTCTACTTTAGAGTTCTTTTCTAGGGGCTTAGTCATTGTGTGGTGGGAGCAAGAGCTAGCTATTTTGATACGCTCTTCCCTCTCCTTTTGTGTATGTGTGTGGGGGGGGGGTCGAGTTGAGTAGTGTGGGTAGGTGTAGTCAATGCTCTATCTATTGTTTGTGCAAAGAAAAGTAAATTTTTATAATATACCAGATGTGGTAAAGATGGATCTCCTAAAGACATTGCAAGTTTGGTGTGGTACTGCCAAAGAGTGTCATTGAATTGATGCCTTTCTTAGGGTTGGACAGTCTTATGGGAAAACCATCAAGGATTATTTTTGTTTTCGTAGCACCAATGATACCTCTTTTTGGCAAAGCTAGTAAGAAAGCTTTGATACAGTAAAGGAGGTAGTGACCCGGGCTGTTATGTTAAAGGTACTTAGTCCTTGTAAACAAATTATTTTAGAAATTAATGCAAATTGTCATATAGTAAGAGGAAGAGCCATGAGTTTTTGAAAGCAAGAAGCTTCCATTGTCTCAAAGAAATTGACATCTCATGAAAATGATGTGTACGCTATGGTCCACGTTTAGAAGGTAATGGATTTATTATTAGTATGGTTCAGAATTTTATGTAGACATTATCAGTAAGGGAAAGTCTTGTGTGGATATTGAGCACAATACTTGCCAGTCCTTTTGTGAACAGTAGCCTTGTTTGTTGCCAGAATTTGAGCTCAAATATGATTACAAAAAAGCTAGGGAATTAAAGTCATGTGTCATGCATGACATTTGTTTCACATATGAGTTCTCTAATGATTGAAGTGGAAAAGGTTAGGTAGGTCCAGATTCTTTGTCTCAGCTAGAGTGATTGCCATGATTGTGGAAGATATTTTGATGAAGGCATAATTTGGCCAAGTTAGCAAATTTAGAGTCAATTTGGCTAGGGGCTGTTTAGGGCTAGAGAGGGCTAGGAGGCATATGTGGATAGGACGTCTGACTATATACATCCATCTCCACTCATTGTACTAGATGTTATATAGGCCCTCCCTAATCTACTCAGGCTCCTTGCTCCTTTCTCCCTTATCGATTGGTTCCATCCGATCCTTTCCCACGACACGATCTGCACGTGTTCTAGATGGGAAGATGCCCCAAAACCCTTGGTTCGATGATGAGTGCAGAGAGATGAGACCCCACCTTACACGTGAGCGAGCACTGGGTCACTTGACTTCACCAGAGGCACAACGGATCTCACGTTGAGTGACACGGCGTAAGAAGCGGGCTTTCCTCTTGCACAAAATGGATGAGGTGATCAGCTCCTTTCGCAGAGGAGACCCTACTACGGGATGGAGGCTCTTGTCGGAGGGGAAGTCACCCACCCCCATCACAGATCTAGCAATCTTGCATACATATGCATGCTCCCTATATGAAGTCCCAGGTCAGGTAGTACGTGATATGTCCTCTATGCCCAGACCCACTACATGTTATTTGTTTACTGGGCAGAATGTATGAGCTGCCCTTCTTCGGCTTCATAACCGGATTTCACTAGATCATGAGGGACTACGCACTGAGCATTTTGCGCATGGGCAAGAGATCTTGACCCCGATCCTAGCACAGCTATTCAATCATGTCGTATGCCATGGCTTCCCACCTACCTGGAGCACCACCACCATAGTACCGATGCACTAGGCTGGTGATTCTATGGACATTGGAAACTACCGCACTCTTATGATTGGCCATACTTTGGCTAAGATATATGGGTCGGTACTAGAGATGGAGATCAGCAGCCCCACAGAGGGTCACGGGAAGAGGGCACTTGGTCAGGCAGGTATTCATAGACAACACTCCACCTTGAACGAAGTTTTCACCTTGAGGGCTATTGTTGTGGAGGCGAAGTCGAGGCATCAAAAAGTCTACACTTGCTTCGTAGTCTTTCGTAAGGCATTTGATACTGGCCCACGCTCTCGCCTGATTAGGAGGTTACAGAGTTGCAGCTCCTAGAGATCATGATTTGGGAGGGTCATGAGTCTATATGAGTCCGTCAGAGGGAGGGTACGTGCCCCCATCCACCAAATTGTACTGAAAGGGGGAAAGTCTATCCATCTGAATGCCGTGACTACTAAGCCACGTGGATATCCTTGCATACCCTGCCATATCAACACCGCTCTCTACTAGTCGCCTAGAGGACTCTAATGCTAACCTCGGTAATCTCCACTGGGGTAAGGCCCAGAGTCTGTGGAGGAATGTCACTATGTGAAAGATGGCATCAACCTAGAGAGGGGTCATAGCGAACTTTGCCTGTATAGTCTGATGGGGAAAGTCTGATGGGGAACTGAGGGTTTACTCCAAATCATCTTGGATCCCATAGTCACCTGTAGGCTCTCAAATCTCCACCACTTTGTCGCTGAAATATTACTCCCCAAAAAAGGTGCTGCATACATGGCAGTTGGTCTCACTAGAGTGTCAAAAAGCCAACCCTTTGTCGAAGGGTCTTGGAAGTGTGCCTGGAAGCATCGCCTCTCTAGTCGGGCGAGAGCACCCTGGCCTCGTGTGCGTCGTGCCATACCTGCATGGATCATCGAGAAATCTGGTCCGGTGAACACTATCCCCAAATATGTGTAAGACTGCACTATCTCCACAAGCTCGTCATGGTATGTGAAGCTCTGGTGACGGGACATTGCTCGCGAGGTATTGAAGATCATAACCTTGGTTTTCCCAAGGTTAACTGTCAAGTCTCTCTGTCTACAGAACATCTCCAAAGCCTCTAGATGTTTCTACAGTCCCTTTGCTGAGGATGATATGAGGACCATGTCATCGGCGTATAGCAATATTTGTACCATGAGGTCAGCCAGAAGCGAACCCTCTCCACCTAGGCGATCGACAAAAGAAGTTATCTCATCGATACAGAGCCCAAAAAGAGTCGGTGATAGGGGGCAACCTTGTTTTACTCCAATAGTTCTCTCAACCCAGTTTGATAGTTCTCCTGCACCACCCGAGATGAACCCACAAGATGAGATTAACCATATCATATGGTTGGACCTCCTCCAGCTCCATACATCTAGGGCTTTGGGGGGGCAGGAGTTCTCCACCAGGATCCATTTCTACCAGAGGGTCTCAGAGCATGGTCTTGTCATCAGAGCTCAGTATCTGGAGGATAGGAGAGTCTCACATGCACTGAGGATCACCATCGGTCAATTGCGAGTCTCATCACATCGCTGCGGATTGAGGCAAGGAGAGCTGCAAGCATACTCAGCAGAGGACTTCCACATTATGCCAAATGGAGGAGATTGAGACGGAGGAGCATTTTCTATGTGTCTGCCCAGTCTATTATGAGATCTGAGGACGATATCACTGCCTCTTTCAGGAGGGTCATGGCCTTGGTCCACTTACATGGCTGATCCATTTTCACGATCAGGTTTGTGTTGGGCTCTCTCTGATTGAGATGCGACGATGGAGAGACACATTGATGCGACAGACCAGGGAGCAGCAGGGACTAATGCCACAGGTCACCGAGATCGATAGATCATAGACTTTTCTTATAGAATTCTATGCATTTGAGTCAGCTGTCGATGAGGTTGGGAGAGAGGAGCTTGATGAGATGAGAGCATCATGGATTAGCAGTGGGAGTGTCCACCACGATGCTGCCAGATGAGGCACACACACTCTGCGTGCAACACGGAGAGGGACCATAGCACGCACGATCGAGGTTCGGTCTATCTCAGCCCTCCTCAGAGGTGACCGCTAGAGACGAGGTATCACCCTTGATTTAGCTTAGGGATTGAAGAGAAAGAAAGAAAGAAAGATGTAGTAACATCTACAAGAGGCCTCGCGGGCCTATGAGACAAAGTACAAGCCAAAAAGTAACTCATACAAGCCACATAGGGTTGAAGCAAAGGGTTCACTAAGACCCTTGCTGAAAGCTAAAGTGCTAAAATGCTAAACTAGTGAATCAAGTGTCCAAATACTAGAGTAGCAAAAGCAAAATATTAGAGAAAGTATCAAATGCTCAGAGCTAGTACTCCTAGTACATGCTCAGGTTCCGTATATCCAGGTAACCTCCCTACCCTCTCTCTCCTGTGCATTCTCATCCTTGCATGTTTGGGTGCATCCCTTATATTGTTATCGGAGCTCTTTCTTAGGACTGTGTCTCTTTCTTTCTTCTCAAGCCCGAATCACTAGCTTTTAGCTTTTCTCCACTCTTTTAGATATCCTTATCCTACAACGATAACGGGCAGACAAACAATGTTGGATTTGATTTGCATATCAATGTTTCTTCAAGACAGCAAATACTACTTCATGAGGAGGGCCTTCTAGGCTTCGTTCTCGGATTTATTTAAGAGGTAGAGGGGAGGCGTTTCAAGCTCCAGTGAAACTCACCTTTGGGTAGCCTTCCCTAGAACCGTTTGTCATTTGTATTCATTAGAAGGTGGGACATTATCAGGCACACCCCCTCATTTGTCATTCGTTCTCATCAACTTGAGGGGCATCGTTGTCAGGCTTTGGGCACCGCCAGCTAGTTGGAGGGTGTCACCACTATCTAGCCCACCATCTCGTGTTGCTTCTAATGGTGGACCCTCATTAGCCATTGCTCAGATTTAACCCAACCCCTTTTGCCGTGAGACCTTTCTATGGTGAGAATCTCCCTCTTAAATGTTCTATGCCATTATCCAACATATATCTGATGGCTGTCATATGCAACCATTCTCTTAAAAGAGCTTCTGTTTTGTTCCCGCTGGATACTTAAAGCTGCATCAAGGTCAAGAATAATTGATGTCCAAAGCCTTTTTTGTGAGATGGTCTATTGGTGGAGGAATCTTTTAGCATAAGGCGGAGAATATTGCTTCGCCGAATTGGGTAATCTTGTACACAAATGAAACTAAAAGGGTAACTCGCCTTTTGCATTAAACAAATGGAACTTTTTCTATCGTTTTCAAAATAGTTATGACACAATATCACTACATATTTCAGAAAGGAAAACGTGTGCTAAAAATATTCCTGAATTCCAGATAAATTTTTGTCAAATGTTCATAAAATTCAGTAGTTATTTCAAGAAGAGTAGATTTTAAGAGGAGTAGAATATGCCCATAGCCTTATGTGTTGATTATGTTGGCATTTAGGCCTCTATGGTATAGAGAAGCAGAGGTTTACTTCTTATTGCCAATTCGCATTTAATGCTATGAATTTCAATGTTCCATGTCATAGCTTGAGGGGTTAGCTGACAAATCAAGGTCAGTCTATGCTTATTGAGATTTATGATGGGCTTGCCTCATCAGTGTTTTTCATATTTGGGTAGGACAAGGTTTCTGTTTGCAATATGCTGGACTTACCAAATTTCTAACAGCGCTTTAAATTAGTATTGGCATGCTTAAAAGTCGTGATCATTGTAACGATAAAACTTGACTATTTTGTTTACTATATCTCATTCTGTCCTTGGACGAAGCTGAATGGGAGTTGCACTTCCCACTTGAATCAGGGTGGGTTTGGGATTACAGCTTGTGAGACCATAATCAACACTCTAGTAGATGCATACTCTAGAAGCTCTCGTCTAATGTGCAGGGGAGGCCTACACTTTAGAAACACATTCACACATCAATAGTTGAGTGTCAAGGCTTTGGCAACTTTGTTTTTGGAGGTTGATGTCTTTCAAGGAGTCTTTATGGCACTCATAAAGCAAGGTTTTTACACTTGCTACTTTAATATCTCTTTCATCCTCGAGAGAGGGGGAGCGAGCGAAATCCGACCGCCCAGCTATAGCAGCTAGGTTCGATGTGAGTTCCATCCACACGGGGCGGGGTTTATTATTGGTTATGCAATCGACTCTTTGGAAATATGTGAAACTGCCTGTATTGATACCAGTTGTAGCCCTAGCACCGTGTTTTAGAGGCTTGAGAACATATGGTAGTGAAAAAACAAGTCAGTGGACTAGTTGTGTATAGTTTTAATTCTGAAGTGGTTTTTGGGATGCATTATTGTACAGGTCGGAAACTGAAGGAGACTTCGACTCCTGGGCCTCGACCTCCAAAACCAATCGAAATTTACGAGTTTGAGGGGTTTGTATTCCAATACCTTCGAATCTATGCTGGCCATTGTAAAGCCTATGCTAAGAATGATGTGGCAATTGGGAAGATGAGACATTCAATTCAAATATAATTACATGGAAGTTTTCAATGCCTGATGGTACAGGAATGAATAACTATAATTGTTCTTGTGTTTCTTTTGGGGATATATCCTTGGTTGACTGTTGCTGAATTCCACAGCTGCCCCTTTTGTCGTAAGGTAACCAACTTTTTCTTTTTATCTCTGACGGAATATTATAAAGAAGTCATAAAATTGATGAATAAGAAAACCAGGACGGATGCAATTTTAAAACATAGTTTCAAGTGCTTCTGAGGCAGAGGGATTGAATGGCCTCTACTTTCTGAAGTAATATTGTAATGTACTGTGGAACCAGGTGCGAGAGATCATATCTGTATTGGACCTGGATGTAATATATTATCCTTGCCCTAAAGATGGGCCAAACTTTCGACCCAAGGCAATTGAGCTTGGAGGCAAGAAGCAGTTCCCATACTTGGTATGCTTGCAACTCAAAGACAACCAAGAAAAGGAAGTCATTATCTATGTGAGACAATTACATATTCATGGTCTTGTTTCTAGAAGCTTGTAAGTGATTAGTCCTTTTTTGTATGCTGAATTGTTTGTGGATATAGATCAAGATGATGTGCCGACTGTGGTTGTGTGAATTAATGATTGATTTGAATGTGTCAACTAGGACATTGGGGCATTGTTATATGAACCATCGTTTGTCAACATATGGAAGTGGGTTTTTGACAGGTAGATCCCAACACAGGAGTTGCAATGTATGAATCAGACGATATCATCAAATATCTAGTAGATAAATATGGTAACCTGAAACTTTTATTTTCCTTACTCTGCATGAGATCAATATTGATTTATTCTTTCTCACTGCGGGTGGAGATCATACTTGACCATGAAATTGCACCTTGGAAGCAGTCAAAATACTAGAACATAGAGCACAACTGTATTTAGTGCATTTTAGACGTCTGGACACACAGGAAAAACTACAGTGATGGATCACAGAAATCTGATAAGCACTCACAATGAATGTAAGGTGAATATTGACTAAATAGGGAAAGATGAGTTAGTAACATCTAGCCAAATACAAGGCCAATTGAAGTCTGAAAGTTGCATAGTCTGTGGAACACCAAGGGCAAGTTTCTATACTCAATCTAAGCAGAAAATTCTTACATGCAGTTTAAAAATTTGTTTAAATAAAAGTCTATTATAGAGGGATGCAATGTTGTAAGCTCCAATTCAGATACTCAATCTAAGCAGAAAATTCTCACATGCAGTTTAAAAATTTGTTTAAGTAAAAGTCTATTATAGAGGGATGCAATGTTCTAAGCTCCAATTTAGAGAATCCATTTCTAATATTTTGATTTGTTCACTTTTGAACAAGATTTACAGCAACAGCTCAATCCTTTCAGCATTTTAGTAAGACTTCAGAGATGCTCTTGAAATTTGTTACATATTTTCTCCTGCTACTATCTATAAGAATACTCCATGTCCAATACACTATCAACACAAATATGCTCCTAAGTGTAAACCCCATTGGCGATACATCAGGAGACTGATTGATGCAATCTTACCCATTAATTTTGACAGACTAACTGAATTCCAATAAATCCTATTATATGAAGGTTAAAAGATTAAATATTCACTGTTTTTGTTAAATTATAGACAGCACTGCACATGTCATGGGATCGTGATTTTTGTAACCATGACTACTTTCGTGACTACTTTGGCTTTGGGGGGACGAGCCTAGGGGAAGTGAAAACTTCCTAAAGTACCTAGTAATGGTTCAATCCCTATGTGCACCCACTAGGCCCAAGTGCTAGACCAAGGCAAGGAAAAGAGGGGTCTAAATGTTGGGCCCAAGGAAGGCTAAAGTGTGTCATTGGTCATTGGAATCTGATTATATTTCAAAACACACACATGTGATAACACATAAAACAAGAAGAGAGAGCCTGAGATTGGCGACACATCTTATGACAAAAAAAGTATCTTTATTTACCCGAAATGACATGACTCTGGTCTTCCTGCTCACTCCTACCGGATTTGTCACAGGTTACAATGATCAGACCAACACATGAGACTCCTACAAACCTCTAAGAGCAGCTGCTTGACACGAAAACTACATGAAGAGAAGAACTAAGACGACTCTCATCAGCAAGAGTTGCTCAGACAAAGAGAGAGAGCTTGAAGTTCAACGGTTGTAGATATAGAATTCTCAACCGCCATGTTCAAGAACCAGCCCCACTGATTATCATGGAGTCAAAATACTAAATGGGGCAAAGAAACACTGTGAGAACAGACCTTGTACATGTTCACATTATCAATACAGGGGGAATTTGTAAGATGTTAGTGTCGACACCTTACCCAAAGGGCACTTTTAACCCTAGTTAAGGATTTCCCCCCTTGGGCTAGTGAGGGCTTTTATTTTGGTTTGAGAGTACATCACCCTAAGTTTTGTTGTACTGTAATCACTCTTTTGCAATAGCAACAACTCGTTTTGCTTCACTCCTGCTCACTCCACTCTCAATCCTTCCCCCATTTTGGACAAGTGAGAATGACAACTAGAACCAAAGAGCAAATAATCAGACAAAGCCATATGTGAAATGGTTTCACCCCATTACTAACAAAAAGCATACTCTTATTTGACCTCACAAAGCTATAGTATGATTGTCAGATATTTACAACACCTACATAAATTACTAGCTCCTAACTTTAGTGCACGATGCCCTGCGTTCATCCTCAAGGGTACCTCAATGACTACATACAATAGGGTCTCCTATGGTATATATTTATAGAAATATCGCGGTGCTGCCTTAGTCTGCTCATATATTCCCCTCGGTTGGTGGATTGATGATTGTAAATCCAACTTGTTACGTTCCTTTGGAAGATTAAGGCATGGACACAACATGATTGTCTAAGGTCTTTTGTTTCAAGGATATCACATTCTGTCGTAATTCTTATATTGGACTACAGGAACTGAAGAGTGGTCTACCAAAGTGAACATTGAAATCCTTTTACATCTTTTCATGCCTTCTCATTTATTTTCTTATGGAAGCTTATTGACTCTTTACATTTAAAAGGTCTTGCTTTATTCCTTAAGGTGTAAATATAACTTGATAATATTGATATGGAGTCAACGTGAGAAAGAAAGAAAAAGAAAGAAAGAAAGTTTATAAAAGTCTTCGGGAGACCGTGAAGGTCTATGAGACTAAAGATAACTGATACAATGAGCATAACGGTGGTGGTCTCAAAACGGGCCAACCAACCGTTTCTACAGAAAAAGAGGTTATGAAGGACTATGTGTCTAGTCCTGATACAAAAAATATATGTGTCTACCTCCAGATGATACAGAGAAGAAGAAGGGGGGGGCACAAAAAAGTGGGGCAGAGGAGGGAGATACAGTATACATGTGCAGGTGGTGATCGTCAGAGACCAGTCATAGAGGGATCATCAAATGGGAACTCGGAAAAAACCCTGCGATAGATGATTGGCCTCTGACGTCACGCGGCCTAGTCGAGCTCGGTCGTCGGGGGCGGCGGGTGGCCCTGTGGATGAGGGCAACGGTAACCCCAGTGGGCAGAGACGAGATGTCATGGACCTGGATGTGTGAATCTGTCCGCTAACGCAACTGTCGTGACTCTGGCTCTCGCTCACGTCCGCGTCGTCGGCTAGACTGAGAAGAGGCATCCTGTGGCTGAAAGAAGTCAGTGATAGGCCGCTGGATATCCTCACGATGTGTGTGCTGCTCGTGTCGCCGTGCTCGGAGAGAAGTATCTCGGTGGTGGGTCATCTCATGTAAGAAAGTGGCAAGGCACCGCTGATCCGGGAATTGTAGCATGTGTGAGAGGGAGCCGAATCCGTTGCGGAAGAGGCAGTGGTATCGGCCTCGAATGGCATAATAGATAGGACATCTGAGAGCAAAATGCTCCTCCGACTCGATCTCCTGTAAGTCGCAAAGTGGGCAAAGGCGGTCCTCTCGTGGGATACCCTCTGCGCGTCCACTCTCGATCCGTAATCGGTGTGACGAGACCCTAAACTGACCGAGGGAGATCCGGAGCGCATGTGGTAGATGAAGTTGTGTGTAACCCGGAGGTGTGATGAAGCCCTCCTGTGAGAACTGGAGGCAGTGTCGGCGGTAGAAGTCGAGCTTCACAGGAAGCTCGGAGTGAAGAAACCATGTCCGCCAGGTGTGGAGCTGGAGCAGATCCGCCCGAATGAGCCGGTTGACCTCCTAGTCAGTGGGGGAGAGGGGAGATGGTGGAGCGTCGAGGCTGTACTGAAAAGGAGGCAACCGGTCTAAGTCGAGGCCCAGTCGGGTGAACCAACTGGAAAGACGACTGTACCAGCATCGCTGGTCCCCATCGACGGATAAGGCCATAGAGGAGGATAGGGCTAACCAAGGTAGGCGGAGGCGGCCGTTAGCGGAGGAGCCAAAATCTTTGACTCTGTGGAGGTAGGTGATAGCCTGAAAAGCCGCATCAAGCTGTAGGGGTGAGGCGCCGAACTCTGCTATAATGATCTGGTGTGGTACCGATGGTTTGCTACGGGAGCATCCGAGCAAACATCAGTATCTGCAGGCGCTCAACTCGAGCCCACTCTGTGTCTGAAAGGTCGACTCCCCACCAAGGGCTACCATACATGCCTGCTGGGCGGACCAAAGAATAAAAAAGGAGAGACTTGGTCCGCGGGTCCTGGAAGTGGGAGTGGTAGCACTGTCGCTCCAGCCTGGCAAGAGCAGCGTATCCCCGGCTGATCCTGGCCTGCATGGCCGGGCGCATTGTGAAGATCGGGCCTGAGATGACAACGCCCAAGTATGTGTAGGAGTCAACTATCTCAACAGGGTCGCCGGCGAAGAGGAACTGCTCTCGGTGCATAGCGGGTCTGGAAGTGTTGAAGATCATCACCTTGGTTTTCCCAAGGCTGACCTTTAAGTCATGTGTATCACAGAAGGCCTGAAGTCCATCCAAGTGTCACTGAAGACCAGTAGCAGAAGAGGATAGTAGTATTACATCGTCTGCGTATAGGAGAATCTGGATGGCAGTCCCCGCAAGAGAGCAGCCTGCACCTCCGAGTGTCCTGATGGTGGTCTCGAGCTCGTCGATGTAGAGGCCAAATAGAGTCGGTGACAAGGGACATCCTTGTTTGACTCCGATAGTGCTCGTGATCTCTGGGGTCCAGCTGGTGCCACCAATCCTGACCTGCCCCGTCACCCGCTCATAGAGAGCTACTACTGCCCAGATAATCGCCGAGTCGCAGCCTAACTCCTGCAGACGTCTGATGAGTCGGGCGCGGGGAACGGTGTCGAATGCCTTGCGGAAATCCACAAAGCAACAATATACTCTTTGTCTCCTGTGTCTGGCCTCCTCAATAATCCCTCTAAGTGTAAAAATGTGATCGTAAGTCGAGTGATCCATCCTGAAGCCGGCCTGTCCGGATGCCCTGAGCCCTGGATCTCTGCGCGAGCACTGACCTCGCCATCTAACACTGATGCATAGATCTTGGACATAACATGTCCAACCATGATGGTCCTGTAATTCCCTGGATCCATGGGATCTCCTGTTTTGTGGATGGGTGTGATAGTGTTCAGGGTCCAGGCTTTGGGGAACCCGTGACAGACAGCTTCATTGAACAGCGTTGCCAGGATGGGGGCTAGAGTTTTGATGCCGTAGGCAACAAACTCTGTGCATAGGCCCTCATGATCCTTAGCTCGACCGTTATGAAGCTTATGTGTTGCGTGGGTGACTCCCTCGGTTGTGAAGAGGATACAAGAAGTGGGGCGGGGGGTGGCTGAGAGGTCGGGGGGGGCTGATCAGGGATATCATAGAGTGTGCGTGCGTAGGTGTGCCAGATGGAAGTGTCTGTGAGGGGGGAGGGGGATCGGCGTTCTAGGAATTTCCTCCAGAAATCCTTGGAGTTGCTACTAAACAGAATGTTTAGTAGCGTATCCTCATTCTGGCGCAGGAAGGCTAGCTTCTTGCGACGGACTAGTCGACGATAATCCCTGGTGAGATCTGGGTTGGCCCTAGCGTTTCGCTGGGTTGTGAGTCGGAGTGTGCGGCGTAATGCTTTGCACTCGTCATCATACCATCTGTTGCAAGGGGTAGAGCCAGCGGGTGGAGGGCGGGTGGACCGGGCAGTGGAAGGAAAGATGTGGCGGGCTGCATTGTGAAGGGAGTGGGTGATAAGGGTGGCTCGGTGATCTAGAGAGGGTGTGGTGCCTATGTGTCTGAGGAGGGAGGCTAGGTGGGCTGAGTAATCAGGTGAGAGGTTATGATCGAAGTGTATATCATGATAGGTAGTATAGTGCGGGGTGTGGTTGGGGGGGGGCTCAGGACGCAAGTATATGAAAGAAAAGGTAAGTGTGATCGGCTCCTGGGGGTAAGGGTGCAGTGCGGAAGTCAGTGATCTGTGAGGTTAAAGCAGGAGATCCCAGAATATAGTTGACGACACTGGCTCCTCCGCCATGTGGGAAACATGTGAAACCAGAGGAGGCAGGCCATCGATCTATTCCATTGTAGATGACCAGATCATGTATACGTCCAAGGTCCAAAAGAGCCTGCCCATACCCAGTAACGGGAGCGCGACTGTCGGCCGAGGAGCGAGGGAAACCCGAGTCCTCTGTGTCCATCTCAGGTAATAGGACCGGATCTGAGTGGAAATCCAGGAGTGATGTCTGACGTGCACCTGTCCTTGCGTTGAAATCCCCAACTAGGAGGACCTCTCCGCGTCTGGAGAAAGAAGGAGAGCAAGAGTGAGCTGAATGTAGATCACTCAATAGTGGACTGAAATGAAGTGAAGTACAAAAAAGGGATGAGTGGTTTTGTCTAAGTGACAAAACCCTATCGAATCACTAACCGTAGTTAGGGAGAAAAACCTCTATGAGGGAAAACTGCCCCTAACCCACTTATTACATTACATTGGCCACTGCCTAGAATATAATAACACCCCCTTGCAGTGCCAATGTGGTGTACAAGGTAGTGATCAATCACCAAAAGGAGGTAAGTTTAGGGCACTGCGAAATGCCTCAAACTTCTCACGTGGAAGTGGTTTGGTGAAGATGTTTGCAACATTGTCATGTGTTGACACATAGATCATACTGATCTCCCCTGCATGCAACTTCTCTTTGACATAATGATAATGAACATCATTGTGCTTCGTGCGAGCATGAAACACAGGATTCTTTGCCACTGCTATAGCACTCTGACAATCAATAAGAGACGAAGATCAGCGAACAAACGTCGCAGCCAAACACATTCAACTGTCGCTGTGAAAGTTGCCCTGTACTCAGCTTCACATGAGGAAGTAGCCACTGTAGATTGCTTCTTGCTCAGTCAAGAAATGCAAGCTTTGCCCAAAAAGAAACAATTACCACTAGTGGACTGCCTGGTATCATAGTCTCCAGCCCAATCTGAATCACTATAAGCATGCCTCTGCAAGTCACCCCCCCTGGGAAACATCAAGCCAGAAGACGTTGTGCCTTGCAAATAACGGAAGATACGTTTTACAGCCTGCCAATGTGTTGTCTTTTGGAGTGTATATATATCTGCTCACCTGAGATACTGCATACTGAATATCGGTCCATGTATTGCACAAGTATATGAGGCATCCAAAAGCCTGGCTATAAAGTGTGACATCCACTGATTCACCTGCATCATACATAGTAAGCTTCAGCCTTGGCTCCATGGGAGTGGCTATAGGCTTACAATCATGCATGTTGAACCTATCCAAGAGCTTCTGCAGATACTTGGATTGAGACATAACGATGCCACGCTTGTCATCACAATGTAAATATTCTAAGTCAAAGTATAGTTGACCATTTATCTGATCATAATTAAGGAGTGTTCATATGTGTTAATTATGGTCAAAGAATTGACTACGGTCAAAGATAGTTGACTCTGGTCAAGTAAGCCTGACTTCGGTTGGGGAGACTTGGTTTATTATCAAGAAGGTTAACTGCGGTTAACCAAAGAACCACAGAGCGGAATACGGTCAGAGAGTGTTGACTTCGGTCCATGAGACTTGGCATGCGCTAAGAGGGCTAACTACAGTCAACCAAGTTGTTGCAACTTCGGTTGGAGAGACTTGGCCATAATTAAGGCGCCACAACCATTGGTCAAAGCTCCTTAATTACGACCAAGAGGGTTGACTTCTCCGACCAAGAATTGTGTTCTATGTTTTGTTCACATGTTAATTCACTGGGGACCCCCACCTGTGACTAGGATTAGTTCACAATCTTTTATTTGAGCGCTAACAATTAATGGGTGCCATGGTGGTGCGCTTCAATAAATTGTTGCAGGTACTAGGAAGAGTTATTTTCCTAAGCGCAATGGAGCCTAACAAGAGTCTAGGAGGCGGTTCACGTGACCAAGTGCTTCGAAGACTCTAGAGTTGCCCTTAGTGGCATGTAATTAGGAAAGTAATGTAGAGTTTGACAAGTGGCTTGTTGCCAAGAAAGAGAACCTAAGAGCTCATGTAATGATTCATTTTCACGTTTGGATTTTGTATGAATAGCTTCCACGCTGAACTCATGTACTCCATTTTTCTCTCTGATGAATAAAAACCTTCGAGGGGGTCCAGCCCGACGATTGTCCTGGGCCCTAGTGTATCTATTGAGAGAGGGAGAGCAAATGAGAGTGTCTTTGTAGTCTCATTGGTATCAGAGCTTGGCTCCGCCTTCTTTTTGAAGGGGGTGACGATCTAAAGCTTAAAGGCTGTAAGGAATTTGGCTATAAGTAATTGCACCGTCTCAAATGAATGAAATCCTGAGCGAATCTGGTTTCAGCAGCACAAGCAATCGACGCAAGCACAAGCCACGGGATTTTATTTGGAGGTCTTGCCGTGAGCAGAAGACCTTGTCCATCGCATGGAGCTTTTGATGCTGTGCGTCAAGTTGCGAGTATAGATTATCAGCTGGCGTTGATTCGCTATTGCCAGTAAGGTCTAGAGAAGGAAGTGTATGGGTGTGAGCGCAACTAGCATTACAGTGTCCCAGTTCTCGTATATGCAGCGAATCTATGAGCGGACCTTGTAGACGGAAATTTGCCAGGTTTCGTATACGCGCGACAGTGACAGTGGATGGACAAAAGCAGTAGAGCCTAATCTGCCTTCACAGCCACCCTCATCCACATTTAAAACAACTAAATAGCACAATCACAAGGTAAAAGACATTCATTCAACATCCTTGTCTCTACACCCCTTTACATTCAATTCATACACTGGCCCCATTTCCTCCGGAGGCCTGACAACCTCAGAAAGAACCCAAAAATTACACAACTCAAGACAAGTGGTCTTCAGTATTGGACTTCCCTCAATAACTCACAAAGTATTCAGATTCATAACGCATCCAATCCCACAACTCACTGGACAACCACCCACATCAGAAATCTTATTATATCTTTCCCAAGGTCATCAATCAAGCACTAAAATGATACATCCCATCTCCTTCACATGATCATCCATAATTGCAGTTCCCCTACCACTCACACACCACCTTGATATTTCCTTCAACCACACAGTCGTGCTTTGAACTGATACAGCAGCTGGATTTGTTCATAGACCTCATCACCATGCAGAGCTATTGCCTCACAATCACACAAGTTTACATACATATTGCATAGCAAAACTCCATCAATACAGATGGCCATTTCCTTCTTCTTGTTAATACCTCAACCAACAGGCCAACTTTAGATAGTGCTGACTATGCAACCAGCATGCCTCCTATCATTGATATTCCATACATACAATAAGCTACAACTCTTTACAAGCCCAATCTGCTGGTGAGTCGCCTCCTGCTTTAGCTTCTATCATAGATCACAACGAGCTGTTTGTAATTCGGTCTGCCACCCACGAGCTCCCACTGTGATCAAGTGATGATTGATGCCTTTACATTGCCTTCCTCGCCATCACAGCGCTCATGGAGTCTCTGTCGCTCACCGTCCTTTCCAGGCCTGCAGTCACTATTTCTGGTCTAAAAGCTTCCTGCCCCTTATCTCTTCTACTCTCCGCTCTTTCTCTCTGCCTATCCTTCCAATCATTTCCTCCCTGCACAACGATGGGCCTCTCACAGCTCACGATTCTCCTCTCCATCCAAGCTCCTCACCGAGCAAACCGTGCTCTCACTGCGCACCACCCCATCAGCCTATCTCCTTCACACAGTCCTCATAGCCTCACAGCTTCTCTTCCCCTCATGGAGCGCACGCTGCCCTCCCTTTTCCTCAGCTCCTTCTCATCGTAGTCCTCCTTCTCATGAGCTTCCTTATCTAAGACTGCGAGCCTGCTCACGATCAGCTTCCTGCCTTACCTTGTACTCCAGCCCCTAGTTTTCCCCCCTCGTGATCCTCTTGGGCTGCATAGTAGTGACGCCTCGCTTGGCTAGAAGCTCACGACCAATGCACCAGCAGCTTGTCCTCTGAACCCAAGCTCTTGCAAAGCCACTATCTTTCGTCTCAGGACCTCCCCAAGCTCCCTTTATCCCAGGAACTCCTATCCTGCAGTAGCAACGCGCCCCCCTTCCAGAGCTCTTCTCCCCCCCTTTCTCTGCGCAATCCTAGCCACCTCTTCTAGCTTCTTCCACCCCCTTGCTCATGTCCAATGCAGTCTCCTTTTATGTAGCATGCCAGCTCGTCCACGAGAAGCATCCTTTTCTTCTCTACGTAGCCACATGCATGGATACCTTTTTTGATTACAAGCCACGTCACCTTTGCCTTTTCACCACTCTCCACCCTTCCCTTCAAACTTATACCATGGCTATTAGTGCCTATATTCTAACCTTAGGCACACCACCTTTGCACATAACCTTCAACTAGGCATTTAATGCATGCATGTCACACTTGGCATCACATACTTCACCCTCATTCATACATCAATGTCCATATGACATTACAATGAGACTACAACCACACATGTCCAAATGAATACTCAACCAACCAACACCGTAACATTGGATATTATGTGCTCAGGAATGCCTGTTGCACCCACACTACTTTTCATCATCTTCCAGAAGTCCCTGTAGAAGTATCTACCATCTCCAGACAATATATCATCAGTGTGGAGTCCCTCATGAGGGTGTCCATAGCTCAAAGCCACCACCAACTAGCTATGTACCTAGCTATGCACCTGCCCATCATCATGCAACAAGTGAAAAACATTTTTACATTTTTATCCACACAACAGAAGTCCGTGACGACCTTGTGATTTTGCCCGAATTTTACTTACCTTAGGTTTTGCTGACGTGGCACCTAGCCAGGCAGCAGATGATGTGGCAGGTCAGCAGATGACATGGCGCACACTCGTGTGGTGCTGACGTGGTAGTACACGTGGTAGCCAGGTGGCAAAGTACTTAGGTGACGTGGCAGTACATGTGGCAGTCAGCTCAGATGCTGACGTGGCACTGACACGTGGCTAACCCGTGGTTAGTGTAACTCTGGTTAGCTGGACTTTGGTCAGAGGTCCAGTTAGTTGGCCTAACTAAACTAGACTGGGTAGTGGAACCAGGGCTGACCAACTAACCTTGGTTCTAGCTAACCAGACCATGGCTGGTTAACTAGACTACAGGTGGGTTGAGAACCAACCAGACCAGAATAGAACCAGTCTGGTCAGTTTGACCAGATAGTGACTATCTAGTCACAGACTAACCAGACCAGAGCCAGTCAGTCAGGTTAGTGTAACCAGCCGGTTACCCATCCAGTTATTGTTCAAGAAAAAAAATAAAGACAGTTGCAGAGACAGTTCTGGCCATCAATTTTCACCTATCTGTCAGACTTTTACTGTCAGAAAAGCAGCAGAAAAGCACAGAAATCAAAGATTTGCAGAAAAGAGAAATTGCATGTCTTTGTGCACTGAAAAGATGAATCGAATGCATTCTGAGTGCTTTTTGCAGCAGCCAGAAAAGGGGCAATACAGTTGTTGATGCTTTGGCCACTTTGTAGGTATATGCTCTAAATTGACAGCCCATTACTGGCACAAGTTGTGAATGCATGACACCTCTTGTTGAGGTACTTTTTCTGTGAAAAGCAAAGGCTGAGTGCATCAGTTGCTTACACAGTGTGTGAGAGAGTTGCAGATCTCAGACAAGTTGCAGAGATGGCTTCACAGTAGCATGCCCAATCATCCCATGAGGGAATGGCAGAGTCTAACCAGGCACAGCAGGCTGAGGCTATGCAGATAAATAAAGAGAATGCGTACAGAGAGTTGATTACTCAGTTGGGAGAGGCAACAAGCGATCCCTTGTTTCGTAGGATGGTACAGGCTCTTTTTGAGGGAAAGCTAGAGAAGCCTCCCTTTGGAGCAGATCAGGAAGAAGTGGTGGTGAGCAAAAAGAGGAAAAGTGTAGGTCCTCTTCCCAAGAAGAAGAAGGCAAAGCATCATCATAGTTCATCTAGTTCGTCTTCATCTTCTAGCTTTACCTCTTCATCCTCGACATCACCTCCTTCTTCGGGGTCTTCAGAGTCAAAGAAGAAAAAGAAGAAGAAGAAGAAGAAGAAGAAGAAGAAGTCCATCAGGAAGGCAGTGACTAAAGAATTCAAGGACGGTGGGAAGTCGGTAAGATTTGCCACTTACAATGGCCAGTATGGCCAAGTTGAAAAGGCTATGCAGTTCATAAGGCAGTTTGATGCTGCCTTTAGCCTTGAAAAGTTCAGTGAGTCCTCAAAGTTTCGTATGGTTGGTTTACACTTGACTGGTACAGCTAGTGCATGGTGGATAGCTAAAACAGCCAACTATGTAGCCCCCAGGAAATGGAAGGACTTCAAGAAAGCTTTCTATAAACAGTTTCGGGATCATGTCCTTCTGGGTAGGGAGAGCATTCATATGGAAGCGCAAGATACAGTTGAGTCTTACAACAAGAAATTTTGGGACGCATACTTGCAGGTTTCGCCTTTCAAGAATATTTCTGACAAGACTCAACTCAGGAAGTACAGGGCAGGACTCACTCCAAAGATACAGGTCCGAGTGAACACCAAAGATATTAAAGAAATATAAGATCTCATGCATTCAGCCAATGTGGCTAGTCTCATGTACATGCAGGATCCTACTAGTGTGCCATCACTACAAGTAGGATTACCGGGGGATAAAAAGCTAGCGACCCCCAAGTTTGAAACAGGAGAGTTTCCCAAGGCTCAGAAGAGGGGATTTCCGCCTCAGAAGTGGAGGGGAAACCAAGTGCAAAAGCCCTATAAGAAAAGACCACAATTTACCCCTGAACAGATTGAAACTTTTAGGAAAGAGGGTAAATGCTTCAGGTGCGGCAAAGAGGGGCATGTAGCTGCCCAGTGCCCAGAAAAGCCTTCAACTTCGAAGGGAAAAGAGGCAGAGAAGCCACGGGGACCGCAAAAGGCAATGGCAGGAGGAATTCCGGACATATTAGGTCATGTTTCAAACCCAGAGGAATGAGAATTGCTGCTATCTTGGGGCAAAGTTAGAGACTAGCAAGCGCTGATTTTATTTGATCCAAGGGCTACTGATAATTTTATATCAGAGGATCTAGCCCTGAGGCTGGGAATAAAGACGGAGGAGTTGGGCAGGGCTTTGGATGCCGACCAGATGTTCTGTGGGAACCTTGTGCCAGTCTCTCCCTTGATAGGGAAGCTCCGTCTTCATGTATAGAGTTATGTGGATCAGGAAGACTTCTTCATTTCTCCACTGAAACATCATGATGTAGTCTTGGGTATGCCTTGGTTTCATTGCAAGGTAGTGAATTTGACTCTTCTTGAAAGAGTGGTGGAGTTTGTACCTAGGGGCAAAGTACATCGTGTGGTTGCTAGGAATAGAGGGGAAACTATTCCCATTGTATCAAATAGTTTTGTTGGAAAAGAAATAAAGTCAGCAGTTTCAGCTTACATGACTTCTATAAAAGAGAGAGATGTGGAAATGCATGCTGAAATAAGTGAGGCAGATCAGAATAAATTTCGGTTTCTTGAAAATTTTAAAGATTGCTTTTTTGACGTTTTGCCAGGGGAGGTACCCCCTGAGAGAGAACTCATTCTTGGCAGCGAGCCACCCAATAGGCCCCCATATAGAGTTAGTGCAACTCAGCGAGAGGAGATTATGACTCAAGTGCAGGACTTGTTGTCCAAGGGGCTGGTTCAGCCCAGTTCTTCTCCTTTTTGCTCCCCTGTACTGCTAGTACAGAAGAAAGTGTGAGAATGGGAGAGAGAGAGCAAATGAGAGCAAGAAGCAGGAGAGTAAGAGCTGAAAGCTTAGTTGCAAATAGATGAGAGTAAGAGAGATACAACTGAAGGAGTGAGATAATGTTTTGTCGTAGTGACAAAACCTTAGTAGTCACTAACCATAGTTAGTGGACTAACTGTGGTTAGGGGGAAAAACCTCTTAAAGAGGAAAAAGTGCCCCTAACTAGCTTATTAAATTACATTGGTCACTGCTGAATTATATCTATAATTCTAACACCCCCCTGTAGTGCCAATGTCATGTACAAGGATGATTAATCACCAAATGGATATAAGTTCAGGGTACTGCGAAATGCCTTAAACTTTTCACGTGGAAGTACTTTGGTGAAAATATCTGCAACATTGTCATGTGTGGACACAAAGATCATATTGATCTCTCCTGCATGCAACTTCTCTCTGACGTGGTGATAGTGAACCTCAATGTGCTTCGTGCGAGCATGAAACACTGGATTCTTTGCCACTGCAATGGCACTCTGACTATCAGTGAGAATTGGAGAAGGACCCTCTAATGACAGATGAAGATCAGCAAATAGACGACGCAGCCAGACACATTCAACTGTTGCTGTGAAAGCTGCCCTGTACTCAGCTTCACATGATGAGGTAGCCACTGTAGATTGTTTCTTGCTCAGCCAGGAAATGCAAGCTTTACCCAAAAAGAAACAATTGCCGCTAGTGGACTGCCTAGTGTCATAATCACCAGCCCAATCTGAATCACTGTAGGCATGCATTTGCAAGTCACCCCCCCTGGGAAATAACAAGTCAAAAGACTTCGTGCCCTGCAAATAACGGAAGATTTTGGGCTGTGCATATACCCGCTCACCTGAGATACTGCAAACTGAATATCAGGTCTAGTGTTGCAGAGATAAATGAGGCATCCAACAGCCTGACTATATAATGTGGCATCAAGTGATTCTTCTGCATCATGCATTGTGAGTTTCAGCCCCGGCTCCATGGGAGTGGCTATAGGCTTACAATCATGCTTGTTAAATCTGTCCAAGAGTTTCTGCACATACTTGGACTGAGACATAACAGTGCCACGTCTCTCTTGAGAGAACTGGATCCCCAAATAAAAGTGAAGCAGGTCTAGTGTTGCAGAGATAAATGAGGCATCCAACAGCCTGACTATATAATGTGGCATCAAGTGATTCTTCTGCATCATGCATTGTGAGTTTCAGCCCCGGCTCCATGGGAGTGGCTATAGGCTTACAATCATGCTTGTTAAATCTGTCCAAGAGTTTCTGCACATACTTGGACTGAGACATAACAGTGCCACGTCTCTCTTGAGAGAACTGGATCCCCAAATAAAAGTGAAGCAGCCCCAAATCTGACATGTCAAAGGTGGTCTGCAAATCAGCTTTGAAATCTGCAATATTATCTTCATTGGACCCTGCGAGCAGTAAGTCGTCGACATAAAGAATGATGACTAAAATTTCCCCCCCATCCTTCTTGATGTAGAGGGTGCTCTCAGTAGGACTATTGTGCAGCCCCTTGCTGGTCAAAAAGGCATGAATCTTGGCATACCATGCACAAGGGGCCTGTTTCAGCCCATACAAAGCTTTATTCAGCTTGCATACCTGAAGTGCATTTCCTGAAATTTCAAAGCTTGGAGGTTGTTTGACATAAACCTCTTCCAACAAGTCTCCATTTAGGAAGGCTGTTTTAATGTCCAATTGATGAATATTCCACTCAAAATGTGCAGCCATTGCAATAATAGATCGGATGGTGGTCATGGGGGATGTAGGAGCAAATGTCTCCTCATAATCTATGCCCTTTTTCTAAGCATAGCCTTTAGCAACCAGCCTTGCCTTGTATCTATCAAGGGAGCCATCTGGCTTCCGTTTCACCTTGAAAACCCATCGTGTACCAATGGCATGTTTACCTGGTGGCAAGTCTACGACATCCCAAGTCTGATTTTTGTGAATGGACTGCAATTCATCGTGTATGGCATTCATCCAATGCACATTGTCCTTTGCTTCTTCGAATGTTGCAGGCTCCTCCTCATCGAGAAGAGTACCTGCATATGCTGATTCCACTGAATTAGCACCTTCCATGTGCCTTACTGTACTGCGAGTCTTGCCAAGTAATGGAGCATCAATCTTACTCTCCCTGAGAGTGTGTAACAGCCAGTTTGGGACTGTTTTTGCTGCATGTATGTCTGCAATTTCTTGCTGAACCACCTGTTCCACTGCCTGTGGAGGTGGCAAGACATCCTGTGGCTGAACTGGAGCATCGGGAGGTGGCTGTAAATTCTGATTTGCATCAGAAATATCAGTAGGGGAACCCAAGGCAATGGGTAGCAACCCCTCAAAAACATCCTCTGAAGAAGAAGGCATATGAAATTCAGCCTGAGTGTGAGCTGAATTTTCTGCAAATATCACATCTCTATTGACAATGATCTTGCATGTGGCAAGATTGTAGAGACGGTACCCCTTGCTTTCTGCATTGTACCCAACAAATATGCACTTAATTGCCTTATCTGACAACTTATGCCGAAATTCAACTGGCACATGAGCATATGCAAGGCATCCAAAGACACGGAAATGATCCATTGAAGGCTTTCTCCCATTCCAGACTTCATAGGGAGTTTTTGTTTTCAAAGCCTTAGTGGGAGACCGATTTAAGATGTAGTTGGCACCCATTAGACCTTCAAGCCAGAATTTGAGAGGCATGTGTTTGCTTTTCAGCATACATCTGTCCATCTCCATAAGAGTTCTATTTTTCCTCTCAGCTTTGCCATTTTGCTGAGGGGTCAGCCTCACTGTGAGCTGATGCACAATACCCTTGTCTTTCAGAAAAGCATCAAAATCTGCAGACAAGTATTCCCCACCTCTATCTTTGCGCAATGTCTGTATCTTGAGTCCAGATTCATTTTCAACCATGGCTGAGAAGTGTTTAAACACCATGAATGTTACGCTCTAGCCAAGGTAGCATGACCTCTGAAGAAGCAGTCGACATTTCCCTTAAAGGATCTATATTTGTAATATATTTGTTTGCGCTTCATGTAAATGATTGGGAGGGGATTAATGTCAAGGTTTTAGGTGAGGGTTGACAGCACCAGACTAGGTGGATCTAAGGCTAAGGGTCTAGTGCAAGAAATGTGCCTAGGGGCAAAGGAAATCAAAGCATCCGAAGAGAGGGGTGAAATGTTGCATTAGTAAGGCCCTATAATGATGACATGTGGCATCTAGATCCATCTAGGGAGATGGGGCTTGTTGAAGCTAGTGAGAGGTGAGAATGAGCTTTCACGTATGTTTTGAATTCGAA
Organism: Dipteris shenzhenensis; assembly: GCF_047967505.1. Classification (NCBI taxonomy): domain Eukaryota; kingdom Viridiplantae; phylum Streptophyta; class Polypodiopsida; order Gleicheniales; family Dipteridaceae; genus Dipteris; species Dipteris shenzhenensis. The sequence goes on along the minus strand of NC_141605.1, from coordinate 33,232,132 downwards.
TTCTCAGCTAGCTCTCACGTTTCAGCAAGAAAGGCTCGGTCGAATAATATCGGTGCTACTCCCGTGATTTGCAGTAGGAAACAGAGAAGGTAGTTAACAATTTGTATCAGAGCCCTTAGGTTGAACGAGGGGTTGGGTGAAAGACGTGCTAGCCAGGCTGTGATTGGACGGGACGTGAAAGGCGTTGTGAACGGGTAGTTGTCGTGCAGTGACGAACGTGTCTTTGATTTTGGAGCGGACAGCAGGTTGGAGCGCAGGCCTGACGAGGAACGACGTATTTGTTTGGTGGTATTCCGGTGTTGGCTAGCAAGAGCTTGCGGTGTATTAGGTGAAAGCTTTGGTAATTAAGCGATATGTGGATGAACGGGTCCCGCAAGGATGGTTGACGAATTACGAACGATGTAACGACGAACAACAGGGCTCGGGGACAGCGTGGTGGCTAAGCTCGTATTACGGGAGACCTTTGAAGCAATTCGTGGGTTTGGACGTGGTCATGGAATAGCCCGTGAGCAAGGTGTTGGCTCTACCCGTGGTTTATGACGGAATGAAGACCTTCGAGGTGTTACGTGGCTGACTGGTCTAAAATATATGTCGACCTGTTTCCTTGGCGGACTTACAGTCAGAGCCCTCCAAGGCTACGCAAACAGCTTGTAGGCTCAGACAGATTTCGAACATAGAGTTACGCCTTGACAGAGAAAAAAGAGGAGCGAACAAGACCAGGGAGCACTCTACTCATTTTTCCTTTTGTTCTGTCATTCGTGTTTTGTCAGAAACAGATTAGGCTTTTGTGGTTGTAGCAGTGTTTGCAGTTTACGATGCTATAGCAGGGACAGATTATGCTTGAGGCTATGTCTGTGTGCTTCAGTCAGAGTTAGTTTGCAAGAATTTTCCTAGTATAGGGAAAAGTGCTATTTGGGTTATGCATGTGTCAAATGCCTAGTCAGTGTGCATGTGGGATTGCAGGTATTCCCTAGTATAGGGAATTGTGCCAGAGTGTTAGTACACTGAATTGTGTCAGTTTGTAAATACTGTGTCCTAGCTGTGTTTATATTAAAAAAAAAAAAAAACCCCACAAAACAAAACAAAACACCCATTGAACTGAATGGAAGCAGAAGAAGGGGCTTCCAGGAGGGAATGCCTTGCAGCAGTTATTAGCGCAACAGTTATAGACAAATGTAGGACAGTCTGAACTTAGAAGAGCAATACATAATATGTCTGCCAGACCTTCTCGAGAGAAGAAAGGAAAGGCTTCAATGGAACCGGAGTCTAGTGTCCATACGGTCGAGCCTAGGAAGGCTAAAGTACCAAATATTGCCAATTACAGGCCGGAAAAGTATTGTGGTCGGATGAACGACCATAGTTCTGATGTCATTGAGACCTGGTTACACAAATGGGACGAGGTGTTCGCCATTTGTGAAATAAAAAATGACATCAAGAAGATCCGCGAGGCCACCCACATGTTTAGTGAGGCAGTGGATCGGTGGGGATTAAGCAAAAAAAAGATGGTATAGCATTAACTACCTGGGAGGGGTTTAAAAGAGAATTCAGGAAACACTTCTTACCTCCTGACGAAGCATCCCGAGCGTGGGATCAATATAGGAACCTTTGTCAGAGAAATTTGTTAGTGGCAGAATACACTGATAAGTTTCGAGAGAGCTTAATGAAGGTTGATGAACCCTTGCCTCAATCAATCCAAGTGAAAGATTTCATATTTGGATTGAATGATCGGATAAAAATGAAAGTTCGGACTAAGTACACGAACACGTTAGATGATGCAATAGCCATAGCCCTGAACTATGAAGATGCCAAGGGTAGCAGGCCAAGTGGGTTTGCACAGGTCGGGACCCAGTATGGGTACCAAAAGAAATCTGGATTTAAGAAGAAGTGGATTAGTAAAGGGAGTGGTTCTCAGCCGAGTGGTCAAGCCAAGCAGGTGAAACCAGCTGAAACTTCTAAATCAAGTACCACCATTGGAGTGAAAAGGAAAGTAACCCCAATGGCAGCCCGGGCTTGGTCTAAGTCTCCCTTAAACCCAGAATAAAGAGAAAAAGTGAGGAGAGAAGGCTTGTGTTTTGGTTGCCTTCAGCCTCATCAGTGGAAGGATTGTCCACGTAATAAGGATTGTCGGATGGCTGAGATGGTAGTCTCAGAGTGTGACGTGGAAATGGAGGGAAGTCCCAGAGCGGAAGAGTTGCAGATTCAGCTAGCGGGATCTTCTCAGAGGTCAGTACCTTGTTTGTTATGTGTGTCTGTTGCTAAGCTAGTAACGAGTGCACCTGATAACATCCTATCTAAGCCCGCAGCAACGGGGTATACAGCCTTTAATGATACGGAGTTAATTAAAATGAAAGGGCAAGTGGCCAATCATGATGTCATTGTGTTGTTTGACTCAGCGTCAACTCACAATGTGATTAACTCCAAGCTCGTGAAGAGGCTGAAGTTAAAGACAAGTCCATCTGACTATGCGTATACAGTCAGGATGGCAGATGGAAGTTTAACTGAAGTATGGGACCAAAGGGTTACCTAGTTGGAGCTTCGTATTCAGGACTATGCCGAGAAGCTTGATTTGGAAATGACCAAGCTTGCTCATGGAGATATAGCCCTGGGTATGGCGTGGCATTCTAGGAAGAATCCAGCCATTGATTGGAAAAATCACGTATATCAATTCAAGATGAATGATGTGCTTTATGTCTTGCGAGGTGAAAAAGATATACCTCAGGGACCGTTGGTTTTCGTGATGGAAATCCGAAAAAATCAAGAAGAGTTTTTATTCCTTTGCACAGCATCGGTAGAGCCAGTTGATGATTCTTCGGCTAGCACTGATGTTACGGAAAGTGGTGAGATGGCCAAGTTGGCTAATCTTGTAGCAGAGGAGTTCTCTGAATGTTTTAGGGATGAACTACCTTATGGGTTACCTCCAGAGCGGAATGTTCAGCATAAGATTGAACTGATCCCGGGGGCAAAACCTGTAAATAGACCTCCCTATAGAATGAGTTTTACTGAAGAGGCGGAGGTGCGTAGACAACTGGAAGAATACCTCAAGTTGGGGTAGATTCAACTAAGTTTCTCACCTTTTGCTTCGCCAGTGATATTAAAGAAGAAAAAAGATGATACGTTTCGCCTCTGTATAGATTATAGAGTATTGAATAATATCACTGTTAAGCACAGGTATCCGATGGCTCGGATTGATGATTTGCTAGATGCATTACATGGAGCCGTGATTTTCAGCAAGATAGATCTTAAGTGTGGCTACCATCATATCTGGACTAGAGCCGAGGATGTGGATAAAACCGCTTTCAGAAGCAAGTTTGGTCATTATGAGTTCTTGGTAATGCCCTTCGGACCTACCAATGCTCCAACGACATTCGTCATGCTTATGAAGGATTTACTACATCCGTATATCGGAAAGTTTGTAGTACATTTTATTGACGATATTTTAGTGTTCAGTAAAAGTATTACTGAGCATCGTGAACACTTGAGAATATTGTTCAGTACTTTGAGGAAAGCCAGTCTTTATGTAAATAAAAAGAAAACTATACTGTGTATGGTTAGGCTTGAATAATTACTGCAGAGGGGGTAGAAATGGATCCGAAGAAAGTGGCTACGATACTGACTTGGCCAATTCCTCAGAGTCTGATTGCGTTGCGATCATTCTTGGGATTTGTCCAATTTTATAGAAGGCATATTAAAGGGTATTCCGAAATAGTATCGCCATTGACTGATCTCTGACCTCAGATAAAGTACCTTTTATATGGGGACAGAATCAGCAAGAAAGTTTTAACACCATAAAATAAGCTGTGGTCACAGGACCATACTGTACGCAAAGGCCCTCAGGGCAAGGAGTTTTACAGGTATCTTGTAAAATTCAAGAATTATACGGCATTGGATGCCAAGTGGACAGATGAAGACATGTTGTTCGATCATCCACAGCTTTTAGATGTTTACAAGGAAGCTTTTCAGCGAGACTTGGCATGCGCCAAGAGGGTTAACTATAGTTAACCAAGTTGTTCCAACTTCGGTCGGAGAGATGTGCCAGCTTCGGTTGGAGAGACTTAGCCATAATCAAGGCGCCACAACCATTGGTCAAAGCTCTTTAATTACGACCAAGAGGGTTGACTTCGGTCGACCAAGAATTGTGTTCTATGTTTTGTTCACACGTTTGTTCAGTGGGGACGCCCACTTGTGACTAGGATTAGTCCACTGTCTATTATTTGCATGTAAAGCACTAACAATTCATGGGTGCCATGGTGGTGCGCTTTAATAAATTGTTGCAGGTACTAGGAAGAGTTATTTTCCTATGCGCAATGGAGCCTAACAAGAGTCTAGTATGCGGTTCGCGTGACCAAGTGCTTTGAAGACTCTAGAGTTGCCCTTAGTGGCATGTAATTAGGAAAGTAATGTAGAGTTTGACAAGTGGCTTGTTGCCAAGAAAGAGAGCCTAAGAGCTCATGTAATGATTTATTTTCACGTTTGGATTTTGTATGAACAGCTTCCACGCTGAACTCATGTACTCCATTTTTCTCTCTGATGAATAAAAACCTTCGAGGGGGTCCAGCCTGACGATTGTCCTGGGCCCTAGTGTATCTATTGATAGAGGGAGAGAGGGAGAGCAAATGAGTGTCTTCTGCAAACTTTAAGTGCATTGCCAGAAAGTTCAAATCCAGGAGGTTGTTTGACATAAACCTCTTCCCGCAAGTTCCCATTAAGGAAAGCTGTTTTTATGTCCAACTGATCGACATTCCAAACAAAATTTGCAGCCATGGCACTAACTGACCTTATGGTGGTCATCTTGGATGTAGGAGCAAAAGTCTTCTCATAATCTATGCCCTTCTTCTGTGCATAGCCTTTGGCAATCAGCCTTGCCTTGTACTTGTCAATGGAACCATCTGGCTTTCTTTTCAATTTAAAAACCCACTTGGTACCATTGGCATGCTTACTTGGTGGCAAATCCACAACATCCCAAGTCTAAATTTTCTCAATGGACTGCATTTCATTGTGCATGGCATGCATCCAATGTACATTATCCTTTGCTTCTTCAAAAGAGTCAGGTTCTTCTTCATCAAGGAGAGAACATGCATCAGCTGTCTCAACTGAAAGAGTCCCCCCTGCGTGCCTCACTGCACTATGAGTCCTGCTAGGCAATGGGACCTCAAGCCTACTCTCCCTGAGAGTCTGTAGCAACCAATTCGGGATTGTTTTGGCTGCGTGTATCTCTTGAATCTCTTGCCTGACAACCTCATCCACACCCTGTGGAGGTACAAAACCAACCTGTGGCTGAATCGGGGCATGTGGATTAAGAGGAGGTTGCTGTAAATTCTGATTTTCAGCATGAACCTCAGCTGGGGAACCAAATGCTATAGGAAGCATCCCCTCAAAAACATCATCTGAAGAAGCTGGAATACTAAATTCAGCATGTGTATGTGCTGAATTCTCTAAAAATATAACATCTCTACTAACAAAAATCTTGCTTGTAGAGACGATAGCCTTTGCTTTGTGCACTATACCCAACAAAAATGCATTTAAGTGCCTTATTTGACAACTTGTGTCAAAACTCTACAGGCACGTGGGCATTTGCACGTCTGCAAATTGACTCACACTGAGTCCAAAACTGCTTTCAAACCTCCAAAATGCTCTTTTAGTTGCAAAATTGCAACCCAAATGCAAAAGCCCCAATTTCTTGTGGGAGATTGCATACAAAAGAGGGCAAATATTTAATAGACTGACGTACGGGAGCTGAGAGCAGATGCGGGAGCTGGGAGTAGGTCTGGGAAGAAACACTACTCTGATACCAAATGTGAGAAAGAAGGAGAGCAAGAGTAAGCAAGAGAGTGAACTGAATGTAGATCACTCAATAGTGGACTGAAATGAAGTACAAAGAAGAGGAGTGGTTTTGTGTAAGTGACAAAACCCTATCTAATCACTAAATGTAGTTAAGGATTAGACTGTGGTTAGGGGGAAAAGCCTCTATGAGGGAAGAGTGCCCCTAAGCCACTTATTACATTATATTGGCCACTGCCTAGAATATAATAATAATTCCAACAGTTAAGATGCTAGAAACTGAAGATGAGGTCCCCTATGGGTGTAAGAATCTTTGTAAGAAGCAAATTTTGGGAGACAACATCAGTAAATTTTATGTAGAGACAAGGTCAGGCTAAGTAAGTGCGGTGTGTGAAACAAGCAAGAGCAGTTTGATGCTGCAAATCTACAGGCTCCATTGTCATTTGTTCTTGATTACCTTCTTGCTTTCTTATCACATGCTTGAAATGGTTCAGTAAGACGGTCTAATGTTGCTCAGTTTCACAAGCGTTACTCTTTTGCCATGTGGTCAGGAGGGAGACAAGCACAATTGTTATGCAAGATTGAGCCTAGAAATTACGTGCTTGAAATGTTTACCGAGCTCCTGCTCCCTGCCCAGACTCCTCCTGCCCGGATAGTTTGTGCTCCTCCTCCTGCTGCATTTCCGTTGGAGCACGCCATTTTTACAAGCGTCGTCCGTACAATCTGTACGGACTGTGCACGTACAATTTCGTACCTCGTCCGTACCTGCCCGTACTTGTTCGTACTTGCCCGTACCTTCCGTGCTTGCGACGCCCTACCATTCGCCATTTGTCATCGTACAGATTGTCGTCGCCGTACTGCACGTGTAGCGCCGCATTCTGTACTGTACCGTACAGCTTGTTGCCGTACGTCTATACTTCGCCGTACTGTTTCGCAGATCCGTACGTCCGTATGGCAGATCTGCTCGTTCGTACCGCACGAGTATTTCCGTACGACCATACAGTCCACGACCGTACAATCGAGCTGCAAAAATCCGTACTTGGAGATTTGTACCTGTAGATCCGTACAGGGTTTCCTTCATTTGCAGGTGATCTTTGGCAGGCACATTTTGTAGACAGCCATTGCTTGGCTCAGTTTTTGGGAGTACATTTGGGGCATCTTGTTTGCTGCAGACATTGCAATCAATTTGCAGAATCTGCTTCAGGAATTTGGGGCTTTTTGGTTTTGCTTGCAATCTTGCAGACAAAATTTGGGACTTTGCAGATAATTTCAAGCTCGAAATTTGGGGCTTGCATAGCTCAAAAACCTCCAAATTGTATGAGCTCTAAAATTATGTACATAGTTGGAGCTGAAGCTATCCTCTTTCATCTGCAATGGCAGAGGATAATTTAGAACACTTTGTATCATTATGAATTATCTTCAAGCTAAATGAAAAGTATTTTTCCTTACCAGGTCTGGCTGTTCCTTCTCAAAGTAGCTTGAAAGTATATATTTTGCATTGATCAGCACTCTCCATCCACAGCTACTTGAATCATTTTGTTGTGGTGTCTGTACAGTTAGAAAGATATGTTAGAAACGGTTAGCATCAACACAAAACAAAATTATTCAATAAGTTCAAAGACATAGCATTTAATAGACTTTTTACCTCTAGACTTATTGGCTCTATTGAATCCAAAAGAGAGACATTTGGAGGATAGTGATCGAATGCATCTAAAAGCCTTCTAATACAACTGCAATATGTATAATTTAGTTTGCAGACAGAGCGCAATTCTTGCAACATTTGGGACTTTTGATCAATTTGCCCCTTTCTGGTTGCAATTTCGGGCCTATTTTGGGGCTTTTGTGTTGGGAGAGCAATTTTGGAGATTTCAGTTCATACTGCCTTTCTTGAAGTGTTTTACAGCACTGTTGGCAGATTTTGGAGAGTTTTTGATGCTTGGACAGATTTCTGACAGTGCAAGTGCAGAAATCTTAGTTGCATTTACAGCCAGTGCTTGGCTGTGTTTTTTGGGAGTTGTGCATTTCATTTTCAGTAAGGGAATTCAGTCTTGTATCTGCTAAAATCTCTTTCTCATATATGGCCCAACAAAATCAGAATGATTTCCAGTTCGGTGGTCTTTCACAGGAAGACAAGTTGGATGGTACCAACTACTCCCTCTGGAGTTTTATGGTACACAATACTCTAATTTCTCGCAATTTATGGGATTATGTGAATGGGGGTGAGATCCGACCAGCAGGTATGGCACCTAAAACCCCTCCTCAGCAAGGAGGTGGAAGAGGTCGTGCACAGGGTGCAGCTGCAGAACTAGTTGTTGGTGCAGCTATAGCCACTACTCTAGAGCAGAAGAGATGGGATTCACGGGAGGCCTTAGCTTTGTCATGCATCTCTCTTTTAGTAAAAGGATTTATCATTCCGCATATCCGGTCGTGTAAGACCTCGAAGGCAGCGTGGGATATCTTAGAAAGCATGTATGCAGCCCGGAATGATGCAAGGGTATCTTTCTTGAAAAGAGAGTTAAGTAATACACATATGGAAGAGGGTGACTCCATGTCAGTCCACCTCACAAAGCTACAGGATCTCATAGAGCAATTATTGAACATAGATGAGATTATTCGTGATTCAGAGATGATTCCCACCACTCTGAATTCTCTGCCTGAGTCTTATCTCAGCTTTCATACCTCGCTGAACTTATCATTGAGGGGGGGTGCAAATCCTCTCACTTTTCATGAGTTGATAGGACTTCTGCTTCAGGAAGAGCAGACCAGGAAAAACTTGGCTTCACGTGCAGGTGAACAAGCTATGCTCTCAAAGTTCAAGTCAAAAACAAAGGGACAGGCAAAGACATCAGTAAATCAGCCTTCCAGTGGGTCAGGACGGCCTTCACGAAAGGCTAAAAATGATGCAAGTAAGCCTAAGAAGAAGGGTTTTTGTCATTACTGCAAAAAGCCAGGTCATCACGTTGCAGAATGTAGGAAAAGGCTTGCAAAAGAGAAGAAAAGCAGCTCCGGTATGGCTGTTACAGATTCAGCTCCTCATGCATCTGACAGTGGGGATGCTGCAGGCAACTTTGTTGGACAGGATTATGCCTTTTTATCCTGCATTTCAGATTCTAGGCTGGCTGCTCCAGATGCTCGGGATAGTACAGCCACTTGTAATGATGATACATATGCATTTTTGACTTGCAGTTATGACCCTTTTGCGAATGCATCTGCTTTTAGTGTCAATGAAACACTGAATACTTGGTATTTTGACAGCGGTGCATCCAAGCATATCACTTCTAGGAAGTGTCTCTTTACCTCCTTGCATCCACCTCCCGTTGGTAAGAAAGTCACTTATGCCAATAACTCGTCATATTCAGTATGTGGCACAGGAGAAGTTGAGCTTACTGTCATTGATGGCTCAGTTTTCAGACTTTCAGATGTCTTATATGTGCCTGGTATCACCAAGAATCTTCTTTCAGTGTCCACTCTTAACAAGGCTGGATTTCAGGTCATCTTTGAGGATGACAAATGTGCTGTCCGAGACAGGGAAAATGATTATGCCTTGAGATTATCTAGTACTCTGCTGCGTGGGCTTTTTCAGCTTGATCTTTTTGACAAAAGAGCAGCCCATGCTCTTGCAGTTTCTACTCCTACTGCTGCCATGCAGAATGCAGAATTATGGCATGCCCGATATGGCCACATGCATTACAACAGCTTGATGACACTTCAGAAGCACTCTATGGTTGATGCATTGCCACCTCTTGAGATACCTCCTCCACATGCCTGTGAAGGGTGCATTTTAGGCAAGATGCATAGATTTCCCTTCAAAAAGGATGGTTCAGTTAAAGCTGTACGCAAATTACAGCTTATACACATTGATGTCTATGGTCCCATGAGGACTCCATCATTGGGTGGTCATCTCTACTTTGTTACTTTTATTGATGATTACTCCAATTTCACTTGGGTCTTTGGGCTGAAGCGCAAATCAGAAGTGTTCATGGTGTTTAAACACTTTTCAACCATGGTTGAAAATGAAACCGGACTCAAGATACAGACATTGCGCACAGATAGAGGTGGGGAATACTTGTTTGCAGATTTTGATGCTTTTCTGAAAGGCAAGGGTATTGTGCATCAGCTCACAGTGAGGCTGACCCCTCAGCAAAATGGCAAAGCTGAGAGGAAAAATAGAACTCTTATGGAGATGGACACATGTATGCTGAAAAGCGAACACATGCCTCACAAATTCTGGCTTGAAGGTTTGATGTGTGCCAACTACATTTTAAATCGGGCTCCCACTAAGGCTTTGAAAACAAAAACTCCCTATGAGGTCTGGAATGGGAGAAAGCCTTCAGTGGATCATTTCCGAGTCTTTGGATGCCTTGCATATGCTCATGTGCCAGTTGAATTTAGGCACAAGTTGTTAGATAAGGCAATTAAGTGCATATTTGTTGGGTACAGTGCAGAAAGCAAGGGGTACCGTCTCTACAATCCTGCTACACGCAAGATCATTGTCAGTAGAGATGTGATATTTGCAGAAAATTCAGCTCACACTCAGGCTGAATTTCATATGCCTTCTTCTTCAGAGGATGTTTTTGAGGGGTTACTACCCATTGCTTTGGGTTCCCCTGCTGATATTTCTGTTGCAAATCAGAATTTACAGCCACCTCCCGATGCTCCAATCCAGGCACAAGATGTCTTGCCACCTCCACAGGCAATGGAACAGGTGGTTCAGCATGAAATTGCAGACATACATGCAGCAAAGACAGTCCCAAACGGCTGTTACAGACTCTCAGAGAGAGTAAGATTGATGCTCCATTACCTGGCAGGACTCACAGTGCAGCAAGGCACATGGAAGGTGCTAATTCAGTGGAATCAGCATATGCAGGTACTCTTCTCGATGATGAGGAGCGTGCAACATTCGAAGAAGCAAAGGACAATGTGCATTGGATGAATGCCATGCACGATGAGTTGGAGTCCATTAAGAAAAATCAGACTTGGGATGTCGTAGACTTGACACCAGGTAAACATGCCATTGGTACACGATGGGTTTTCAAGGTGAAAGGGAAGCCAGATGACTCCATTGACAGATACAAGGCAAGGCTGGTTGCTAAAGGCTATGCTCAGAAAAAGGGCATAGATTATGAGGAGACCTTTGCTCCTACATCTCGGATGACCACCATCCGATCTGTTATTGCAATGGCTGGACATTTTGAGTGGAATGTTCATCAATTGGACATAAAAACAGCCTTGTTAAATGGAGACTTGCTGGAAGAGGTTTATGTCAAACAATCTCTAGGCTTTGAAATTTCAGGAAATGCACTTCAGGTATGCAAGCTGAATAAAGCTTTGTATGGGCTGAAACAGGCCCCTTGTGCATGGTATGCCAAGATTCATGCCTTTTTGATCAGCAAGGGGCTGCACAATAGTCCTACTGAGAGCACCCTCTACATCAAGAAGGATGGGGGGGAAATTTTAGTCATCATTCTTTATGTCGACGACTTACTGCTCGCAGGGTCCAATGAAGATAATATTGCAGATTTCAAAGCTGATTTGCAGACCACCTTTGACATGTCAGATCTGGGGCTGCTTCACTTTTATTTGGGGATCCAGTTCTCTCAAGAGAGACGTGGCACTGTTATGTCTCAGTCCAAGTATGTGCAGAAACTCTTGGACAGATTTAACATGCATGATTGTAAGCCTATAGCCACTCCCATGGAGCCGGGGCTGAAACTCACAATGCATGATGCAGGAGAATCACTTGATGCCACATTTTATAGTCAGGCTGTTGGATGCCTCATTTATCTCTGCAACACTAGACCTGATATTCAGTTTGCAGTATCTCAGGTGAGTGGGTATATGCACAGCCCAAAAACTATGCATTGGCAGGTAGTTAAGCGCATCTTCCGTTATTTGCAGGGCACAAAGTCTTTTGGCTTGTTATATCCCAGGGGGGGTGACTTGCAGATGCATGCCTATAGTGATTCAGATTGGGCTGGTGATTATGACACTAGGCAGTCCACTAGTGGCAATTGTTTCTTTTTGGGTAAATCTTGCATTTCCTGGCTGAGCAAGAAACAATCTACAGTGGCTACCTCACCATGTGAAGCTGAGTACAGGGCAGCTTTCACAGGAACAGTTGAATGTGTCTGGGTGTGACATCTATTTGCTTCATTGGAGGGTCCTTCTCCAATTCTCACTGATAGTCAGAGTGCCATTGCAGTGGCAAAGAATCCAGTGTTTCATGCTCGCACGAAGCACATTGAGGTTCACTATCACTACGTCAGAGAGAAGTTGCATCCAGGAGAGATCAGTATGATCTTTGTGTCCACACATGACAACGTTGCAGATATTTTCACCAAAGCACTACCACGTGAAAAGTTTGAGGCATTTCGTAGTGCCTTGAACTTATATCCGTTTGGTGATTGATCAGCCTTGTACATGACATTGGCACTGCAAGGGGGTGTTAGAATTATAGATATAATTCAGCAGTGACCAATGTAATTTAATAAGCTAGTTAGGGGCACTTTTCCCTCTTTAAGAGGTTTTTTCCCCTAACTGCAGTTAGTTCACTAACTATGGTTAGTGACTACTAAGGTGTTGTCACTAGGACAAAATCTTATCTCTCACTCTTTCAGTTGTACTCTCACACTTTTCTATTGCAACTAAGCTTTCAAGCTTTCAGCTCTCAGCTCACTGTCTCTTGCTCTCTCTCTCCCCAATACTCACATGATATTCAAACCCCTTCTCTTGTCGGAAGAATCAAGGTCTCCCAAGTCACTCTGACTGTAACATCAGTTGTGCCATCTAGACCACTCCATAAAAAGTTTCGTACAGGCCTCTTAAGCTGAGTGATACAATTCCTGGAGTGGCACCAACAAGAGCATACAAACCATGCTGTGGCTAGAAGAACCTGGTTAACCACCACCACCCTGGAGGCCAAGTCAAGTTTGGCTGAGCTTCCAAAAAGGAGCTTTCTTCTGATGCTTTCCAACACCGGAGCAAACTGTTGTGAAGGAGAGATGCCCACCCCAACTTGGCAGCCCAAATATCTGACGGAGACGCCCCTCTGTACCCAAGTGAAGCCAATATCATTACCCCAATCCGGGCCGTCATCCTCGCAAATCCAAAAACCACTGGATTTATGCCAATTAATGCATGCACCTGCAGCCGTGCAAAACAAATCCATAGCTGTCCGGAAGGAAGTGAGTGTCCTGGGGGAGGCATCCGAAAAAACAGCCGTGTCATCTGCCAACTCACTATCCAAGAGCTCTTCTTCCCGGCGGATAGGAAACCTCAGCCGATAAATATCAGCTTGAGATCTAATGTAGATACTCATAGCTTCCGCCACAAACAGAAAAAGAAACAGGGCAAGAGGACATCCCTGGCGGACGGATCTGGAAATCTGAAACCTGTCCCCTCTTACCCCCCCAATGAGCAACTGGCTGTGGGCTGATCTGTAGAGAGAGGATACTCCTCTAATCCATGCATCTGAAAAACCAAAGCAAGATAGAGTACCCTCTAAAAAATCCCAGTCTACTCTGTTGTAAGCTTTCTCAAAGTCCAAGAGTAGAATGACCAATCTTTGGCGGCTCTGCATGGCCCATCTGAGGCCTCCCAAAATGAAAAAATATTATAAAAAATACTTCTGCCATATACAAACCTTGTGTGCGTGTCATGAATCAAATCTGGAAGAAAAACCTGTAGCCGCAGACTGATGGGGCTTTCGCCAGAATCTTGTGAAGAGTGCCTAATAGAGTGATGGGTCTCCATCGAGACACAAGATTACTATTACCCCCCTTTGGGATGAGATGAATGAGACCATCTGTAAGTGAGTCCGGCATCTCACCAGAGTCCCACATACCCTGCAGGGTTGATGTAATGTGATCACCAATCTGCTCCCAAAAGTAATAAAAAAGGAGGGGGTGAGTCCATGTGAACCTGGGCACTTGCCCTTGTGAAGGGCAAGTAATGCAGTCTTGAATTTTGCATTGGTGAAATGTGCATCCAGAGAAACATAGGTCTCATCCTTCACCAATACAGGGCCAAATAACCTCTCTGGCATCATCAATGGCCTGTGTGCTTGGATCTGCAGTAAGAAGGGATGCAAAAAAATATGAAGCTACACGCATGACAGCATGAGGATCTGATTGTAACACCCCGTCTGAGTCAACAAGTTGCGAAACACTATCTCTACTATGTCTGGGGCCCATGAGTAGAGAAAAAGTGTTTGTTGACCTTGCCACCCATCTGAATCCAAAAGGATTCCCGTGCATGAAAGGCATATTCTGCTCTCTGATCCAACAATGTCTGCAAATGAGCCCTTGCTGTAGTAAGGCGCTCGTGAATCCAAGCATCTGTGGGTCTCTTCTGCTCTTCCCTCTGAAGGGACGCTAACTACTGGCGTATACCAATCTCACATGTGAGAATCTCACGTCTCCTAGAATCAGCAACTGTATGATAATAGTCACTAATTCCAGATAAGGCTGCAGCCACCTGAGATGGGTGGACAGCTCCACCCTGTATGTGAGAAGCCCAAATCTATAAAATATCCTCCATGAGGCTCTCCTCTGCATAAAAAGTATCGAAATCCTGACACTGGCAGAGCTTCCTCTCCGATGAGGCTCAAGAATCTGCAACACCACTGGAAAATGATCTGATCCCAGTAGAAATGCATACATATCCTCCTCTGTCAAGTGCCCAATTGTCTACATAAAATCTGTCAATCCGTGCATGAATGGGCATGTGTATTCTCCTGTTCGACCAAGAGTACAGGAGTGACTGTGGCATAATATGAAAGGCCTCATCCAACCAAGTGTCCCAGCCATTGAACTGAAAGAGGAAGGCATCCCAGGCTGCCCTCTCCAAAGAATGAATTCCACCCTGTCTGCCTCCCTTTTTGTCTGAAGGCAACTCAACCATGTTGAAGTCGCCACCAATGATCCAAGAATCTGCAATGGGGGCCCAAGAGAGTAACTCCTTCCAAAAGGAGATCTGCTCCCCTCTGTTGTTGGGAGCATAAAGATTGAGAAGACCAATCTTACGCCCTCCAATCAAAATAAGGATCCATTGAGCTCTAGAAGGGGAGATAATACCATGACCAGCAATCAAGGAGAGAATAGAAAGAGAGACCGAAATGCAAGTACCTCCCCTTGTGTCCATAGCAGGCGACTAGAAGGTATGTCCTGAAAGCAGTTTGCCAGACTTAGAGCAATTGCTGGCATCCAGCTTGTGTTCCTGGATAAAATGGATATCAATAGCACCTCCAGTGACACCTGGATGAAGCTGGTTCTGGATCAGTTGCCTACGGCGACGGTGTGGAACTCCGCCTAGGCCCTATATGTTCCAGCTGACTATCCTCCTCGACAGGAGGATGCTGGATGGAAAGGCTTACCTGACCTAGTAGAGGAGACTAGCTTTCCCTGGGCCGAAACACTCCTGTTGAGGGCAGGAAACTCAACATGTGAAAGGATCCCCACACCTGCTGAAAGGGAGGCCCTGCCAGAAGGAATCCCAATGACTGGGACCCCTAAGGTGGAGGGCACAAACTCCTCATCATCCATAAAAGTCGCCGAATCTGTCAGTGCCGAAAAAGAATTTCTGATAAGCAAGTCTGGCCGAGGAGTGCGAAGAAGACATGCACTCGTGGAAGATGGAGGAGAAGGACGTGCCAGGCCTCTATCAGCAGAACTGGAGCTGGGGGTTCAGGAGGCCTATGGCTGGGGTGAAGAGGAATCAGGAGCCCTCATCTGCACCTGCACTTTCTTGGTTGTCCTGACTGTGGCAGGAACAGTCTGCGGGGAAGTACCTATAGCCCCCCCGTGGTCAAAAACCAAGGGGTCAGAAACCAAAGTGACTGGGGCTGGTGGATCTAAAGGCCCCTCCTGATGTGGAACTGTAGTGTCTGAGGCTGCAGCAACATCCACCTCTGGAGTCTGGAAGGCGTTTGTCTGAACAGGATCAAAAGTCTCCTCCTAAGGTAAGGGAGTCGCTTTGATAGCTCTCCTTTGTGGTATTGGGTGTGCTGCGGGCATTGGGCGCTCTGCTGCCCCTGGTGGTCCTGGGGTGCGCGAAGCAGGGCGTCCTGTTGCTCTTGGTGGTCCTGGAGTGCGTGGTACAGGGTGTTGGGGAGGTGCTGTCGTGGTAGTACGTGAAGGAGCCGCACCAGAAAAGCTATTGGGTCTTTTTCTCTTCCTTGGGCAGTCTCTAGCAAAGTGCCCAAGGGTCGTGCAAATCCTGCACTGGTCCTGTCTACCTGAAATCTGGACTCTCTGTCGAAAGAGAGAGCCGTCTGGACGCTGAACCATAATGTGGTCATCTGAGATATTAGGGTCAGAGACAATGACCCTAACACGAGGCACCTCGTCTGCACCGACTGCCTCTGCCGAGGAAGAAGGCATGCCAGGAAGGGAGGGGATCTCAGTGACCTCTCTGAATGTGGCTCCGATAGTGGCAAGCAGTCGATGGTAGACCTGAGGAAGACCAGGAAATCTAATGAACAGTGATGTGACCTACCTGTCCTCCTCGACCGGATCGAAGCCTAAGGTGTAGGGTAAAAGAAAGATCCTCCTCGAACCCAAAGCCAGGGGATTAGCTTTGAGAACAAGGGCTGCGGACTAGTGGGAGTCGAAAACCACTTGGAAGAATCCACGTCCCAAAAGTCGAATATCCCTGAGGTGTGGGGCGAGGTCTCCTGGTAACGCCGCCAGCATCCAGTCTCTAGCCTGTGATCTGGAAGGGTGTGACCCAAAGATGCGGGCGAAAGTGATGTGGAGGCCTCTAATTCCACATCTTTCTTGAGCTGCTGCAACTTGTCTTTTGAAAAAATGATGGTTCTCGCGGCCGGTGGAGGTGGACGGGAGATTGGCTGAATGGGGATCCATTCGCTAATCGATGTGAAAAGGCGGATTCCAACACTGAAAAAGCTCTGTCCGTGAAACTACTACCCAGGACGCCTTGAACGCGGGCGCAGGAAGAAGGAGAAAGAGAGGGTAGGAGAGAGGGAAGGGAAGGAGAGGATAGACTGAAGGGGGAGATGGAGGTAGGCTGAGGGGGAGGCGTGGGGAGCTGAGTTAGGAAGGAAGGGGGCGGGGAGGGAGAGGGAGGAGGTTTAAAAAAAAAAAAACTCTTTTTTTTTTTTTTGGGGGGGGGGGTTCTCCTTGGGGGGGGATAGGAGGGAGGGAAAGGAAGGAGGGGGAGGGGGAGGGGAAAGGAGGGCGGGCTAGGAGGGAGGGAAAGGGAGGGCGGGGGAGAGGAAAGGATGGGGCATGGGGAGAGCAGCGGGGGGGGGAGAGGGAGGGCGAGGGAGGGGGGCGGGGGAGGAGAATGGGGGGGGGCTGGCGGGGGAGAGGGAGGGCGGAGGAGAAGGGGGCAGTGGGGAAGGGGGCAGCGGGGGGGGGAGAGGGATGACGGGGGAGGAGAAGGGGGCCGGGGGGGCTGACGGGTGGGGGAGAGGTAGGGCGGGGAGGGAGAGGTAGGGCGGGGAGGGAGAGGTAGGGGCAGCAGGGAGGGAGAGGTAGGGGGCAGCGGGGGGGTGGAGAGGGAGGGCGGGGAGGAGGAAGGGGAGAGGGAGG
Source organism: Dipteris shenzhenensis (assembly GCF_047967505.1). NCBI lineage: Eukaryota > Viridiplantae > Streptophyta > Polypodiopsida > Gleicheniales > Dipteridaceae > Dipteris > Dipteris shenzhenensis. The sequence continues at coordinate 33,214,802 of NC_141605.1, read as the reverse complement.
GTGAGGGAGGAGGGAGAGGGGGCTGGCGAGAGGGGAGGGAGAGGAGGAGCAGCGAAGGGGGGAGAGGGGGGGCAGCAAGGGAGAGGGATAGGGAGAGGGGTCTGGCTGAGAGAGGGAGAGGGGGGGGCAGTAGCTCACGGGGAGGAGCAGCAGCTCATAGCTCAACTCTGTCTGTTGATACTTACTTAGTTATTCTTGACATTGTGTGCTTGAAATGTGTACCAGTTTTTGACTGTGTTATTCTTCAGGTGATGGGAAAGTACCGTTGATGCTCTCACTTGGATTGCTGACGGTATACCTTTAAACTTGTACAGCTTGTATTTTAAATGAGTGCATTGATGGAATGCAATCTTTCTAGTAAGTATTATTAAGATTCTGTAAATTTTTTGCTCCACAGACGCTGACAGCAGGTTTTGCAATGATTGCACGAATGGGAAGGGTGAGAAAGCTCCTTATTTTTCTGATTCTTTGCAATTTTTTCCAGCCTCATTCATTTTGGTGGTTTTGTCCCTTATGTCGACATGTGCAGGAGTTAGCATATTGGGCTTAGCTTGCGTGTGAGACATATTATTAGTTGTAAAAAGGTTATTATTTACTTGGGCATATATTTTCTTAGAGCTTAGCGTGTTTCTTTAGTGCCTGTTTTTAGAATTCATCTGTCAAAAAAATATTTGTTTATCTTGCGAGAAGAAATGAAGTAGTGGCCACACCAGGGAGCCGCACTCAGTGTATTAAACGGTAGTAAGCCATAACGAACCAGGTGAAACCAGCAAAAGAGGTAACATGAGTATTGAAGAGGAGAATCAGAAAATAAAAAGCTGTGCTCCACCTGTCATGAAATTTGTCAAAGCAAATGAGAAAAGTAGAGCGTAAATAATTGTTCGTGGGTACATTCAACTTCTCTGCTCAATTCTTTAAAACATCCAAGATAGAAAAAGAAAGGAAGAACGATTGGTTATGCCTTCACAAACCAAAAAGGACCATGGGAGGAAGTGTATCACTATGGGAGAGACTAATTACTTCTCCAGATTTTTTCCCAGAGGACAATGTTCAGCATCATTGCTCAGAACATCGGGGTTGCTCACTATAGCTTGGCGATGGGAGGTCACTAGGTCTCTTCGACTGCCACTCTCATCGCCATCTGGTAGGATATCATCTACACCTTGCGTGCTTTCTGGGAGAACGGGACGTTAGGATCAAGGGCAACTACCGAAAAGCAGGAGCGTTTTTAGAAGGTTTGGCCTGCAGGTACCTTTTATCTATTTACAGAGCGAGGAATTTGCTGGGTGTATAGTCCCCCATAGCCCCTGTTCCAGAGATTCCCTAAGTAGTGAGCCAGGTTCTCTAGAAATAGGCTGGATTTTCTGACAGCAGGGTGCCACCATCACATCCGTCGGCAATGTCCTTGGCCTGGCGAACATGGAGGAAAGATCCCCAAGTCTCGTTTGTGTGGAAACACTTTGATGGGTCTGTTGTGTCTCTTGCTATGGGTCTCGATTGTGCTGTCTCCCTGGAAACTGTTGGTCCATGCTTCCTTACTGATAAAATCGGTAATCACCCTCTAAGTGAGTCTTGCTCAGCCTCCCGATCTTGTCTCTGTGTCTGAAATAGCTGGTCTCTGTGTCCTATAGTCTCATGAATAAAGCTTGCTACTCGTCTATGGTCTGGATGAACCAAGAGAGGTGTTCAAGTCTATCTCTGAAAGATAGTGGTGGCAACATCTGATCTCATAATACATAGGGCATTTGAAAGTGAATGCTATTCTGACTCAATCTCATGTAGATTGCAAACTGCAAATGTGGCCCTCTCTAGGTATGTCATCATCTCGTCTATATCAATAAGTAATTTGTGGGAAGTATCACGAAATTACCCGATCGAGATCCTCAAGTAGTGGGGAGGAGGATCCCTGTGTAGCCTGGTAGGTCCATGAAGTCCTCCTCTGAGTTCTGTAGATAGTGATCTCTACAGAAGTTGAGCTTCATGGGAAGCTTGCTAGTGCTAATTAGGTCTTGTTTATGTGTAATTGTATGAGAATTTTTCGGATGACCTGGTTATCCTCGTGATATTTGAGTGGAATAGAGGGGGCCTCAAGGCTATACTGAAGAGGCGGTCTGTCCTGAGTCACTAACCATTTGTATGTATGAGCATACCAACAGTTTTGATCCCCCTTAGCTGCTAATGTCATGGATGTGGATAAGGCTAGCTATGCTAACCTACATGAGGTCGACGAACCAAAATCCCTGACTCGGTGGAATATGTGATCGCCTGAAATGCTACATCAAGCATGAGTGGGGGGACCCTGAACTCAGCCAAGGCTATCTAGTGTGGGATTTAGGGCTTACTACGGATTATCTGTGCTAGTAAGGAGAACCTGGAGACTCTCCACTCGAGCCTAATCCACTTGATATAATAGGGTCCCAACATTACCAGTTGGATGGACCAAACAATCAAAGAGAAGAGACCATGGTAGTTCTAGCACGCGTACCGTACTGAATTTTCATACGGTAGTATGGTACGTTCCTTAGAGTGTAGTATGCGTTCAGATTTTTTTTTTTTTGGGGGTTTTGTGGGTGGTTTGTGTGTGTTTTAAAAAGTAACTTTTTTAAATGGGGTGTGGTTCAAATGTGTCCCCTTTCCTTTAAATATATACGTGTAATTATTAAACATACCTCAAAATCCTGTTGCCACTTTAAATCAATTTGGCACTTGTTTGTGTACACTTACCACCTCTTCCCTTTTCATCCTACCTCAAGGTTGTTTTGCAGCCCACATATCCCCCTCTGTACAGCTTATCTTCCAAGCTATAGTCACTCCCATGGTCCACATAGTCTCGTAGAGTATAGAGTATAGACCTTAAGTCATGAACTGTTGCTCTAGTATGCTCTACAATCTCAACCTGTCAAAGATGAACCGCTCTCTATACATGATGTGTGAAAGATCATAGCCTTGGATTTACGAAGAGTGACCTTTAGATTATGTGTTCCAAATCTGAGTTGGTGGCGTAATGCCTTACACTCATCTTCATACTAGCTATTGTTTTCAGGGGACTGCGCCGATAAGCGGTGGTGAGTTGAACTAGTGGTGTGTGAAAAAGTGTGCAAGGTTGCCTCATCGAGAGACGGATGATTAGAGCGGCTCGATCTTGTAGGTGTGGAATGTCCTCGAGATCTTTGAGTAGGGTAGAAAGTTGTGTAGTATACTAGGGGCCTGGGGGATAAGCTATAATTGAAGTGGATGTCGCGATATGTGGTGTGTGTAGATGGTGTTTGGTGTGTTGTGTGGTGGGGTATGAATATACTAAAGAAGAGATAAGTGTGATTGGCACTGGATGGTGGTTGGGAAACGGAGAAGAGAATCATGTGTGGGAGGGAAAGATAGGGATCCGATGAGGTAGTCAACTATGTTAGTTCCCCTCCATGTGGGAAGAAGATCAAGGGAGGGCCATTGGTCTAAACCAAAAGTGATACATGACCCTTTCCATGTCCAAGAAAGAGTGTCCACATGGGGTGACTAAGGCTCGTCTGTTTGTAGATATGTGGGATATCCCTACCTCATCTAGGTCAACATCAATAGAATAGCATCATCTCAAATAAGAAGCACTACCCACTGCATAGCCATCCTTGTGTTGAAGTACCCAAGGGGTCCCCAACAAGGATAACTTGCGGCTCGAGAAATTCATAATGTCTGGATCTGGGGTTGTGTATGGTGACATCTCAGCTACCTCATGGAGATCTGTACCAAAATGTGAGGACCTAGGGGGAAGTAGCACACTACAATGAAGAGGTCCTGTCAGGAGGTGTGTTGGATCCGAATCCAATGAAATTTGGCATGTGTGTCACACTTCTCGATAGAGATCTTCTCAGTGAGAGATGACTGTATAGTACCACAGCTCTTCCCGATCCACAAACTCCACCTATCTATCGGGTCTCGTCACGGTATGTAGTCTCCCATGTGTATCCACAAATTATGGGAAAAGGGCACTCTAGGCTTTTATGAGTTTGTCTAGACAGCTACATCTCGTCCCATGTATGACTCCGAGAAATTTCCTAGATTTGACTAGAAGTTACTATTACAGTTCCAAATAGTGCGGGCCAGGTTGGTGCATATATCTCTTCTCCCTATGCAGAGGGACCTCCCACTTCTCCTCCTTGCAGGTCCCAGTGCTGTAGGAGGGTACGCCTCTCCTCTATTTGTAGGGATGTGAGGTCCTCATCCATATGAATTTGGGAGTGGTCATGTGGTACTGTCCGCTTGCATAATGCTACAAGGTGGGCTTGAGTATCTCTGAAGTACATGTCAAAGGCTGATCACGAGTGGGATCACGGCCTATGCGCCAGGTGCCTCAGTCCCATTCTCATGGACCCCGAGGGTGGAGGCCATGAAGTTGGTAGCATCATCGATGCAGTGGTGGATTGTGTAGAATCCTCCAGACTCTGATGCTGAGAGCCTTATTGACTCTCTGCTATTGCTCAAGAATGGTGGTCCGGATGGTGGCCTTCTTAGGCTCCCACAATGTCCACCCATTTGGTAGTCTCCTCGATGGCTCATTACGGAGCTCTGTGACCTCGTGGCTGAGGCTGTAATTAAACCTATCCTACTCAGCCTCTCGTGCAAGGTGTGAGTCTCCATGAGAATCTACTCCTAGGCGTCTTTCTTCTGTCACTTGTATGGGTGTGGGATAGTGGGAGCCCGGCAGTGGGTAAGGAGGTCATGAAAGGGGGCTGATTGAGGGGTATAGGAAATAGGTGTAGGGGGTTAAGAATGAAAGGGGACTGGGAGGCGGAGGGAAACATTTGAGAGGTGGCCAAGGTGAGCCTGGAGAGAAATGGGAAGGGGAGGTGGCTGAGGGGGAGAGGCAGCAGGAAAGCAGAATAATGTGGGGGGGCAAAAGGGGCTGGCTGAGGGGGAGAGGTGATAGGAAAACAGAATAGTGTGGGGAAAAGTGGCTACAATAGGGCTTGGGCTGGAAGGGCACATTGATGCGTATGCTGAGGCTATTGCTACTTCTGGGGCTGCGAACTGGAGGTTGTAGGCTTCTGCATAGCGGTACTATCAGTCTGTAGTCCATGCACGTCCATTGACTGTTGATGTATGTCGACTGTCTCATGGTGTCTTTTTTTGTTGTTGTTAGGGCTGCTTATTTTTCTCTCTCCTCTGTCTCATTTTCTATAACCACTTTGGTTGCCCCCCACAGCACTAGCTTGCTTCTCCTCCAGAGATTGTTTTCCACCCTCCTATACCTCTTGCATTGCCAATGAGGCCCATTCCTACAGGTTGTCTCAGTTGATTTCTGGAGCAGCGACCTGCTTGAGTTGCCTTTGTTTTGGAATGCTCCCCTGCTCTTTCTTTTCCAGCAGGGCCTCACTTCGAGCTGCTCAGTCCAGCCTTTTCCATACTCCAAAGCCAGTGATTGGCAGCCACAAAGAGCTACTTCCCAATAGGAAAATACAATTTCCTCAATCTTCTCAGGTGATCTGCCTTTGTGCACTTCTGGATTTCTTACTTGGTGTTTCTCTCCCTTGCTCATTTACGGGGTGCCCAATATTGTGTGTTGCATTCACTCTCTTTATTTGTGTATAATTGCCAATTGGTTTGTTCTATGCAATGTATTGTTTTATACTCGTCAATGGTTGGCATATGTCCTTGAACCTCCCTTTTGCTACCTTTGTTCCCCCTTAAAATGCACCAATTGCATCACATATCTTAGGTTATATTCATATTTTATTTTAAAATTACACAATCATATTTCTACACAATCGTTAATAAAAGCTTAAGAAAGAGACTTAACAAATGCTGTATATGAACTGGTATTGTTTAGAAGTTTGCATCTTTTTAATTATATTACCATTCTTTACTCTAGCAACCTGCTCAGGAGCCAAGGATTTAGGGAGGTCCACTATCATTTTATTAGGAAAAAACCCAAAGTACAGTTGTAGACCTAGTTAATTGTCCAGCACATGAATTGTAGTAGGCATTTTCATCAAACCCTTCCGCAATGATCAATGCTCATACTTTAATATCAGAACTGGCAGCAACTTAAGATAGGGAAGGTGGTAAGTTGATCATTTTCAAAATTTCACTCCACCCTTTTCTCATAGAGTGCAATTAAAGAGGAGTGTTGAAGGTGTAATTGCATATATAGTGCATTGTGCAAAATGTTTAAACATGATTAGAAAAGGAGTTTACGGGCAAAACTCTAAATGCTCATGCATATCCTTGTTAATGTAGGCATAGCTACAATGGATTCAAGCATTTGTCGCTTTTCTTGTTGCATTCTGCTTTTGTTATTGATGCTCGCTAGGGTAACATTTTGATTTGATTGAGCTATTTTCACATTCATTTTGTTGCAGGGCAGTAAGTACGTGCCTGCAAAACTTCCTGAAAGGCCTCTTGAGCTATGGGCATATGAGGTCAGCCTATTTCTGACGTGTGTTATGTGTCAATCTTATATATCAAGAGAAATATAGTGGGAAATAAGGATCATGTGCAGTTTTAAAGAATACCAAGTCACTTTGAAATTATGAAATGCCATCTATTGTTAGTTGCCTAAAGTTGCTTAATTTTGGGCAGCCATCTCCATTTTGCAAGATTGTCAGGGAGGTATTGGTTGAATTGGAGCTGCCTCACATATACCACAGGTACTGGTGATGTTTTTAGTAGAGGGTACGTCTGAACAGCTTTTCATGCCCTTGTAACTCGTTTTCTTGTCCAAAAGGATGTTGCATGTATGTTCTATTTCAGCAGATCTTTCATGAAGATATCACGATGAATTTGCATACTTGTTAAATGCATCGTAAAAAAGTTCATAACCTCAGTGTTGATGCAACTTCTTCAATTCACATCTAAAAGGACTTTGTATTGATTTCCTGCATACCCATGATTGTCTGTACAAGTGAATTCTGTCTTTACTTTTGTGTTTGATTGTTATATTGTTAACATTAGTTTATTCAGGAGGGAGGGTAGCCCGACAAAGTGATATCTGTATTTTCAGTGTTTCATGCATTGATCTTCATCTTCTTCTTTGCAAGTCCAAGTATACACACCTATCATGGATTTTACTCTTTACATGATCTGTTCAAGAAAAAAGCGTTCTCACTATGTCAATTTGACTTCTGTTTATCAGCACTCCTCGTGGGAGTAGTAAGCGGGATGAATTATTCAGGCGCACTGGTCACTTTCAGGTAACCATGCAGGAACTATTAATCTTTTTTCTTGATTATGCTGTCGCCAATCCCTTTCATGGTAGACAACTTGAAGGAGGTTTATGTAGTTGTAAATGAAAGGGTAAAAGTTAATTTTTTGAAAAATGATAATTTACTGGCTTGTGTCGGTCACAACTTTCATGACACTCAGGCACGACTTTCAGCTCTACGACGTAGATCCGTCCTTCGAGATCAGCCACCGATCTCTATGGATGAGGACCTCACACCTCTACAGGTTGAGGAGAGGCGCTCTTTGCTGCAGCAGCGGGATCAGGCCCGGAAGGAGGGGAAGTGGGCAGTGGTACGAGAGGGACGACTTCTTACAGGCCCCCGTAGGACACTTGCCCCCTCCCCTACATAGGGAAGTGGGGTCTACAAGACTCAGATATTCGAGACCCTGTCCTGCACCATTTGGAATTGTAATGGTACCTTATGGTCAGAACCAGGGAACTTCTCGGAATCCTATACAGGCCACAACATAGTCTTCTATACAGAGACACATCAGAGTCACCCTCTTCCAATAGTCAGTGGATATACATGGGAGTCTGCCTACAGAGATGAGACGAGGGGTACAGGAGGAGTTCGAGGTTCAGGTGGAGTTGCAGTCCTTTTCAGATCCACACTTCGGGGGATCATTTCAGTAGAGCAGAGAGATACACATTCCAGATTTCTTTGGATCCGGATACGACACATGGACAGCGAGGATCTGTTTGTCGCAGTTTGCTACTTCCCCCTGGAGACCTCCCACTTTGCGAGAGATATTCGAGGTGATGATGAGACATCCCCATTTGCTGCCCTTTATCAGTCCATCGTTGACTTTTCTAGCCGCGGAGAAGTCCTTCTAGTGGGGGACTTCAACGCGAGGACATGGGTCCGTCAGGTACCACTTCTTGATTTCAGAGATGATTCCACTCTACTGGCAGATGTTGACCTTGAGGAGGCAGGTATGCTATAGGTTTCGGCTGACAGGCGAGGTCCATTCTCATCCTATGGGCAGGCCCTATTAGACCTAGGCAGGATACATGATCTCATTATCTATAATGGTCGTGACAGATGGTTCGCTTCATGTGGTTTCACATGCTTTCCACATAGGGGGGGCTCCAGTGTTGTTGATTACATCATGGGATCCCCTGTCTTCACATCTCGCATTACTGACTTCACTGTAGCACCTCTCCCCCCAGGGGTTGATCATACATACCTTTTCTTTTGCATCTCCACCTCCCTTCGCACAGCACCTTCCACCCCACTCAGTGCTTACTCTACCTACCACGATATATGCTTTGATCGGGATCACTCACCTTCTTACTCTAGCCGTCTTTACATACTTCTCGCTTATATTGACTTCATACCCCTTTTAGAGGATTGTGCTTCCCTTGCCACCCGCTCACTATACGAGGCTGCCATTCACGCTTTTTCCCACACCACCCGCTCCACCCGCCCACCACCCCCTGGAACCATACCCTGTAATAGTTGGTATGATGATGAGTGTAAGGCCTTACGTCGTCAACTCAGATTCGAAACCAAAAACAGTCTTCTGAGCGCACCAGATACGCTACGTGAATACCGTAGACTGGTACGGAGGAAGAAACTAGACTTCGTTTGTCGAAACGAGGAGCTACTGAACATTTTGTTCAGTAACAACTCTAAGGACTTCTGGCGAAGATTTCTAGAAGGATGGTCCCCTTCGCCACTCACTGACACCCAGATCTGGTTTGATTATGCACGCATACTTTATGACATCCCAAATCAGCCAGTCCCTAGCCTCTTACACATGCCTCGTCCCACATCCTACACCCTTTTCACTAGAGGAGGGGTAAAGGATGCTGTAATGAAACTTCATAATGGCCGAGCAAAGGATCATGAGGGACTATGCACTGAGTTCATTGCATATGGGATTAACCTCCTAGGCTCGATCTTAGCAAAGCTTTTTAATGAAGCGGTTTGTTTGGGATTTCCACACACTTAGACCGTTAACACTATCTCACCCATCCACAAGGCAGGGGATCCCATGAGCCTGGAGAACTATAGGACCATTATGATTGGACATGTCATGTCCAAGATTTATGCATCAGTACTTGACTCCGAGGTTAGCAGACTTGCAGAGTGTCGAGGACTCAGAGCAGCAGGACAGGCCGGATTCCGGCGTGATCATGGAACCATGGACCACATTCTGATGCTTAGATGTATCATCGAGGAGGCGAGGTCACGGAAGCAGAGGGTTTATTGTTGCTTTGTGAATTTTCGCAAGGCATTTGACACGGTCCTGAGAGCCCGCCTCATACGGCGCCTACAGGACTTGGCTTATGACCAGGAGATTATTTGGGCTGTCATGGCACTTTATGAGAGTTTTTGGCAGAGTTCGAACAGGATCCGGGTGGACAGACGAGATCATGAGTACCATCGGGGTCAAACAAGGGTGTCCTTTGTCGCCTACCTTTTTTGGTCTCTACATTGACGAGCTTGAGACAGTGATGCAGACACAGGGGGGTGTAGGTTGCTCTCTTGCGGGCACGCTGATCCAGATTTTGCTCTATGCAAATGACGTGGCTCTCTTGTCTTCCTCAGTAGAGGGGCTTCAGAGAGACCTAGACGCACTACAGTCCTTGTGAGTCTCATGATTTGAAGGTCAACCTGGGTAAAACCAAGGTCATGATCTTCAATACATCTCGAGCCATCATGCGTCAGGAGCAGTTCACGTTTGCAGGGTCATCTGTTGAGATAGTTTCATCATACACTTATCTTGGGGTTATCTTCTCCAGACCGAGCTTCACTATGAGACCCGCGATGCAGGCACGCTTGAGTAGAGGGTATGCCTCATTGGCTAGGCTAGATAGGCAATGCTTCCGCTCACACTTTCGGGATCCACGCACCAAGGGGTTGCTTTTTGACTCCTTGGCTCACCCAACGGGGATATACGGCAATCCTTGTTGGGGGCCAGACTTGTCGGATACAGAGTGGGCCCGTGTGGAGCGGCTATAAGTTCTCATGCTATCATGGATGATTCGTGGTACGTCATCCGTTCCTCACCAAATCATTCAGGCTGAGTTTGGGTCACCCCCTTTACAGCTAGATGCTGCATTTCAGGTCATCACATATCTGTATCGAGTTAGGGAATATGGGGATTATACCTTGGGGCGTAGGAGGCTACCATGGATAGCTCTATACTCTTCTATGATGACACTTGCAGCAGGAGGAGATCAGAGGTGCTGGTATGCACGTACAGAGAGATGGTTTGAGCAACTGGGGCTCCACATGGATAGACTACCTTCCTTTTAGTATAGCATGGATACTCCGTTCTCTCCCCTCTTATCACACGAGGTCAACCAGGTTATCTGTGAGGATCTACTACAGCTATACACTTTTTGGAGCTGGTTGGAACCGAGTGAACTCCCAGTGAAGCTTAGCTTCTACAGAGATCACTTCTTACATATCACAGCGGAGGGTTTCATTGACCCACGAGGATACACACAGATTCACCTACCCCACTCGATGAGGATCTTTCTTGGGCAGTTCCAGGTCTCTTCACACAAACTTCGCATCGAGAGCGGCAGAGCAGAGCGACTACCCAGGAAGCGGCACATATGCACACTATGTGACATACATGAGGTTGAGACAGAGCATTTCATCTTCAGGTGTCCTGTGTACTATGAGATCCGAGGACGTTTCCACTGCCTCTTCAGAGATAGTTATGGGATTTTAGCCCATTTCCTCTCCTACCCAGACCAGCGGTGTTTGGCAGGTTTCATTCATGAGACACTTAGACACCGCGAGAGGATACTCCGAGCATGGAGACAAGAGCAGACTTTTTCCTCGGTTGATTCCTCTCAGAGCTCTATCACGGAGTTCTTTCAGCTAGATCACATGGACCCCAACGAGATGAGGCCTCGACATGACCGTGACCTGGAGCCCGTGACCCGATAGCTCAGAGAGAGGGTCGATACACATATCACACTTGGAGACATCCCCTCCTTGTTTAGAGTCGGAGCCCGACCGACGGGGGTCACAGTAGCCTTGGTTAGACGGAGAGCTACGACTAGGAGACGTGCCAGGACCGCACCTCTGAGTGGCCGACAGCACTCTATTGCCGACTTCATGCCTCCACTGCCTCATCCATCCTGATATCTTGCTGTTGCTGGGGATGATGATGATATTGATGATATGCTGAGATTGATATATATAGTCGACTATCGACATGACTATGTTGTACTTAGGACTTAGTACTGCCATTCTACATTTTTGCATTTTTTGCATTTTGCATTTTGCATTGGTATGGACGCTCGTTTAGTAGCTCCACTACCACATCTCGTTGTATCAGGATTTTCACAGTCTCATAGACCCATCGGTCTTCCGAAGACTTTAATAAACTTTCTTTCTTTCTTTCTTTCTTTCTTTCATCACAACTTAACCATGACCACACAACGATGTGTTTGTCCATGGAGATAAAACATATTGACCGTGACCTGGAGCCCGTGACTCGACAGCTCAGAGAGAGGGTCGATACACATATCACACTTGGAGACATCCCGTCCTTGTTTAGAGTCGGAGCCCGACCGATGGGGGTCACAGTAGCCTTGGTTAGACGCAGAGCTACGACCAGGAGACGTGCCAAGACCGCACCTCTGAGTGGCCGACAGCACTCTATTGCCGACTTCATGCCTCCACTGCCTCATCCATCCTGATATCTTGCTGTTGGTGGGGATGATGATGATATTGATGATATGCTGAGATTGATATATATAGTCGACCATCGACATGACTATGTTGTACTTAGGACTTAGTACTGCCATTCTGCATTTTTGCATTTTTTGCATTTTGCATTTTGCATTGGTATGGACGCTCGTTTAGTAGCTCCACTACCACAGCTCGTTGTATCAGGATTTTCACAGTCTCATAGACCCATCGGTCTTCCGAAGACTTTAATAAACTTTCTTTCTTTCTTTCTTTCTTTCATCACAACTTAACCATGACCACACAACGATGTGTTTGTCCATGGAGATAAAACATATTGAAATGATATCAAAATAAAATTAATGAAAGGGTTCTGCTGTCCATGAATGTTTGTTCCAAACTGTAGGTTCCAATGGTTTGCTTACTTCCTTACAATGAAAATGGGAAAAGCTACTTTGGGATGCTAGCATACATTTACCATACCTTTCCCTATTATGAGACAAGCAGGACATTCCTTGAACTCATGCCATTTCATTTGTGTCACGATTTTTCTCACATGTGACGTGTCACTCCTCCCTACTGATTCTTTTTCATTTGTGTCTTATTATGAGATGCCATCCATTAGAACTGATGATATACTTATATTATGGCTTTTCATAAGGATATGATTGTGTCTTTAGTCCTCTCCAAAAAATCCAAGTTTATGAACACTCAATTGACTTTATAGCCTAGGCTGGATGCTGTTTTGAAAGCTCTATTGGTTCTGATTCACCGCTATAATTAAGCATAAATCACATTTGCATCGCTAAGGATGCTCTCTCTTTTCGCTATCTTTGTGGCTCGGCCACATGCTATGTTCCTGCGCAACTTGCAGCTTGCTGCTATCTTGTGTACACTTGGCATGTGCCCTACACCTTTCACAACTCCCCTGTTACTTAGAATCCAAGAGCATTGGTTGTCAGCACAATGATGTCCGTGGCAGAATTCAGAGGGCCAGAAACTTGTGTTTGATAGAAGCAACTTCCACATATAAGAATAATTGCTGCACCTTCTGGTGGGAAGGAGATTATGGAGATTTGGTGATTGGAAAAATGCCTATACTAGTTGAAGCTTTATCCGAAGAAAAAAAGGATGCCTTCCCTTCGATGAATAGACCCACACATTTTTGGACTATATTTATGGATTATTCTGGATATTTTATTTCCATTTATTTTTACAATGGGCATGTGTTTACTGCTCACGTGTGTGTGACAATACTTCACACCGTGTCCAGCTATCATGATTGATCACCATGATTGGAAAGTCCAAGCTCCCTTCAAGCTGAGCCAAAATGGATCCGATGACCATTCTCGATGCGCATCAATATGCATATTGAACATTACATTCCAGTCAGGATTTTGGAGGGTCAGGACTTGAATTACCATTTCTTGAAGGGATTTGAACGCTTTGCTTTGTCCACTACTACTTCATAATTGCTTTGGTCAGCTGATGAATTGGTTCAGCAACCCCTGCAAACTTCTTGATGAACTATCGGTAGAAATTGACATATCCCCCAAACACACTTGCTTGATGTTGCTTGGCTCGTTCATTTTCTTTGTTGCATATATCCTTGGTTTTTCGCTCGTGATGCCCTCTTGAGAGATCGTGTGCCCCAACAATACGGTGAAGAACAAACAGAACACACACTTTATGAGATTCTTGTCTTTTGACATTTCTGGAACACCTTCCTCGGGCACCCTCGCTTCTTGCTGTAGATTGAGAAGTTGTCTAGGAATATTGTGAGGAAGTTGTCGGTGTACTCTTGAAAGGTTTATGCCATGAAGCGCTAAAACATTGCCGGTGCATCCTTTAACCTGAATGGCATTATTTTGCTAGAGCATGCTCCCATTTGGTGATGAAAGTTGCCTTCTCTTGATTCTCTTTGGCCAATGTGATTTGGTTGTACTCCTTGTATCCGTCCATGAATGAATATCACTATATCCATTAATAAATGCATTTCATGGACGACTACGTTGTCCAAGATCGTGTATGTGAATGGTAGTAGAAATGGGTGTTTTATTGTCTGCTCGTTGAACTTTCAGTAATTGACACAGACTTGCAACTTCGGTTTTTCTTTGGCATGACAATGATTGCAAACAACCAATTGTTTTGGTCTACTTGGTAGATAAACCTTGCTTTGAGCAGTTGGTTGATCTCCGCCTTTACCACCCTGGAATAGTTGGGATTGATTCTATATCTTTGTTGCCGAATTGGGTTCGCATCTAGAACAAGGGGGATTTGTGTTGAATCAAATTTAGTGGGACCGCCTTCAAGTCCATGTATTCCAAGGCGAATACACCCCTGTACTCATTGAAGAGCACCTCAGCCTTGGCGAGTAAGTTGTCGAGAAGTTTTCATTGATCTGGATTAGCTTTGGTTCTTTGCTCTACTCCATGTTGATTTCTTTGATGGCTTGGCCTTCGGTGATATGGCCCCTTGCTAGTACTTCGATTTGTTTGTTCTTTTTGGACCATTTTCTCCCATTCTCTGTCATTGCTAAAGCCCATGGAAAATACCATGTGTGTTCTTTGGAATCCTGTGTTATTTCCATCGCTACTTGCATTGCATTGATCTTTGCAATTGGCACACGATTCAATGCGAACAACTTCTCCTTGATGTTGGAGGTGTAGCCTTCTTCAGCCCTCTAGACACTTAGGCTTGTAGTCCTCCTCCTGCCCATCGGGGTTCACATGTGCTTGCCTTCTTGGGGTATTGTGAGAGTTTCTACCCTCCAATCATGGAGTACCTTGATACCCATCAGCCTTGGTTGTCCCAATAACATTGGATAGCCTCCTTCACTCTCCATCTTGACTACAATGAAGGTTACGGTGAAGTAAGCTCCACTTATTTTGATGTAGTTCAGCATGCCCATGCGGATGACCAGCCTTTGATCTGCCATCCGAATTTTGATGGCAAGGGCTATAAGCTCTTCAACTTCAGCGTTGTACAAACTTCATCCAATATGATGTTGATGCCTGACTATCATGCGATTATTGTATGGTTTCAGACCTTGATGCCGATCAGGGTACCTCTCTTTCCAAGTCGTTGTCTCGATCAAGTCGATGTTCAATGCAAGCGGTTGCTCCTCTAAAAGGATTTCGTGTAGTAGGGAGGAAGTTCCATCGATTGGCCAATCAAAACTGTCACATGCAGTTTGTGGAACTTCTCCTAGTCTGTGTTGATCTGCGCTTGCTTCACAACCTTTCAACCGTGTCTTTGTTCTGGTGTTTGTTACTCCCATTCGTTTTTTCTGCTCCATTGATTGCCCTTTGGGTCGTCGATTCAACATTTCTCCCGCTTCGACAAGTGGTTCTTTTTTCTTGATCTTGTGGCTGATCTTCGTTGCTATCTTCTTCTCCTCCTTCTCGTAGAACTACTACTCTTTTGACGTCTTTGGTTTTGTCTGGGCTGGCCCTTTTGATCTAGTGACTATAGTCCAGTCCACCTCGGTTATCACCACACCCCCTTGGGGTGCGCAGTCTTCTCCACATGCTTCTTGGAGGATGTAGGGTTGCTTCTTCCACAATTCGAACTTGCTTTTTGATGCCTTTACTTCCCCCAGAGGAAACATGCTGTGTTGATGCTCTTTGGTCTTTGGCTTGGTAGGCTTTCTTAAGCTCTTGCTTCACTTTCTAGACATATGTCGTTCACTTTTGCTTGTTGTACTAGCAGTCTTTGATCGCATGGCTGTGAATTTTGCACCATTTGCTTGACTGACACTTGTTTGTCGTATGACCTGGGTTTTGCATTTCGAGCATCAGGTCTCTCCCTTTTTTGGGTACCCTCGAATGTCCATCTCCTTCAGGAGCTTTTTGAGCTCCTCTACTTTGGTATCCTTTTAGGCACTGGTTCTTCTTCTTCATCTTCGCTCTTTGCTTCTCGGATGGGCGGCTTCTTTTTCTTTCGAGGCATTGTGCTCCCTTTTTCTAACGCGATTGCTCGTTATAGAAATTCGTCATATGTCCTTGTTGATGCGGTGTCTCCATGTAGTGCAGCTTAATTTCGAGAGTAAGGCCGCTCATGATATTGGACCACAACACGTTTCGTCTTGAGCATTGGTGAGTTGGTTGGTCAGTGCTCTAATTCGTGCTGCAAAGTCGTACATAGTTTCACCCTTTGGTTGAGGTGGTTGAGCTTCAGCAATACGTCCTCCTTGTTGAATTTGTGCTGAAACCTCTTCTAAAACACAGTCTTGAACTTGCTCCACGTGGCAAAATACCCATCAAGATATCGGTCATACCATTCAATGGCCTTGTTGGCGTCGGGCGAAATACATTAAGAACTCCTCTCGACAAATGACTTGCAGGATTGCAATTGTTCTAAAAAAAAATTGAACATGAGAGCGGGAATTCTCTCTCTCGTTTCCTTTGAAGTTCTGAAACTTCATCCTTATCTTTGGTTTTCTTGCTCCATTGGCTCCTCGAAGTGGGCTCCTTGGTGGGGTGACTAGTATGGAGACTTCGACTTGGTTGCGCCTGTCTTTTTGTTTGGATCGATCGAATCGGCCCCCTTTGTCAGTCCGCTTGGCTTTGTTTAGTTTGTCAACTCTCGGTCTCTCGATTTCCTCTTCTTGATTTGGTCTTCTTTCTTGTGATGGGGATGAGGATTTGCTCCACCTTGTTCTTACTAAAACTCCTCGAAATTGTTGGAGGTAGGGTTTGTTGACTTCCCTGGTCACTCCCTTCTACCTCTCTTTGCTCGGTGTCGATGCTAATGGATGCATCGACTTGCTCACTGCCCTCGACCAAGGCTTCTTCGATTTTTTTGAGACTTCTTGTCTCATCGTCAACTCCTTCAAGCCACTCCTCCCTTCTCTATAGGTAATCTGAGTTGATGTCTTGTTCTTGCGTCAGTGGGCTATGTCATTCACTAGAGTTGATTTGCTTACTGTCCATAGGCTTCTTTAGCGCAAAAACTTGCATACTCCTCAATAGGATCATCAAATGTCAACGCCAAATGCATGTCTGGCTGATAGTTCTGCTCTTCATTGTGTGGCCCTTGGTTCATCTCTGGGTTTGTGGGGCTATTTCCTTTTGTAGATGACTAGAGGAGCATTGAGCGAGCAGGCGAATAACTCAGAATGACACATATGCTTAAAGAGAGAGAAGAAAAGTGTGCAATCATTGTACTTCAAGAAGCCTTTCTATTACTGAGTCCAATAACGGCTTGGATACAAATAGCTCTGTGCTGCATGCCACACACATGAGCATACCTATGTTGTAGGATTGACCCAAACTCCCTCTAGACCTTTTATACATGATGCCCCTCTTAACATTCACGGTGGATGCTACCCACCACATAAACAACTATCCATCCTGGTCTTGTCAGAAGAGTAGGAGCCTTTACTTCGTATCGATCTGGGTTGACAGACTTCGCTTGGATGAGTTCTTTGTGTTGGGCCTTGGACGGTGTCCTTTGTTCGGTGGGTTGACTTGTTGTTAGTTGGTGTTCGATGCATTCCTCAGCGTATGTGTCAGTAGCACGCTTTTAACTCCCTTCGTCATGTAGTGTCGCTTCCTTTGTTGTCTAGCGCTGTGGCATGTAGCTGCCTCATGTGCCGCTTGATGCGCATGGTCTTGTCACCTTAATATGTGGCCGCTTGCGGACCAGGCATCCTATACACACTGTGGACTGGCGTTGCTCCCCTCTTCGCTGAGTCCTTCAGTTGTCAACTCCCTTTGTCCTTCGTTGGCGAGCTTCGTTCACTCTTCACTTGGGGCTTCCTTCACCCACTTTGTCCTTTAGTCTGGGAGTTCCTCGTCGTCTTGCGTTGAATCCCGAAACCATTGGTTCCAGGGTCTAACACACACATCCCAATAGCTTTTACGGTTTGCACAATCTCCTTGTATTCATATTGTGGTTTTTGCATAGGCTCTGTTTGCTTGTTCTTTACACTCTACTTGGGTGTGTTTCATTAGATAAATCCACTTGTTTCTAATCTAGTTTGACATCTTCTAATGATTGTGACTATGTTTGGTTTAACGATTGATTTCTACTTAATTTTCCAACTAAAACTGTGTCTTTTTAATACTAATATTGAATTGATGTGTTTCATAGCTTAAGAATTCTCTCTAAGTAAGCGCTGCTGCTCCCCGTGAGTTGCTGCTGAGCCGCCGCGCCCTCTGGCTGCCCCGTTGTCCCGTCCCGTCTACCTCTTCCGTCCCCCTGGCCCTCCCTGCCGCACTCTGCCTTTGCTGCCTCCTCCCTTCGCTCGTTGCGCCTTCGCCAGTCCCGCCCGGTCCGCCCCCGTCACCTCCATCTCCCGTCACCTCCGCCTCCCGTCACCTCCACCAGTCTCGCCCCCGTCACCTCCGTCTCCGCCTCCGCCCCCGTCACCTCCGCCTCTCGCTTCCTTCTCCTCTCCCCCGCCGTTTCCCTCCCTTGCCTCCTCTCCGCTCCGTCGGCTTCTCCTTTCCTCCTCCTCTCCTTTCTTCCTCCATTCTTCTCTCCTCCCCCCTTCTTTCCCCCCTCGTTTTTCCGCCGCCCCGCCACTTCTTCCACCTCCTCGCCTTCTCGTCCCCTCTCCTCTTCCTCCTTGCCCTCCTCCTCCTTCCACTTCTGTCCTTGCCCTTTCCTTCCCTCACCCTGCCTTGTCTTCGTCTCCCCCTTTGACGTTCTTTCTCACCCCTTCTTTTTTTCCTCTTCCTCCTTGCAGCGGGAGCATTTGTGCTCGTTTAGGCGAAAGAAAACCTTGGTGGTGACCCTTGGTTTGGCCAGAGGGACTCTATGGTAGCATCCTCGAATCCCACAGCCGTTAAGGTTCTTCTTTTCCCAATTGACAAGCAACAGGTACAACAGGCAGTTTAGTCTCTCCAAGACAAGGCGCTCGTGGGCAGAATTGTGGGCCTCACGCCTACAAGGAGACAGGTGCGAGAGTGAATCCATACGAGCTTGGCATTAGAGGGTGACCACATCCAGGAGGTCACCATCTATGGAAGAGGCGTATTCCTCATTCAGCTGAGCTCCCCCGACACTACCTCGACACTCCTGGAGCAGAGTCCCATGCTCCTTGGCCTGCATCTAGTATACCTCTTTTCTTGGTACCATGGCTTTATAGTGGAGGACATGGACACAACACACCATGTTTCTCATTTATCGGTTACACTTCGCTTCCCAGGGCTCCCCAAGGAGTGTCGAGCCATCCTCCCCTCCATTGGTTGGGCACTTGGCACTGTGCTCGAGTCTCCCTGCCGTCGTTGCCGCCCTCTTTACCTTCGTAGCAGATTCCTCAATCTCCCTCTCCTCCCTTGCCTCGACACCCCTGCCTGTAGGGAAGGGTAAGACGACGTCTCCTTCTGCTCCCTCATCATAGCATCATGCCCATTCGAGGAGGGAGCCAGAGAGACGGGGGTCGTCCTCCTTGTCAGCAGCTCCCCACCTTCAGCTTGGGTGCCCCTTACCGCGAGACTTCTGGAGGTTGGGACCCTGGAATTACTTGGAGATCCCTGACTCTTATCCTTTACCGTTGGAGGTAACGCTTATGGTCCTGCAGCCACGGAAGGGGGCTTTGATCAACGCAATGGACTCTCAGACACACCCCGTTTGGAGTTCTCGGGTTGGAGAAGTAGACCTCAAAGGTGTTTGATGCTATTATGGGAGATCATATTTCATGCATGATGGACAAGTGGATGGGAGCACGGGGATTGGATCTTTGGTACATCCATGGTGCGGAGGTGAATTTTCAGCTGAGCTTCGAGAGGAGCCGACGTGTGGATTGGCGGTAGGAATTATCAGATTGCCGCTTGAGGCAAAGGTGGATCATGCATACTACTGGTTCCTCCAGATTTGTGCGGAGCTGTTCGGGGCGGAAGTCTTCTTCATGATGAAGTGGGCACGGAAGATCGGCATTAAGTCGGTATCCACCCTAGTACGTCGTCGCACAGATTCGGACCTTGGCAAAGTCACATAAGGCCGTCTTTTTGGAACAGACACCCACTCACAGGAGAGCCTTGTTCTCTGCACGCCTGTCCTCATGAGTTGGACCATAGTGAGTTGAACGTGCACGGGCTCCATGATTGTGCTCGTAGTCAACCCTAGTACTTGATACAAGAGTTGCAGAGGGCAGTGGTAGGGTGGACAGTGGACATCCTTTTAGTTCAGGAGCATATGTTCTCAACTGCAGACATTAGATGGCGACACCACCTTCTTCCAGGGAGAGGTCCGGAGGAGTGGTCCCATGCTGTAGGACGGAGCGGAGGGGTCTGCATCTCGGTCTCACAGACTCTGGCTCCAGAGGTCTATGATCAGGGTGAGCTCGGGCAGTTTGGATGAGTTAGGTCGAGAGAGTCCAGGATTGGAATCTTGAACGTGTACGCCCCAGCGCGTAGATAGCACCGCTTGGCCTTTTCGAGGAGGCTGTCAGAGTGTCATCCGAATGTACACTCCTAGATTGTTGGAGGGAACTTCAACAACCTGGAGTTTGGGGAAGACAAGCAGGGTGGCGCCGCCTTCTCTGAGATGCCAGCAGCAGAGCGTAGCACCTGGGAGCAGTTCATTTTCATGATTAGTGGGCAGAGACTCGTGGCAAGAGTAGCCTCCTCTTCTCTTTTGGACAGAGGACATGATGAACTGCTTAAGAGACTAGACCGTTTCTACGTTGGGGACTCGACACTGCACAAAGGCGGCTCTGGCAGGTACCACGATGTCAAACCACTCTCCGGTAGTACTTCACTTAGATCAGCCCTGTTGAGGTCTTCCCCAGAAGGGGTTCTGCATTCCAGAGGACCTCCTGCAGGACGAGGAGATCTAGTAGGTCATGGCAGGGATTTGGGAGTAGTCAGAGATGACACTGTGCGAGGGCTAGGTTTCGTGGGTGGCCGATGCGATCGAGAGGAGCAGGGAGGAGTTACAGGCTCATGTCCTTAGGCGGAGGACTCTTTAGGAGCGTGAGCGGGCTTTGAGGAGGGACCTTGCCTCCATAGAGCGGCTTAGGGAGCAGGACCCAGGTTTTCAGTGGCTTAGCGACATGTTCGAGAGCACTTGCCTTGAGCTTCTGGACATAGAGATTTGGCGAGTTGAACTCTCCTATCACTCTTCCCGGGCCTGATGGGTACAGCAGTGGGACAGGATGACGAAGCAATTTTTCCAGACCATTGGGCCCCGATCGGCAGGTACACAGCTGCAGCGTCTTCGGGATCCGCAGGGCATCATGCATATTGACCCACAGGAGATGTTAGACCTGACCACATGTTTTTACAGCCAGCACTTTCAGACAGAGAGGGTGACTCCAGTTGGTATTGTGGCCTGAGAGGTAGTTTGGGATCATGTTCCGAAAGTAGTTTCGCAGGATTTATGCAACAAGCTAGAGGAGCCTTTCACGGATGAGGAGCTCTGGGAAGCCCTCAAGGCTCTCGCGACTCAGAAGTGTCCTGGCGAGGATGGCTTGACAACTCCGGCCTTCTTTCGAAACTTCTGGGAGATTATCTCCACCCCTTTTCGACTAGCATGCCAAGAGATTTTGGACACGGGCTCCCTCCCTCAGTCCTTGAGCAAGGGGTGGATTTGTTTGATCCCGAAACGGGGAGATAGGTCAGACATCCGGCAATGGAGACCGATCACAGTGCTTGATACTGCATACAAGATCCTCGCTAAGGTCTTGAGCTTGCGGTTACGGCCCAATCTTATTGACATCATTCACGGCACACAAACGGGTTCGTTCAGGAGTGCATAGTCGTGCCTACGATAGGGTGGAGTGGTCCTTTCTGGAGGGCATTGTGCGGAGATTGGGTTTCTTAGATAGATGGGTTAGAGGAGTATTTGTGCTTTATGCGGGGAGCTCTAGCCAGATGCTTATTGGAGGACACACGGGCGAGGCCTTTCCTCTCTCTCGCTCGGTCTGCTAGGGCAACCCAATTGCTCCCTTCCTCTTCTTGTTCGTGGCGGAGGATTTGGGCTACTACTTGAGATTACAGGTGGTGGGCTTCACAGGGTTGAGGCTCCCAATCAGACAGGAGGAGGATTGCTTGACTCCGAGTTTGTAGATGACACGGACTTGTATGTTGAGGGAAATACAACGAGTTTGGAGAGAGTCAAGGGAGCCCTGGCTATCTACAGCGAGGCCTCGGGTGCGCGGATCAACTGGACAAAGTCTATAGGTTTCTTCACGGGCTATGAGGAGACACATGAGATTCGTGAGTGGGGGAGTGACTTTTGCTTCAGATGGATACCACAAGGCGAAATAGCGAGATACCTGAGATGCCAGGTTGGTATTGACATTATAACAGAGCAACAAATCGCCTCGGTCCTTGAGATTGTTCGGCGCAAGCTTCTCTATTGGAGCTCGTCCAAGCTCTCTCTAGCAGGTCGTGCCTTAGTGGCAAACCAGGTCCTTCTTCCCATGGCCTGGTATATCGCCTCCTGTTGGTGCTTTCACAGGGAGGATGCATTAGGCAGCTCCGACGGTTGGTTCAGAATTTCATTTGGGTAGGATTGGACGGCACACGGAATACTAGAGCCTGGATCGCTTTGCAGACGGTGATCATGCCACAGGCACTGGGAGGCTTGGGTATCATAGATCCGGAGATGCAGAGCAGAGCCCTCTTGGGCAAGTTGGTTTTTCGTGACGTCACCCCAGGTGCAGAGCCTTGGAAGCTCCTCTTACAGTGAGGGCTTCTCAGGAACACCCCACGCACTGGAGGACAGTGGTAGCCTTTACACAGGTGGATCTTCTCAAAGGCCCCCCCCCTTACAGGGAAGGGTTTTCCCTTGATGAGGAGCCTTCACAGGGTCTGGCAGAGACTAGGAGGGGGTCTCGTTCGTGCTCCGCTCAGATGCAGAGAGGAGTTTGAGCGTCAGCCCCTTATGTGGCACCCAGAGATCCAAGATCAGGAGGGGCGTATGCTCGGATAGTGGACGCACATTGGTTGGGCACAGTGGGAGAGTGGTTCGGCCGGGTCTTTTGGCAAATGGAGCAGACTACCCATGGAGGCAGAGGAGAGGCTTGGTGCATCTTTGAGGAGCAGGGCAGCGGATGAGAGAGATTGACCTAGCCATCCCTG
Source organism: Dipteris shenzhenensis (assembly GCF_047967505.1). Lineage (NCBI taxonomy): Eukaryota > Viridiplantae > Streptophyta > Polypodiopsida > Gleicheniales > Dipteridaceae > Dipteris > Dipteris shenzhenensis. The sequence continues at coordinate 33,191,896 of NC_141605.1, read as the reverse complement.
AGTCCTAGCGGGAGGGACTTCGCGTTTGGAGGGACAGCATTTGGTTGGGGCAGTTTTCTCGGACTGGTGTTTCCTTGAGGATGCAGAGAGGCAGCACGCACCCTGGCTTCTTCTGCGTAGGACCTGGAGGCCTACTTCATCCGCTCACTGAGAGAGACCTTGAGATGGATGGGAGTCTTGATGGGATTCACTGGCAGATGATCAGAGTGGTGGGACGCTTGGGGAAGGAGTGGCACATAGACCATCCTAGTATCTCAGAGAAGGATGCCCCCAGATAGCGCCTTTGGCTGTGGGAAGGTAGACCCTTGAGGGAGGTCCAGTGGGATCCGAGAGAGTGGTTGTGGCCCTCCAGGGGCGGCCTTGTGGAGCAGATGGACGAGATGCCCTTCTTTTCCTACACCACATGGATTGACCGGAGGCTTCAGATCGATTCTTCGAGGTGGACCCCCTCGAGGGAGCAGCATTGGGTGACCCAGAGAGTGCCCTGAGATGTCCTTTCGAGGTTTTGGATGCGGTTATGGTCCAGTCTGCGGCCGAGGAAGATATCCTACTTCTTTTGGCTGGCTATCCACAGAAGCTTGTCCATTGGACCGTGGTTGGAGCAGATGCGAGTGGAGGGGTAGTGCCATTGTTGCTCTGGTGGTTTCTTGGAGACGATCCCGCATTTGCCTTTGGAGCTGTTCGCAAAGTAGTGAGAATCTAGATGGGAGCCCTCAGAATCATGACCCGTATGCAGAGTCTTCAAAGGGACTACACCTGGGGGATGGTGGCCTGGTTGATTGAGGGAGGACACACATTCCAGATTGATGATATCTCCCTTGCCTGCGTGGAACATTTGGGTGGCTCGCTGTAGTCTCATGATGGGTGAGCATCCGGTTCCACCTTTGGCTACCTTGGTCGCCATCTGGCAGGATATCATCTATACTCTACGCTCCGCTTGGGAGCGTGGGACTCCAGGCTCTAAAGCGACTATCGAGAGGTGTGCTCGATTCTGCAAGGCTTGGCATGTAGGAGTTTTCTACATCTTCACTCCGCGAGGGATTCGCTGGTTGTATAGTCCCCCCACTTGGTTGTTAGCCCCAGTACCAGAGATCCCCTAGGCAGTGAGCTAGGTTTCTCTGGTACAGGCCGGTTCTTTTCTTTCAGCATTTTCCGGTTTTTTCCGTACTCAGCACCTTCAGGGCTGCTGTTTTGTATGAAGTCTTTCAAGCATTAATAGAAGGTTCCTTTCTTTGGAAAAAAAAAAAGAAATTTCTCTCTAAACCTAGCTTTTGTTTGAATTTTATGTGAATGTTATTCTCGGTTTCCATGGCTACTTGAATTTCTAAGTTTATGAAGTAATTCTTTATAAAGTTGCACTTTTGCTATTGCACGAATCTAACAAGTATCAGAGCCTTTCTTTCCCTTTTCGGTTGATGCGCTTAATATCGCTTAGAACATAGCCTTAGGTCGTTTTAGGGGTTTTTGTGCATGTGGTTGTATGTTGCTTGAGAATCCATGTTCATCCAAAGTTGCATCATGGTGGATACTAGGAGAACCAACGGCGAAATGCCAAAGAAAGCAGCATTGACAGTCAAGAAGACTGTACCCACAAAGCAATAGAAAAATGTGTGAGATACGTAGATCAGATGCGTTTTGTTGATTCATAGATAGAGGAGGAGGAAGCTCTAGTGGTTTAGACGTCTAGGAGAGAGCTTGTTGGAGATTAGGAGGCACCTTATATGTTTTAGCTCTTTGATTTCTTGAATAGAGTAAATGAAAATAAAGTTTTGTGCTATGAAATGCGCTCTCCGAAATTCATGGGAGAACCAAGGTGGGAAAGGCGGGCAGACAAGGATAATCCTTTAGCCTAGGACGAGGAAGAAAGGAGGCAGAGGGATGAGCCCAAGGAGAGATGGCGCAACCCAACAGGTTTTACAGTGCGGAGATTATGTTGCAGGACTATGATGATGATAAGGATGAGGAGGATCAGCTTGAGCATGTTGCTAGAGATGAGTCTTTGTCATGATTGAGTCTACCCTTCATCTCCGGACTGCCGACAAAAACTTAGTAAGAAAACCTTTGCATAAACAAATGGTGAGAGTATGTGTAGGTGTGAGGTCATATATGTGTGACAGCATATGTTTATAGTATGGTTTACACCCACCATTGGGTCTTGATGAGTAAGTGGGGATGTCATAATAGCTAGTCCTCGCTATGCGTGTGAGTGATTGAAACGGCAATATTTGTTGTCGTTTTGAGGATGAGTTTGGGCATGTTTCTGGATTCATCTACATATATGTGGCTATGGACAAGTACTAGAGGAGCGCTAGATATATGTGGCTATGGATGAGCACCAGATATATGTGGCTATGGATGAGCACTAGAGGAGGAAGTCGAGGAGGGGTTATAGATAGGAGTTTATCAGGAATGCTGACTCATCATGGCAGTTTACAGGCAATGCCGTCATCTTGAGCTCATTCTGAAGATTAAGTCTGGATAAAAACATGTGCAGATGCCCAAGTGTGACAAAGGTTAGAAGCAAGAGGTATTACTTGGATCATCAAGAGTTGAGATGCGTACTTTGCATGCAATGAGAGTATAGAGTAGGCCAAACTCAATTTTGCCACTCTTCTTCTATTGGATCAACAACTCTTTGGCACCCAGCTTTAGAAATGTAGGATGATGTCGAAGACTTGGCTGAAGACCATTGCAAAACAACTCCTATAGCAAGCTCGAGTTGGAAATACTCATTAATTGGGACACTTCTAGACAGAGAGGAGGTAAAGACTATTTGGTAGTACATGGATCGATTTTGGACAACGCTCTAGAAACTGCAGTATTCTGAGAAGAAGTTGAAGGAAGTACAATCCACTAAGTACCTTAGTGGCTTGTACCTGAGTATCGAGATTGAGATTAAATGTTTTAATCCGAAAATTGTGAAATAAATTATACATTATTCCATTGGCAATGAGGATTGAGGACAAGAGAGATAATGAAGGTTTGCATTGAGTCGAGACATGCAGGAGTTTAGAAAGAAGAGTTATAGGATCTAAGCAAATAGACTAAGGTTGTCTATTGATAGAGGAGGTTTTAGGTCAAAGCCCAACCATGGGAGGAGGAACCAGCCTCAAAATACAGCACTGTTTTTGGAGGCAGAAGATATGTGTGTGTATTAGATATGATAGAGCATACATTTTTTTGCAGTGTAGGTCACGACAGTGTACAGAAGAGGAGGAGACAACCAAAGTAAAGGTGGTATTGAATGGATAGGAGATAGGAGATGGGATGACACAGATTTTGAAGGCTTAGGGACATGTAGAAGATAAGCCATCATTGTTCATGTTTGATAATGGCTCGAGTTAGCATCAAGTTTGGGGATTGTTCGAGACCCTGATACAGGGAGAAAGGAAATAGGAGCATTCGTGATTCACTCATTAATCTACGTGTACCAATAGGCAGCCAATTGAGAGTCCATATGTAGGGTTACGAGGACCACATGGATTTCCCACTTGGGAGAATAGCAGACTTGGATCACCAGGATTCTGCCATCAGATCATTCCCTGTGACCCAATCTACAGTACACCCCTCAACTGGGAAGATGAACCAAAACCATGGTTTGATGATGAGTGCTGAGGCATGATCATATGGGAGAAAGCTTTGGAGTACTTGACGAGGTTTGAGGCACAATGTTTCTCAGGATGCCTAACACGACGTAAGAGGTGGACGTTCCTTTCACACAGGATGGATGAGATGACGCGATCTTTTCGAGAGGGTGACCCCACTATTACATGGGGGTTTCTATCCAAAGGGAAGGCACCCATTCCCATCCGTGTGTGGCACACTAGGGAGAGAGATTAGCTCCTACACAGACAGACATGGTCAGCGGGCTTTGGGACAAGTTGGGTTCTGAAGACAGCAGTCCACCCTTGATTGTATCTTCACTTTGCGGGCAGTCATCAAGGAGGCAAGATCGAGATCCCAGAAAGTATGTGCTTGCTTTGTACACTTTCGAAGGGCCTTCGACACAGTCCCACTATTCTGCAAGATTAAGCAACTTCAAGAGATGCAGATCCCAGGAGACATGATATGGGGGGTGATGACAGTGTATGAGTCAGCTAGAGGGAGAGTATGTGTCCTTGGAGGCCTATCAGATTGGGTTGAGAGCAATGATAGGAGTGAAGCAGGGGTGCCCCCTCTCGCCAACACTATTTGGGCTCTTCATTGAGGAGATGTTGACTGCCTAGGAGATGAGGGATTGTTGCTAGTCGACATGATGATCCAGATACTATTGTACACAAATGACATAGTCCTCCTATCCTCCTAAGTAGTAAAGCCTGTTGAGAGTTCACGCTCAACATCATGTGATCATGTGTGCATAGCACCATCACGTGATCATATGTGCATAGCACTAACCTTATAGAGTGCTATAAAGGAAAGGGTTAGATCCCCTAACCTTAACCCTAAAAAGGTTTGTATATATTCTATTTTTTCAACTAAGTCTAGTGTACAATTAGTTATTTGTGGTGTGCTCTCTAGCTGTGCCCTCTCTCCTCATCTCCACTCTTCTCCTCTCCCCTCTTCATATTTTGTCATGGTATTAGAGCATGGTTCTGCCTTCCGTTGAGGCGCCATCCTTCTTGTGAGACCGAGAGAGATTGAGAGATTGAGAGGTTTCTATCTTTCATTCCGTTGATGAAAGATTTCCGTCCATTGGGAGAAATTTCCGTCCATTTGAGAGGAATTCTTAGTTCATCGAGAGAAAGAGAGATATGAGATACATCTCTTCCGTTGAGAGATTTCCGCTGTGAGATCTCTTGTTTGAGAGAGAGAGAGATACATAGAGTTCTTCACAAGGCCACCGACTCGATTCCTGGCTCTCCACAGCTGGCAACGTCAACAACAGGCTCTATTCTTCACCTCCTTCGTGCAGCGCTCCAAGCTCTCCATGGGTGACAGCAAACGGCGTAGCAAAGACCTCTCCCAATACAACAACTGCAGCTTGTGAGCCTTCAACGACGGTCAACCACAGCGAGCCTCGTAGTCTCTAACGACAAAAGTAGTCTTCCATACGCTTCAACGATCACAGGCGACAAGGGAGCGCGCAAAGACTCCAACAATAGCAGCAATCTCCAAGCCTTCAGACGGGCACCCACGGCCTTCTATCTGCTAGCTAAATATTAGCTCTTCAATGGTGAGATCGTTCTCTGCTTCAGCCACAACTTCGACTCAGCTAGTACTCCAACTAGCTACAGCTCCTTTCTGCGAGCTCCCTCGACTAGCAGAACAAAGCTGCCCATGCGAACGGAACTGCAATAGCAGCTGCTAGCACCTCTAAGGCAGTCCACCGAAGGCTCACGATCGGCCGCCATAGCCTCCAACAGCTCCGTCAGAAGCCAGCCTCATGCCTCCAACGCCCTCTAGCAAGTAGCCTTGCCACTATGCTCTTCTAGCCAACTCCAACCCAACGCTTCTGCTCCACAACGACCGGCCTCTCCAACTGACCTGGCACTCCAACAAGCTGCCTCGCTTCAAGCGGCTTCTCAGCAAATAGCTCTTTGCCTCCTACGAGCCGACTCCAAGGAGCTCCAACTCAGAACAGCACCAGCCATCTCAACATAGTTCGCCTAGTCGGATTTTGCTGGGAGGTCTCGCATCGGTTGTTGCTATACGAGTACGTGGAGAGGGGATCATTGGACCACTGGCTATTCAGGCAGCAAGGGTTGCCGTGGTAGGATAAGATAGCACGTAGGCTAGGTCTCCAGTGTGCCACGTGGCAACCTTATCTCCAAGTGCCATGTCATCTGCCACGGTTGCAGCCACGTCATCATTGCCACGTCACCCCTATCAGCTCAATTGTCACGTCATCAATGCCACGTAAGCAATCCACGTCATTTTGCCACATCATTTGGCTACGTCATCAGCCACGTCATCAGTGTCATGTCACCTTGTTGACATCATCATTTGTGTCACCTCAGTAGTGCTACCTCAGCTGTCCAGTCAGCACTGACCTTTGTAGGCATACAGTGCTTTACAGTCACTTCTTGTGACCACTCTTGCCACCTCAGCATAGAGCTTCACTTGCACACCTCCTGCTAAGCACAGTGCCATATCATCACTGCATGTGACTCACAGTGACACATCATCATTGAGCACCATTTGCACTCCTTTTGCCCCTCCACCTAGATCAAGTCGTATCTCTTGATCCAGGAAGAATTTGAGGGCGCTCCAAAAAGGAAAGTCGCTCGTTTTTTCGTGCTCTACGCGCTCGTCACATCACGTGCACATTTCGCCGCAAGTTACACTAACATTTGAGCCTCGCCGACAAAATCACTTCCTTCACGCACATTTGCCTCTACATCGACGCATCTGACCCAGCACTTAAAAAGAACAAAAGAAAAGGAATTATTTGTTGTTCTTTCATCGATCGACGGTTGGTTTAGATCTAGATCAGAGTAGACTAGATCGCCATAGAGGGGACATTTGAATTTTCTTAAGTTGCCAATCTAAGCCATGCCCGAAATTCTCGACTAATACCTACTCGGAGTCAGTCCATACGCTCACATACGGTTTCACATCATTACATTATCTGAAACCTTGTGTTCATCAGTTCAGTGAGTGGACTTCAGAGTTCAGAGGCATTGCAGATTGATTCAGTGGGCAGATAGCATTTGATTTCACACACACATGCCACCATTGTAAAGCTTATTCGGCTATCTCACGGCATCGTGCACATCATTTCAGCCTTGTAAAGCCTCTTGGCTATTCCCGGCATCATTGCCACAAGCCTTGTAATATAGATCAGATTTTATATACTGCAGTCTCATCTTCACCGACGGTACAGAGATTTCACTTGGCATAGACAATGTATTTGCAGTTGATTCATATAGAGATTTTCACGACACTTTTGAGTACATTTCTTGCAACCTCTATCTGGAGGCATCTGCTAAGTTAGACAACTCCAATTACGGTATATGGAAATACCGAATGGAGACCACTCTTGTGCTTCAGGACAAATGGGAGTATGTCGATGGGTCTACACCTAGACCATTGGACAATCCAGCCACTAGTAGCTCTACTTCATCTGTTGTCACAGCACCAGCAACGGGATCTACATCTACACAAATAGTTTTCGCACCAGTAGCAGATCCTGCCATTGCCCGAGCTCAAGCAGAATGGGATAAGAAAGACAAGTATGCCTATCACCTGTTCAAGGAGAATGTGCAAGATGTCATGCTAGGACAGCTCAACACAGTCAAGACATCAAAAGAAGCATGGGATATGTTCGCAGCTCTCTACGAGTCCAAGAACACATCCAGGATTCTCACCCTGAGAAACCAGATCAACCAGAGTTTCCGCAACAGCAGTGAAACCGGTCATGCTTATGTACTCCGCATAAAAGACTACAACAATCAACTTGCAGTAGCAGGAGAGACTATGAACCCCGCAGAAACGATTCAAGTAATCCTAAATGGACTAGGAGAGGAATACGAGAATCCAGTCCATAGTATTGCGATCTAACGGCAAATTCCAACACTAGAAGAACTTCAGTCAGTCCTACTTGGTGAAGAACTCAGGACTTAGGCCATTCAAGCACGTAAAGGTCATTCCAATGATCAGGCATTCACAGCTTCAGACAGAAGCAGAGACAAAGGCAAAGACAGAGGTAGATCAAATAAGAAAAGTGGTCATCATCAACAAAATCAAAGTCAGAGTCAGCATCAGCATTAGCATCATTCTCAGTAACTTCAGAATGAGCAAAGAGGAAATCATTCCAAGCGAGGAAGATTTCAAGGACGAGGGAATGCATCTGTCAATGTGTCAAACATCCAGTGCAACTATTGTCATAAGTTTGGACACTATGAAAGAGATTGCCGCAAGAAGCAATACGACCAAGGCGGTCAATCCAGCAGAGGGAATTCTTGAGAAAGAGGAAATCATCGTGGTGGACATTCTAGTCATAGTCATTTTGCAAATGAACATGGAAATATGTTTCTTGCAAGCGAGAAATTGCATCAGACTGACACAGTGTATTCAGACACTGATTTCAATCCCAAAGAGGATTTCGGCTATTAAGTCGACCAAGTGGAACAGGATGCTTGGTACATCGACAGTGGTGCATCATCTCATATGACAAATCATCAGGAATGGTTCACAGAGATGAAACCATTAGAAGGACAGAAAAATGTCATCTACATGGCAGACAATACACCGAATCCAGTTCAAGGGACAGGTGTTATCCCTATGAACAATTTCACTGGTACAAAAGGATTAGTAAAAGATGTGCTCTATGTTCCGAAGCTCAGTAAGAACCTTTTGTCAGTAGGTCAAATGACGGAACACAATTACAAAGTCATCTTAGACGGTGATGAATGCACTATCAGAGATAAATCCAAAAGATGTTAGCTAGTAGCAAAAGGTGTCAAGGAAGGACGCTTATACAGAATGCTAGCTATAGTACCAAATAAGCATGCCATGTCAGCTCAACTGCTAAGATGCAACTATCTGCAAAATGGCACAAGAGATATGGTCATGTCAATTTCAAGTACTTGTTAGATCTCAGGAATCAGAATATGGCAATTGGGATTCCAAAGCTACAATTTCTTGGAAAAGTTTGTGAAGTATGCTGCTTCGGCAAACAAAAGCGAACCAACTTTGTGAGAAGTACCTCTCGTGCACGAGGTATTCTTGATTTGATACATACAGATGTATGGAGTCATGCCCAGACCCGCAGCATCAATGGTTCACTTTACTACTTGACCTTCATCAACGACTACAGCAGATATTGTTGGGTCTACTTTCTGAAAGAGAAATCTGAAGTGTTTTCGAGATTTCAAGAATTCAAAGCTATGGTAGAAAACCAAACAGGCAGAAAGATCAAGGTCATGAGATCAGATAGAGGAGGTGAATACATGTCTTCAGCATTCAAAGACAATTCATAGGTGCGGATACTCCTCAGCAGAATGCAAGAGCTGAAAGAAAGAATGGGACTTTAGCAGACAGTGCTAGAGCAATGCTTAGTGAAAAGCATCTTCCAAATCAGTATTGGGCAGAAGCAATAGCTACAGCAAACTACTTGCTTAATCGGCTTCCTACCGAACCGATATAGGGTATGACTCCTTATGAAGCATTCACTGGACACAAGCCACGCATTGGGCATCTCCGCATATTTGGTTGCATAGCATATGCCCACATACATGATGATCATCGTAGAAAATTGAATGCAAAGTCACGCAAATGCATCATGATTTGCTACAGTGAAGAAAGCAAAGCATACAAATTGTATGATCCCATCAAACGCAAGGTCATTATCTCCAGAGATGTAATCTTTGATCAGGAATCAGAATGGAAAACCTCACCTGCACATGAGATAGAAGCATCGACTTCACAGTCATCTACATAACAGATTGATGAAGAAGAGCAAGAATTGCCAGCAACACCCCAAGCAGTTTCACAGCAGCTCAGATGGTCTACTAGGGAAAGCAGACCACCAGCCAGATTGACATATGCTCAGAAAGGCAAAGCAATTCAAGTGGAAACCACCAACTATGCTCTTATGACTACCATCATGGCTACAGAAGAGCCAGTGTACTTCGAAGATGCAGTAGACAAGCCAGAATGGCAAACTGCTATGAACGAAGAAATGGATGCTTTGTATAAAAATAACACTTGGGAATTATGCGACCTTCCACCAAGAAAGAAGGCCATAGCAAACAAATGGGTATACAAAGTGAAGTACAACCCAAATGCTCGTTGGGGAGAGACTAAAATGAAAATGTTTAGACTTCACAAGTAGTTGTAGCTTGAATGAAGAGATTTTGGACTACCTTTTGATTAGCCTTCTCCTTTAGTGCTAGCCTTCATCATGGCTGAGTCTGCCCTTCAGCTCCGGAGTGTCGACAGAAACTCAGTACGAAGACTTTGTATAAATGGATGCTCAACTATGTGTGGGTGTGTGGATTTGTATGTGTGAGAGAACATTTTTATACTATGGTCTACACCCACTGTTGGGTGCTGATGACGTCGGTGGGGATGTCATAGTTGCTAGTCCCTGCTATGCATGATGGAGTTTATGGTTTTCAACCTTGTGAGTGACTATCATGAGATTGAAACTGCACTATGTTTTGTTTTTAGAGGATGAGTTTGGGAATGTTCCAGGTATATGCTTCTGCCGTATTAGCGGACATGCAAATTTCACCTTGTGAAGTTCTCGTCCAAGTTGCGGCCTGCTAGTATTGTGATAATTCTTTCTATCTTAAATGGTGCGTTGCCCTATCAGCTAGATTTAGATGTAGATGCTCGTTGGGGAGAGACTAAAATGAAAATGTTTAGACTTCACAAGCAGTTGTAGCTTGAATGAAGAGATTTTGGACTACCTTTTGATTAGCCTTCTCCTTTAGTGCTAGCCTTCATCATGGCTGAGTTTGCCCTTCACCTCCGGAGTGCCGACAAAAACTCAGTACGAAGACTTTGTATAAATGGATGCTCAAGTATGTGTGGGTGTGTGGATTTGTATGTGTGAGAGCACTTTTTTATACTATGGTCTACACCCACTGTTGGGCGCTGATGACGTCGGTGGGGATGTCATAGTTGCTAGTCCCTGCTATGCATGATGGAGTTTATGGTTTTCAACCTTGTGAGTGACTATCATGAGATTGAAATTGCACTATGTTTTGTTTTTAAAGGATGAGTTTGGGAATGTTCCTGGATTCACCTAGGTATATGCTTCTGCCGTATTAGCGGACATGCAAATTTCACCTTGTGAAGTTTTCGTCCAAGTTGCGGCCTGTTGGTATTGTGATAATTCTTTCTATCTTAAATGGTGTGTTGCCCTATCAGCTAGATTTAGATGTAGATGCTTGTTGGGGAGAGACTAAAATGAAAATGTTTAGACTTCACTAGCAGTTGTAGCTTGAATGAAGAGATTTTGGACTACCTTTTGATTAGCCTTCTCCTTTAGTGCTAGCCTTCATCATGGCTGAGTCTGCCCTTCACCTCCGGAGTGCCGACAGAAACTCAGTACGAAGACTTTGTATAAATGGATGCTCAAGTATGTGTGGGTGTGTGGATTTGTATGTGTGAGAGCACATTTTTATACTATGGTCTACACCCACTGTTGGGCGCCGATGACGTCGGTGGGGATGTCATAGTTGCTAGTCCCTTCTATGCATGATGGAGTTTATGGTTTTCAACCTTGTGAGTGACTATTATGAGATTGAAACTGCACTATGTTTTGTTTTTAGAGGATGAGTTTGGGAATGTTCCTGGATTCACCTAGGTATATGCTTCTGCCGTATTAGTGGACATGCAAATTTCACCTTGTGAAGTTTTCGTCCAAGTTGCGGCCTGTTGGTATTGTGATAATTCTTTCTATCTTAAATGGTGCGTTGCCCTATCAGCTAGATTTAGATGTAGATGCTCGTTGGGGAGAGACTAAAATGAAAATGTTTAGACTTCACAAGCAGTTGTAGCTTGAATGAAGAGATTTTGGACTACCTTTTGATTAGCCTTCTCCTTTAGTGCTAGCCTTCATCATGGCTGCGTCTGCCCTTCAGCTCCGGAGTGCCGACAGAAACCCAGTACGAAGACTTTGTATAAATGGATGCTCAAGTATGTGTGGGTGTGTGGATTTGTATGTGTGAGAGCACATTTTTATACTCTGGTCTACACCCACTGTTGGACGCTGATGACGTCGGTGGGGATGTCATAGTTGCTAGTCCCTGCTATGCATGATGGAGTTTATGGTTTTCAACCTTGTGAGTGACTATCATGAGATTGAAACTGCACTATGTTTTGTTTTTAGAGGATGAGCTTGGGAATGTTCCTGGATTCACCTAGGTATATACAACCCAGATGGAAGTATTCAGAGATATAAGATGGAAGTATTCAGAGATATAAAGCCAGATTAGTTGCAAAAGGATTTGCACAACAATATGGTCAGGACTATGATGAGACTTATGCTCCAGTAGCAAAGATGGATTCCATACGGTTCTTGATATCACTAGTAACACTCAGCAAATGGAATGTGTATCAGCTTGATGTCAAGAATGCATTTCTCAATGATTATCTAGACGAGGAAGTCTACATGTAACAACCAGCAGGTTATGTTGAACCAGGACAGGAGAATAAGGTTTGCCATCTTAAGAAAAGTCTCTACGGCTTAAAACAAGTACCCAAAAGTTGGTTCAGCAGAATCGACAAGTATTTTGCAGATTTGGGATACATGAAATCCAATGTAGATCATACTCTCTACTACAAAGTTCAAGGGGAAGACATGACTATTGCACTTTTGTACGTAGATGATCTGATTGTGACAGGAAGCAAGGATAGCTTCATTAGAAAATTAAAATAAGACTTATCTGTGGAGTTTTACATGAAAGATCTTGGACTTATGCACTATTGTCTTGAAATTGAGTTCTAGAGAGATTCAGATAGCACATTCATGAGTCAGCTCAAGTATGTTGACAGTCTCCTGAAGAAGTTTCATATGGCAGATTGCAAGATTGCAGCCACTCCCATGGAACAGAGTTTGAAACTTACTAAAGATTCAGAAAAGCCTACATTCAATGACAGATACTACAGACAACTCATCGGATCTCTTATATATTTGACAATCACATGGCCAGATATTTGTTATGCAGTAGCTCACTAGCACAGTTTATGGCAAATACAGTCTCATTGGAATGCAGCCAAAAGAGTCTTGAGATACATCAGAGGTACAAGACAGTTTGGGATAGAATACAGAGGAAGTCATCCACAGTTGCATGGATACTGTGATAGTGACTATGCCGGAGATCATGAGACCATGAGAACCACACAGGGATATGCATTTTTCCTTGGTCAAGGTGCTATATCATGGTTGTTAAACAAACAGCCAATTGTTTCTTTGTCTTCGACTGAAGTAGAATATAGAGCACTCTCTACAGGTGCATGTGAGGCTATATGGCTCAGAAGACTATTGTCAGAAACAGATTACTTTGATGAGTCAAAGCCAACAACAATATTTTTTGTGATAATCAATCGGTTCAAGCCTTGGCAAAAAATCCAGTATATTACTCCAAGACAAAGCACATTGATGTCAGAGAGCACTTCATCAGAGAAAGAGTGTTACTTGGTGACATCACACTGCAGCATTGTGATAGCAAAGAGAATGTTGTAGACATCTTTACCAAACCACTCGGTAAAGAGCTATTCGAGAAACACCGACTAGCTCTTGGTTTGAGGCAGAGGAAGGACATTCCCATTAAAGGGGTGTGATGGAATGTAATGCTCAATCCTTCTTCGATTCCCCAGAATCATCATCTTGAGGGAAGGCCTACTTCATGATGTTGATCTTGAGGGAAGGTGTTGAGAGTTCACGCTCAACATCATGTGTGCATAGCACCATCACGTGATCATATGTGCATAGCACTAACCGTATAGAGTGCTATAAAGGAAAGGGTTAGATCCCCTAACCCTAACCCTAAAAGGGTTTGTATATATTCTATTTTTTCAACTAAATCTAGTGTACAGTTAGTCATTTGTGGTGTGCTCTCTAGCTGTGCCCTCTCTCCTCATCTCCACTCTTCTCCTCTCCCCTCTTCATATTTTGTCAAAGCCTTTAATTAATACCTTCCCATCGTTGTAAACAGCCCATTTTCCTTTCTTTTGAGCATCTTTCACTTAGCAAATTCTGGAGCTTTTGCCTTGAGCTGAGTCGGGTTGAGCTCCTCGAAGATCCATGTCTTGGTACCTCAGTTTGTTAGTTTGCTTGAGAACCTTGCTGCTTGCCAACTTCTCGGTAATAGCTACTCGTGCTTGTGAAACCTTTTTAGACAGCACAATCTATATCTTCAGAGTCCCACTTAATCTGTGGGGTTTTTTATTTGACATGATCAATATGTTCTTTCATGCTCCCGTCATGCCAGTCCTTGGGTATTGGCAGCCTGCTTTTCTGTTCTTTAACCTCCCCATACACGGCCCATTTATTGATTTTATTGTCCACTGCTGCTGTGATTTCTTGTCTCATGGACTTGAACTGGGTACCAGCCATGGTGGAGGTGCTGCTGCATTGCATTTCTTCATTACCTCTTGTATTACTTCTTGTTTCCCATTATTTTAATGTCAAAGAATTTTTCTCCAAAGAGGCAAGGCAAAGCTTGACCTCTCTGAGTTCTTGCTGTAAAATAAATGTATTCATGTGGGTCTAAGGTAGCTGTGAGCTTGCTCCGTTTTCCATAAAGCATAGGGGGTGTGTGTTGGGGCAGAGGTGATCGCAGCAGAGGATAGTCTATTTTTTGGAGCTGAAGTGGCGAGAGTGGTGGCTGGTACTTTTCCCTGTTCCATAGTGGTCTGAGCTATAATGCAAAACTCCCCTGGCTGTTTAACCCCTGAGCTGGGCTGGGGTGTTCAGCCCAAACTCAGGGTGAGAGAAAAAAGGACAGGGGAAAACCAAAAAAGGGGCTCAAGATCTGTGACTGTTTCAGTGGAACGAGTGAATTGACCAAAGCAACTGAAGCGAAAACTGGACGGCGAACGGCGAACTGGAACTGGAACTGGAGTTGGTGCTGTGCTGTGCGGACTGGAACTGGCGCTGTGAACGACAGACCTGCTGAGAGAGAGAGAGAGAGAGAGAGAGAGAGAGAGAGAGAGAGATCTGATGTTGTATTCACACAAGTTTCTGTGAACTCGATGGCATTGCAGGTGCCATACTTGGAGGATCCTAATACTGGAGTAAATATGTTTGAGAGTGCAGAGATTGTAGAATATCTCCAAGCAACATATGCTCTCTCACAGGTGCAGTCAGCATGAATGTAATTTATTTTGTCATTACAGATGGAAACGAGTCTGGGCATGTCTTGTACAGTTAATGTTTAGGATACTGGAGCCCCAAGCCTTTATAGGTCTTTGTGTGGATATTCCATGCTGGAGAAGTCTGAAGGCAGCATGCTTAATGTCTAGGTGTATAAGTTATTTGAACGATTGTCATGGGTCCTAAAATTCTTGGAAGTGTACCAACTTGATGTAGTAAACTTCTCCAAAAACACATGCTACCATCAGTAATACATGGAATATATAGACAGAGCCATGTGTATACTTGATACACAAAAGTGAGGTTACAGATCATTGTGTTCGTTGCATGGAGTTGATGCAAGTTGAGCATTAAAGTAGCTATGAGAGGAACTACCCTATGGAAAGAAAATTGTGAACCCCATGTCAGCATGTATTTGTGTGTATCTCTTCAATATTTTTCAAAACCATACCCCCTATTCGTTGGAATCCTGAACACTCCAAGCTTAGATGAGTAGTGTCAAAGGGGACTATCTAGAGATCTTCAGCTACGAGTTTGGGATCTTCAACCTTGTTAAGTGCATACAAAATTGTTTGGACAAAAGTGTGGATGTGGGTTATCAGATGGACCAATGTGTGGCAGTTTCCTTCGAAAGCATATCTATGATCTTGCAAGTGCATATCGTTAAATGCAAATGCAGCAAAGGGGAGAGTTCTACCCGCCTGATTGGGCTGTGTGGCAAGAGTTGCCTTCCCTTTTTCACCATGGAAATTAAGGTGAAAGATCTGTGGTTAAAGGCATAGAGGTGTATCTCAGAGGCAGCTGAGGAAAGACATACCAAGTTTTTACTTGATGGTGACATGTTCTTTAAAATTAGATTGGTAAGTGAGTTTTTTCAAACTTTTTTTTGTGTGTCCTGCAGGGGGGGGGGGTTGGTTGGTTTGGTTTTGGTTGATTTTCACCCTAGTTGAAATTGGAAAGGCTGCTAAATGCTTTGTTTGGAATGTGCATTTTGTATGACGTTCTCCAGCATTGGTTGTCCACAAGTGTTGAGCATCATATGTTGCACTGCCATTCATTGATCCAATTGTAATTAATGTCTCTTAGACAGCTGCAGGTTGAGGAAGGGCCTTTCACGTCCCTTCTGCAAAGATTCTAGTATGCAGGTTTTGATAACACCCTTATTTTTGCTAGGAGGAAAAGAAAAAACTGAAGTTCTCTAAATGTTTCCAGGACTGATATTAACTGTCTGAAGCAAAATCCAGATAACCTATTACTTCGTTTGATCAACAAATATTTTCATGTATTCCCAATGGACTTTCCCTATAGTGTGTGATTGCACAAACAATGCTGTGAATTGTTCCAGTCCAGGCCTTCTTCTGTGGGGGCGTGGGATATGTGTTTTGGGGGTCTCTTTTGAAGCTTAAATGCAGTCCAACGGAGACGAAACATGAATGTTTCCAGTTTTCTCTTATGGTATAAGCTGCAATAATTATTTTTATTGAATTTGCTTGTGTATGTTTGAAATGGAGAGTTTGAATCCAAGGATGGCTTGCAGACCCTTTAATGAATGAGTGCTTTTCTTTGGACCTTTGTGGTTATAGTGCGCAACCTCAACAGTCTAAAGTGTGCATCTTCAATGGCAATGATATTTTCATTGTAGCACTTAATACAAAGGTGAAAATTTTCATCTTGTTAAGTTGGAATATGCGAGATCTTTATTTTTTCTCCTAGACAAGAACTTTCTACCAATGCTTGACAAACCAATTATAAAAAGCAACAATACGAACGGTGCTGCTTGTGGGAAAAGAGAAAAAAGAGAGCTGGTTGTCCGGAAAACCAAAATCTGTTCCCAAAGAACCGAGCGCACTGCTTAGGGATTCTTTGGAATTGGGACTAACAACCGGGGGGAAGGTCTATACATTCAACGAATACCTTGCCCAGTTTAAACATGAAAGACACTTGAAGGCCAAGTCTTGCAAAAACACTCTTGCCTATTTGCTGCTGTTGTAAATCTGGAAGTCTGGTGCACCTTAATGGCGTGCATGGTGTAAATGATATCTTGCCAAGTACTAGGTTTGTTGTTGAGGGAACCCGATGGTCTCCCATTATTAAACTGTAGAGGGCAAGCCGGATGTTCCAAGCAATGATGCTGGAAACCGTCTCCCAAACACTATTTTCTCACTAATGCGAAGGGTGCAAGTGGGAAGGAGGCATCGTATCTTGGTTATCTTGAATACCTGTTTGGCTTGGATCTTGTAGGTTGGAGAGGTTGGATCAATGGAGAAGGCTTAGTCAGCCACACATGCATCCCCTAAGTGAAGTCTTGGTGCATCTTGTGTGTTGGCCATAACCTAGAGGGCATCTAACACTTTTTTGAAGCTTGAATGTCAGTCAAATGGAGAAGAGACTCTAGTTTTTTTAATGGTATAAGCTACAATAATTAATTTTATGAATGTAGTTGTGTGTGTATGAGATGGAGAGTTTGAATCCAAGGATGGCTTGGAGACCCTCCAATGAATGAAGGCTTATCTTTTGAACTTTGTAATTATGATGTGCAAGTTGGTACCCGTGTCGGTATATATGTCAATTGTTGATTAACTTTTATTTTGTTGCAAATAATATTGGGTATATATGTTGGTTGTTGGCATATATACCAATGTCGATATATATGTTGATTATTAAACATATATGCCAATGTTTATTTTGTTGAAACTACCATCGGGTATGGATGACAATATAGATGTATTCTTTTTTATGCTTTTACTAATGTGTATTCTGATGATTTAACACTTACAAAACATATGTCGAAAAGTGGTCAATATCTTGTAATAAATCCCTTGAAGATATAAGGTTGTGATCTCAATTGTCATTCCCTCATTATACTGTAGGAGAGTAAACATGATTAAATTTTGTCACACTTCCTAAGACATTCTTTCACAATTGGATCGAAAACATTGAGTACATTACATCATTTTGTGCTTTAATGAAAAATACACATCTTAATATGTGAAGTCAAAACAAAAAATAGATTGTGGTTCAATAAAGCATCACCAGATCTTTTTGTCCTCTCACATTACTCTCCATATATGTAATGCTACACATACCATGCTATGAAAAAAGTTCAGAACGTATCTAAGAGTGAAAAAGTTAAGAATATATCTAAGAGTGAAAATTTGAGAAAAATCTCTACTCAAGAAGTGAGTTTATGTGAAATCTAATAGAGTAAAACTAATCTTAGTTCTAATTGTGTGTTAAGAAATCAATGCCATTGCTTCCTTTGTATGCATTTATTCATTGTAAGCAAAATCA
The DNA here is from genome assembly GCF_047967505.1 of Dipteris shenzhenensis. Taxonomy (NCBI): domain Eukaryota; kingdom Viridiplantae; phylum Streptophyta; class Polypodiopsida; order Gleicheniales; family Dipteridaceae; genus Dipteris; species Dipteris shenzhenensis. The sequence goes on along the minus strand of NC_141605.1, from coordinate 33,173,835 downwards.
CTCTATTGATACTTCAAGATTTACATACCATTATAATTAAAAGCTCTAAATAAAATACTTATGCATCAAAACACCAAACACAAAAAAAAATCACGACTTAAGAAAGAAGAAAACATTCATTATTTGTCATTTCATGGTCATAGTGTGGAATGCCCTCCTCATTGTAATCTAATTTCTCATCCTATAATATAAATTCTTGGGTATCAACTCCCTTTAGTAAGAACACTTATCAAAATTTTAAGTTTAACAATATGCCATGAGTAGAAATTAGTCAAATTAGCATGGTTGTGTTCTACACTAAAATAGCTTCAAATATGATTTTGAGTACATCAAAAGCAAGTGAAGCATGATGTAGCAATCCAATATCTCCTATGAGAAAAAAAAACCCAATTATTCATAAAGTAGATTGCTCTTATCCCATACCAAAGGAAAGGGCACTAGCACATAATTCAATCAAATATCTCCTAAGAGAAAAATAAATCACAATTACTCAGTGTAGTATTGAGAAAGGTGCAATAAAGTAGATTTCTCTTTTCCCATAGCAAAGGAAATGGCACTAGTCTAGAAGATGGAGAAGAGAACTTTATTGTCACTATGAGAAGAGAGATTTTGCAACAACTTTGACATATACAGAGACGTAGTGAACATACACCAAAAGAGATAAAAAAGGAGATCGAGAAACGTGTTTGGCTTATTGTGGAAATTCTATGTAGTATAATAGGGTTTCCTATTGGGAATTTCTCCTTTCTCCCAATGGATTGGATGTGGACAAAAGAATTTACAAACACAATGATGAAATTGGGAACATGCACTAAAGTCATCAAAGAATATAGGAGTGCCATGTTCCTCGTATTCTAACCAATGTAAATCTCTTTAGTGGTGTGAATACTATGAGAAGAATGCCACAAAGAGAAGAAAGATCAAGTGTGGCTTGAAAGTGGAATCCTTAGAATTAATCACCTTCTCAATAAGGAGCCCATATTTTGTCTTGTCTTTAGAGAGCAATAGAAGAGGCAAACCCAATCTAGAGTATGTCAAGTGCCTCAAAGATCAACTAACGAACACATAAGATAGCACGTGCAATCATCAAAAGGGGCTTTTTAATTAGATAAAAAACAAAAAAATTCCCAAAAGTATACTTACAGAAGGAAATTCAAGATGGGTTTTTGGAGTAAAATAAAAATTTATGAAGGATTAGGATAAATTATCTGTGTTAGGGACCCTTGCTCAGCCCTTGAATGGGCCTTGAATGCATGTGCTATATAGATTTCTTGCATAGTGAATCCCTTGGGTTCTAAGGTTGGAGGGGAAACAAGACCCTAGTTCCAAACACAAGAGACCAAATTTCTATAAAAGGCCATGCAAAAAACGCTTTGCTTAGCATGACAGAGCATTTGCAACCATACAATGGGAGATAGTGATGTGTTGAATGGGATAGTGTATGAAGCACTTCTCAGAAATAGATAACCCATAAATATGATTCAAAGAAGTCATTGCATGGATTTCTTTGTAAGTGCAAGATCATCTAAGATTAGGGTACAGGCCTAAAGGTTGAGTTGTAGACGTTAAGACGCATGCAAAGGAGGAGAAGGGTAAAGGTAAGAAGGTCACAAGTTGGGATCAAGAATAAGTGAAGGCCGATAAGAAGATTTAGTATGAGGGAGTGGACATGGGAATCAAGAGAACAAGGATGATTCATGGATATTAACATGATAGATGTGAAGAAATCCCTTGTAAAGTCTAAAAAGTGCAATGACCTCTAGTAGTATGAGTTTTTCCTATTGTTGATCAAACATTTTACGAAAAACATCCATGTTACTCAAGATTTGCAAAATTTTATCTTGGGACGACCAACTCAATATGTATTATGTTACTACCTCGCCCAAAATCTAAGATATGAGGAGACAAGGTCCATATAGAATATGCATGGATTTCTAACCAAAATTATAAATATGCACTAAAATAGCTTCAAATATGTCTTTACATCTTGAAATTTAGGTAACAGATAAAAAAGTTACATGATTTTGATTGAGGTTGGTTTTCATATTTGGGTGTATTTTTTATTTTACCTCCCTCGTCCAAAAGAACCTCCTCCTCCTTTTGGGTCTCACATATTATGAAAATATGTACAAATCGTAAATGGTTGTATATTTTCAAGTTAGATACTTTATGATTTGTCGGATGGGGGACTTGAAATTGTTACTTTCATTCTTACATACCTATTTGGGAGGTACTACATAGATCTTTTTGTCCTCGCAATCACCTACCTTTTCTATACTTTGTCTTTGGTGTCAAGAAAGGATAGGGCTTCAAATGTTACATCTCTTTTCGTACATCCATAGCAAAGATTTACTATTTTAAAAAGACACATGTCTAGATTACCAAAGGTTCTCTACGATTCTAGTTCTTTTGGCATCAATCCAAATGCTTGTAACACTCAATTTTCTATAAATCAATCTCAAATCAATGCATTGATTTTCATCTCTGAGTGCTTATTGCATGGATCAAGTTTCTACAATACCCGTGTTTTCTTATTTTGGTGCCCCATTCTTCAGCCTCTCCTTGAAGAAGTCGAATCTTGAATTTCTATGGTGTGTTTTCCTTCCATTCCCTCCACGGTACCATTGTGTTTGCATGGCTTTGTTGAGCCTCCTTGTAGGCCATAAGTATCCACTCATAGGCCATATGTCGGCCTCCTAAATATGCTTATTGATGTAGACTCCTTGAACCTCTCCTGTGTACAAAAATCATGTTGCTTCTTAACGTCCCAAAGTAACACGGTACTTCAATCAAACATGATTAGGCAATGAAGAGAGAGAAATCTCTCTTTTTGTGCACTTTTGTTTTTGAGTTGTTTTTGGGTCTTCAATGAAGCCTATTATACAATGATGCATGGCTCCATGAGGAGCCTTATTGAGCAAGAGAGCATATGATGTGCTTGATAGGCTGCCTTCAGTATTTTGAGTTTTCTAAATATAGATAGTTGATATGGGGGGGGAGAGAAAGCCAATGCACTTGTGTGTGTGTGTGTGTGTGTGATGTGTGTGCGTGTGTGTGTGTCTCGTGTGTGTGTGTGTGTGTGTGTGTGTGTAGATTTAAAAAACCCATCAATAATTGAGCCATACAACTAATTCCATCAATTAGATAAAAAGTAAAAAAAGGGAAACATGTAAGGAAAAATTTTTTAGACATCTAAGTTGAAAAATGTAATAACTAGAGTTTGCAAAAGTTTCAACAAAAATTAAGAACTTTTAATAATATTGAGTTTGACAAACACAATATGTCGAATGCTCACGCAGTCCAGGTTCCTAGGTCAGGGTCCGCTTACCTACCACCATCCAAATAAACTAGGTGTTAGAACATCATAGTTACAATAGGGTAGACAGGTAATTCCTGTTTTCCCCGGCTTGTTATCACTTTACCTAGGAATATGGACAACCATAGGGATTCTTAGATAATAATATTAAAAAAAAGGTTTAAGTCACAAGTTAAGGAGCAAAGTGCATGAGTTGAGAAGGGATTCGAGGAGGTATGGGAGGATTAATGTGCTTGATGAGTGGGATGTGTGTGGGGTCTATCCCGAACCCAAATAAGACCACATGGTGGGGAGTAAGCCCACCACCTAGTGAGAATAAGTGAATCAAAGTGGATTTGTATAATGAAAAAATGATGCCAATAGTAAATGCATAAACCACTTCTGCAAATAGATATAAAAGTTGGTAAAAAATAAGGCGAATCACAAAATGACTAGGGATTATCCATGGTAAAGAATTATTCAATGGATGTGAATTAATTGTATGGCACTAGCTTGACCAAAGGCTATTTGGGAAATCAAAGTATGAGTTTAGATTAAAAAGTCCCATCAATAATTGAGCCATACAATTAATTCTATCAATTGGATAAAATGTAAAAGAAGGAGAACATATAAGGAAAAAATGTTTGAGACATCTAAGTTGAAAAAGGCAACAACTAGAGTTTGCAAAAATTTCCACCAAAATTGAAATTTTTAAATAATATTGAGTTTGAAAAATATAATATTAAAAAAAGATGTTGAATCCTCATGCAGTCTAGGTTCTGAGGTCAGGGTCCACTTACCTACCACCATCTAAACAAACTAGGTGTTAGAACATCATAGTTACATTTCAATAGACAGGTGCTGCTTGTTTTCCTTGGCTTGTTATCGGACAACCATATGGATTCTTAGATAAAATTAAAAGAAAAAAGTTTAAGTCACAGGAGTCATAAGTTGAGTACGGAGCGAATGAGTGCATGGATCGAGAAGGGTTAGAGGAGGTATGGGAGGATTAGTGTGCTTAGTGTGTGGGGTGGTTAAAAAGAGAGTGTGAAGGGGAGATTTCACGGGGGATACATAAAAGAATAATTCATAATTGGAAAATCGTACATGTGTGTGTAAAGAAATAAGAGTCTGTGTCTGTGAGATACATTTACTAATCAAAATTATTGTGTGTGTATGTGTGTGTGTGTGTGTGAGAGAGAGAGAGAGAGAGAGAGAGAGAGAGAGCAAAAATGAGAGTAGAAAGGAGTAATCGAGGCATGGGGAGGGATGAGGTCCATAGGGGTGAATGTTGTTGATTGCACCCTTTTAAATTTTTTGTTTGGGTGGAGTTAAGTTGACTCGGTTTAATTTCATGGTTAGGGGTTATTTGGCCTCTATTCCATGGGATTAGGGTAGACGTTTTGCCCTCTTTTACAGGCTGAAAAATGGGGGTTTGGGGTTTGCACAAACGACAGGTGAAGGTTTTGGCTCTTGTGGGCAACCGGGTGGAAACCATGTGGGGGTTCGGGGGTGTGTTGTGTGCTTCAGTGTGCTTGATGGTCAGCAATCGTGGCTCTACTTTTTGGGGTTGGGCTCTACATTTGAGAGTGGTGACAGTCGTGATGGGGGTTTGGGGGTTGCATAGGTTTTGCTTATCTCTGGCATTCAGGGTGTGCTACGTGCTTTAGCATGCTTCGTTGCTATCAATCGCGCATTTGGGGGTTTGCTGTGCGTGCAAGGCTACTTGATGGTAGTGCTTGATGTTGTTCCATTCATCCTTGTTAATTGTTGACAATATTAAAGGTTAGAGGGATGGAAGAAATTGGTCGTTGAATGAAATACAATGATTTTTGAAGGCCAGCCGAGTGCATGGCAAAACATTGTGATGTGTGGGTCTTTTTTGTAGCGACATGCATATTGTCTGTTACTTGCTGGTCCTTAGGGTCCTTAGGGCTGAATGTGCTTTGCTGGATGTATATTATTTTTGCTTTATTGCATTGTGTGTGATTGTGTTTGAGTTTGTAATGGCTGGAGTGACATATAGGTAAATATCCCCCACATTTTGATTCCCCTAAACAAACTTAAAGATAAAGGAAACATGCAAAATGAGTGACATCATGTAAGAACCAGAGCATTTTGTGAAATTGGTAGAAAATTTATTGCTTTCACCGACTGATAGGGGAATATCATCAATACGACTAAAGCTGAATCGCTTGAAGTCTAAGCAAGAATTCGGGTCCTCTTCCCCTTGCTGTGCAAAGATTCCAAAGCATGGTCAGAGATTTCTTCGATATACAACCGAGGCAAACCCGTTGGAAACCCCTTTGTTGAAAATGAACGGACACTACGTGACTTTCTCGCGTCGGAAGCCTATGCTATATAGAAGTGGAAGAGACTCTCTTCAATCTAGCTACGATGTTGTAGGTCTCTTCCTCTTGACCAAACTTGTAACCTGTATTAGCAGACTCATTCTCAGTAGTTTCTCTGATCAAACTAGAAGCTACCAAAGAACCATGCATAGCACTGAATAGAGAGCCGCCGAATATGCCAGCTACACATGTTGTACTTATATCTCCTTCCGAAGAGATGAATGATCATTGGGAGGCGCGTGATCATTTGTCCGACACTGTTTCATCACCAACTGAGAGGCCCCAACGGTTTGGATTTGAGTAAGTTGAAAAGAGATATACAACCCTGGTACGAGCGATGCTCCGCTAAGTACCCATAGCTTTGAGTTAGCTGAAATCCACAGAGTACCCGTAGCTCTCGTGCAATATTTCAAAAAGAACTTAAAGAAAAAATAATTCCATGATAGAAAACACTTATACCACAAGTTGTTATAATTAGAGTTAAAGAACACAATGATTTGGCAGTGCAGGTATTTGCACATAGTTTGCTCCCCACTTTTTTCGGATTAGATGACCATATCAAATGTTGCATTTCTTTCTTGGTTTTGAACTGAATAGAGATTCTAAGTAGTAGTTAGAAGAACTTTAACACAGAAATGCAAATGCAGATATATGATGTTGTTGATATTTGTTTAAAGAGCTGCTAGGAATCAAAGACAATAGGATGACAAGAATCAGCTAAGGATAACAAGAAGGAACCTTGTGATCATAGCACATTAACATATGCCATTTTGAATGGTCTCCTAATAGTGGGTTTAAACTGTAAAAGACTAAATTTTGTTGAAACAGATGTTGTTTATCCTCAACCAAAGAGAGACAACGTCCTTGCAACTGACATCTCCCCTTTGAGTGTGCATGTTAATAGTCCTTCACTTGTAGGTGGGGTTACTTCCCTTCTAAGTTTTTCACCACCCTGTGTTGTGAAAGCACTTGTGGCCACAAAACCATGTCCCAAACAAAAGTTAGGTGAAACGGATCCTTTTGATGATAAAAAATCCAAAGTAGTTGAGGTAAAAGAAGAGTATCCACCATGTGTAGAGAATGTCAATGTGCTTGCTTTGCATGAAGCGCACAACTAGTGCGGCCCAAAAATTGAGCCAGTGGTCAAAGTCATCCAGATTTCAAAGATTGATCTTACAATCAAGAATTGTATCTTTAATGGAAAGGCCTTGAATAAATACAGAACATATATGCTGTCCAATGAAATCTACTAGAGATGCATAAAGTTGATCTCGTTGATAGGGTTGGCGTAGGCTTTATAACCTTACACATTGATGAGCTCTTTTATGGAGAGTTTGTGAAGTTCTTGCACATAGGTGACTGCACTAGGGTAAGCAACTTCTCCATTTGCTCTAGAAACCCAAGGAACGATGGAGGAACAACTGACTATAGCATTGCCTTTGATCCTTCCACTAGGATTGAGAGGATATAACCATTTGGTGTAGTGCCAAAAATTTATTCCCAAGGAACTATCTTCCAATTCAAAGAGAGGTGTAGGAATCTCATAAATAAGGGCAAGGGGAATCAGCTTCCTTTAGCAACTTTGGCCATGACTGTGATAAATTTGGGGGTTTCATATAAGCAGCGTGACGAGTTGATCATAGGAGACGGGGACCTCCCTGAGGATCTGATAACAGTAAGACCTCCATGCTTGATGTGCATTCAATGTTCATTACTTTCGTAACTTCCACTATCTCTACCTCTGTGATGAATGTCTAAAACATTTTTTGGCCATTTTGAATGTATGCGAATAGCTCACCTTTTGGAGCAATGGACGCTTCGTTGAGTTTAGTGCCCACATCCAACACATCAGCTATGGCAACCAGGTTTAATTACCAATGTTTTCGTGTGGGCTCGCAACTTTCTACAAATGTTACTAGTAGCATTTCTAACACTATTGAAGTATTGTCCAGGTAATTGGGACTTTAACAGTGATGGGTGTCAACTCAGCCTTGTATGAGAATGCATGTGGAATATGCAAGGGAATCAAGATACCAAGAGATGTAGATAATGTCTTTCTCTTATCTTATGACAAAACATCCTTTCTCATAAAGATCCCTAAAGTGAAGGCCCTCATAACAACAACTGACAGGGTGATGATTGATGTCACTTTGAAGGATGCAATCATTGACAAGGTTTTGAGGCTCCCTTGACCATTTTCAGGTTTGCTTTATGGAAATACTTCGTTGTTGAAGTCTTGTCTATTCAGCAAGAAGGTGGAAGGGAATTTTTTAACAAACAACTTTGGCCGTGTTAGTGGTTTTATTGCTCCTGCTACCGAAGACACAAATTGAGGCACAGAGTTGATGTGATCAAAAGTCTACTTTTCAAAATATAGACTTGAGAGACATGCTCGCAAAGAAGCACTTTGTACAAACTATTTGCTTGCTAATAAAGACTTCTGTGGAGTGTGTGCTTTTTCAATTTGAAGTTTTTAACCAAGTCTCCTACTTCTCACAAAACTTTAATTTTCCATTGAGTTCTCTCAACTAAGTTTCAATAGTACTATTGGTTCTCGCTTCAAGGGGAATAGGAAAAAGTAGCTTCGTTGACAGAGATTTCATAGGAAAATACCCAAACAACAAGTGTGTTTTGATGTGTGTATCATATCTCCTTTGCTTTCACATATCAACCCACTCTTTAAAAGCTTGCATATGCCAAAAAGTAAAGGATTTGATAGCATTAAAAAAAGTGAGCTTCATTGAATGGAAGAGTCATTTTGACAATCCATTGTTCAAGAGCATGTATCGAGGAGTCGAAGATCGTGAAAGCTATCTTCGCTACATAGAAGATGAAGGCTTCACACTCAACCCTTTTGACTCATTCTCGTTGTCCACATTAGTCATGACATATACATTTAAGGTAGAGCTATTTCTTGAGAGAAATAATAGGATCCATAAAGTTTGCGAGTATTGCAATTGTGGTAGTGGGAGCTTGACCATGCAAATCTTAATCTAGCATTCAACTATGACCATTTTTCCATGTAAATTTGTTGACCATGTGCCTAAAAGAAGACAGCAAACATGGACGAATGCTTGCAAAACTTTGTGCTCAAAGAAGGACAAACAAAATATACTAGTATTAGAGAGTATATGCAGTGAGCTTTTTCCTCTTATAACATATTGATCTTGACCATCATAAGCAAGGTTCTAAAATTGAAACAAAGCAAGGAGGAGATGATTGGAAGAAGTAATAAAGAGTTGCAGGCTTCCAACCCACAAGCTTCTTCTTCGATAGCGATTGTCCAAATGAAGCAAAAGAAAAGGATTTCCATCGATAGCGACATTTCCTCCAATAAGTTCTCGCAAATGTTTGGACATTGCTCACATCAATTAGAGAAATATGTTAAAAACATCAAAGACATGCCATCATATGATTGCTTCTCTTACGAAAGAAACTTTTCAAGAAATAGACCATACACCTTAGCAAGGCAACATTTGAATGGGTGCAAGAAAAAAGAGAAGATACAAATGTTGAATTAATACAAAAGCACTATAGAATATGTCATGAATGCAAGAAAGCAACAAAAGGGAATGTTGTCCCTAAATTTTTCACACCGTTGAGTATATCACTGAATGCACCAGTGCCTCCAATATGCACATTAAATGGCATCAAGGAGTGTCTGGTCACACCCAAGCTTGCTTTTGCCCAAATCAGAGAGATGACTTTCAATGGGCAAATGGGCATTATTGGAAGTATTGTAACTGGCAGACACAAACAAGATACAACGAGTGTTGCCAGGTTTCTTAGATGATGATCACGCCTTAATTGTTGGAATTAAAAGGAAAATGCAATACAAATAAACATTTGCAATGGGAAAAGTTAGGCCATAAACTCTTATGAAAGCATTGAAAATACTTGTCAATACATCATTGTATAAAGCTAACAACATCGCTATAAACAACGATTGGTACAAAGACATGCTTGCAACAAGCCCACCACAAATAAATTCCTCTATTGAAGAATATGAAAACAATGACAACCTCATAGAGGAAGACAAGAGAGAAACCAACACATTGATACATAACTTGGTTAGCACAAAACAAGTTATAGATTTTGAAACAAAAGCCATTTATGTGGTGCCTTCTGAAAATAAAAAACTGTTATGTGTTTTCAAAGATGAGCATAGTGATGAGCTAAATTTCCCATCACTTTATTTTGTCTTCCCACGAGCAGTTCACAATAGTAGGCTACCATATTTGGATATAATAAAGTGGGAAACAACGTACAAGTCATTAAAATTTGCTCATAATATTGCGAATCTTTTTTTAAAATCCAAAAAGTTTTTGATCCATTAAGTGATGCAATCTATATGGGCATGCTTACAAAAAGGCATGCTGAAGAACATGCTACAATGTGCGAGAGATGTTAAGAACAACACCAACATTGAGTAGATACTAAAATCACGAATAGGGTATAGGGACTTTGAGAACCTCCACACTTCACAAGTGCTTGACAATGAATCCATTTGATAATTTTTGTCGAACCATTATCGACAAATATATCAAAAGGCAGTAGTTAGACGACATCTACCTCACAACGTTTGCAGCTGAATACAACCACAGCACCAACTCCTCCAAGAAAATAAAACAAGGAAAAACTTTTGAGGTTTGTGAGGTTCAACAAATTTAAAGAGTTTGACAATCACTACCGTGAACAAGTCCTCTTGTACTACCCCTTTAAAGGGGATGAGGAAAAAGAATAAAAAGTCATGGGACTTGGAGAGAGGCCTAATATGTAGGAGAAGCTTTTATAGATGCGAATAGAAAAAAATACAACTATGAGTACAATCAAAATAACGACATAGAGACCCTTTATGACGACCCTGAGGCTATCCACAACAACAACGAAAGCCCGACCTTTTAAAAATGAGTGCTAAAATGAAAATTCGTACAACATATCGTTGGATATGCCTAAAATATCAAAAGCTGTCAAGAATTATCAATTTGCAGTCACGGTCAAAGAGCAGATGCTCATGGTTAACAACAATGAGTACTTCTAGAAGATAAGATCACTAAACAAGGAACAATGCGAGCTATTTGACAAGGTGATGCTACAAAAACATTTGTATCCAAGCAAGAAAATACACTTGTTTCTTACTAGAGGAGCGAGTACATGCAAAGCATACCTTCTACTTTTAATAGTGCAAGGGTTGCTAAGACATAAAAATCAAACTTTGCCAAATGTCAACTACAACTTGCCCACAGTCCTCATGCTGGCCTACACCAGAAAAGCATCATGCAATATTAACAGCAACACGATTCACTCGGCATTGCACCTTCCAACACACTCAAGTAACTTGACATCTCTGCCAAAGGAGAAGTTGGACACATTGAGTACCTTATATTCACAAGTACAACTTATTGTTATCGATGAAATCTCGTTGGTGGGAAGAAGAAATTTGAACTTTTCTAATTTAAGAATGTGTACTTTGAAAAGAGACAATGCGTACTTCTTTGGCAACGTAGACATCATTACGTGTGGAGACTTTTACCAAGCCGAGCCAATAAAAGATTCATGGGTCTTCAAAATAGCAAAAAATGAACTCGAATGCCTTGTTGAAACATATTGGCACACAAAACCTAAATGCTTCGAGCTAAAATCGATCATGCACCAAAGCGACACCACATTCATTAACACACTCAACTCATTCAAAAAATGCATCCACACCATTAAAGACTTAGATTACATCAACAAAAAGTGCTTGCACCCTATCCCACTTGATCACACCTTCCTGCACTTGTACTACACAAACTTACAAACAAAAAAACACGACGACATGGTGATGCAATTTTGTATAAGACGAAAGCACGTACTTCTTGCAAAAGACCACTTCTCCCACACAACATACAACAGAACTAAGATGCTAGAGGATGCACACTAAAATTGAAATAAAAGAGGGTACGCTAGTAGAACTCTGCTCGAGGAACATCGATTAGCAAGACGGGATAGTGAATGGTGTTGATGGAATTTTCATGACAACATTAACATCCACTGGCAAGGTCATAGTGTGGATACTATTCCCTTCCAAAGACATTGGGGTATGACAAGTACTATTGATAGTGTTTTGACCTTGATTCATCATACATCTAAGGGAACTGTGGCCTGGAACATATTGAAGAGTCAGTATGAGACGCAGTATGAGACGCGGAATCAAACAAGGATCCAGAACTTGGAGAATCAGCTTGCAATTGAGAAGTTTAATGAAGGAGAGACAGTGGAGGTGTTCATAACCCAAATCAAAAATCTGCATGACCAGATGGCTGGTGTTAGGATACAAAAGACTAGCGAAGAGCTAGCTCGACGATGTCTCTGGATATGTCCACCAAGGTTTGATGGACTGGTAACAGCGCTTAACACTCAGGTGAGACCCCAACCATTGTCATTTGAGGAGTTCTGTGCTTTACTTATGGAGGAGGAATTGAGGCTTAAAGCTCGAGATGGAGGTGGCAATGGGGATGCTGCTTTCTCTGCCACTGCGAAAGGCAAAGGTGGTTCCTCCACCAAAGGTGAGTCCTCTACTAGTGGTGACAAAAAGAAGAAGGGCGGCAAGAAGAAGTTTCAGGGAGAATGCTTCTACTATAAAAAGAAGGGCCATATGATTGTATATTGCCGGGTCAAGAAAGTAGATGAAAAGAATGGTATCCTGAAGAAGACAGATAAGGGGAAAGAGACAGCTAACATAGTGGAAGCAGAGTTGGATCTGTTTCTGGCCATTGAGGAAGAGTGTTCCTCAGTTCAAGAACCTTCAACCACTGATTCATGGGTGTTGGATAGTGGTGCCTCCCATCACATGACCTGCAAGAAGGGTCTATATTGTTCCATGCATCCTCTACAGGAACCCATCATCATGATAGTTGGTAATAATGCAAAATGCCATGTTGAGGGTACAGGTATGGTTCCATTTGTTTTTGTAAATGGAGATATTAAGAAACTATCTAATGTGCTATATGTTCCACAAATCAAGAGAAAATTGCTATCAGTTGCTTCCATAACTGACCTTGACCATGAGGTGAGGTTTAACAAGGCAGAAGCAAAAATTCTGGATAGTGCAGGCAATCTTGTTGGCACAGGAGTAAGGAGGAACAACCTGTATGAGCTAAGTGCTCTTACAGCCACCGCTGGAGTGGGCACAAGCAGACTTTAGCATGAAAGATTCGGTCACATTAGATTTGCAGTGCTAAAGGAGATGCAGAAGTAAGGTATGGTTGCTCACTTACCTGCAGTCACAGAAATCAAAGAACTAAGTGAAGCTTGCATGATGGGCAAGCAACAGAGAAAGGAATTCCCACAAGAAAGCAAGAATAGAGCAAATGCTCCTCTAGAGTTGGTGCATGTTGACTTGTGCAGTAAGATGCCTACACAAGCCTCGGGGGGATCTTCCTATCTTTTATTGATTGTTGACGACTATAGTAGGAAGATGTGGGTGTAGTTTCTTCGTGAAAAGGCTCAAGCTTTTGGTAAATTTAAAGAATGGCTACAGCTTGTTGAAAATGAAACAAGGAGAAAAGTGAAGAAAATTAGATCGGATGGTGGTGGTGAGTTTGTTTCTACAGAGTTTGGAGATTTTTGCAAGAGCAAAGGGATCAAGCGACAAACGATGACATTACATACGCCTCAGCAAAATTTGGTTGTTGAACGCTGAATGCGGACCACAGTGGAGATGGGGAGGTATATGTTGAAAGGTGTTGGACTGCCAAGCCACTTTTGGGCTGAGGCTGTCAATACTACGATTTACATCCTTAATCACAGCTATACAAAGGCACTCAAAGGTAAAACACCACATGAGGCGTACAGCGGTAAGAAGCCATCTGTCTCCCACTTCAGAACATTTGGGTGTGAATGCTATGCGCATGTACTAGACAAAGAGAGAAACAAGCTACAACCAAAAAGCACCAAATGTATCTTCTTAGGCTATTGTGATGAGAAGAAAGCCTATAAGTTGTATGACCAAGAGGCAAAGAAGATCATAGCGAGCCACGATGTGGTGTTTAGGGAGCAGCCACATGCAGTGGAGGCAGAGAAAAGCTCTTCCACTTTATCATCAAGTGAAGAGATAATTCACTATGGACCTGTCCCAAGAGCTATAAAGGAGGAGTAAATATCAGATGATGAAGGTATAAGTCACCAACCTATTGTTACACCACCGAAAAAGCCATTGCCACAATGGGTAAGGCAGCTCTACAACCATGATAACCAGATGCCTATGTTTATTGAGCAGCATTCAGATGGACCAAGGTGGTCTCAGAGATTCGAGGAGCAAACGAGGGCTTCTGATCACATAGTCAATATGGCCTTGATGGCTAAGATTATTGCAGAAGTAAAGGATCCTGCGAATTTGGAGGAAGCACTTGCAGACCGAGATTGGAAAAATGCTATGCAAGTAGAATATGACAGCATCATGAAGAATGAAACTTGGGAGCTGGTAGATCGACCACTTAACAGAAAGGTTATTGGCACCGAGTGGGTTTGGAAGGTAAAGTACAAGGCCGATGGGACTTTGGAAAAGTACAAAGTCAGATTGGTTGCACAAGGATTTTCGCAGGTTGAAGGGTTTGATTTTCAGGAATATTTCGCTCCGACTGCCAGAATGACCACTATTCGCACAATACTATCAGTGGCTACTCATAAAAAGTGGCCAATTTATCAAATGGATGTTAAATCAACATTCTTGAATGGTGACCTCAAGGAGGAGGTGTACGTGGCTCACCCACCTGGGTTTTGAGGTCCCCCATTCTGAGAACAAGGTATGTACGCTAAAGAAGGCTTTGTACGAGCTGAAACAGGCCCCAAGAGCATGGTACCAATAGATAGACAAATCTTTTATAAATTAAACTTCAAAAGATGTGCCTCAAATGCTAATTTGTATGTGTACAGGAAAGGTGAACAAACTACTATTATTGTTCTATATGTGGATGATCTTCTTATTACAGGTGACTATGAAGACATGATCCAGCAGACTAGAAAGGCGCTAAGCATGGAGTTTGAGATGATAGACTTAGGCTTGATGCACTACTGTTTGGGGATTGAAGTCTGGCAAGAGCCAGGCAAGACCTTCATCTCTCAGCAAAAATATGCAAGGGAGATCTTGAAGGCATTTGGTATGTCCGAGTCCAAGGAGATAGCTACACCTATGGAGGTAAATGTGAGGTTGTCTATGGGGGATGCCTCACCACTAGTAGACATCGGCAGGTATAGGAAGTTGGTTGGTAGTCTCATCTATGTGTGCAACACTAGACCGGACATTAGTTTTGTTGATGGCGTTTTGAGCGAGTTCTCCAATAAGCCCCGTGAAAATCATTGGAATGTAGGGATGTGGGTGCTCAGATATGTGAAGGGCACTCTTGATTATGGCATCACCTATGGTACGGGCACTTCCTTGGCTATTCATTTTGACTCAGATTGGTCTGGAGATGTTGATTCTAGGAAATCAGTTTCTGGATATTGTTTCTCTTTAGGTTCAGGTATATTCTCTTGGATCAGTAAGAAACAACCAACAGTGGCATTGTCTTCTACCAAGGCTGAGTACAAGGTAGCATGTTTTGCTACATGTGAAGCAATGTGACTGAGGAGGATCTTATGGCACATGGAAGTGCAAGAGGATAAGGCAACTGTGCTGAGGTGCGATAATCAAAGTCGCATGGCCATTGCTAAAAATCTAGTGTTTCATGCATACATAAAACATATAGAGATTCAGTATCACTATGTGCGTGATTTGGATGGGATAGTGGAATTGGTCTACTATCCAACACAGCAAAATGGAGTAGATATCTTCACCAAGGCACTCGGGAAGGATAAGCTTCAGGGTCATCTTCAGAGACTCGGCATTGGGCCGAGAAGGTAGTTCACATACAGGTGGACATTGAGGGGGGGTGTTAGATATGCTCAATGCCCCACCCTCCTAGTAACCACCAGTGGTCCAAGATGCTCAAGTTATAAGGCCCCCATATGAGGAGAAGCCATGTTGAGCCCGGGACACTGGATGGATCTTGACTTGCATGTCAGATGAGGTCTATCAATGAGACTGTTGATGGTAGAAAGGTGATTGTGTGGGAGCCCCTTATTCTTGCTAGGGCTTGGGGGCTAGTTGGCCCCTAACTGTGGGGTCCCAAGGGGGCCAGCAGCCCCCCTAGTGGGCGTTCAGGGGCAGGAGCCCCCGAGGTGATGGTATAGGAAATATTCCCTAAATATTCCATGGACAATTGGTCAGCTCCACCGACTAGGTCGATTGGTTAGCTCCACCGACTAGGTCGACTGGTCGACTCCATCGACTATGTTGATTCGACTACTGCCCTCATAGCTATAAAGAGGCGACCTCCCCAGTCCATTGTATCAGATCAGTTTAGATCAGATTAGATCTTCTAGCTAGTAGCTCTTCACCTAGTATTTGTCTAAATCGCCATCTAAGCTCCACTGTAGGAGCGCACGGGTGGATGGAGCGATCATCTGTACTACATCAGTATTGAAGGAAAAGTTTGTTCCTCTCTAGTTTGCTGTGTACTCTCTATTCTTTTTTCAGTTTTTGTTCTGTTGCGCTATGTAATTTAACATTTTAATGGCTATGGCTACAATTTATTGGATTTGTTCTACTAATTTTTGTAATTTGTGAGTCTCTAATGGCCAATATTTCATCTAGACCATCAATATATGCTTTGTGTAGTGTTTGTACATGATGTTAACTTATGCAAGTGGTATGCGACAATATACCATAGCATCATTCCAAATTTTGGGTAGTTTATTGTGTCTACATGTTCAAAAACATGTGAATGCTTATGCAACAACCCAATCCTATGGGTTACTATTGATGGATGGTGAGGAATCGTGATATCACTTGAGTTAAATTCCATTTATCATGGAAGCGAATTGGATCCCTCCAATGTCTCAAGCAATACTATATTGATGGGAGCAATCCGTTTTACTCTACAAGGTCCATCTCCCAAATACTTTACTTTTTTTGAACCTTAGCATTCTTGTACAATAATCTTACATCGGCTTGTTCAATCTCCTTATCTTTTAGATTCCCTATTAGACCATGCTTTGTATCTTTCCTTTTCTATTGTCATGACAAGGCCCTCTGACATATCTTAGTATGTATTTTGAGGAGAGAGTACACCTTGTTTGACAAAGCAACACGCTTCACATACTTTTACAAGAAATTTGGGTCTTTGAATACCAATTACTATATTTTGATTTTGAGTAATGCCCTCTACAATTTATGTCCTCACACTTTTTAATTCAAATATATGTATTTCCCCAATTGCTTTGATCATAGGAACCCTTTGTTGATTTGCATAGTGATTGTGACTTTGACTTTGTCCATGACCGTTTCCCCTTCTTCTAAAACTTCCTTTATAATTGGTGTACAATCCTTCTTGATCATATTGTTTATTTTTGCAACCTTTTTCATAATGTCTAAACTTGTGTCATATGCTTATCAAATTTTTTCTTTCTACAATCTCTTTCATAATATCTAAACTTGTGATAGTAATTGTGGAATTTGCTTATCATATTTCTTGATGAATCTACTCTGTTTTAAGAGTTTTCTATATTTGAAGAATTACCCAGGGTTTGATAATCACCTCTTGAATGATGATGTTGATTACTACCTTATGCCTACCTTGGTTTGTATTTTGTTATTGATGTTTGATTATTGATGCTAATGTTTATGTCCACCACATTTATATAATGATATACCTCCTCTACCTCTATTTGAGGATGCAAAGTTGTCCCTTATGTGAATTGACTGCGTGCTTAAATCTTCACACAACAAATACTAATTGTATCTTTGCTAGTGTTGGTACTTCCATTTGAATGCTTATGCCTTCTACAAAGTTCATTGAACATGACTTGGGCTTGTTCTTTAGATTTCAATATTTCACATACTCTTGCAAGTTGAGTGTTGATACCTTGATTCTCAGCACATATGTGTCTAGTTTCATTGCATTTTGGAAGGTTTGATTGATTTGATTTATGAGTTGTACTTTATGGTCCATGATTCTTGTGATATTTTAAAACTGATCTAGTTGAGATTGTGCAATGGCAAGACCAATATATATAGCATTTATTGTTTGGGTAAGTTTTCATTGACATATTCCCACATGTCTTGAATAATGAGGATGGTTTCCATTTGTATTTCCATGTACCATAACTATTGTTGTCAAGATTTGTTGAAGAGTTCAAGATGATGTTGCTTGATGTTGACATGATTGCAATGTTGATTCTTCTGTTTGTTGGACCAATTGCATGAAACTAGTGCTTTTAAGTTTTAATTTCTAGAAATGGGTCAAAACGATTAGAATGTTGTTGAAAATGTTGAAATTGATGTCAAGCGATTGTTGAATATTGCATTTGATTTTGAAGTTTTGAGCAAATTATGATGCTTTTTGCTCAAAATATTACATAGAGCAAGTGCCATGATTCCGTCTTGTAAATACATTATAAATCATTTCTTTGGATTGAAAATGATGCCAAAACCTTATTTTATTATCCTTGAAATGTGGTTGAAATCCAAGCTAAATTTGTTTTCAAAATGGCCGTAAAATTGCCCTTAACAATAGACATACTTTGGGTAAGAAATTAGGGCTCGGAGTTTAAACTTTTGAGAGTGGGAATAGAATTTAAGTTTAGCATCTTTGTGTAAATAGGACTTTAGGTCTTAGAGAACATAACCAAACTATGTAGTAGAACTGGGTCTATGTCAATCTAGCTAGGCTAGGTCCAATTCACTTCATGAACTAGCCTAAAATAGATCTAGTTAGGTTAGGGTTTAGCTAAGTTAACATAACTATGCCTAGATTCTATTGAACAAAGATTAGGTGACCCTTTATCTACCACATGTCAAATAGAATTTTCAACCCCTTAATTTGTGATGTAACAATTTGGGGGTATGATGATGTGGCCTCCCTCCCTCTCTCCCTCTCTTTCTCTCTCTCTCTCTCTCTCTCTCTCTCTCTCTCTCTCTCTCTCTCTCTCTGTATCTCAGTCTGTGTGTGTGTGTGTGTGTGTCTTCTCTCTCTCTCTCTCTCTCTCTCTCATATCAATTCTCCACTGCCCATCAGTCTTGTTGAGTCTTCTTTTGCATCTCTTCGGAGCTTGTGTTTCTTCTTTTTGCCATGCTGTGTGAGTTTTGCGCTTTGTTAAGTTGTGTATGTGCACTATGCCATTTGCTTATGTGTTGTTTAGATTTTGGTGAGTTATGCACTTGTTAAGTTGCTTGTGTGCACTTTGTCATTTGCTTGCACTATTTGTAAGTTTTGCACTATGTTAAGTTGCATGTGTATGCTGTGTCATTTGCTTGTTCTATGTATTGTTGTGTTTTGTGTTCATGCATGTGCTACAGGCACATACATATGTTATTGCTTGTTGCACCTCTGAGTGTTATGTACTTGGCTGTGTTTGTCGATATGATGCTTATGACATGAGAGTCTCTTGTGGCTTAGCTATTGCATCAATCAAAGCATGGGTGCTTTGGCTACTTAGCTTTGTATGATGAGTGCATGAGGGAGCTCGTTGTCTTTATTGTGTCTATGTTGAAACATGCAATAATAAGTGCTGCACAAAATGTTTAGATAAGGTGAAACAATCAATTAAGGAGACTTTAGAAGTAGGAATACTTGGGAATACTTTGAGTAGTTTGAGAAATCTTGATTGCCTTATTGAGTGACTTCTAGAGTCTCATCTGGGACTTCTTGAGTGATGCAGGGATGAAGAGATTCTTGTCTCGAAGATGTTTTGAGTGCTTCTTGAAAGGCAACTACCCTCTAACCTCTTTGACCCTCTTGGTCCTCATAATAGATCTAAAATCCTCATATCTCCTTCTTAGACTCTCTTAAGACACTCTTCAATGATAATGAGAGATGTGGAAGTGCTTCACATGAAATGCCCCATTGAAAGAGAAAAGCATGTGCAAACAAGCCCGATTAGAAGGCACCTCTACAAAAACTCTATATTTCCCAACCTTCAACACAAGTACAAAGACCCATTGGAAGACTTTGATACCATCCAAGCCTATAATGTACAACTCTATTGAAAAATCAGGGGGATAAAATTAGGGATTATGGTTAGGGTTGTTCCTCATTTGGGATTAGGGTCAGGGTGTTCCCGATTTTCCCTAGATGTGCATTAATGTGGAACTTAGTCTATACCATTGTATTCCTAGCAAACTATCAAACAATATATGAATGTGGTATTTATATGATGTTGATATTATTCTTCTCAATATGTTGTGCACATCATTAAGTCAAAGAGAGCATTGTCATCATCATATGAGATTGAAGGATCTAAGTGCCAGATGGGATGAACTTCTAGAATCTTATAAAAGAGAGGCCATATCATGCATTTCACATCAAGGCTCACAAGCATAAGACTTTACTACCATTCTGCCTCTTGTCCCCCTAAGTTCTTATCTCATATCTTCTCTTGAGAGTCCACTCCAACAAGTCCTCTTCCTACTACATAACTGACCATCCTTCCTCTCCACTCCTTTTGCTCTCACTTTCACCTCCACATTGAGCTCCATCTAGCTTTAGAGCCTCTTCTTCTACTTGGTGTCTACCCTTCCTCCTCTTCCATTTGGCTAGGTAATGGTTCCCCCCCGACCCCTTCGTGCTTGGTGAGAGTGGCACACTCAAGGCCAACAACTCTTGCAAGATAGTATCCATTTGATATTTGGGTTATATGCATATATTTGAGACCTTGAGTGCAAAATTTTTTGGAAATTTTATCCTCTCTTTTTAAAAAGTTGGTTGTAGATAGAAGGCGAGGTGGAGTACAATTAATTTGGGTTACTATCCTTGTAGGTGTAAGCATGCCTAGTTAGAACATGACAGTGTGGTCTTGAGGCTAGGACTCTTATGACAACTTTTGATATAGTGTGCATGGAGTAACACGAGTCTTGCGTGGTTTGATTGTGTGACGTTACTAAACAAATAATGCTGGGAGCTTTCATCCCAAAGAATATTTAAAATTTGCTTTGTTTGTGTACTAACTAGACTAAGGAGAATACTCCACCCTTCTTGGCATATGCAATTAGCCCAAGGGGATTCATTCTTAGTACAAGGGGGACATCACTTGTGTGCATAAACTTCAAGAAAATCCCCTATATACGGTCCATGCAACATAATAAAACACCCCTATTTAAGCTTATAAGGATACCATAGAAAGCGCATTATGTCCTCCCTTTCCTTAAATCTACGTTCTTTCTCAATTATTTGGATTAGACCATACGAAAATTTAGATGATATAGATTAGACCATATTTAAATATTCACCAATGGGTAATATTCATTTGTTTCCCTATCATGTCCTAAAACTAGCCATAGCTAGGATGTGTGTACTTTTTATGTTTAGGGCTTAGAAACTTGTATTTCCCTACACCCCTCCCTATTCCCCCCCCCCAAAGATGTCAAGGCCCCCCTAGCTTAAATTAAAAACTAAAAAGGGCCCCCACCTCTAATGTATAAGCTTATGGCTCATTGCAAAAAAACCCCCTATTGTATACTCACGTGATATAATAAGTTCCCCCTTGTGAATCCCTCGGGGCAATTAGCAACCAATCCCCTATGATACTCTATTGGAGTGGAGGAAATGATTTACCTCCTACGTCAATGTTCATCTTGTTTAAGAAAATGTATTTGTGCTTAAGTGAAGGAGAGGTTATCTACCCCCCGCTGTGAATTTTGTTTTTCTTTAGTTTTGAGAGAGCATAAAATCCCCTCCTTTCTTGTTTTCAATTTCTATATTTTATCTAGGTGAGAGGGACCAAGAACCTCTCCCTTTGGCTTTACCTTGTGGTGTCTCCCGTCCTCCTCATATTTTCCCATTCTTCCCCTTGATTGGGACACTCTTCCTTGTTCTTCCATGCTGCTTTTTCCAATTCTATCTCCCTCTTTCCTCTTGAATTCACATAGGAACTTAAAATTGGAATTGTGGCTGACATTCAAGAAAGTCACTACTATGAAAACGTCTCAATTGGAACCTAAAGTGCAATGCCAAACATAACTAACTCTTTCTTGAGAATGCTTTAATGTGAAAGTTGTAAAAGTGGGTGCTAGGGACATTAATAATTGTCTTCTAGCATTCAAGGATTAGAAGATACTATACTAGTGATGGCATTAGGAGTAGATGACTCACTGCATGGTCTTATCGTCACATATTCAACAACCCTTGGACATCACATTAGTGCCTCATCCCTAAGGAAAAAAAGAAAAAGAAAAAGATGAACAATAGGCACTACACATTGAATGGGGATGATATATCGAGTGGGACGAGATGGAATATTAAAGTAGGATATATATCTTTAAGAAGGCAAGAGGGTTCTTCTTTATAGTCAAAATGGTGCATGTGGAATCTCTTCTCAGTCAACTACATTGTTCTCAATCTACTCCTCAGAGGAGGGAGTCTGCAAGAATACCACAAGTAGCAAGTTCGATCAAGTCATAAAATAAATTCAAAAGGAATATCCACCATAGTAGGGTTCTTCTTAAAGGGTTTCCTTCTCTTCATATCCATGGTCCATAGAGATCAAGTTAATTGGATTCTGTGCAGCTGCTGGCTATCCCCTTCCATTGTTTGTGCATAAGTCATCTAAGTCACTAAAGGCAAAACTTGTGGAACCTTTAACTGAACATAGAGGCAATCATAACAAGGTGGGGATCCCACTAAGGCCCTACATTTTGGAATATTATTGTAGGTGTAAGTGTTAGTGTGACATTATAGGCAAATGTACGCATGTAATGGTTTGTCCAGTATGCACATGAGGTACATGCTTGTTTGTTGGGGTTGTCAAGGTCACGTGATTGGTCAGCCAATTGTCCCTCATATGGCCAATTGTTCTAATAAGGAACATGTGTTCTCTTTGGTAAGATTAAAGCAAGTTGACAAAACCTTCAAGGTGAAGAATCAACATGCTCAACAATGTTCACGCCATACCATGTCTTTTGCCATACGATCTAGCACCTTGTGAAGAAAAGAGTCTAGAGTCCCAAGTGAAGAAAAAGATCAAATTGACACACACTTTTACTTTTATGGATAATACTTATATTACTGCGTGGGTAACCTCAAAATGAGCTAAAAACCCTCCATGAAGTACAAGAAAGAAAGGTATCAAAGTATCACTTGTCAAAAGAGACAGAAAGTCAAGATAGAAAGACAAAAAAGGAGGAGGAGAAAAGCATCAAAGTAACACCTGTTGAAAGAGACAGGAAGTCAAGATAGAAAGACAGAAAAGGAGGAAAATATGAAATTACGTGCCAGCAAGTGGTGACATAAAAACAATATCCTCTAACTTGATCCACCATTGAGCGATGCAACAGTGCCATCAATAAAATGCTTTTGACCCTTGCAATACTTCTTAGGAAGATGAAGCCTTTGTATTACTGGGTCAAAGACTTGTTGCAACGTAGGATGCATATCTCGAGTGAAAAACGCTTTTAGGTTCATGAGAAGTAACTTGTGTATTTTTGTCCCCTAATTGCTCCTATTCGCATCTCCGGATCTTAATTAATTATGGGCCTATGAAAAACATGTACAAATCTTAAACTCTTGCATATTTTTCAAGGTATATGCCTTATTATTTGTGGGAGGCCCTTGCATATTTGAATTTTTAAGAGTAAATCTATGCATATTCTATATGGACCTTGTCCCCCCATATCCTAGATTTTGGATGAGGATAGTAACATAATACATATTGAGTTGGCACCCCAGGATTGTGCGGATGCCAGTGATCACTCCTCCTCCCTCAACTCTCCCTCCCCCTCCATCCCCCTCATGTACTAGCTTCTACGAAACTTTTTGGAAGTCTGAGCATCTGCAATTCGAGAATCTAATTAAATCGTTTATGCTTACGTTAATTTCCTCGTCTCGCAAACTAAGGTTTTTAAGACATCCTTTCCCCCTCCGTACGACAACTAATCAATTAATACACTCTTTTTTCTCGATGGGGGCCCCTATTCTCTTAGCCCCATAGTCTGCTCCTCAACACCACCATTAGAGTGGCTCCCCACGCATGCTAGTGCAGCTGGGAGAGCCTTACTAGCAACTAGATTGCACATCCCTACGACTGCTGGGTTGTCAAAGATTTTTTTTTTCCCAGAGCACTGCAATGCTTGCTGAGGAGCTGTGTGCTAGCCTAGCATTGCAATGTCGAGCTGCTCTGATTGGTCCATGACCTCGATTGTCCCATGGTTGGCTGAACGAACCCGGAGAATCATTGAGAGGCCATCATTAATCACAGTCTCCAACCCCACAAGCCTTCATGGGGAAGTGATGCTAGTAGAGCATCCGAAATCAGATTCCGATTGCTGGAGTTCCAGGGTTGGGGAGAGCGTAGGAATAACCGGAGAGGCCGGATGAGACTCAGAATCAACCAAAAGAGACTGGTCTCCCGAGAGTCAAGAAGTATCAACACCAAAAGGTGTTCAAGCAGTGGAACAAGAAGGAACATCGAGAGGAGCCGTCTTGGACATCTTTCAGGCATAAGGATATCCCTAAATGAGAAAGGCTTTGAACGGTTTTGTCAAAGGAACAGTGCATTCGTCTCCATTCTTTTTGGCCTACCGTGAGGTAGGTCTTAGTGAAGACAATTCCCAAGAAGAGAAACCAATTTGCCTGGACTCGTAACACGCATACGGGAAGGAAGCAAAATGTAAAGGAAGCACGCGCCCGCGCGCACTCACCCACACAAACCAAGGAATCTCCAAAGAGAACTGAGAAGACCGCAGCAATTCTGATTGAAATTGTCTGATTGAAATTTAGCTCATGGAGGAGCAAGAAGGTATAGTCACCCTCTCTTGGAGGGCAACTAGCATTTGAACGTAGCACGTACTTGTGCATGGTACCTCCCTTAAAGTCTTCAAGGCAAATTTTTGATGGCGCACGGGTCGCATGCGAGGAGATATATATATCTGCACCTAAGAAACCCAATTCATGGAAACAAACCTCGGATCAAGTAGCGCGATCCAGCACGGAGACGGATTTTACAGCTTATGCTTCTCTGTTGCGCTGTTATAGCAAAGCAAAAGACCTGTCGGAAGGTAAATGGGTCCATGCCCACATCGTGAAGGGGGGATTGGAGACGAACATATTTTTAGGGAACCTTCTTGTGGATATGTATTGCAAATGTGGGGCTTTGGATGAAGCACGAACGTTGTTTGCTGGAATGCATCATAGAGATGCCTTCTCATGGAATGCCATGATCAGTGGATATGCCAGGTATGGGCAGGGCAGGGAAGCCCTCGAACTCTTCCAACAAATGCGATGGGATATGGTGGAGCCAAACAAGTTTACCTTCGTGAGCTTACTGTCTGCATGCTCCAGCCAGTCAGCACTAGTGGTAGGTGAGCAGATGCACACACGCATTGTTAACAGTGGATTTGACTCCGATGTTGTTGTGGGGACTGCTCTTGTGAGCATGTATTCAAGATGTGGTGCCTTAGAAGCAGCTAGGAGAATGTTTGAAGAAATGCCTACCCGGAATGTAGTCTCGTGGACTGCCATGATTGCTGCATATGCCCAGAATGGCCAAGGCAAGAATGCTCTTTTCCTCTTTGATCTAATGCAGCAACAAGGGGAAATAGCAAATCAGGTGACGTTCATCACTTTGTTTGATGCATGCGCTGTGATGGGAACCCTGGTCGAGGGAGTGAGATTGCTTGCCCGTATTGTGGGGACTGAAATTGAGTCGAATGTTGTTGTAGGAACTGCTCTGGTTAACATGTATGCCAAGTGCAACAGCTTGCAGGATGCACGAAAGGTGTTTGACAATATGCCTGTTCGGAATACGATCTCGTGGAATGCCATGGTTGCAGCATATGCACAGCATGGGGAGGGAAAAGCAGCCTTCGAACTTTTTGACCAGATGCAGCAACATTTAGTAGAACCAAACAAGGTAACCTTTGTCTCAGTTCTTGATGCGTGTGCCAGTCTAACAGCCCTTAATGAGGGTGAAAGTCTTCATGCTGGAATCATAGGCCTGGGATTTGATTCTGATGTTGTTGTGGCAACTGCCCTTGTAAACATGTATGGTAAGTGCGGCAGACTAGGGAAGGCACAAATGGTGTTTGAAAAGATGACCGACAGGAATGTGGTGTCATGGAATACCATGATTGCAATATACACCCAACATGGACATAGCGAAGAGGCCCTCCAACTTTTCTATCAAATGCAGTGGGAAGGAATGATTCCGTGTATGGTAACCTTTGTCAGTATGCTCGATGCATGTGCAAGCCTCTTGGCCCTAGGTGCAGGCAAGCAGATGCATGCCCGCATTGTGGCCAAGGAATTTCAGTCTAATGTCATTGTTGGCACTTCTCTTGTCAGCTTGTATGGCAAGTGTGGCAAATTGGAAGATGCAAGGAGGATCTTTGATGAGATTATAGAGCGCAATGTGATCACATGGAGTGCCATGATAGCTGCTTATGCGCAACATGAGCAAGGCATGGAAGCTTTTCAACTCTTTGACATGATGTGTCAAGAAAATGTAAAACCAGATAAGGCTACTTTTGTTAGCATACTTGATGCATGTGCCAGCCTGGCAGCCCTAGTTGACGGTGAGCAGCTACACGCCGGAGTTGTGGGCAGTGGATATGAATCTGACGTTGTTGTGGGGACTGCGCTTGTTAACATGTATGGCAAGTGTGGTAGCCTCAAGGCTGCATGGAGGGTCTTTGACAATATGCATGTACGGAGTGTTATCTCTTGGAATGCCATGATTGCAGCCTGTGCTCAGCATGGGCAAGGCAACGAAGCCCTAGGACTTCTCTATCAAATGCAAAGTGAGGGAGTGAGGCCAAACCCTGTCACATTTGTTAGTGTCATTTCTGCATGCAGCCATACTGGTTTGGTGAAGGAGGGTCATCATTGCTTTCTCTCCATGAGCCAAGTTCATGGCATCACAGCATTTATGGATCATTATAGCTGCATGATTGATCTCTTTGGTAGGGCTGGGCTTGTAGATGAAGCTGAAGAAATAATTTACAGCATGCCTTACCAGCCGACTTTTGTGTCCTGGATGACCTTGCTTGGTGCCTGCAGGTACCGAGTTGATTTGCAGCGAGGAGAACGTGCAGCAATGAAGGTGTTTCGACTGGCACCAGAGAATATTGCACCTCATGTAATGCTATCAAACCTTTATGCTGCAGCTTGCCTTGCCATAATGCAGTAGCATTGGGCTCGCATGGGTTGATGCCTGTACCAGATTTTATCATGTGGAATGCATGGTTGCAGCCTATCGCAACATGAAGGCTAGATGGGGAGTTTATATCTCTGTGCCACCAGTCATTGAACATGAGACTCGATAGAGCATTGTAACTGCGTGATTCATCTCCCTAGTTGCTACTGGGTTTGTAGATGAGGCTAAATATGAATTCATGACATGCCTTAATAGCCTACTTTTTTGTTTGAATGGCCTTAGTTGGTGTCAGACATTTGTCACTCGTTTGCAAGCCAAATGTGCAGCAACGTTTGTGTCTTGACGGGTGCAGAGAATATTGTACTGTGCATATGATGGATCAAGGTTTGATGCTGTAGCTGGCACAGGGATGTGGCAGGTTGCATTATATGCACGATCTGACAGGAATGTCATCCTATGCTCTCATTCGTAGTAGTGTATGTGTCAGGACATTCAATGTATCATGCAAGAGGGAGTATAGTCGACTTGGCAAAATTGGAGCTGAAAGAAATGAAAACAGCTACGATGATGTTCTGCATGCCTAGGAAGCCCTTGGA
Organism: Dipteris shenzhenensis; assembly: GCF_047967505.1. Classification (NCBI taxonomy): domain Eukaryota; kingdom Viridiplantae; phylum Streptophyta; class Polypodiopsida; order Gleicheniales; family Dipteridaceae; genus Dipteris; species Dipteris shenzhenensis. The sequence goes on along the minus strand of NC_141605.1, from coordinate 33,146,428 downwards.
GACAATACCAAGAGTTCAATGAGTAGCTTTATGAGTTGGCCTCTTGGACTCCCTTATAAAAAGAATGCTTCATAACAACTAACGTGCATGCATAAATTGGCAAAATTGGAGCTGAAAGAAACGAAAACAGCTACGATCATGTTCTGCATGCCTAGGAAGCCCTTGGAGACATACCAGGAGTTCAACGAGTAGCTTTATGAGTTGGCCTCTTGGACTTCCTTATAAAAAGAATGCTTCATAACACCTAACGTGCATGCACTTGCGCACCCGAAATATGTATTTATGGAATACATATATATCTTAGTGGGGATGTCATAGTAGCTAGTCCCTGCTATGCATGATGGAGTTTATGGTTTTCAACCTTGTGAGTGACTATCATGAGATTGAAACTGCACTATGTTGTGTTTTTAGAGGATGAGTTTGGGAATGTTCCTGGATTCATCTAGGTATATGCTTCTGCCGTATTAGCGGACATGCAAATTTCACCTTGTGAAGTTTTTGTCCAAGTTGCGGCCTGTTGGTATTGTGATAATTCTTTCTATCTTAAATCGTGCATTGCCCTATCAGCTAGATTTAGATTTAGATGCTCGTTGGGGAGAGACGAAAATGAAAATGTTTAGACTTCACAAGCAGTTGTAGCTTGAATGAAGAGATTTTGGACTACCTTTTGATTAGCCTTCTCCTTTAGTGCTAGCCTTCATCATGGCTGAGTCTGCCCTTCACCTCCGGAGTGCCGACAGAAACTCAGTACGGAGACTTTGTATAAATGGATGCTCAAGTATGTGTGGGTGTGTGGATTTGTATGTGTGAGAGCATATTTTTATACTATGGTCTACACCCACTGTTGGGCGCTGATGACGTCAGTGGGGATGTCATAGTAGCTAGTCCCTGCTATGCATGATGGAGTTTATGGTTTTCAACCTTGTGAGTGACTATCATGAGATTGAAACTGCACTATGTTGTGTTTTTAGAGGATGAGTTTGGGAATGTTCCTGGATTCATCTAGGTATATGCTTCATAACACCTAACGTGCATGCACTTGCGCACCCGAAACATGTATTTATGCAATACATATATATCTTAGTCCATGGGTTTAACCATTGGAGAGCTTGTCTACATCATATTGGGACATTGTAATCATGAGAAAGAAACCATCTAGTGATGGCATGTGAGCCCCATACTCTAGTGATAAGGAGTTTTCACCTTACCTTTCCCATTATGGCATTCCCTTTCTTGGGATTGACCACTCAATACTGGCTTGCAAACATCATATTATGCAGGCTACATGTGAACTAAGGGTATCAGGGGAGCGATATCATTAGAAGGAGAAACATGTAAAGGAAGTGGCTTTTAGAGAGGGCAATGCTGATGTCTGCACTCTCTAGGCTTACTCAAAGTATTGATAGGTCGTCTGGATCACCCACTTGAATCGGTACTATTTAGACCATCTTGTGGTAATTTTGGAGGACAACCTGCACGAGTGCTGGGACATCTTCAGTAAGACCCCCTTACTCAATGAGGGCTAGGGGGCCTCATCTCCAGTTCGGCTTATTAGCCTACAGTTTGCCCTACTCGGTCTAGTAATGCCTACATCGAGTATTTGGTTATGGACCCACACCCAAAAAGTAGACCCGATGGGCACCCCTCCCTTCATAACTCCTATCATGATTCTGCAATGATCATCCGACATCAATTGAAGGTTCACTGTTTGTCATTGATCACGATTCATGGCACATGTGAATATGTGTAACCAGAATTCTGTATTCAAACTTGAAACTACATGGCTGCAAAACTGTCGTGCACGGATTGGTATCTGACGTGTACTGGGTACACAAGACTAGCTCAGGTAGCCTGGGGAGGCTTAGAGCTAGGCAGGCTTGATTCTTGGGTTGAGTGGCAAGGGTACGAACAGTTTGGGGTCTTCGCTATTTTTGGCACTCGGGGCCCGAGTCTATAAAAGGGGCCCAGGGGGTTCAGTTCTCAGTGTGCCGATGGGAGCAAGTTTTGTTCCTAGGTGCTAGGTCTGATCCTGGATTGAGTCGCGGACGCGCGCCTGCATCTTAGCGTAGCCCAAGGCCCAGTGGCAGATCCCAGGCTTCACAGCGCCACCTGGTGGTATGGGACACCAGGCTGGTTTGGATCTGATTGGGAGTTCGTGCTAGTAGCTCAGCTCGTGGCTCGGAGGGGACATCTCCTGATTCGGGATCACATCCCGTAGATGTCATGGTTGGGTGGTGAGCAGCCTGCTCAGTTTCTCACGTTGTGTGTGTTTGTTTTGCAGATCAGGGGTTTCAGGAGTGCTGGGACGAGTCAGTTGGTATCAGAGCCAACTCCTGAGGTAGGAATTTCTAATGCGAATACTTTGGACGATTTCTCCCTCCAGGTATGCCCTCAATTCGAAATTTGTTGCTGCAAGTTTTGGTTGGTTCATGGGTTATCAGGGGTGGTCAGGATGTAGGGAAAAGGTAGGAGAAAGAGAAAGCGAGATTCGGAATTGCTGAAGGGATTAGGTGAGAGAGGGCTGAGGCGTAGCGAGGAGAGTGCAGGTAGGAGAGGCGATAGAGGAGCTGAGTGGTAGGCGTGGAGTTCGAGGCTGGTCAGGGCTGTGTAGGGTTAGAGGACGCAGAGGCGTGTGGCTGTGTGGTGCGCCATGGCTGGAAGGAGTTTCGGCCAGGGCAGGTGTTACGCTCTAGCCGAGGTAGCATGACCTCGGAAGAATCAGTCGACATTTCCCTTATAGGATCTATCTTTGTAATAAATGTGTTTGCGCTTTATGTAAATGATCGGGAGGGATTAATGTCAAGGTCCTAGGTGAGGGCTGATAGCACCAGACTAGATAGATCTGAGACCAAGGGCCTAGTGCAAAGATTGTGCCTAGGGGCAAGGAATTAAATGCATCCCAAGAGAGGGGTGAAATGTTGCATTAGGAAGGCCCTATATGGATGACATGTGGCATCTAGATCTATCTAGGGATTTGGGGTCTGTCAAGACTTGAGAGAGAAGATAAGGAATTTGGATTTTACGTGATTTTGCTGACAGCTCTATCTCTCTCTTGTATGAAGTCTTGGTAGAATTGGCTGGGAGGAAAAAAATTTGGTGCTTCTCCCGTGATATTCCGTAGGAATAGTGAAAGCGGTTAACATTTGGTATCAGAGCCGAGTTAAGGAGGGAACCCGTCGGATTGTGACGGACTGCAGGTGGAGCGATCAAGGGATGGGAGCGTCGAACTATTGACGCGGACCTACACCAGCAGGTCGTAGAGCATGAGAACGGGCCTGTGAGGCGAAAGGGAAGTAGCGCAGGTTAGCTACCGTGGCCAACGAACGGTCAACATTTGGAATAGCGGGGTGGTTCTGCAGTTCGACGAGGAACGACGAATCAGTTGGAGGTCTCTAAGATATACATCGTAGGAGTCAAGGAATTGCGACAGCAAAGCTTCCCATAATCGAACATCTGAAAATGATTAGCTCGCTGGAAAGCTGGAGGTCCTACGAAGTTTACTGATTCGTTACTATGCTGAGCCAGTTGACAAAGAATACGGTCTAAGTGCAGTATTATTGGCGATGCTTCGCTGCTGACATTCGACGGCTACGAAAGACCCCAGTGTTTTCCCCACATCGTTTGGATTTGTCGATCAGCGCACACGTGACGGCAGGCTGTTCACCATTTTAGATTGACAGATCAAGAATATAACAGGGCAGAGTTTTTCTTTTTCGAGTTCAAGGATATCCAGGGGGCATCTCTTTCCCTTTAGGATATATATTTCAAGTTCTTAGTTTGCAGTACTTTGTTCCTGTATAGGAAGGAATTTTGAAGTGCGGTACCTTTGGAGTTTTCGCATTTATTTAAAAAAAAAAAAAAAAAAAAAAGAGAGAAAAATTTTTATTTCCCTTTTCAACAAAATGGAAGCAGAAGGGCAGAGTTCAAGGGTGAATCCTAGTGAGTCTAGAGCTCAATCTACACAACAGATGTCGCATCACGCAGCACCTACATTGATTGGTAGGATTTCAATATTAGAGGATGCTTTACAGCAGATTATGAACCAGCAGCTTCAGGTGAATGCTGGTCAAAATGAGATTAGGGAGATGGTGCAAGCCTTGTCGGCTAGACCGTCTAGGATTGACAAGGGCAAAGCTCCAGCAGAGCCAGAGCCCAGTGTACATTCCATAGAGCGCGCTAGGGTCAAAGTGCCTAATATTGCTAATTATAGACCGGAGAAGTACGCTGGTCGGATGACCGAGCGCAGCTCTGATGTGATCGAGGTTTGGTTGCACAAATGGGAAGAAGCCTTCGCCATTTGTGAGATTAGATCCGATCTAAAGAAAATCCGCGAGGCCACACACTTGTTTATTGAGGCAGCGGATAGGTGGTGGATAAAGCAACAGAAGGATCAAGTTGCTCCAACCACCTGGGAAGGGTTCAAAATTGAATTCAAGAAACACTTTCTTCCACCTGATGAAGAATCCCGAGCTTGGGATGCTTATAGAAATCTTCGTCAGAGGAGTTTGTCAGTGGCAGAGTACACTGACAAATTCAGGGAATGTGTTATGAAAATAACAGACCCTCTCCCTATGTCGGTTCAGTTAAAAGACTATATCTATGGACTGAACGACAAGATAAAAATGGAAGTTCGGGCTAAATATGTGACTACACTAGATGAATCTATAGCAGTAGCCCTGAACTATGAGGATGCCAGAGGCAGATCTGGTGGATTTGTGCAGGCAGGGACTCAGTATGAGCACCCGAGGAAAGGGGGATTTCAGAGGAAATGGGTTTCAAAGACAAGTGTCTCGCAGCCAAGTGGCCAAACCAAGCAGGTGAAGCCGGTTGAGGGACCAGTAAAAACAAGTACCACCGTTGGGGTGAAAAGGAAAATAACTCCAATGGCAGCCCGGGCTTGGTCAAAGTCCTCGTTGACCCCTGAACAAAAAGAGAAAGCTAGAAAAGAAGGATTGTGCTTCGGCTGCCTTCAGTGACATCAGTGGAAGGATTGTCCACTGAACAAAGATCGTCGCACGGCTAATATGATAATATCTGAATGCGACGTAGAAATGCAGGAGAGTCCCAGTGCGGAACATATGCAGATGCAACTGGCGGGACCTTCTCAGAGGTTAGTACCTTGTTTGTTATGTGTATCTGTTGCTAAGTTAGTGACGAGTGCACCTGATAACATCCTATCTAAGCCCGCAGCAACGGGGTATACAGCCTTCAATGATACGGAGTTAATCAAAATGAAAGGGCAAGTGGCCAGTCATGATGTCATTGTGTTGTTTGACTCAGCGTCAACTCACAATGTGATTAACTCCAAGCTCGTGAAGAGGCTGAAATTAAAGACAAGTCCATCTGACTATGCGTACACAGTCAGGATGGCAGATGGAAGTTCAACTGAAGTATGGGACCAAAGGGTTACCCAGTTGGAGCTTCGGATTCAGGACTATGCTGAGAAGCTTGATTTTGAAATGACCAAGCTTGCTCATGCAGATATAGCCCTGGGAATGGCGTGGCATTCTAGTAAGAATCCAGCCATTGATTGGAAAAAGCACGTATATCAATTCAAGATGAATGATGTGCTTTATGTCTTGCGAGGTGAAAAAGATATACCTCAGGGACCGTTGGTTTCCGTGATGGAAATCAGAAAGGCTCAAGTAGAGTTTTTATACCTTTGCACAGCATCGGTAGAGTCGGTGGATGAGTCTTCGGCTAGCACTGATGTTACGCAAAGTGGTGAGATGGCCAAGCTGGCTAATCTTATAACAGAGGAGTTCTCTGAATGTTTTAGGGATGAACTACCTTATGGGTTACCTCCAGAGCGGAAAGTTCAGCATAAGATTGAACTGATCCCGGGGGCAGAACTTGTAAATAGACCTCCCTATAGGATGAGTTTTGCTGAAGAAGCGGAGGTGCGTAGGCAACTGGAAGAATACCTCAAGTTGGGGCAGATTCAACCAAGTTTCTCACCTTTTGCTTCACCAGTGATATTAAAGAGGAAAAAGGATGATACGTTTCGCCTCTGTATAGATTACAGAGCATTAAATAATATCACTGTTAAGCACAGGTATCCGATGGCTCGGATTGATGATTTGCTAGATGCATTACATGGAGCCGTGATTTTCAGCAAGATAGATCTTAAGTGCGGCTATCATCAGATCCGGATTAGAGCTGAAGATGTGCATAAAACCGCTTTTAGAAGCAGGTTTGGTCATTATGAGTTTTTGGTAATGCCCTTCGGACTTACCAATGCTCCAGCGACCTTCGTCATGCTTATGAACGATTTACTACGTCCGTATATCGGAAAGTTCGTAGTACATTTTATTGACGATATCTTGATATTCAGTAAGAGTGTTACTGAGCATTGTGGAACACTTAAGGATAGTGTTCAGTACTTTGAGGAAAGCCAGTCTTTACGTGAATAAAAAGAAAACTATACTGTGTATGGTTAGGCTTGAGTATTTAGGGTTCATAATTACTCCACAGGGGGTAGAAATGGATCCGAAGAAAGTGGCTGCGATACTAACTTGGCCAATCCCTCAGAGTCTGACCGCGTTGTTGCGATCATTCTTGGGATTTGTCGAGTTTTATAGAAGGCATATCAAAGGATATTCCGAAATAGTATCGCCATTGACTGATCTGACCTCAGATAAAGTACCTTTTATTTGGGGACAGAATCAACAAGAAAGTTTTAACACCATAAAACAAGCTGTGGTCTCAGGACCGGTGTTAAAAATAGTTGATCCCCAGAAACCGTTGTTCCTAGAAACCGATGCAAGTGGCATTGCGGTAGGAGCAGTCCTCCTTCAAGAGGGAAGGCCAGTAGCCTTTGAAAGCAAGAAGCTTTCTCCCTCTCAAAGGAATTGGCCAACTCATGAATTGGAGTTGTATGCTGTTATCCATGCTTTGAAAACATGGAGGCATTATCTATATGGTTCAGAGTTTTATGTGGATGTGGATCATGATACTCTGAAACATTTCTGTAAACAGCCTGACTTGAGGGGCCGCCAAGCTAGGTGGGCAGAGCTCATGTAGGAGTTTAATCTAACGATTCAGTACCGAAGAGGAAAAGACAATAAAGTTGCTGATGCGTTGTCTCGCATTATGCACAACCTGAGTTTCACGGTATTAGAGAGTGCTCTAATGACCGAGATCAGAGAAACTCAGAAGGTGGACGAGTTTGTCCAGAGCTTATGGCCTAAAGCTCATGTGTTAAAACCCGGGGAAAATGAAAAGGATGACCTGGCATCCAGAAAAGGCCAAACTTATGCAAGATATACCATAAGGGATGGTATGCTAGTTAGAAATGGCAAGGTTGTAGTACCTGGTCAGAATGATCTCAGGCAGAGAGTCATTCGACAATGCCATGATAGCCCGTGTGCGGGACATCCAGGAGTCGAGAAGACATATGATCTCGTGAAGCGAGATTTCTTTTGGCCAAAGATGAAAAAGCATATTCATGAATATGTGACACGGTGTTTCTCGTGTCAGGTAAGTAAGGCCGAGCGGGTGAAGCCACCCGGACTTTTACAGCCCTTGGAAATACCACTAAGTAAGTGGGAGAGCATTTCCATGGATTTTATTGTAGGACTACCTGCGACACAAGGAGGGTATAATTCTATCCTTGTGGTGGTTGATCGTCTAACCAAGATGGCTCACTTCATTCCGACTAGAGAGTCTATTAGTGCCCCGCAAGTAGTGGATTTGTTCATTAGACATATATTCCGTCTGCATGGATTACCTAGATCCATAGTGTCAGACCGAGATGTCAGATTTACCGGTCACTTTTGGACAGTGGTATTTGAGACACTAAGGACTGAGTTAGGAATGAGTAGTGGGGATCATCCTGAGACGGATGGTCAGACGGAGAGAGTCAACCAGACTTTAGAGGATATGCTGAGGGCATATGTGTCATTGAGGCAACATACATGGGACAAGTGGTTGCCATTGTTGGAGTTTGCCTACAATGATAGGAAACATTCATCTACTGGGTTCAGTCCGTTTGAGCTGAACTATGGTTATAGACCAGCCAATCCGACTATAGTTGGAGTACCTCAGAAAGTGCCTAGTGCCGCGAACTTTGTAGTTCAGATGCGGGAGATGCTAGCACTTGCGAGAGCTAATATCCGCCAGGCTATGGATAGAGCCAAGGTGTATGCGGATGAAAATCGGTCTATAAGAGTATTTGAAGAAGGAGAAAAAGTTTTTCTCAGAATTCCTTCGCACTCGAAGTCGTTGACTTCAGGAGAGTGTGCTAAGTTATCACCTCGATACTGTGGGCCGTGGTTAATTCTGAAAAGAATAGGCAGTGTAGCCTATAAATTAGAATTACCACAGGGGTGTAAGGTGCACCCGGTTTTTCATGTTTCACGTTTAAAGAAATTTTTACATACTGGGAGACCAAGGGCCTAGTGCAAAGATTGTGCCTAGGGGCAAGGAATTAAATGCATCCCAAGAGAGGGGTGAAATGTTGCATTAGGAAGGCCCTATATGGATGACATGTGGCATCTAGATCTATCTAGGGATTTGGGGTCTGTCAAGACTTGAGAGAGAAGATAAGGAATTTGGATTTTACGTGATTTTGCTGACAGCTCTATCTCTCTCTTGTATGAAGTCTTGGTAGAATTGGCTGGGAGGAAAAAAATTTGGTGCTTCTCCCGTGATATTCCGTAGGAATAGTGAAAGCGGTTAACAGCAGGGTGATGCGCAAGGGGCTGGAACAGGGTGCGGCCACTCTGAGGGAAGGTGTTGCTTTTTTTGAAAAAGCACCACCCTCCAAAGTTGGGAGGGTGAGCTTTTCCGGGAAGCATAGCTTCCTAGATTAGCTGCCCTATTCCCTATATAGCTTGGCAAGGTCCCAAGCTCAGCCATAGCCTTGTGCGAGAAGCCCTCCTTGCCCATCGACTCGATTGCGCCATCAGGATTTCGTACAACCCGCGTCAGCAACCGTACGGACTACGTCAGCATCCGTACAGATTGCGTCAGCAACCGTACGGACTGCGTCAGCATCCGTACAGATCGCGTCAGCTACCGTACGGACTGCGTCAGCAACCGTACAGCCGCGACAGGCATCCGTACTGTTGCGTCAGTGACTGTACGGCCATCAGGAGGATTCCGTACCGTACGGACTGCTGCAGATTTCCGTACACTGCAGCCTGCAGCAAATCCAGCAAGGGAAGAACTCCGGGATTATTTGCGCCGCTGTACGCCAGTTTTCAGCATCTTCTTTCGTCAGCATCTCTTGGGACGGTTTTTTTTTCTGCTCCACTCTCCTTCCAGCTTCGATTCCCCCAGTTATTCCTCTCAGTTTATATTCGTTTCAAATCAGATTTCAGATATGTCTGATTCTGCAAATCCCGAGTTCACCATGGGAGATCAGGATTTGGATTACACTCCTGTGGGAGAGGAAGACCGGGGTCTTTATGACGATCTGATTACGAAGAAGGCCTTCAGTGAATTCACCACTGCTCTGGATGGAAAATTCGAGCAGGTTAATGCGAATCAAACGGGGTTGACACAGCAACTCCAAGGGATTCAGGCGACTCTCACCCTTCTGGCTAGCACTGTGCAGGCACTCACGCATGTGGATGCCATGGCTTCAGTGCTAGGTCCGAACATAACTCCAGACCCTTTTCCGGGAGATCAAAAGTCTCAAACTAAGGAGGTTGTTGACACTTGGTTACACAAGTGGCAGGTACACTTCCAGTTCCACCCGTACTCAGATGAAAAGAAAATCCAGCTTGCAGCCGGCTTCATGTTAGGAAAGGCGTTGCTATGGTGGAAGGAACTCCAACCTAAGCCAGATACATGGATAGATTTCGAAGGGGTCTTCAGGAAAGAGTTCCTGAAGAAGGAGGACAATTATGATATCGTTGGTAAGCTTAAAGCCCTCGATATGTCAAAGCTGAACTTGTCATTTGAAGTTTATCTTCAAAGGTTTTGAGATGTGCAGACTAGGGCCACAAAGATGGATCCAGTGACCTTGTTAGGTTTCTTTGTGGATGGTTTGCCAGATTCGTACAAGTTGCAAATCAAGAACAACAAATGTACAACGTTGCAAGAGGCCATGAATTACGCGCATATTTATGATGATACCATGGCCGGTGCAAAGGCAACTACAGTTTCCGACACGAGTGGAAAGAACAAACGCAAGTTCTTTCAACCTACGACTGGTACCGGGGAGACGAAGTCTACGGACAACGCCTCCAAGAAAAACTTGACTCAGGCAAAGAATGGTCGAGCCCGTTTCCTTCGCACCTTGAAGCTTAAAAAAGAAGGACGTTGCTTCTACTGCGAGGAGCGGGGCCACACCAAGAATGAATGTCCAAAGCGCAAGAATCAAAAGTTAGCGCTCGGACCGAAGCTCCAAGCGGGTCCAGGTACCAAAGCCAAGGGAGCGAACCAAGTTTCGATGACATATATTTCAGTAAATGTCATTACCTGCCCACTTTCTTGTAATTGCACTTTCAATACTTCGTTGTTTGGTTCCCATGATCTTTTCCAAGTTTATGGAGAAGTTAGGGGCCAACAAGTTCACATTCTCTTTGATCCGGGCAGCTCTCACAACTTTGTTAATTACAAATTTGTGCAGAAGATGGGGCTGTCCACGGTACCTAGCGATCACACCTATGAGGTGCAGCTTCCAGCTGGAAAGCAGTTTTGGGATCGCAAGGTTGAAGCGCTTCCTATCCGGATTCAAGCTTACACAGGGGCTCTTACGTGTTATGTTATGCACCTGGAGCATGTAGACTTGTTAATCGGAATAGAGTGGTTTAAAACCCACAATATTCAGATTGGATGGACGAAGCATACACTTTCTTTTGTAGATAAGGACACCCAATTTTGTATTCAGTGTGATAAAATTCCCTCTTCTCAGGGACCTATTGTATCTGCGATGCAGCTTCGGGATATATTAAACACTTCTCATTATGATGTCTATCAGTGTGTTTTGATTCCGCTTTCTTCATTTGTTGTCTCTGTAATTAACAAGAATGATTTAAGTGTGTTTGAACACCGTAAATTGAGAATGTTGTTAGATAGTTTTAAGGATGTATTCCCTGCTCAACTGCCGGAAGGTTTACCTCCAGAATGGGCAGTCGATCATTACATAGACTTAGTCCCAGGGGCTCAACCTATTAGTGTACCACCTTATAGGGATGAGCCAGCTTGAGGAGGATGAGTTAGCTACACAGCTACAGGATTACCTGAATATGGGCTACATTCGCCCAAGTAAATCACCTTGGGGGGCACCTGTAAGAAGAAAGATTCCACTTGGAGAATGTGTATAGATTATAAACGATTAAATAAAGTGACAATTAAGAATCGATATCCTCTACCTCGTTCCGATGATTTGATAGACCGTTTGGCCGAAGCGAAGTATTTCACTAAGATTGATTTGCGTACGGGTTATCACCAAATCCGTATCTATTCTAAACACATAGATAGAACCGCATTTCGAACTAGGTATGGTCACTACGAGTTCCTTGTATTACCTTTTGGTTTGACCAATGCTCCTGCCACCTTTCAGCAGATGATGAACGATTTGTTTCGGGATTATCTGGGCAAATTTGTTGTAGTGTTCTTAGATGACATCTTGGTATATAGTCGAACGCTAGAGGATCACATAGGACACCTCCGGATTGTCTTAGTTATTCTAAGACAGCATAAGCTCTATGCCAAGTTGAGTAAATGTGACTTCTTTATGAAGGAGATCATTTACTTAGGACACAAGATTTCTTCTGAAGGTATTAGCATTGATCTGGATCGAATCCAGAAGGTTTTAGAATGGCCTATCCCTCAGACTGTGAAACATCTTCGTTCTTTCCTAGGATTTACGGTATTTCTACGAAAGTCTGTGCGTGATTATTCACATATCACGGCACCCCTGAGAAACGTATTGAAAGGTCGTGGACGCAAGTCTACCCAGCCAATCTCTTGGAATGATGCAATGAACAAGGCTTTTGAAACCTTGAAGTTTTCTATCAAGGAAGCACCCGTTCTTGCATTACCCGATCCTACCCGGCCTTATGTTTTAGAGGCCGATGCGAGTGATTATGCGATTGGGGCAGCTCTATTCCAAGAAGGCAGACTTGTAGCTTTCGAGAGTAAGAAGCTAGACGACACCCAATATCGTTGGCCGACACTAGAAAAGGAACTTTATGCTGTAGTGTATGCCCTTAAGGTTTGGAGACACTACTTGTATGGTTCAAAGTTCCTTGTATTGACTGATCATCAGTCAATTAAGTATGTGTGTGATGGATCCGAATTGAGGGGACGGAAAGCTAGATGGGCAGAATTAATGCAAGATTTTGATTTTGAAATACGTTATCGTAAGGGTTCCTTGAATAGTGTGGCGGATGCCGTAAGTCGAGTTAAGTTTGTAAATGCTCTGTCATTTACGGAAATATCCTCAGACCTATTTCAATCCTTGAGAGGGCTATACGCAACTGATAATCATTTCAGTTCTTATTGGCAGAGAGTCCAGGATGGGAGTTCCATGGTTGACGAGGACTCAGGGATTGTGCCACCTACGGTACAGGCGGCGGGAGGTCAGTGGATGATTAGGAACGGCTTGCTGTTCCGGAATGAAAAGATTTGTGTGCCAGATGTTCTAGACCTTAAATCCAAGATTCTCTGGGAGTGTCATGATGCTCCTAGTGCTGGACATCCGGGTATACATAGGACTCTGTCTCTTGTGAAACATACCTTTTATTGGCCTAAGATGCGTGCGTTTATTGAGACCTATGTAGTAGGTTGCCGGGTTTGTGAGGTTACTAAGGCAGAACGCCTTAGAAGCGTGGGTTTATTACAGCCATTACAGATTCCAGGTAATAAATGGGAAAGTATTTCCATGGATTTTATTACTTGGTTTGCCTCGAACACGCAAGGGTCATGACTCCATTTGGGTCATAGTAGACCGTTTGATAAAAATGGCTAGGTTCTTACCTACTAGAACAACTATTTCAGTTGTTCAGCTGGCTCACGAGTTTGTGGACCACTTGTTTAAGCTGTATGGTTTGCCATCTGACATAGTCAGTGACAGGGACTCAAAGTTTACAAGTAACTTTTGGACACTTGTTTTTGAGAAGTTAGAAACTACTCTAAGTATGAGTTCCTCAGATCATGCACAATCCGATGGCAGTACAGAGAAGGTTAACCAGTTGGTTGAAGACATGCTTCGAGCATATGTATCTAAGAGACAATCTTCATGGGAAGATTATCTACCTATGATAGAATTTGCTTACAACAGTGCAAAGCATTCTAGTACTGGTTACAATCCTTTTATGCTTATGTACGGGTTTCAACCTAAGTCACCAGTTATGGTTGGGTTAAAAGGAATTCAAAATGATGCTGCTAAGAACTTCTTGCTAGACATGCAGGAAATGTTGCAGTTTGCCAACGAGTCTATTAGAAGTGCCCAAGATAGGGACAGATTTTATGCTAATAGACATCGTTCACCTAGAGAGTTCTCTGAAGGAACGATGGTATATTTGCGAATTCCCAAGGAATCCAAGAACCTAAGTACTGGTTTGGTTCTGAAATTATCCCCCCGATACTGTGGTCCATTCAAGGTCATTAAAAGAATTGGACCAGTTGCCTATCGACTAGAATTGCCTCCTGATGTTAAAGTCCATCCAGTCTTTCATGTCAGTAGATTGAAAAAAGTCTTGGGTGTGGATGATCAACTTGTTTCTCCTCGCGAGATAATAGAAGTTACAGATTTGACTTTTATTCCACACGAACCTGAGTGTATTCTTGAATTTCGTGACAGACAGATTTGTAATCGATCTATCACGGAATACAAGATCAAGTGGAAGGATCGTCGTGTTGAGGAGGATGCAACATGGGAGACATTACAAAACCTCCAAAGAACATTTCCGAGTTTTTTAGCGAACTCAGGAGTGAGTTCTTAAAGGAGGGGGAGTATGTCATGTGCACGGATTGGTATCTGACGTGTACTAGGTACACAAGACTAGCTCAGGTAGCCTGGGGAGGCTTAGAGCTAGGCAGGCTTGATTCTCGGGTTGAGTGGCAAGGGTACGAACCAGTTTGGGGTCTTCGCTATTTTTGGCGCTCGGGGCCCGAGTCTATAAAAGGGGCCCAGGGGGTTCAGTTCTCAGTGTGCCGATGGGAGCAAGTTTTGTTCCCAGGTGCTAGGTTTGATCCTGGATTGAGTCGCGGACGCGCGCCTGCATCTTAGCGTAGCCCAAGGCCCAGTGGTAGATCTCAGGCTTCACAGCGCCACCTGGTGGTATGGGACACCAGGCTGGTTTGGATCTGATTGGGAGTTCGTGCCAGTAGCTCAGCTCGTGGCTCGAAGGGGACATCTCCTGATTCGGGATCACATCCCGTAGATGTCATGGTTGGGTGGTGAGCAGCCTCCTCAGTTTCTCACGTTGTGTGTGTTTGTTTTGCAGATCAGGGGTTTCAGGAGTGCTGGGACGAGTCGAAAACATAAGAAGAAAGTTATCAACATAGCTTGGCAAGTATATATCAATTGAATCCAAGATCATCTGTTTGTGAAAGCCATAGCCAATTCTCCCTTCTTGATCCACCTCATGATCCTTTTGGTTTATAAAAAGCCTTTGGTGCAATCTTTCTCTCTGCCCTCCTTTGCATCTTCTTGAAGTACCTTTTTGGCCAACAAACGTTCTCCATCTGTGGACTACTTTTTGGGTTCAAGATGGTTCTCTTCTATGCGTATGAGGCAGAAAGTAGTCCAAATCACCTTCCAAGTAGTGGTAATGCTTTCTTGTTGGAAGACAAGTGTTAGATCAATTGATAAGACTAGCTTCTTGTCCAAGCTCTACCTGTAGCAAAAGACTTCGACAAAACCCAAGAAATAACACTAGGCTTCAGATCCTACTTCACATGTGCCACGTGCTGCTATATGAGGAGGCCAAGGGGGAGTCAATTGAACTCTATATAATCCAACACCCCCTCTCAACGAGCCACCGTGGTCCAATCCCAACTTTGTTGAAGAAATAGGCAACACCAACACGTTCATCCAGTCATCCCCCCCTAAAACTAGGGACATACGAAATCCTATAAAGTACCAACCATCGTTGGTGTGTGTCAACTTGTTCCACCTCAAGCTGAGTCCAGCCTTGATTCTCAAAACGTATACAATGAGATCCCTTTAGCTGCTCACTATAGATTACCACCACAACCGGCTTCCTAAGCTCCCAGCTCTCTGGAACCAAGCCCTCACCACGCTCCACTCAAGTCAGTGCTCCCAATTGTCTCCAGAACCTAGCCCTCACCAAGCTCCACTCAAGTCTAATTTGGAGTGTTCCATCGTCACCTGTTCAACATCATACGCTTGATTCACCCTAGAAAACACATTCTGTCACTTGCAGTAGTCAGCATCATCATCTTCCCAGAGTCCATGGCAATGGCGTCGTCTGAAGACAAGGAAACAGCTCCAAAACTTCTGCCTTGAGAATTCCCCTTATGTTCATACAGGAGGCTTTCACCCTCCACCTAGAGAAAACCTTCCCTGTCACCTGAAGCAGTCAGCATCACCATCTCCGCAAAGTCTGCGACAATAGCATCCTCTGAAGACAAGCAAACTGCTCCAAATGCTTCTGCATTGAGAATCCCCAGAAGGCTTTCACCCTCCACCTAGAGAAAAACTATAAGCAAAGCATGCAACGGAGCATACAGAGAACATACCACGAATTGGGAAGAGGAGAAGGGCATTCAGCCCTCCCTACATAAAGACCCCATTGAGGCATAGCTGATATGCAATCCAGGCAGTCTCGCAACAGCCGCCAAGAGCCTGCAGAGGCCACATCGCAAGAGAATTAGTTTAGCAGTAGGCCAGACATTAGCCCTCATATATGATGCAAGATGGAGCAGCAGTAGGCTTGGCATGCGAAACTTTATGAGAGACTAACTTTGTACTTGATCCAGTCCATTTTTAGAGTTTATAATTATATGTGTTGTCTGTCTATTGGGTGTACATCCCTTCAGACCTATAGAACAATAGATGGGAGGGACAGAGAGAGGATGCAGATGGGCAGTAAGAGATCTTCGTTCTTGTATTTGATTAGACCACACCCTGCATGCTGAACAGTCCGCATGGGACTGCTATGGTGCAGCCCTTCTTTGGGGCTGCACATGCGCCTGTAGGGAGGGGACGATGGGTTGAATTCATGCCCAATAATGAGTCCATTCTATGGGCAGATAGCTTGGGGGAGTACCGAGCAATAGGCACCTGCAAAAAAACCCTATATATAGGCTTGAAGAGCTGCCAATGGTCGGCCAGTCTATTGAGCAGAGGGCGTTGGCGGTCAGCTCTTGATCTGGTTGATTTTGGCCCACTGTGAGGATATTCAGCCATGTAAAAGGCCACATGTGGGGGCATTTATTTGAGCAGCTACCTAAAGCACTCGTGTGCATATACACAGCCTGTTGGGGAGGTGTCAGTGTGCAGAGGAACATGCGAACAGAGAAGAGAGAGCAGATATGGAAACTGAGACAGCAAGACATTCGAATGCAAAGAGATGGTACTATGTGCGAGTGATTGGACAAATTCAGTACATACATGAAGATGTGCAAAAGGATGGTGGGTTCACCAAAAAAGTTCCTTTACGCTAGAACTTTGCCACATGTGAAATGTAGGCAAATGAACGGGGTTCAATTTGGCCTCCAAATGACCAAGCTAGGGGCCTTGAAACAAGGGGTAATTTTCAATAAAGCCCACCCTCCCCCCCTCTTCTCTTTTTTTTCACCTTTTTTAAATTGAGAAGGTTAGAAGTTAACCTAACCTGGTGTGGTTAGGAGACTATGGTTTAGTTGATTTAATTCGAGTAACCTACCTGTGGTCTATGTTGCAGTTAACACTTACTACCTATGGTTGGGGTTAACTAACCTAGTAACTATGGTTTAGTTGATTCAATTCGAGTAACCTACTTGTGGTCTATGTTGCGGTTAACATTAACTACCTATGGTTTGAGTTAACTAACCTAGTAACTATGATTGGTTTAGTTGTACTACCTATGGTTTGGTTAGTAACCTAACGTGAGTAGTGTTAGATTTAGTTAATCTAACCTGACGTGAGTGTAGTTAGGTTGAGGTTGGATATAGTTAGGTTTGTCTAGAGATGTTAGCTACTCCATCCCCCTTCATTCTTCCCTTCCCCTCTTCCTCTATTCACCCATCTCCCCTCTCCCTCTCTTCTCCCTTCTCCCCCTTCCCTCTTTCTCTTGTGGAAATACATTGCAACAATCCGGGAGTCGCTTGAGTGACTTGCAGATGGCTCATGCTTTGCATTGCTCTCACAAGGAGTAGCTTGAAGCGTAGGCTCCATTGGCATTCCTTCAAGATCCCCACGACACGTGAGTCACCTTTCAGACCATATCTTTGGCATCGTTGCCGGGGAGTTCAAGATATGCTTTTACCCTTGCTTCTCTCGTCATCTACCAATTGCTCATTGTTTCAAGCTTAACTTTGTTAGTGGAGTTCAAGGAGAGGAATGTGTGGAGAAGTGTGAGTTTATGAGGAGAAAAGAAGAAGTTATTTTCTTTTTGGAAAGCATTTGGAAGATTGCTAAGGAGTGTATGGTGTCAAAACAACCAAGAATGATGAATCATGCTGAAAATGAAGTGGTTTTGAGTGTTGACAGTCACCTCTTCAAGAAATCTCTCATTTTGCATTCAAATGTTGTTTTTCTTTCTTGTTTTGTGCATTGAGTAGGTAGACTAGGTAGTTTAGCATCCCCCTATCACAAAAAGACTTGAACGGAAACTTCAAAATCATAAAAAATAATAAAAAACCAGTTGGCAAAACTGCGAGTTCTTATCCACACGACCCGTCGCCTTAGGTTGCTATCCCCACGACCTGTCGGTGTAGCCCTATGCCAATGACCTAACACATGTCAATACCTAACCCGCTATCCTAATTAATTACTGTCAGTCAACTATCCCACCGATCAAACAAGCATTGACTTGACGCCTTAGCTCTATCCCGTCGATCGTCGCCTTAGCTCTATCCCACCGATCAAACAAGCGTTGATCCGATGCCTTAGCTCTATCCCGTCGGTCATTGCTTTAACTCCTTCCTGTCGGTTAAACATGCGTTGACTCGTTGCTTTAGCTCTATCTCGCCGATCGTTGCTTTAATTCTATCCTGCTGACCTACTATCCTGATGGTCGTTGCCTTAGCTCTATCCCTCTAATTGTTGTCTTAGGTCTATCCCCACATCCGTAGGGATAGCCCTGGGAACACAAAAATCGCGTTGAGGCGGACTCAACCTAGAATTGGGGCCTCAACTGTGCTAATGAACAACAAGCTCAAAAGTTGGTTCTCACTCCTTGCAAGAACCATTGCCAGGTGAAGTATTTAGCTTGGAATAGTCTATGAGTCAGGATGGAGACATGGGTGAACCCTCTAATGTTAGAGCCTCAGTGGCTCTGAACTCCATCCCTGATGATCTCCACTCTCCTACCCCATCTATAACAGCAACTAGAATAAGGGAAACCTTTTCCAATATCATGGGAAGGTTTGGATTGATAGACCTAGCATAATTGCTAAACCCATTTGCTCGGCAGACTAGAGCTCCAGAAGAACCTCAAGTGCCAGCCCAACCTCCAGTGTCAGAAGCAATGATCTAGGAACCAAGTCCCACTATACCTATGGGCAATCAACCCCCATTGTACCAATTCTTTAATGATAGACAGTCCTATGGGGATGGATTTAGACCTAGATTCTCACAAGGGTCCCAAATGTGAGAGCAAAGGGGGCAAAGGAGTAACCTCGAAGGCCCACAATTAAGACCCTCCACCTCGAAACCCCCCAGATTCCTCCTTGGCAACAAAACATGGGAGATATTACCTACCCAACAAAACATGGGAGATATTCCCTACCCAACAACTGCCCCATATAGGCCTATGCCTACAAGGAACATACCACTCCCTAGAGGACCTCCAGTCCAACCTCTTAGGCCCAACCCAGTCCAAGTCACAATGCAAATGCTTGGTGGGCCTAGATCCTCCCATCCCAACCTCGTGCCATCAAATCCATGGAACCCTTCATCAGGATCACCAATGTACAGGATAGGGCCCACCATTCCACAACTTCCTCCTGTATCACAAATTGTCCTTACGGACAAAGCTATGAGAATCCTAGTGCAAGCGCTGGGAAGGGGCGTCATGCTCCACCACCAATGTTTCCAAGAAGGGATACCAACCCCTCAAGGAACAAGCCTGTCATAATCACCAAGCTAATCACCAAGTTTGTAGGAGAAGGAGGCTCCCATGTAGAGAGATTTAAACAAGTTTGTGAGACCTTTGGTGATATCGGGGATCTAGACAAGGTCAATACTTTTAGCTTGAGTCTTGATGGCAAGGCTGGACAACGGTTTAGAACCTTACACCCTAAGGAGAAAATAAACTGGGACACATTGCGTAAATCTTTCATTGTGGGGTTTGCCCCCAGTGGTCCCAAGTGGAGCCCGATTAACGAACTTTATGAGGTGAAGTAGAAGGAGATTGAGTCCTTAAGAGACTATATTGCCAGGATTAAACATTTGAACTCGCGATGTGAACCCCACGAGAGGGTGAGGTGATGCGTAGCTTCTGCCACGCTTCCTCATAAGGCTGGGACGCTAAGCTGCATGAACGTATCCCGCCTCATTCGAGTGATGTGCAAGATGGCGATACGCCTAGGGGATAACATGAGGGAGAAGCCCCAAAAGGATAAATCCCTAGCTTCCTCTGATATGTCCCAAATAGCAAAAGCTTCCACCTTAGGAGCAACTAAGGATGCAAGCATGATGCCTAAGGTGCTAAACATGGAAGAGTTGGTCACCGATCTATTAAATGAGTTTGGCCACCAATGGAAGGCAGAAGCATCAAAAGAGGCTCCTAGCAACCCCCATTTGTTTCCACAAAGAGAGAACATATGGTGTGGGGTATGTAATGGAAATCATCCCACTAAGGAGTGCCCTCGTCTTAGATCTAGACTTTATTGTGCCCATTGTCTTCATTGGGGAAATCATGACACATCCCAATGTCATTATCCAAGGGTGATTCCTCAACCCATGTATCAACAAAGGCCATAGCTAACATTTTCTACATTGCTAAATCCGTCCAATCAGGCACAATTGGCAATACAAGGAGCCACATCAGCCAATCAAGGGCAAACTAGGGCTTAAAATATTCCTTTACCCCCGTTAGTACTGGGACCTCAACCACCACCACCACAAATTACTCCCTTGAATCAAGTATTGGTGGAAGAGCTACCTAATGATTGGGGAGACCCCAAACCTACCTTTAGTGGAAACAACTATCCGCAATATGGTGACAATGCAAATCAGTCCAACATTATAAGTCAATACATTATACAAGATAGCCAATACATTCCAGTCTACCAAATGGCATCGATTTCTCAAACAATGGGAGATAGGAACAACTTGACCAAAAAACAACCCATTCAATGCCATATGTGTCAAGGGCTACACCTAGCCAATGAGTGTTTGTATAAGGGGCAATCTAATTAGCCAATCACATGTGTACCAATGTCTAACACACCACCACCAATGTGCACCAGGTGTGGTGTGGACCATCTTTTTAAGGATTTCCCAAGCCTTAACTTGCTAAGCATTGAGAGAGGCCAAGTATCAGCTTCACGTATAAGTAAGATCAATTTAAAGATAAAAAATATAAGAGTAGTTACACCAAGTTTGAGTTAAAAATACTCATATATTCATGATGAACTTAATATACAAATTGACATAATGCAAGTATAAAGGTGAAATGGTGAAGGATAAGAAGCCTTCTTGATGGCAAACAAATCAAAGGCTATGGCTTCAACCAAGGCCATCATGCCAGACAGGTATATCTCTAGTTCTATGCTCAATTGACCTATATCATTAGGGTCTATAATTCACCCTCTTTAATAATATTAGGTGATACAAGATCCACATTGTCTTCCCCAATGTTATGATCTCCACCTTCCTCTATTACGATGTCGTTATTTCCACCTTTTTCTCGGTCTATATTGTGATCTTTGTCTTTTTCTATAGATACATTGGAATCAATTAGATTCATTGACATCTCCCTATCCACATCCCTATCTGCAAAATTTGGTTTACTTCGAGGAGCAACTTGGATCACATACCACCATCTTGTATGTCCAAGATGAAAATGCCATTATTTATATTGATTTATGCTTAAATATGAACATGTTTCAATTGTTTAAAAAGAAAGATGTACCTATTCACATTGTCTGGAAAGAACAAAGTATCACTTTCATTGGTCCAGTGTTTGGTGGAGCCTTTGGCAAAAACACCACTACCGTCTTTCTTAACTGTAGCATGGGGACAGTTGTAGGTAGTTCTAAACCATTTTACATATCAATAATAAAAATACTAAATACTCTAAATCCAACTTCATAGATTTTGTGTATGGTCCTACAATAATCTAATTGTGTGGAAAGGAGAATGGTATTAGATACACTTGCTTAACTATCTTGCATGAGGTTAGCCATGACTCCACAATCAAATGTGGCACTCTTCGAATCGACATGTCCCACATCAAAATGTCGTTTGTATGAGCATAATGCACTATAATTTTTGTACTACAAAAGAAAATATTTTTTTAAAAGAGCCAGCAATATAAAAAAAGATGAACCAAATATATTAAGAAAAGGGGGTGGGTCAGGCCCTAAGTAGACCCATACAAAAATTGGCCAAAACATATGGACATAGTGCTCTAGGCCCATACAAAATGTTTATTTTGCTTGTGAGAACTAATGTCCCCAATTCACATAAATAGAAGCTTCTCTCTCATCTCTTTTGGCCATTATTGCATGCATATCTCATGGATTGCAAGATACAAAATTCAAGATAGCATGCTCTCTAGATCCAACTAAGACTTTATGAGAAAATACCATCATGATTTGAGTGGTCCAAATTTCCATTCCAACTGCCACCCAGATGTAAGGCCAACGTGCTATCAAAGTAGAAGGAAATCCCTACCAGTCTCCTAACAATGCTGCTCTCCATTTAGCCTTGATGCAAAAATTGGACATCAGTCCATATTTCTTGACCTGAATTCTAGAGACTTCTCACCACTAGATAGGACCACATACTTACATGATAACCACATCCATGTGCAAAGTTCCACTCTCACTTCGTTACTATATCTCCATCACCTTTGGCTTTACTAAGAGCTTGTTGTAGCCAATTACATGATGTGTCTTTTGGGAGAAGAGCAAGGCCTTGTGGATATGGTTGCGTTTGCTTGTGCAAGTCTCTAAATCTCCCCCTTGCATTTTCTCTTCTATTTTGGCCTCTTCATATCCCTGAAATTACTTTTGCATGTCCTTGCTATTGAGGATACAAAACTCGTTGAATTTCTTTCTCAGCTGTTCTCCCATCGTTCTTTGAATCCCTTTTCCTTGCAACCTCAGCAACTACACTATCATCATCCTTATTATGCAAATCATGTGACATATTAGGATCCATAGACACAAGAAACTCAATGATATATACTAATGAATCTTGCACAAGCAAGAGCCCTCTGCCATGCTTCCTTTGGGTTCAGCTTTTGGCCTTACAATCCGTTTAAAGTTTTCAAAATTCCTTCAAGGAAAAACAGAAAATGACTATGAATTGTTCCTGCAATTGCGACCTTCTCTACTATGTGTACAAGCAAGAGCACATGAGTCATTACAATTCTTGAGGGAAGTGCTTCTCAAGCAAGCACATAGCTTTGATGGAGTCCACCCTAGCCTTCAATAAATAGTTCTCTTTTTGAGGGATCTGTATATTTCACATATCCATGTAAGATTCAACAATTTTGTATCATCCAAAATTAAATAGAATATAAGTGATATGATAGTAAGCATACCTCGCAATACAATTGATATCGTAGATAGCTTTTTTAACATCTTTTGATAAACATCATTTCACTATAATTGGAAGGATAAACTATCCAAGCAATGAAATAGTTACAAAAATCCATCTCAATTATAGTTATACTATTGTATGCAAGTATAAGAGGGTTCAAGCATTAATATATATCAATTTGAAACATTGCTACATACTTGTAAAAACTTGTGCCAATCATGGGACTTGAGGCCACTAAGCTGAATGTCCTTTGTAAGCACTCCTTTCAAGCAATGCATGAGTCCTTTTGGTTTTTGGAAAGAGGTAGCATTACCTCATCTCTCTTTGAAAATATCCTTGGTGCTTTCAAGAGAACTACTTTACAACCATGCAGTCCGGGCCACAACTTGGGAATGGTATCCATTTTCCTTAAGTCTTCTCATGCTGTCCTTGTGTCTTTCTCACCAACCAAATGTGCCCAAATAGAAGCTCCCACATTCTTGAAGATATGCATGGGATCTATGAGAGATTGATCTGTAACTAACCCCAATAAGGAGGCTCTTGAAAGATCGAGTACCTCTTCATACCTAGTGCAGAATGCTCTCCATTCACTATCCAAGCATTGTGCCAATCACTTGTCTTCAAAGAAGGTGCTTTATGACCAAGTTTACCTTCATGCATAGGATGGTCAAGTAGAAGGTATCGTGTATGACCTTTATAAACCACTTTCCTTAGATGTTTGGAGCATTGTGCATCCAAATGATCACCACAAATAGGGAAAGAATGGTACCCACTTTATGAAGATCTACATTCATAAAAAGGTAATTATGCATGCATCAATTAATCACAAATTAAAGAATAAAAATGTCGTTCGGCATGGACAGATCTACAAGCACATACATGAGCACTCCCTGTATCCTAGAAAGTCATGAATGGTCCACATCACAGTTCCTCTAATCAAAATATCATTAGTATGCCTCAGAGCTCTACAAATATCAAAACACGAAGGCCTATCCATAGGGTCTAGAGCTCCTCTATCAAAAGTTCCATGTATGTGTCCATATTCTTTGCCTTGTACTTCCCTGGCATGAGGAGGGAAAACATGAGGTGTCGCTTCTTTATTGTTAGCCATGGTTGGATGTTTCAATTCACAAAGCTATGGGCCATGTTGATCAAGATGTTAAGCATAACTCAAAAGGATTCATGTTGTCCAAGAGCCATCCATCGCAATCCCAAGATGTAAGCTACATGGCTCCATTGCAACTTGCTCCCTCTACCCCAAGCTCCCTCTCCATTAAGCTCCCCCTCTACTTGTTTGCTCTCCACCAAGCTTTTTCTCTAAGTTCTTTCAAGGTAAGTGCTTCTTTCCGGGATCTCGTACGCAAGAGAGAAAACAGATAGTATGGAGAGTCAAAAATTTGATTACTGTAAATTGATGCAATAGAGGGCGTTGCCTCCCAACCGTGCACTCTTGTGAGAGAAGCTTCGATGGCATGCTGGAAACAGTAGAGGACGGAGACTGGATGCTAAGGATTCGGGGTTGCTGTAGCCAGTGATGAAATGGGCTTTAGGGCTTGCTCTTATATAGCCACCAATAGTAGTCGGTTAGACCCAATTGGGTGACCGACCCAGTTC
This sequence comes from Dipteris shenzhenensis, assembly GCF_047967505.1. Taxonomy (NCBI): domain Eukaryota; kingdom Viridiplantae; phylum Streptophyta; class Polypodiopsida; order Gleicheniales; family Dipteridaceae; genus Dipteris; species Dipteris shenzhenensis. Next base: position 33,121,971 of record NC_141605.1, on the reverse strand, counting down.
GCCCAAAACGGTCGACTGGGGGTTGGTCCCGAAATACACCGACCACACGATAGAATCGTGGCGCAAAATAGAGTAACTAACCTATGGTCACCGTTCAGCCCAGAGCCATCTGGGATCATCTGGGGCTCCAAATGGGCCCCGCAACCCGAGAGTGGGTTGCCTCGGGAAATGCTCTGTCTACCCTCAATGCGGTCAGTCATGGGATGCCTTCCTGCACCTGCACGTAGCCTAGTTGGCAGTGTGCCAAATCCGTCTAGCCATCAGGCCACACATGGCTCCCATCTGGTGTCCAAACCAAGACCTACCGGATAACCGAGCTACTCAAATGCCTTCTCCTCATATGAGGGGCTTACAAGTAGAGTTAGTTGGTTCCCGCGTAGTTACAGGAGAGTGGAGCATTGATATCTAACACCCCCCCTCAATGTCCACCTGCAAGTGAACTTACTTTTTCGATGCAATGCCAAGTCGATGAAGATGCCTCTCCAGCAAGTCTCTTCCAAGAGCCTTTGTGAAGATATCCGTAGCATTCTTTGTAGTCGAACAATACACCAAGTCGACCTGTCCATCCATGATGAGCTCGCGTACAAAGTGATATTGAATCTCAATGTATTTTATGTGAATGTGGAACACAGGGTTCTTTGCAATCGCCATGAAACTCTGATTGTCACATGATAACTGTGTAGGCTTGTTCTGCACTGCACCCATGTTCCCTAAAATCCTCCTCAACCACACTGCCTCGCAAGAAGCAAAGCATGCTGATTTGTACTCAGCCTTGGTAGAAGAAAGAGCAATTATGGGTTGCTTCTTGCTGACCTATGACACAACTCCAGATCTAAGTGAGAAACAGTAACCTGTCACTGATCTCTTGCTGTCCACGTCTCCTGCCCAATCCAAGTCACAGAATCTGGTCAAGATGTTGCCCTTGGTATAGGTGATGCCATAAGCAAGTGTGCCTTTGATGTATTTCAGCACCTGCATCCCTGCCTTCCAATGGTTCTCCTGGGGCTTATTGGAAAACCTGCTTAGTACACTAGTCGCAAAGCTGATGTTCGGCCGCGTGTTGCACAAGTAAATCAAGCTGCCCACAAGCATTCTATACTTCGCTTCGTCCACTAGTGGTGATGAATCCTCGTTTGAGAGCTTCACGTCAACCTCCATAGGGGTGCCAACTGTCTTGCACTCAGCCATGCCAAATGCCTTCAATATCTCTCCAGCATACTTCAGCTGTGAGATGAAGATCTGTTTTGGCTCTTGCCAAACTTGAATCCCCAAACAGAAATGCATCAGTCTGAGGTATGTCATTTCAAACTCTCTTCCTAGCAAATGCTTTGTCTGTGAGATCTTCTCTTAATGGTTCCTTGTTATGACAAGGTTGTCGACATAAAGGACCACGATCATACACTACCTTCTTCTCTAAAGATATACAAATTTGCATTAGATGGGCTCCTCTTGAACCCGTTTTGTAGAAAGTAGGCATCGATTAGCTGGTACCACACTCGTGGGGCCTGTTTCAGCCCGTAAAGTGCCTTCTTCAGTTTACAGACTTTACCTTCTAAACCGGGGATGTAAGAAAACAATACAATGTCTGTGCTCAATAGATAACAGGATCTCATATGCAAGAGAGAAAAGCAGATAGTATGGAGAATCAAAAATTTGATTACTATAAAATTGATACAATAGATGGCGTTGCCTCCCACCAGCCGTGCGCTCCTATGAGAGAAGCTTCGATGGTGTGTTGGAAACAGTAGAGGACGGAGGATGGATGCTAAGGAATCAGGGTTGCTATAGCCAATGATGAAATGGGCTTCACGGGCTTGCTTTGATATAAACACCACTAGTAGTCGGTTAGACCCAATTGGGTGACCAACCCCGTTCACCCAAAACGGTCGACTAGGGGTCGGTCCCGAAATAGGCCACCGACCACACGATAGAACCGTGGTATAAAATAGAGCAACTTACCTACGGTTTCTGTTCGGCCTAGAGCCATCCAGGATCATCTGAGGCTCCAAATGGGCCCTGCATCCCAAGAGTGGGCTTCCCTGAGAAATGCTCCATCTAGCCTCAGTGCAGTCAGTCATGGGATGCCTTCCTGCACTTGCATGTAGCCTAATTGGCAGTGTGCCAACTCCGTCCAGCCATCAGGCCACACATGGCCCCCATCTGGTGTCCAAACCAGGACCTATCGGATAAGCGAGCTACTCAAATGCCTTCTCCTCATATGGGGGGCTTATAAGTAGAGTTAGCTGGTTTCCGTGTAGCTACACGTGTCAAAAGTGGCAGCGGAAGATGTAAGCAAACTGAAGCTACAGAATCACACAGAGAACACTAGAGACAACAAGATGTGCCACAAACAGATCTGCTGTAACTTAGCCCATAAACCAGGGCAGCAACTGTAATACAAGGAGTCCTGAACAGGAGCTGCAGAAGGGGCTGAACTGGAGCACAGGATAGGGGCACAAGGAGGCTGGAGCCTGAGAGCACGGAGGCTGGAGGAGCCTGGAGTGAGGAGCCTGGATGAGCCTGGAGCGAGGAGGCAGAAGCCTGAGGCGAGGAGGCTGGAGCCTAGGAACGAGGAGGCTGAAGGAGCCTGGAGCGAGGAGGCTGAAGGAGCGTGGAGCAAGGAGGCTGGATGAGCCTGCAGCGAGGAGGAGGAGGAGCCTGGAGTGAAAAGGCTAGAGGGGCCTGGAGCAAGGAGGCAGGAGCCTGAGGCGAGGAGGCTGAAGGAGCTGCACCAGAAGATCTGCAGAGGGAGCGTGGGCAGCCAACAGAACAGCTGAGGGGAGGCTCCGGTGGGGATGGCCAGGAGCAGGCTGAAGACAAGAGCCTTGAGGAGCTGCTGGAAGAAGTGCAGAGATGAGGAAGGGGGAAGACCCTTTTATAGGGAAGGCCAGGAGGGGGTCGGCCAGATGGCCTAGACCGACCAGCCTGGTCGGTCAGCCAACTGGGCCGACCAGCTGGTCGGCTAGAGCCTGGTTGGCCAGGGGCTGGTCGGCCAGCCTACCCCCTCTGGCCCCCCTGCTGCGTGGGAGCTGGTCGGCCAGCCTCGGCCCTGTCTCGTGGGTGCCCCCTCTGTGTGTAGGAATAGCCTCCAACCGATGGAAAATAGTGTCAGATACAAGTGTAGAACCGGGAAAGAAAGAACCTCACGAGGGGCGGGCACACCCACAAAGAAGCCCTCACTCAGAGCAGTGTGCACACAAGTACATTGTAGACAGGAGATGCATATAATGCTAACACCCCCTCTCAGCTCCTGTCGAAGAAGCAGGGAGCTGGGTGAGTCCGCAAGAAGCTGGTACTGTCGATGACGAGCCGGACTGTTGAAGGATGGTGAACGGGAGAGTCCCCCTCGAGAGTATGTTCCCGGTTGGGGCCATGTAAAGAAACAATCCAAGACTCGGAGTGTAGTACAAATGAGGAAGGTTTGTCGGTGAAGAGAATCCGGTAGATGGGAACCTGTACGAGAGAGTAAATGGAGAAGAGGATGTCTGTCCCCCTCTGAAACTGCGACGATGTTATCCTTCCACGTGTCATAGTTAGTACCATCAAACTTCTGAGTTTCAGAGAAGTGGGGAAGGATTGGGATCTGTATCTGGGTGTGGAGATCCGTACTTTTTAGATAGGACTGATGATTTCTTGAGTCGCTGAGGCCCCCCATGTGTTTCAATACCAAACAGAGAACAATCGAACCCAAAGATCAAGAGCCAATAAGTTCTGCCAGAAACCCCTGAATAAAGTCGTACGGGTGAAGACGGGAGCTGACCCGATGTGCGATGAAGGAAGGGGGGGAGAGGCTCTTGATGAAGCAGTAGGCTGCTATTGATAGTCCGGGGTACGGGGGCAAATTTTCAAAATATAAATTCACAAAACCGATTTTCAAGATGCCGACTGGTGCCTGGCTTCGGGGTAGGAGATGCTAGAGAAGCTGTCTAGGTCACAGATGTACCTGGATTCAGGGGCAGGATGGATGCCGACCAAAAAGACATGTGCCTAGGAAGATGCCGAACAGCAAACTAGGAGCCTGCAGTGATGCCAACCAGGGGGAGAAGTGACCAAGGTGCCGATCTCGGGGCAGGAGGAACAAAGACTGCGAACCAGCAGAAGGAGAAGGCAAAGGGCTGATCACAGAGGCAGGAGGAACATAGGCTGCCGACCAGCAAGAGAGATGCATAGAAGAAATCACCCAGGTGTTGGTGGATGCTTCAGTAACCAAGAGGATGGGGAGCACCTAGTGCTCTGATACCATGTCAAAAGTGGCAGCGGAAGATGTAAGCAAACTGAAGCTACAGAATCACACAGAGAACACTAGAGACAACAAGATGTGCCACAAACAGATCTGCTGTAACTTAGCCCATAAACCAGGGCAGCAACTGTAATACAAGGAGTCCTGAACAGGAGCTGCAGAAGGGGCTGAACTGGAGCACAGGATAGGGGCACAAGGAGGCTGGAGCCTGAGAGCACGGAGGCTGGAGGAGCCTGGAGTGAGGAGCCTGGATGAGCCTGGAGCGAGGAGGCAGAAGCCTGAGGCGAGGAGGCTGGAGCCTAGGAACGAGGAGGCTGAAGGAGCCTGGAGCGAGGAGGCTGAAGGAGCGTGGAGCAAGGAGGCTGGATGAGCCTGCAGCGAGGAGGAGGAGGAGCCTGGAGTGAAAAGGCTAGAGGGGCCTGGAGCAAGGAGGCAGGAGCCTGAGGCGAGGAGGCTGAAGGAGCTGCACCAGAAGATCTGCAGAGGGAGCGTGGGCAGCCAACAGAACAGCTGAGGGGAGGCTCCGGTGGGGATGGCCAGGAGCAGGCTGAAGACAAGAGCCTTGAGGAGCTGCTGGAAGAAGTGCAGAGATGAGGAAGGGGGAAGACCCTTTTATAGGGAAGGCCAGGAGGGGGTCGGCCAGATGGCCTAGACCGACCAGCCTGGTCGGTCAGCCAACTGGGCCGACCAGCTGGTCGGCTAGAGCCTGGTTGGCCAGGGGCTGGTCGGCCAGCCTACCCCCTCTGGCCCCCCTGCTGCGTGGGAGCTGGTCGGCCAGCCTCGGCCCTGTCTCGTGGGTGCCCCCTCTGTGTGTAGGAATAGCCTCCAACCGATGGAAAATAGTGTCAGATACAAGTGTAGAACCGGGAAAGAAAGAACCTCACGAGGGGCGGGCACACCCACAAAGAAGCCCTCACTCAGAGCAGTGTGCACACAAGTACATTGTAGACAGGAGATGCATATAATGCTAACAACACGAGGGTGGAGCATTGATATCTAACATCCCCCCTCAATGTCCATGCAAGTGAACTTACTTTTTTAGCCCAATGCCAAGTCGATGAAGATGTTCTCTAGCAAGTCTCTTCCAAGAGCCTTCGTGAAGATGTCCTCTGCATTCCCTGTAGTCGAATAGTATACCAAGTCGACCTCTCCATCCATGATGAGCTCGCGTACAAAGTGATATTGAATCTCAATGTGTTTTGTGCGAGCGTGGAACACAAGGTTCTTTGCAATCGCCATGCAACTCTGATTGTCACATGATAATTGTGTAGGCTTGTTCTGCACTGCACCCATGTCCCCTAAAATCCTCCTCAACCACACTGCCTCGCAAGAAGCAAAGCATGCTGATTCGTACTTAGCCTCGGTAGAAGAAAGAGCAACTGTGGGTTGCTTCTTGCTGACCTGTGACACAGCTCCAGAACCAAGTGAGAAATAGTAACCTGTCACTGATCTCCTACTGTCCATGTCTCCTACCCAATCCGAGTCATAAAATCCGGTCAAGATGTTGCCCTTGGTATAGGTGATGCCATAAGCAAGTGTGCCTTTGATGTATTTCAGCACCCGCATCTCTGCCCTCCAATGGTTCTCCCGAGGCTTATTGGAGAACCTACTTAGTACACCAGTCGCAAAGTTGATGTCCGGCCGCGTGTTGCACAAGTAAATCAAGCTGCCTACAAGCCTTCTGTACTTCGCTTCGTCCACCAGTGGTGATGAATCCTCGTTTGAGAGCTTCATGTCAACCTCCATAGGGGTGCCAACTGTCTTGCACTCAGCCATGCCAAATGCCTTTAGTATCTCCCCAGCATACTTCAGCTCTGAGATGATCTGTTTTGGCACTTGCCAAACTTCAATCCCAAAATAGAAATGCATCAGTCCGAGGTCGGTCATTTCAAACTATCTTCCTAGCAAATGCTTTGTTTGCGAGATCTTCTCTTCATGGTTCCCTATTATGACAAGGTTGTCCACATAAAGGACCACGATCATACACCTCCCTCCTTCTCTGAAGACATACAAATTTGCATCAGATGGGCTCCTCTTGAACCCGTTTTGCAGAAAGTAGGCATTGAACCCGTTTTGCAGAAAGTAGGCATTGATTCACTGGTACTACGCTCGTGGGGCCTGTTTCAGCCTATAAAGTGCCTTCTTTAGTTTACAGACTTTACCTTCTGAATCGGGGATCACAAAACCTAGTAGTTGTTCCACTTGTACCTCCTCCTTAAGATCTCCATTTAGAAAGGCAGATTTTACATCCATTTGAAACACGGGCCAACTTCCCTGGGCTGCTAAAGCCAAAACACTGCGAATTGTGGTTAGTCGAACTGTGGGAGAAAAAGTATCTTGATAATCAAAACCATGTACCTGTGTGAATCCTTTTGCCACGAGACGAGCCTTGTACTTATCCAACGTGCCGTCGGACTTGTACGTGGTCTTGTACACCCACTTGGTTCCGATGACCTTGCGTTTTGGTGGTCGATCCACAAGGTCCCAAGTGTTGTTCTTCATTATGGAGCCATACTCCAACTGCATAGCCTCCATCCACCTATCATCACCCTGTGCCTCTTCAAGACGCTTGGGTTCTTCAACACGGATCACCTTTGTCATCAAAGCATAGTTGACCAAGTGTTCCTGTGCCCTTCTTTGCTCCTCTAATCTCTTGGACCGGCGGTGTTCGGATGGTTCCTCCTCAATGGTTAGAGGTTCTCTACCATCCAAAAGCTGCTTTACCCACTTTGGGAATGGCCATTGCCGTTGTGGTTCTGCAGGCTCTTCTTCCTCTTCTTTATCTTGAATCCTCCCAAGCACCATTGGGGGAGTTCCGTTTGCTGTTGGTGGTTGTATTGGATGGATATCCTGGTCCTGGTTGTCTGGGAAGGAAGCATCCTCCTCCAATTGATGCGGCTGTTCTGAGAAGACCACATTGCGACTTACTATTATCTTCTTGGTAACAGGGTTATAGTGACAATAACCCTTCGCCTCTTCACTGTAGCCCAAGAAAATACCCTTCCAGCTCTTCGGTTCCCATTTGGTCCTGTTAGCATTAGGGGACATGCACAAAACAGTCACATCCAAAAACTCTGAAATGTGCAGCTTAAGGTTTCTTACCAGAAAAGGCCTGCAGTGGAGTCATCCCATTCACAGCCTTCGTGTAGCTACGATTCAGAATGTAAACTTACATGTTACTTGCTTCAGCCCAGAAAGTCTTTGGCAAATCTTTCCCTTTCATCATACTCCTGCCCATTTCGTAGATGATGCGCATCTTGCGCTTTGCTACTCCATTTTGCTGTGATGTATGTGGCGGGGGTTTCTGCCTCTTGATCCCGTGACTTTTGCAATAACGTTTGAATTCACTTGATGTGAACTCTCCACCTCTATCTGATCTCAACTTCTTCACCTTCCTCCCCGATCCTTTCTCCACCATTACATGCCATTCTTTGAACTTACTAAAAGCCTCATCTTTAGTCTTCAGGAAGTATATCCATATCCTTCTACTGTAGTCATCGATCAGCGTCATGAAGTAGTAGGAACCACCCAAAGCTTTCGTCTCCATCTTTCTATAGAGGTCCATGTGAACGAGCTCTAGAGGAGCCTTTGCCCTACTGGCCTCTTTAGGAAAGGGCTGTCGATGCTGCTTGCTCGTCATGCAAGCTTCACATACATCAGGTAGATCTGTAATTTCTAGTAGGTCTGCAAATCATTCCACTTTTATGCATCTCCTTTAAAGAACTAAGGTTTAGATGACCAAACCTCTCATGCCATAGCTTAGTGTTCTTCACATCTACTTGAGCACTGAAAGCCAAGAGTTTGTAGATGTTGTTGTGCCATGTACCTTTACCAATGACCTTCCCTTGAAGATCCAATATCTGTGTGCCATTCTTATCGAATTGAACTTTGAGGTCCCGATCCGTGATCGCAGAAATGGACAAGTAGTTCCTCTTGATATCTGGCACATAAAGAACATCGGACAATTGTTTTACAATTCCATCTGACTTGAGAGCAATTGTACCTTTTCCTTTTGCTAGACATTTTGCATCATTGCCGACAGCTACCAGGATGTCATTCCCTACTGGCTGTAGAGAGGTATACCAATCCTTCCAACTGGTCATGTGGCGCGATGCACCACTATCAATAATCCAAGGTTCATCTATAGGTACATGAACTACCTCCATGCAAATCTCCTCAGTTGCTACAAATAGCTCTACTGGTATTGGCTGCGTGCTATTGCTAGACTCTTTCTTTACTCCGTTCTTCTCATTTGCAATCTTCTTCCGGCACTCATTCTGCTTGCAATAGAAGCACTTGATCTTCTTCTTTCTCTTTTTATCATCAGAAGAAGATGGGTTACTAGAGTCCTTACCCTTACCTTTCTTTGATCCAGCCGAGAAAGCCAAATCTTCTCCAGTCCTAATCTTTTGACACATCTCCTCCTCTAGAAGCATCGCGATGAAGTCCCCAAAGTTAAGGGGTGGATTTTTGTTTTGCGTATTCAGCGCCGTAACAAGATTGTCGTACTTTGGTGGGATAATTCGTATGCACCTTCATGCTAGATTCTTGCTGATGATGGTGATGCCAATTGCAGTCATTTAATCGCATAGATTCTTTATCCTAGTGATGAACTTCTCTGTTGCTTCAGACTTAGACACTTTCTTGTTCACGAGTTGAGTCTCCAGATTCTAAATCCGCGTTTGATTCGTGGTCTCATTCTGATTTTTCAAGACCGTCCATGCCTCCTCCGCTGTGGTGACATGTTGAATTAATGCCATGACAGAATCACTTACACTGCAGACAATAGAACACAGTGCATCTGCATTTCTTCTTATCCACGCGAGAATCTCATCTGCAGTTGGTACTATCTGTTGTGCTGCATTGGCCAGATTCGGTCTCGGAACCAGCTTCATGTCCACCCCAATAGTAGTGTCCCAAAGCTCGTATGCGCTTAGGATGGTCTTCATCTTGAACTTCCAGAGTGGATAGTTAGAGTCGTCCAACTCTTCGCTTTTGCTGAATGATGGGATTCGTAGTCTTGCGGGCTCGGCCATCTCTCACAATTTGCTCGCAAACAAAAACACACTACCAAATCTTCTTGCTAGAGCCCAAGCTCTGATACCATGTAAGAAAACAATACAACATCTATGCTCAATAGATAACAGGATCTCGTATGCAAGAGAGAAAACAGATAGTATGGAGAATCAAAAATTTGATTAGTGTAAAACTGATACAATAGATGGCACTGCCTCCCAGCCGTGCGCTCCTGTGAGAGAAGCTTTGATGGCATGTTGGAAATAGTAAAGGACGGAGGTTAGATGCTAAGGATTCAGGGTTGTTGTAGCCAGTGATGAAATGGGCTTCACGGGCTTGCTCTTATATAGCCACCACTAGTAGTCGGTTAGATCCAATTGGGTGACCGACCCAGTCTGCCCAAAACGGTTGATTGGGGGTTGAAATAGGCCACCGAATACACGATAGAACTGTGGCACAAAATAGAGCAACTCACCTATGGTGACCATTTGGCCCAGAGCCATCCGGGATCATCTAGGGCTCCAAATGGGCCCCGCAACCCGAGAGTGGGTTGCCTCGAGAAATGCTCCATCTACCCTCAATGCGGTCAGTCATGGGATGCCTTCCTGCACTTGCATGTAGCCTAGTTGGCAGTGTGCCAACTCCATCCAGCCATCAGGCCACACATGGCCCCCATCTGGTGTCCAAACCAGGACCTACTGGATAACCGAGCTACTCAAATGCCTTCTCCTCATATGGGGGGCTTACAAGTTGAGTTAGCTGGTTCCCGCATAGTGGAGCATTTTTTTTCCCTTCTCTTTTTCTCTCTTTGCCCCTCTCTTCTTGTCTAATTTCTAGTCTTTTCTCTTTCTTGCCTTTTTTGTCTTTTCTCTCTTTTTGTCTCGTTTCTTGTCTCTTCTCTCTTTCTTGCCTTTCTGTCTCTTTCCCCTTTATCCCCTCTCTTCATTACTTCTCCTTTTGCTTCTCTTTTTTGCCTCCTTTTCGTATCTTTTCCTCTCTTTCTGCATTGTCTTCCTCATTTCCTCTCCTTTCCTCTCTCTCCCTCTCTTTTTCTCTCTTTTCTCTCTTTCTCATTTGCTCTCTTTTTCACCTTATTTCTTGTCTTTCCCTCTTTTTTCCTTTTATCCCCTCTATTTTCCATTCATCCCCTCTCTTTTCTACCTCCTATCCGCATCTTTGCCTCTCTCTTCCGAAGGGAAGGATAACAAAAAAAGGCTAGGTCTTTCATCCATTAATCAACACCGGTTTTAAAACCGATCTTGGTGAATGAAAACTTGGATTTTGGGGCAACCTTGGGTTTGAAACTATAGGGCTTTGCTCTTAATCTTCCTATCAAACATCATGTTTGAAACCAAGACCGGTTTTAAAACTGATCTTTGATGGGAAGATTAAGACCAAAGTCACGGTCCTTCAAATCCAAGGAAGATTGATTCAAATCCAAAGAAGATTGATTTCAATGGAGGACAAACACGTTCACCTTCCTCCCTTTGATCCCCCAACCAAGACTACTTTTAAAACCAATCTTTGATGGGAAGATTAAGAGCAGAGTCTTGAACAAAGACTTTCAAGTTTCTTGGTACTTCCAGGCTCCCACCACCACGGGGTAGGGGTCATCCCACTAGGCAATGCCCGTGGTGGTTCAAATGGTTTAGGCCAGCACATAATCCAACCCTTGCTAGCCTTATTGATGGACAATGATATGTTAAAAAAATTCGTCCGAATCCTTGGGATAAAGAGAATTTCCCGATACCTCCGAGTTTCCACCACCATGGGTAAAGGTTGTCTCACTAGGCGATGCTTGTGGTTAAACAACCACACAATCCATCCTTCCTAGCCTTTTCAATGGACAATAATCTATCGACAAAACTCGGTCCAAACCTTGGGAACAAAGACTTTCCTAGTACTTTCAGGTTCCCACTACCACGACGTGGAGTCATTGCACTAGTGGATGCCTGTGGTGATTCAAATGTTTTAGACAACCCACACAATCCAACCCTTCATAGAATTTTTGATGGACAATTATTTATGAGAGATATATGAACAAACCTCATCCCAACCCTTGGGAACAAAGTCTTTCTTGGTACTTTTAGGTTCCTACCACCATGGGGTAGGGGTTGTCGCATTGGGGGATGCTCGTGGTGGTTTGAATGTTTTAGACAACCACTCAATCCAACCTGTCCTAGCCTTCCTGATGGACAATTTTCTATCAACAAAAATCATACAAAACCTTGGAAAAAAAGACTTTTCCAGTACTTTTGGGATCACGGTACCATGAGGTAGGATGTCATCACACTAGGTGATGTTCTTGGTGGTTCAAATGTTTTAGACAAACCATACAATCCAACTGTTCCTACCCTTTTTGATAGAAAATAATCTATCAATGAAATTCATCCCAAGCCTCAAGAACAAAGGCTTTATTGGTACATCTGGGTTCCCATGTGGTAGAGATCATCACACTATGTGATGCCCATAGTGGTTTAACTGTATAATCATAACCCTTACTAGACTTTTTATGGACAACAATGCATCAAGGAAACTCATCCCAACCCTTGGTAACAAAGACTTCCACAATACCTTTGGGTTCCCACAGCCATGAGGACGGGGTCATTGCACTAGGGGATTCCCGTGGTGGTTCAAATACTAAATAGACAACCACATAATCCACCCCTTCCTTGCCTTTTTGATAGACAATGGTCTATTAACAAAACCTATCCCAACTATTGGGAACAAAGATTTTCTCGATACATCCGGGTTTGCAACATCATGGGATAGGGGTTGTCCCACTAGGCAATGCCATGGTGGTTTAAATGTTTCAAACAACCACACACTCCAATGCTTCCTAGCCTTTTTTATGGACTCTGATCTATCAGCAAAACTCATCCCAGCCCTTGGACACAAAAACTTTCCCGATACTTATTTTAAGAGTTCCCACCACCATGGGGTAGGGGCCATCGCACTAGGCAATGCCCGTGGTGGTTCAAATGTTTTGGACAATCACACTATCCAAGCCTTCCTAATATTTTTGATGGGCAACACTTTATCAACAAAACTCATCCCACCACCTTAGGGTAGGGTTCATCACCCTAGGCGATGCCCGTGGTGGTTCAAATGTTTTAGGCAACCACACAATCCAACCCTTCCTAAGCTTTTTGATAGTCAAAGATCTATCAAACGAAACTTGTCCCAACCCTTGGGACCAAATAATTTCTTGATACTTTTGGGTTTTCCACCACCAGAGCGTAGGGATCATTGAATTAGGTGATGCTTGTGGTGGTTCAAATGTTTTAGACAACCACACAATCCAACCCTTCCTAGCCTTTTTGATGGGACAACGATCAATCAACATAACTCATCCCAACCCTTGGGAACAAAGCATTTTCCAGTACTTTCGAGTTTCCATGAGCACAAGGTATGAGCCCTCACACTAGGAAATACATGTGGTGGTTCAAATGTTTTTGACAACCATAAAATCCAACCATTCCCAGTGTTTTTGATGGACAATGATCTATGGAAGAATCTCAACCCAACCCTTTTCAATTCAGTGCCCATGATGGTTCAATTGTTTTAGACAAACACCCAATCCAATCTTTCCTATCATTTTCTATGGACAATGATATATGAAAGAAACTTATCCCAACCCTTGGGAACAAAGAATATTTTGGTACTTCTAGGTTCCCACCACCACAGGGTAGGGGTCATCACACTAGGCGATGCCCGTGGTGGCTCAAATGTTATAGACAATCACATAATCCAACCCTTCCTAGCCTTTCTAATGGAAAGCTATTTATCAATGAAACTTGTACCAACCCTTGGAAACAAGGACTTTTCTAGTACATTTGGGTTCCCACTATCTCAATGAGACAGTCTCACAGATGATGAACTATGATACATTTGGGGCCAAAAGCCTTCTATGGTAAATGCTACGCGTGTGTGAAAAGCCAGGGTATTCACCAATATCAAGACATTAGATAAAGCCTTTGCTAGAAAAAAATTTCAAGGCTTTGTTGGATGGAAAGAAACCTGTAGTTTCAAATGTAGTGCTATGTCATTCAATGGCATATTTAGGGGAAAGCAAAAAAGGATAGAGGTGATCAGAAGCTTTATGATAGCAAGGGACATATATCAAGACTATGCAAGCTTAGTTTTATTATTTAGATGTTATGTATCCTATGTAAAGCACATATTCACTTTTCTTATACATTATGATGGGCAGGTCGACATCAAAGTTGATATTTGCTATAGGGGCATGTAGTACAAAGGTGACTCGCTAGATGTAATAACATTAAAAATGCAAAGTAGTGGAGTAAAAGGATGGCATAGTTGTGGGTGGAGAGTGTGCTACAACTTTATGTTGCTCCCCAATTAAAATTTTGAACAAAACCCAGATCCCTCAATGAAAGCATACTATATAGAGATGGATCTACACACATTTATGGCTTAGACCATTCAAGACCTGATTGCTACCATTGGGGAGGAGCTCGCAATTCAAGAAGATGACACCCAGTGTTCACCCAAAGCATCACAGCCTCTAGAGGATGTAGAGATTTAGTGTACACTTCAAACCATCACAACCCTTAGAGTAAAGAGAGATTCAATGTATGCCCACGGCATCATAGCGTTCAGAGGAAATTGTTTTTTAGCCTCTAGAGGAAACTGTACAGATTCTATCTATGCCTAAAGCATCATAGCCTCCATATAGGATCCCCACAAGAGTCTAGTGCACATTCTACATAAATAAATTTACCATTATGGAGCATGTAGCCAATGGCCAACCTTAATCCAAAGCCAAATTTTCTTCAAACAAAAACAAATTCCATGTAAATACAAATATAGTTCATGTTTTCCTAGTGTTTCTTTATTTTTATCTTCTTCAATTATATGACATATGTCATGATGTTTTTAGTTGTATTAAATGTCCAAATGCATGAGGAGCATGCCACATGATGTTTACTAATCCATGTAATTTTTTAAGATTATATGAATGTTTCATGATGTTTCTTTTGCATTGTAATAAATGATGCCAATGCACGTAATTAATTCTCATGAAGCATTTTTTTAAGTATAGAAAGTTTTATCACATTAAATGCAAGTGTGTCATGATAAAATTTTAATTTTTACTTTAGATATCTTGTTTATTTTATGTTTCATGATCTTTCTAATTATTATTTATCTCATGATCTTTTCAATGATATTAAATGTCTACTAATGGACATTCATAATTATTTTCAACTACATTAGGTGCCTCATGATGCATGGATGAGGAGGATATGATGTTTTGTATAAGAAGTTACATTAAATTTCATAAATTTATTTATTTTTTGCTTTAAAGAACTTACAAAATTAACTTACTTTTTTGTTTAAACTTTTGTTTTGAAGAGTGATTTTTTTTCTGAATTTTTATCCAAAGTACTCTTTGGAGAGTGGGCTGGTCCAAAATTAATGAAAGATATGTTACTATACCATGTAGCTTGCATAGCGGCTATACCACCATGTGCCAAGCTCTTGATTGGTTGCACAGCCTTGATCCTATTCTTGCAATTGAGAGGGTTTCCTTTTATTCTCTCCAATTTCTTAAACAATGTATGAAGAAGTTGTTGGAGGGACCAAGTCTCTTCCCAATAATTTTGTCTTATCATCAATTGATCTTGTAATTTCTTCTTACCTTTCTTTTGCATCAAAATATTTTTTGATATCAATTATCAAGATTTTTCTTAAGAGTTAAACTTTCTATTTATGCTTGGGTTAGCTATTCATGGAGATTATGCATATATTTGAGGTTTTAAATTTCTTCTTCCATCCTTACAAGTGAACCTTGGTAGATTGGGATTCAGCATTAGAAGTATGACCAATGCGTTTGCAATAGCCAAGTAATCCTTGAACATCATCTCCTACATATTAAATCAAACTTGACACATTTTCAAACATAGGAGTAGCACCTATCAAAGGATCCATTGGATATTGTCCATCAATACTCCATTAGTCAACATGCCTTGCTTCTTGCTACCATAGCTAATTTAATGTACATTTGTCGAGATAATCTTGTGGCCATTGTGTTGACGAGTTATAGAAAAACTTACAGCAACTTCAATGTTTAAGGTGCATTTTTTGTAACTCTTTATATGATTTCGTTAACTATTCCATATTGGTTATATGTATAAATGTGTCTCTATATTGTTAGCCATTGACCTTATGATGGACCCTTGGAAAAAACATATGTATTTAGGATTAAAGGACTTGTTAAAGGGAATTTCTAGGATTACTTGCTTGAGCGGTGCAAAAAATTAAAAAAAACTTTGTAGCCTTAGGTGCTTAATAGTAAATATTTGTGACATCAATAACAAGCATGTGAGGAATGCTTGCATACCTATCACCCACATAGTAATCATGTTGTGCTAACTATGATTTTTATCTGGTTCATGATTGGTAGGTAAAGTTCTTTACTCCTTGAATAATTGGCATTTAAGATGGTTGCTTGGTCTTATATTACAATCTTGTTCATGTTAAATATTGATAATATGATTTTTTGATTTCCTTTTGATAACTTTTTGAATTCATTTATACGATCTCTTTAAACTATTTCTTTCTTTAGTTTATGAGTGGCAATTATATTTTGAATTGATTATATGGTCCATGATATGATGGGATATTGAAATCTACACACACACACACACACACACACACACACACACACACCCCCACACGCTCGGTGAGTTTCACATTTTATTGAGATTTCAATTTCATAATGTACTTCATAAATGTTCCTCTGGGATAGTTTAGAGGAAAATAGGTAATAAGAGTTGATATTGATAAAGAATTGCTTAATTTGTTATAGCAAAATTTAACTCAATTTGGTAGTATATGGCTATTTTTAAAAATGGGTGTCTAGTCTAATCATAGGAAGTGCACTTACTAAACAGGTAAAGTGATGCATGCACTCTAAAATAGGTGTTTTCTAAGCTTATAATGGACTAAACATTTTTAACTACAAAAAATTAAGGTTTTGTTCACACAAAGTTGTGAGTTTAACTGGAGTCTTAACTTTAGATAGATATCACAATCATATAAGCTAATTGCTGGGTCTTATGAAGTGAAAACTTAGTTATGACTATCTCGGCAAATATCTCACAAAATTTATTAGGGTGCATGCATATTGAAACTTGAACTATGTCTACAAATCAAGCTCATTTCTATAATTTGAAATGTGAATGGTAACCAAGTTTCTAGATCATCTTTTTTTGAGTTGAGTTATCCATGCATGAATGTTGTGGCCTATGAATGATAGCATACGCCAAGAAGATCATATTATTTTTTGGTAAATAGGTCAAAGGAATCTTTTATTAAAAGGCTTGCGGAACAATTATATTGTTTTTTGAAATAGAAGATATGTTGCATGATATTAACTTCGTTGGGAGCTCTCATGAATATTGAACCAATTCATGGTTAGTTGGTTTCAGTTACAACATGTCAAGGGGGAAGTTTAGGCATCAGCATGAGCATGAGAATGTGTTGGGCTGCCCTCTAATGATTGTGGATAGAACATCGTGTTCCTTTCCAAAATGCAAAGATCTTTAAGTTTCGTAGGCAAGAGAAGGATCCATCTAGTAAGGAGGTGAAAGTTATTGGAAGCTAGGGGCTACAATGAGGAGAAGTGGGACATTAGAGCCATAAAGAAGGGGGGCAACAATGATGGAAGAGGAAAGATGGTCATAAAGGAGCTTTTGGCAGGAGGATCAATGAAGAGATTTGAAAAATGAGGTAAGGTGGTGGTGAACGGAGTTTGAGATGGGCGGTAGTGGGGAGGTGAAAAGTGGTCAAATGGGCAGGCGCATGCAAGTGAATGGGGAGTGGGTGAAAAGGGAAAGCTAAAGAGGCATGGGGGATGTTTAGGTGAGGAAACCAAGAATTGGGCAAGTAGTATACATGGGGTGGGGTGCAAGATGGGGGGAGAAGAGAGAGAGAGAGAGAGAGAGAGAGAGAGAGAGAGAGAGAGAGAGAGATTAGTATTAACTTGTATATCGAATATTGTTACCATGGTCTCAACCTTGTGTTTGATGTGTGTATTTTGAAATGTTACCATGGTCTCAACCTTGTGTTTGATGTGTGTATTTTGAAATTTACAACAGTTTGCTAAAAGACTTTGGCAAACGCGGTGAATGCAGGGAGGGTCTCGACCCTTTGTGACTTCCATAAGCGTCAAGGTCGAGATGGTGACGACATATGTCAAGTTGCACTGGAGAGTAGTAACAACTAGGCAAGATGTCTAGTGGATGGAAACTTAAAGAATCGAAAGAGCTAAGGAATTCGAGATTTGAAAAGCAAATAATCTTTTTTTTCATGCACATGGGGCAAGACCAACGTTTAGTTGACCCGAAATCTACGAGGTGGTCACATGCACCCGAGTGCAATCATCGAAATGCGCTCTACTCGCTGTGAACGTGTGATCGCACGTTAATACATTTTGATTAATACAGCACAGTGGAGCAAAATACTACCAGCTGCAGCTTTGTGCTAGCGTAAACGTGCAACTTTGGCACTCTTGACACTCTTTCTTGAGTCGAAACTTCCACTTCAGCATCGCATTAGGGAATCTTAACACTTCTCATCAGTGCTCGAACTGAACTTGGACAATATCGAGTCTACAGCACGTAGAAAGGCAGCGTTTGCCGGTGCGCAGCAGTTGCGGTTCCAATTCCTATACACCTTTAATCATCCAATGGTTCCACTTTTTCATTTTCAAAAGCACGCGGAGTTTTGGACTCTTTGCAGTTTACGGCAATGCAATGGAAAGTAGAAGACACTCAACGGAATATGGGGACTAGGGAAATATGGGAAACCCCCATCATTAATTTCGGAGACGCAAAACAGCATTTGAGTTCGGAAGATTGGATTCCTTTCCAGATCAAACCCGGTCCGTGTCATACCCTCCTTGCAGCAACCGTCGCCGTCATAGAATTAGTCCCAGCCAGATTTCTTTCTTCACATGCTCGGAAGAATTTTACCTGCCGGTCTTTGTTATATTTTCTACGATTGATACAGACATCTAGAAATAACGGAATCCCAGGCACGTTCCGTTGAATTCTAGTCTTTACCTTTTGGTGTCCCAATCAACGTCTGCGGATGATCATGGAGATGCGTCGTTAAACAATGTTTTATTTTGATCAACCAGATCATGGCCGTACCTAGTCCAATTCTAAGTGCTTAAAACAAAAAGGGTTGGTGTTACGAAATTTTCATTGCCCAGTGCCCACTTTATCGACAGTGCATCTGGATTCTGACCGAATGGCGCGCAATAGCTTCATCGTGCACCCGAACTTCAATGTCTCTCGTTCTACAAGGCAAAATAGGGCGACGCTTGCCAATTGGCTAACGCCCTTCGCTTGTCAATTCGTCACCGGGAAAGGGCGTAGCCGCGCAGATCGAGATTGAGCCAAATCGAGATTGAGCCAATCTTAACAAGCACATCCGATGATCCCATCAAATGCAAAAGGAAACGTGACTCGTAAGTTGCAACCCTGAACAGAACAGAACGTCTCAGGGACCTCTAGATTAACTAAAGGGGAGCTGAATTCCAAAAGAGTGGACTTGCAAAACAAGTGGGAATAAAATGAGCGCGGATTATATGTCAAATTGTGTCGCATCGAAGGGCGGAATCACGATAGGGAAGGACGCCGTTTCCTCGATCTGGGCGGGCCGAAAGAAGGGGGGGAGTTCGTTTTCAGGAGAGAAGTTTGTAAAATAAAGGCGATGGAACTTGGACGTTAAAAGAGGTGCGGTCACCGGTGGATGATATACGAAAAGCCGGCATCGACAGACGAGCCGGGCCAGGAAGGTTGGCGGAAAAGAGTTCGGTGAAAAAAGCTTGTCAAGAAGGTACTTATGTCGGGCGGGAATGACGGTGCCACGTCGGCTACTTCTGTACAAGAAATCTACGGCCGGCGGCCGCCAATACGACTTTGTCTGCTGACATGTCAGACACGTGGCTCCGGTCCCATGACTTTGTAAGTGCACACGTGGCCCGGCAATGACGTGTTTGTCTCCTGTGGCTGCCAGCTGTCACTATATGCCACGTTGCTTTACCCAACCCCTTAACTCACGCCTTGGATTACGCTACCCGCGCTCAGTTGGCCAAACGTGGTTTGGTACACCCAATCCTCAAATTACTCCCTGCCTAATCTCTTGTTAAGTCCGCCAACATGACCTGGCACGATCACGATTAAGTCGCTGTTCTCTTAAGTTGGCACCTAATCATCAACGCTTTGGATAATCCACAATATGCCTCACCAAAGAGTATCGCCATCATAAAAGAAGGCCATGACAAGAAGGCCTTATCTTCTTTCATATGCAAGGTGTTGTTCAGTATCAAATGGGATGATGAGGAATGTTGTTCATGGGCTTGAGTTGAAGACATTGACCCCAAGGTGCTCGTTCAAATGACATGGCATGATGAGGTTTTGTCCCTGTCCTTCTCGATGGGCTTCACATGGACCCCAAGTGTGATTGTAAAAAATAACATGGCATAATGAGCATTCTGTCCTTGTTGAGTGTTGAGTTGGTAGTGAATTTGTATGAGCTATGATGGGCCTGTTAGCATCTAACCCTGGGAGATGATGACAAGCACATTCTCATGGAGTTTTGAGTGTGTGGGTATAGGGATGGTTGACCACCTTGCCCACATGGGGACACTATTTTGCTGATTGGTTCCTTTTTAAGATTTGTCTTGTTCTGTCTAACATGAGGCAACGAGGGTCGATGCCGCCCGTGGACATGCTTAGTATGGTGAGGGATTGCGTCATCCTTGATTATAGAAGGTTGCGTTTTGTATAAGTACCTACAGCCCCATCATGGGGGTGGATTGTAATTAGTTGTGAAAGCATGGGATGCGTGATGATGGGACCAGATAAGTGTGAGACTCGAGCCAAACATACAAACTTGCCAATACAATGATGAGTAACAGTGAATCTATTCTTTAGATTCATAGGTTTGGGAGACATTATAACAACAACCACAAGAGCCATGTTTGACTACACCAAAAGAATTCCATACATTGGATTCGACATAGGCTCTATAAAAGGTGATACAAGTACATCCTCCTTGTCTAGGTGTATAAGGGCATTTCACAGAAAGAAGTTAAAACATCTCATCTTTGTGCATCCATTTTGAATCGTGACCTTTCGGTTGAGATGTATCCCTTGTACCTTAAAAGAGATATAGAGAGGAGCCAACTTAGAAGCCTTTCTTTGAGTACCCTTGTACCTTAAAAGAGAGATAGAGAGAGAGGAGCCAACTTAGATGAGTAGCAATGTAAGAATCAAGGTAGTACCTCCTTATTAATAGGAGTTAGCTAAGTTAAAAAGAAAAGGAAAAAGAAAAAGAGAGGCAACCCAAAGCCATTTCATGAAAAGCCGAGATTTAATGTGAGGTGAATGGAAAATTTTGGAAAGAGACCCTCAAATTCAAAAATAAAAGGTTTTAAAATGTACAAAATTTAAGGTATTCGTTGTTATTTCTATGAGGTATCTATGCTTAAGCCTTGCAGAATTTCGATAAAAACATTTAACATCTCGAACTTGAAGGTTTTTGTGTATGGTTTTTTAAACTGGCAACGGAAGGAAATTTTATTAACAATAAGGAAAAAGGGAAAAAAATAATTTTGTGTGGACATTGTTTTTGAGTGTGAAGAAAAATGCTGTGGGTGTGAAAATTGAGGAAGAATGGAATAGTGGTGAATGGATAAGCAAGACGATAGTGGTGAATGGATACAACAAGACGATACTGATAGAAAGCATAATGGAAGAAGCATAACGATACGGAATGAAAGATAAAAGGAAATGCATATGGATACCGAGAGGGGGAAGGGCAAAGATGCGTGGTGCTGACGGGGAGATGACGGGCTAAAATAAAATAGCTAATATATATACGTGCAAAATATAAATTAAGGTGACCACTGACGAGGTTGCTAGCGCAACGATGACTGAGAAGAAATCCATAATATATTCACCAAAGTCAGTACGTTGTTTCTTCTTTCCTTCTTTTAGTGGATTCACCACCATCCTCCGGAGATACATCACCTTTCTTCTGTTTGCTTGCTGGCTTCGTTGTTGCTTTTGGGCTTCCGCTCTCCATCCCCTCCCCAGTTGCGTGCTCTGCTCGAGCACCCATCACATCGCTCCCCACATTCTCTACAGCCCCCCCCCCCTCTCCCAGCTTTCTGCTGCAACCTCCATCCCACTCCCCTTCTCCACTCTTCGACTCCTTCATCTTGCAATATTCCCAGCTCCTCCCTCCCTTTCCACCATAAATACCCCCCCCCCCTTCTCCACCATTTCCCACCTTGCACCTTCTTTGCCTCTCTCCCTCCTCCTCCGCTCTCCCTGTACTTCCCGCCATGCACTGCCTCCCCCCTCCCCCTCTTCCCTCCACCTCCTGTACTCTTCACAAAAGCCTCATCATTTCTCCCAGCAACCATCATTCGCAGATGTCCTCTCCTTCACAGTCCTCCAAATATACTACCTAGTCTTTCCTCCCTCGCTCGCCGATTCGAGAGTGGTCCTTTAGTTATCATCACACATACAATGGGGAACTGCCAGGCTTGCTTAGCCGGCGGATCCGTTCATGACGCAGGGGAGGAAGAGAGTGTCAAGGTAGTCAGGGTGACTGATGGGCAACTTTTTGAGTACCCAGGACCTGTCTACGTGAGGGATTTGATGTATGGATTTGAAGGGTTTGGAGTGTTTCACTACAGCACCGTAAAACTGCCATTACCTCCTGAAACGGAACTCAAATTCACCGAGATCTACTATCTCAGGCCTTGGACACCGAAAGAGGAACCACAAAAACCTCTTGGATCCTGCGAGTTGGGATCCCCTGAAAAGCTCGGAGGGTTGCGCACTCAACACAAACCTGTCCAAGGAACAGAGACAAAAGTGAAGAAGGTCAGGTTTTTGGATGATGATCAGCGTCAATCAGCGCAGGATGTTGCAAGCCCCCGCAGCCTCGCAACAGCCAGAAGTTTAAGCGATGGCCATCCCGGAATGAAGCTCCTGCCGACCGAGCAGGATGGCGTCATTCGCCTGAAGCTGGTCATTTCCAAAAAGCAGTTGACTGAGTTGATGGCTACAAACAATCACCAGACGGATGCCTTGGTAGAGAGAATCATTGCTCCTTTGTTGTCCCCAAAGAGCGCAGCTACAAATCAAAACGCTGGATTGTCGAGTCCCACTGCTTCCTGGAGACCTTCGTTGGAGCATATCCCGGAGAGTGAATAGGCTGGCAGGCTGCCTGCTTGTGGCCGTATGATCCGTTCGAAACTTCAGACCTGAGAAGCCTTCTCCAAGCTCTTCGATACTTTCGGGTTGTCCGTTGGGACAAGCTATGAATGGATGGTTGTGAAGATTTGAATTTTGTCCATAAGTTGGTGCCTTTGGATTGGAAGCTCTGCTAGGCTCAGTATTAGATCTTCTGACGACGATACCAATGGAAAAGCACGTGATGAACCGTTAGCAAGGTGAGGCGGGAGGCAAAAGGTAGATTTCGACTGTTCACTCTGTTGTGTATAGAAAAGACAGCAAAAGACCCTGCAGGGGGGCTGCCGCATATTGTATACCTTGGAAAAATACGAGTATGTATTGGGGAAGTAACCGATCGCTCCCATCGTCGATATGGGAGACGAATCTATCCGTCTATCGTCTCAATTTTTAGTAACATGACTTGTAACAGTCGTTTCACATGCATGTCTGTCGATCTTACTTGTACACGACCTTCATTTTCTGCTTCCTGGTCTCCCTTTCGACTAATATTTACAAACGATCAAACTGTCTTGATGCTTATCGTGGGTTATGCTTCCTGTTTTCCTTTTCGACAAACAAGATATGTAGAAACGATCGAACTGTCTTCATGCTTATCCTGGGTGGTGCTGAGAAAACGTTATTATGCGGATGTTCACGGGGGGGGGGCGCGGGACTCAGGATCTGAGATATGATAAGATGCGGCCCGTTTGTTCCGGGCACGCGAAACGAACATGCATCGTCGCTACTAGTAGTTCATTTGGATGAAAGACGTAAAAGAGAGCTAGTCCCCACGCCGTGCAACTCGCTGTCCTATCGCCCCAGTTCCTCATCCTTGGAGAAGAGTCCCCATCGAGTGCAAAGTGTTTTTTTTTGGGCGGACGGGGCCTGGATGCACAGGACTCTCTTTCTTTTTGCTTTTCTTACATCGAAACGTTCATCCATGGCTTGCTTGCTAGCTTGCTAGCTCAAAGTTAGTGAAGGCATAAAAGCCACGTATGGAAATTGTTTAAAAACCATCCGGGATTTTTGGCATGTAATAACTAGGAAAACGAATTTATCACACCAAAATAAATTTTTTGGAATTAGCTTACATTAAACCTTGGTCTTTCATGAGTGTACTCCAAATCTAAGTCCTTCATGCTTTGTGTTCTTCTTCATGTTGCTCTCTATCTTTCTCATTGAGCTCAAATCTTTGAGCCACAAATATCCCTTTTGCCTTAGTATTTGTACATGCAAACCTTTTCATAATTTACTCTTTTTTTTGAGCATTCTAGATACTAATATGCATCAATGCCTCCTCTCACTAGCCCTTAAAGCAATTACTCCATAATGGATGGTAGATCAAAGTCATGGTCCCTTTTATTGTTTAAAGAGCTTTTACAAGGCCTTAATGTTTTTAGCTTTTACTATCCTTACATAATTCTTTAGTGAATGAACATATGTTAGATACCATGGTCCATAATCACTCAATAGTGGATGGTGGAACCCACATCAAGTTTGTCTTAAAGGTCCATACTTAGTCTATCCTTACCCAATTAAATATTAGTTATTTAGTTCATCTAGATATGCCATGCATATGGTATTGCTAGCGAGGTAGCCTTTAATGGTCTATTATATTATTTTCTATTTTCAAATTGTAAATGCTCAAGATTGGTTCATCATGGTCCCAAGTGATGGAACACATCTCAAAATGAGTTATCCTTGGGTATATGAACTTTTTTAGCCTTAGTCCAAGATGCCGACATAAATATAAATGGCCTCCCTTTGCGGACGTAATCTTATGTGTATATTCAATGGCTCCTTTACAAAATGAAATTTAGTACAACATAAGCTCAAGCCTTTTAACTCAAAATGATTTTAAAATAAGTGAATTCATGTTTTACTCAATTGAATAAAGGTATCTTCTATGTGATTTTATTTTTCCTTGGTAAACTCACCTTTTAGTCATAATTTGGGGTTGATATTCTTAACATAGCGGCAACAACATGCCATTTAT
Source organism: Dipteris shenzhenensis (assembly GCF_047967505.1). Classification (NCBI taxonomy): domain Eukaryota; kingdom Viridiplantae; phylum Streptophyta; class Polypodiopsida; order Gleicheniales; family Dipteridaceae; genus Dipteris; species Dipteris shenzhenensis. The sequence goes on along the minus strand of NC_141605.1, from coordinate 33,097,433 downwards.
GCCTTTTATTTATATGGATGGTGAGTTCCAAGTCATGATCTTGATCTTAATTGAATGGTTGAATTATTTTTATTCCCACTGCATTCGTTTATTCTGTTGGAACTTTAGTCCATGGTGGATCTCAAAAATTTGACTAACATTCATTGATGAGATTCATTTAATGTTGTTTATGAAAATGGATGAACAAGCAATAGAGGGAAAACTACCTTTTTTGTATAAACTAGAATATGAAAACCCTTCCATAGACCGCAAAATAAGCCAAACTTATTATACCACACAATGAAACATTGCAACCCTTTCATAGCCTCAAATTGCCCAAATCTCATGCATGCCAATATTGTAACTCCTTACCATGGTCCATCCTAGAAATATCCAAATAAGCCATTCCACACTGAAAACATTGTCACACTCCTGGAATGTTCTTCATTAGTTCATGATATTGATATTCAAGCCTAGGGAGTTAACTAAGCAATATGTAAGATAGCATGTGCATTGCACAAAAGGAATTGATAGTAGGGGGTTGAATTAATAGAAAGAATTTTATTTGAATTAGGGATTTTGTAATTCCATATCTTCAAAAAATAGAATTGATCAGTTGTTGGCAATAAGGGTGGCTATAGCATCTAGTATGTGAGAAACTTTGGTTCCTTGAGAAAGGGGTAGGAGAAAGAGAGATGGGTAAACAACTGATGACACAGAGAACGATAGGATGCTAGGAGAGAGAGAGAGAGAGAGAGAGTATGGAAAGGTGAACAAAAAGGATTTGGCTAAGGTGCCGTTGGGTGAGGGGATAAAGAGCAAAATAGTTCTTGGTCTATATGGTACATAAGACTCTCAATGCCATAATTGTTAACGATAGAATTTCAAAGTGGTGGACACTTAATAACCATCGTGAAATTGGATGACTTGCCCTTGTTGAAAAGTGGACACTCATCCATAACTGCTAAGAGTGACCCTTGATTTTGATCTACCACAAAGGGTATGGAAAGCATTTTGCATATTATAAAATCGATTATTGACATTGCATAAATAACATTCATGGAAAACAAGTCATCGCATAATTTATTCATCAAATAGTTATAAATTCTATTTAAATTTTATAAATTATAAGACTCCTTTAAATATAAAGAGTTTTAGGACTCAGAGTTGTTTTGGGGGGATATTGCACGTACTCATTAGTGGAATTTTGGACTCAAAAAGGGCCTCATAAGGAGTGGATTAGGAAAACGCATTAAGAACTAATACTCAACTAACAAGGCCTATAGAGGGTCCCATCAACTCATAAAGAGTACATCTCCCTAGGATTTGGGGTCATTGTTTCCTTAGATGTAGCCATTTTTGGTGAGGTTCAGGGACTTTTTTGTATATAGGTATCTTGCATAACCCATAACTTATGCATTACCCAACGGAATTCGGCAAACTTTGTCTTCAAGTTGTAGTACACATTCCAAACTTGAATTAGTGATGAGAGCACTTTGGATTGGGGGTTGGTATTGGTTACTTGGATACAGAGGGGTGTCTCCATCAAGAACTTGAGATGCCAGTCGATATGAGGATCTCTCCTTCACAACAGTTTGCTATTGTGTTGGAGAGTATCAAGAGGAAACTCATTTTTTCAAGTTCATCCAAACTTAACAAAATGGAAGAAGTTGAAAAAGTGCAATTTGTGCATGTGCAAAGATCTTTTAATAAATCCAACACTATATACAATTTTGAATTGTTTCTTTTCCCATGCACTTGCTTGCTATATGGCTCATGAGCATGCCAAAGGTTATTGCATTTCGTAATACACATCATCAAACCTGATAGCGTGCCCTTTGGCCTATTTGTGTTTTGAAGCATTTTAGGCCACATTGCACTTGTTTGGGATATCGAATTCTGCTGACGTGTATCGACGGAGGGGGGAAAATCGATGGTTGAAAATTTTGCTACTTTTGTGAATTTTGAATTTTTAGACCTCCTGCCCACATCAAATCTTGGAAGATTAAGTACTTGCAACCTACCCTCGCCCTACAAATGCCCTACAACTTGCACACACCTTGACGTGACCTTGCACATACTTTGGTTTGCCATTGTCTTCTTTTGGGTAGGTTGTCTTCTATTCTTTGCTTGCCTCACTAGCTAGGTTCTCTGGGTCTATTCTGGGCTGCTCGTGGCTATGGCATCAATGGCAACATGCAGCTCGCCATGCTTGCAAGAGAAGCAGATAGAGGCTGCGAGATAGGAAAGCTAAAAGGCCGGGTCAAGGCACAAGGAACAAAGTGTAGGTCGAGGAAAGCATTGGCACGGTATCAAAACGGCAATGGAAGGCACTTTTGCAACATTTACAAAGGGAGAAACAACAAGAAGAAAGAAGACACCTTGCAGAGTAGCAGCAAGAAGCGGTTGCAAATGCACGCATTCGATCATTGCCATCGGAGCAAAGAACACGAGTTGTGGTGTCACGATTGGTGGGAGCATTCGAGGCATGCAAGATCAGGCCATTCAAGTGATTACCAGTCTTGAGTCTTCGCAAGCTTTACCCTACACCCTAAAGTTCGTAGAGCACAACCCTACCAACACCTCAAAAGATGCACGCATAAGAGGCGATGCTCTCTAACCTGAGAAATGGCCTACAGAAAGTGAAAGGGGTACACAACTTAGATTAACTAGCTACAAAGAGGGTGAGATTAGCTATGTTGGTGTCCCCTGAAACAAAGGAGAAATGGCTTGGGTACACAATGTCAAAGATGTTGTCAATCAGAAGGACAATGTGGCTCTAGTAGGGCGGTTGAACCTAGAGGAGAAGCAATGCACGACCATCCTGATCCGAGAAGTTTGTGGGCTTCAACAGAATGCAAGAAAAGGAGAGACAACCTAAGTGCATAAGTCATTACTAGAATGATGATGTTTTGGCATGCAAATACGAGAGTTTCTCCAAATAGAAAGGAGATCTATAAAAAGCGAGTAGGGCACAAGGTTTTTGATAAGCACATCATACACATGCTAGATACAATGCAGGTCAGTGGTGCCTAAACCGACCTGGTGGTTGTTTGTGATTGAGCTTTGGGATAGTTTACTTATTTTATTTCTTAAACTAGGCTTGGACTAAATGTGATTGTCCTAAACTAGACTAGTGGTTGGAGCATCATGCAACCACGGGCTAGTTTAGCTTAATCACCAGCTATGTGATTGTCTTGAACTAGTGTGGTTGAACAAATATTAGTTGTTGTCCAGCCTAGTGGCGTGGTTGAGCAAAAATCAACAATAGTATATTTCGCAATAGAATAGCAATATATTGTTATTTTACTAAACCAGCCTGGTGGTTGGAACATCATGCAACCATGGCTGCTTCAGCTCAATCACGAGTTATGTGATTGTCTTGAACTAGTGTGGTTGAACAGACATTAGTTATTGACCAGCTTGGTGGTAGAAATTATTGTGTTTCTTAGTACTTAAATTCGTTGAATTTAATTTCTTGCTATTCGGGTCATATAACACTATTTCTAGACCGGGATGGCTTGGACTTAATGTGATTGTTCTAAACTAGCCCAGTGCTGATTCAAGACAAATGGTTCATGACAAATAGCAAGTGCTCAGTTACTGACATAAATTGTGATTGAAATTGTGAAATTCAGAAATCAAAAGCAATATATTGTCTTTTTCTAATTGTGAAATTCAAAAATGAAAAGCAAAATACTTGTTATTGTCTAATATGTGAAGTTGAGACCAATAGGCTAAACTAGCCTGGTGGTTGAAATTGCAACAGTGTCCTAAACCATCCTGGTGGTTGAAATTGTGAGACTATCCTAAACGTGTCCTAAACCAGCCCGATGGTTGATTGTCCTAAACGTGTCCTAAACCAGCTCAATGGTTGACTGTCTTAAACGTGTCCTAAACCAGCCCAATGATTGAAATTATGACTGTCCTAAACCAGCCCAGTAGTTGAAATTGTGACTATCCTAAACTAGCACGGTGGTTGAAATTTTTTTCGCTTCATTATACACTTTAATTAGACTGTGTTTGTCTTGTTTTAGTAGAGCAAAAAGGGGGCTCACTGCTCTGTTATTCCCGCATGTTGGGTCAGCAGGCTGCTTGTCCACTGCTTTCTATTTGAAGAGTGATTTACATGTGCTTTGGCAGAGCTTTACATGTGCTTTGGCAGTGCTTTGCATGTGCTTATTACTGCTTTGGCAGTGCTTTATGACTGCTGGTCCTTTTCTTGACTGCTTTATGAGTGCTTTTCCACTGCTTTCCACTTATAATGTGCTTTGCATGATTTGTGGCAAGTTGTCCATTGCTTTCTATTTGAAGAGTGCTTTACATGTGCTTTGGCAGAGCTTTACATGTGCTTCGGCAGTGCTTTGCATGTGCTTGTTACTGCTTTGGTTGTGCTTTATGAGTGCTTGTCCTTTTCTTGACTGCTTGATGAGTTCTTTAACATTGATTTGTGGCTACTTGCCCACAACTTTCTATTTGAGGAGTGCTTTACATGTGCTTTTTAGTGCTTTGACAATGCTTTAGTGGTGCTTTTTCACTGCTAGGGATTTGCTTTTGAAGTCCTTGAAAATAATCATCATATTAAAAGCTTTCTGGCTAAGTCCTTTACATGTGCTTTGGCAGTTCTTTGCATCTGCTTGTTACTACTTTGGCAGTGCTTTATGACCGCTTGGGCTTTTCTTGACTACTCTATGAGTACTTTTCCACTGCTTTCTACTTGTAATGTGCTTTGCATGAATTATGTCCATGGAGTGCTTTACATATGTGCTACCCATGTGCTATAATTTCTATCTATAGAGTGATTTCTATCCAACTGTGCTCCCTTTGTTTTGTGCACCGGGATAGGTTGAGTTCTTCCAATGATTCAAGGAAAAATTTCCAGAGATCAAGATTCAACAATGCTCGTTTGAGTGCTTGAAGCCCTATTTCGTTCGGAAGATGAAGGGTAGGTACAGATGCTGCTACATTTATCATGTACAATATGTGTTTTTTGAAGGATGCAGTCAACCAATTGAGGACCTAGAGCTTTGGGATTCATGGAGCATGCTGTAACTATGACTGTAAGGTATGTGGAAATAGTGAAGGGGACTGTGGTTGCAAAGTTGTATAACATGCTAACATGGGTGTCATTGGTCTTTGGAATTCTGTGTTGTGCCCCAAACCTCTTGAAGCCTGCTACCACCATCGTGGGTGTCTTTTGGGTGACTGCAAAATATGTGGCCCACATAAAATGTCTTATTGCCCACGTGAGATGAATTTTGTTTCTAGAAAGGTGATGGTAAAGGTCTTCCAGAATGTGGAGACAGGAACCATGGTGCAGGGGAAAAAGAAGCAAAGGAAAGACCTTGTTGGCAAGGAGATGTATTGCAATGAACTTATATGGTTAATGAAGACTCAACTCAAAATATTCATCAAGCACAATTACACTTGTAGGTGGCAGGTTGAACAGTTCAAAGAGTGTCTGCTGAGGTTTCCCAAAGATGTTGTGGTTTCGGTGGTGGAGTTAGCACCCACTTAGCAGAGAACTATTCTTTCAAGGAGCAAAATGAGATTCAGTCCATGCACAGGCACTCTAGCAAGGTTACAATTTTTGTCCACAGAACATATGTCTGTATTGGATTTGAGGTGAAGAAGACATTTCATTTTTTCATTTCAGATGACAAGGTGCACGACATTCTCTTTGTCTAGCATTGCTTAATGCTACATCATAGGTGGTTGTCAAATCAAGGGTTGGAACTGACTAGGAATTGGGTTTGGTTGGAGGGAGCAACCTCTCAATTCAAGGCTAGAAGACCTTTCTATTTTGTTTCTAGATTTGAACAGCTGGTGGGTTTGAAGATGACATGGAATTTCTTTGGATCTGGACATGGAAAGGGCAAGCACGATGGGGCTATTGTGAAGAGAACATTGACACATGAACAACTCAAGACAAATGGAGCCACCTTAAAATATTCAATAGATGTCATGGATTTTTTGAGGACCAACTTGTCTCATGGGGCTCAAGCCAGCTATGCATCTAAGAAGAGGAATGTAGCACGAGTGTTTTGGGTTGTTAAGAAAGGAGATATTGATAGATCTAAATAGTGGGACTATCAACCTATGCCACAGACACAATCCATGCATTGAATAGGAGGAGCTGCGCAAGGGGTTGTTAGTCAAATAGCTATGAAAATGTTGTTGTGCTACTACAATGCTTGTATTCAAGAGTCTTGGGGACATTGCACCAATAGGGCACATGATCCAAGTTACTGATAATATTTGTAAGTAGTCAAAAAGCACTATAGCTAGGCAAAACATGATGCAAGTCACAAAGAATAAATACATGATCTGGTATTATATTCATGATTCGGGTGAACAATTGTACATGATCCAGTAGCTAAAAATTACACCTCATGAAACAATAAGGTACATGACCAAGGTTACAGGTAGTATTTGTAGTCCTTGAGCAATTTCGTAGATAACAGCTTGTAAACTATATCCTTCGCCTTGGTCTGATAAACATGTCACGTGCCCCATAAGAAATGAGTAAGAAATCAGCTCCACAATTGGGGTTGTCACCCATCCAGGCTGCACAGCATACTTTTCTAGAACTAGCAGGCTATCTGTATCTTCCCAAGCACCAAAGTAGTCTTCAGATGCAAAGTGTTGGCGACCCATTAGTTCAACCGTCGCCATAACTAGGGTCCTACATGCTTAACCAGAAATTGTGTTGCCAATGCACAAGGATTCTGGATTTCCAGTACACTTGTAGAAGGTGCCATCTAGAAGCACGATGCTTGACACATCATAGAGAGGGCATTTCTCCTAGAAACACCACAAGTGCTTGAAAAAGATTGGTTTCCCATAAAAAATGGTGAAATGTGCTCTGTCACAATATTCCTGATCCAAAAATCTAGAGATAACATTCTCCAGGCCAGGAAAACAGGCCAGGAAAACACAACTTAAAGTGCTGCAACAGGTTGCGTCTCCATTGGGAGCTCCATATATATACGTCGAACCATTGAGCAGCCCAACACAAAAAAGTAACTGCGTCCTCTGGCACTTGCAAAAATGTCAAGTCACGATTGAGCCCTCTGTGGAAGTCTCATACTTGCCGTGTGTGACAATGCCATTGGGGCTAGACTAGCTACTTTTCATGGTTGTGATGATAACTCAACACACCATTCATGTCTATCACAAGTGCACGTCGTTCTACATTCTTGCCCTTTGGGATCACATAATAGTTAGGTTCTAGAGGAGACAACAAAATCCTACTCTTTGAGTTCATGAGGGGTATTGCAATATTGCAGGTATAGTGAATGGTCCCTAGCTTTGTAGCATATCTTTTTAGTGCTCTCTTGTGCTGACCTGGATGTTGAACCACATGCTATCTTTGCACTCATCTTAGAGCAGAGTTTGAAAGGACCTTTTGTGTACACGACCAATGCTAACTTTGATCACCTATATAAACCACAACATGATCAAGCTTCATCAAGCCACCTCTCTCCATCTCTTGCTCTCTCATTGCACTTGCACAACCCATGCAAAGCATATGCAAAGAAGTCTAAAAGTAGAAGGAAGGCAAATAAAAATTTAAACCCACTACTTAAGCATTGACAAACCAGTCACAAAAGCACTGACAGAATTAAGCAATCAGAAAGCAGTGCCAAAGCACTACCAAACCACTCACAAGTCTAAGAGCAAGGTTTTCTTAGTATGCAGGGTTCCGAGGCTTTTTGTCACCCACCTATAGATATATAGGGGTTGTTGTTTGTAGTATACATGTAGCTTAGACCTCAAGTCCTCAAAAGAAGCGACTACGCTATTTGCACATTGATTTGGAAGAACAATATGCACCACTACAGAAAAGAGGAAAGGTTCCGCTTGTAAATGCTAAGAGAAAGAAAAACATGAGAAGACGAAGCTCCCAGCATATCAACTTATGGTGCGACAGATAGATTTACCCAAAATGCCATTGAGAAATTTGAGCCCTCCATTTTCTAATCTTGTTTAGCCATTGTATTTGTATATGTGTGTCTTTCTTGCAAGCAAATCTGTGATATTGCAAAGTGTACTTGCTAAAGGGAAATTTTGAGACCTTAGAAAGAAAACTTTGATCTAATTTAATTCCCGTCAAACAAATGAAGGGTTTAGTCTCCACTTTTGTTGCAAAGAACATGATCGAGGAAAAAAAGTTTAAGAAATTTAGCAGTATGGTTGCACGTAGCCATTTTGTGAGGTTTGGTTCTTCATCTTATCTGCTTTTTATAAAACTCATCATTAATATTTCACGATAACCATTCAAATATTTGAAAAAATAGATTAGTGATGGGTTCTTTATGAGAGGCCGTCGAAACGCCATTGAAAGAGATGCAGAATCTATATGGAGAGAGAATCTATATGGAGAGTTTAATGCAATGTCTTCTCAATTATTTAAAAGGATTTCTTTATTCCTCCCTATGTACTGACACACTTGTAGTCCTGAACTAACATATATCCATATTTTATTGATTTCTCCACATTTTAGAGGAGAGGTAAAAGAGAAAATAGCAAATTTCTTACAGGGCCCCAAAATGAGCTCCCTTTTTTCCTAAGGCATCACCATTGTCAAAGTGGTCCCGCATGAAACAACCATATCCTCAACACTGGCATCCCTCCTCAAGTCACCAACCCAAAGAATAATAATCTCAAGAACCACCACCCAAAAGGTTAGCCCAAAAGAGGCCTAAGATGGTGGTTCACTAACCAAAACAAGATCAAGAATCACTACACAAAAGGTTAGCCAAAACTGACCTAAGATGGTGGATGTTGAACAAGCTCAAGAATCACCACCCGAAAGGTCATAGAACCACAAGAGTCACAAACCATATAGAAAGGAAATTGAGATCACTCTAATGTCCAATCAAGCAAGGAGTAATAGAAGAAGCAAAATTAGATATTGTATGGCCAAGAGTCTCATTGTATAACATTTTAGAAAATGTATGCATATTCTTGAAGTCCAAGGGACTAGGAGACTTTCTTGAGAGATTGAAAGCCCTCTTGCCTACATCAAATATGATTGAATATTTTGCACAATTCATTATGTCATATTGAAGTCATATCAAAGTAGAGAATCGCAAAAGGATACGTACTATATGATCACTCACAATGGGAAGCCTATTCAAATCTACCTTAGCAATGCAAGAATGTGAAAAGCCTTAGTGTTTACAACTCCAGAGGAACCTTATCCTTTGAGAGATAATAATTTCATGTTACACTAAAATTCCATATTGGTTTCCACCTAGCATAAATTTAGAATTCTTGAGAATGTGACATGATATGATTTTGGAGAAGCAGCTAGATTCATGATAGAGGTACTACACCTCAAAGGAGTATAGAAACAATCTATACCTATAAAGACCTTGATATTCCTTAGTAAGCAAAAATTGTAGGATTGGTCTAGTCACATAAAAATATTGCTGAGCTAATCAACATCAAACACCCACAATGACAAGAGTTACATTCCCCATATATTGGCTAGCATCATTGGGTTTGAGATACAATGAGAGAAAGCCTCTACACCAATATCACCACAAGAAATAAAGGACTTTGATGCATTTTATTATTTTGTGTATGGGAAATAGGTCTCCTCCACCCACTGTCAATGAGAATGAGATGGAAGGTAGACAATCAAAGCAGATACAAACTATTGAGGATGACAATGAGGAGATCTACAAAAAAATGTTGCAACTCATTTCAAAATGGCTACCGTAATAGCCACTGTAGATTGACAATACAACCATGTCTCACATACACTCCAGTAGTGGACTAGAGAATGCATATTGACAAGAAACACAAGTCGAAAATGTCAAAGACTCAGCTGTTCCATTGACACAACTACAAAAAAAATCTAGTAAAACTCTACAACAGGATGGAATGTAGGATCAAGGACAAGATTCCACATGGTGACTATTGTATAATCAACACAAATAAGGCAATCCCACACTTCACATTGTACATCACAATCAACAATTTGAATAATTTTCAAGACATTTTACTAGTATGGCACATTAGAGGATAAATGGGGTCTCAAAAGGGTCTCCAGTCAGTGTTTCCAAATTCTAAAGGATTAGAGATGGATTTGAGATATACAATGAGAGTACTCCTTTGTGTGGGGAAATGGTATGTTGAGGTGGATGGATGGTAGGCATGCAGAGAGTCCCTATTGGCTATTCCACTTACATTGGGGACCACCCAAACCCTCCTCCCCCCTTAACCTATGCTTCACCCTCCTTCCATGTGCACCTACCCTAGATCAGCCCCAAACCTCATTCAAGGCTCTGTGGGCTATTTTAGGTGAATTTCTCTTCTCCTTTATTGTACTTTAGGTCCTCCCTCTCTTTATCTACTCCTCTACTCTATTCCAACTATCCTCTCCCTCCATTGTGGGCCCTTTTGGATGAATTTCTTTTGTCCTCAAGCCTATTGCAGATCTACCCCATCTTTCTCTTCTCCTTTGCTCTAGTCCAACTGTTATCTCCCTCCATTTTTCAAAATTTTGTTGAAAGTCCTCCTATAGCTAGTCTTCTCTTCCCTCTCTTTCTCTTCTTTGCCTCCTCCTACTCTGTCCCCTCATGCTCTACCTCTACCTACTCTTTCCTCTCCTGATATGACCTCTCTTGCTCTATGCCCTCTTGCTATGCCCTCTCCTGCCGGTGCTCTTTCCCCCACAACAGTTGCTTTGTCCCTCTTACATTGCCTTCTACAGGTGCTTTTCCCTCTCATATAGGATACAAATGCACTTTCCCCTCTGAGAGCTATACTATTTTCCCAATAGGTATGGTCGGGAACAAAGTGACACAAGCTAGCAATATTATGAGATCCAATGTGTTATAGAGGCATGAACAAAGTGACACAATCTAGCAATATTGTGAGCCCCAGTGTGTTCTAGAGGCATGGTCAGGAACAAAGTGACAGAAGTTGGCAATATTGGAAGCTCTAGTGTGTTCTAGAACACTAAAATTGTATTGGATGACTTGAACTTACAAATTGACTAATTAGGAAATCACAGAAGGTTCTACTAAGGGTCCACATAATCTTCCCAAGAGGAAGGATGTATTGCCACATCTTGAACTTCAAGGAGAGGAAGAATATCTTGCCAAGTTGCAACATGTGTACAAGGCAAAGGACACGTATCTTGCTAAATCTAGGCTACCATAACATTGTAAGTCACTATTTCTATGTACCTTCCTTGTCTATATTCTTTACATGTGTGAGTGTCAAGAGCCTATTTGAAAGTAGGCATGGGGACCAGTGGAGTCTTTGATAGGTAACTACTAACAATGGACTATCTCTAAGTTATGTGCAAGAATACCTTTTATTCATGGATAATGAAATGCTAGAGTCCTTCAACTTTACTTGAAATGGTGAAAAGGTAAGAAACCATCTAGAGAATGGCATGAACAATGTCCATTTTATCCCTCATGCAACATTAAACAATGTATTTGAGTCGTGCAAGCTTTCCATAAATTCTAGGTTGGGCATTTTGGAATTTGCATAGCTTTTCTTCATGACTTGGAGGGCATAAAAAACCATTATGCATTTTATTTTGATGGTTTTATTGTGTGGTTTTATGTCTAAAGTAATATGTCATATTTATGTTATAGTTTATATCTATTTGTTTTGGGTGCATAAAGGGGTAAGAGGCACTTTCACTTCACTTTTGTTCTAGGAACTATCATTGAGCTTTTCTTGTATCATACAAATGTCAATCAACATTGGAAGAGAGGAAAATTTTTAGAGATGTAATAAACTTTGTGCTTGGCTACCCTGAGAGAAGAGCCTTAATGGTATTTGTATTAGGAATTTACTTGGGGATTTCAAAAACCTCTATTTTTTATGTACTAGAGGTATCAAAGATGAGGTACATGCTATGAAGAGTCTTTGTATTTGAATGGAGAGATTATAATACAAACATGTATTTTTTATCACATTCTCATCATTGTAAGATACTATGTCATAAGTAATAGTTTTGATTCATCTACAGATAAATTTTGAATGTGTTGTTAATGCTATATAAGGTAATGCCACTTTGAATCATAGAGTATTGAATTCATCACCTCCAATTTTGTTATTTATAGAGGTGAATCATTTATATGCAAACTTGTCCCTTTTCCTTCATTTGTATCCAAAGTAATTACAAATTTATGCCCCCCTCAACTTGTGATTGATTTTTAAGGGTCTTCTACATTGAATTTTAACATTTGGGAAAAACTAGGGTCGTATTTTTCCAGTCAAATATCATAGATCTACTCATGCAAAAGTTTTAGCTATTTTACTATTCTCTTCATATTCCATGCAATTAAATTTTGTCAAATATATATATATTGTTTTAAATTCAATTTAGAAAAATATTATGAATATTCCAAGTCAATACATACTATGGACATCATTTTGATGACCATTTTTGGCAAATCTAGGATGTCACACGGTGTCAAAAAATGCCAAAACCCACCATGGAATAAATTTCACCAATTGGAGGGTTTCCAAATGGCCAAATTCGTGCTGTGGTAGGTTATGGCATATTTGGAGACCCCATGATGTCTCAACCAACTTTTCCTTTCTGCGTCACGATCAAATTCCTTTTAAATTTGTCAGAAATGGACATTAAAATGGCCAAAGTTGTCAAATTCCTTCATCTACCCCTTCACATTTTATATTTCTTCATAGAAAATCCTTTACAAGCTGATGTAAATCAACCTAAAAATTTAATTAAACAACACACCGAGCAAAAACACATTTAAACTAACTTTTTTACAAGGTGATGTAGTGGAAAACCAAATTTGTCGAATTCCTCTTCAAAATATATGTTTTCTCATGTAAAACATGAAATGAATCAAATTATTTCAAGGTGATGTAGGGATATTAAATAAAAAATAACATTGACATAGCCAACCTAAAAGGTGCCTCCAAAGGCAAGATAAACAAAGAAAATGAAAATTGACAAGGTCATGTAGTGGAAGATCAAAGTCTTTTGGATTAAATAAAAAATTACATTGACATACCATACCCAACCAAAAGGTTCCTCCAAGGGCAAGAAATTATATAGAAAATATATTGTCCAAGGGTATTATCACAGCTGCTTTGCAGGGTGTACAAGCTATCATATTGACCAACCGCCATTTGCTAAGTTACTTTGTAAATATTTTCTTTCTATATTTATCTATGTTGAAGTCGATGCACGCATGTTTTCTATGAAGAAACATGGATTTTGAAGGGGTAGATGAAGGAATTTGACAAATTTGTCCATTCTAATGCACAGTTTTGGCAAATCTAAAAGAAATTGATTGTGGTGATGAAGAAGACAAAGTTGATTGGGACATCATGGGGTGTCCAAAAATGTCAAAACCCACCATGGCATGAATTTGGCCATTTGAAGGGTATCCAAATGGCAAAATTTTCATTGTGGTGGGTCTTGACTAAATCTCTATATGTTTTGTGTGCACATGAAACACTAGATTTTTAGCAATGGCCATGCAACTTTGATTGTTGCACCTCAGCACAGTTGCCTCATCCTCTTGCACTCCCATGTGCCATAAGATCCTCCTCAACCACACTGCTTCACATGCAGCAAAACATGCTGCCTTGTACTCAGTCTCGGTAGAAGACAATGCCACTATTGGTTGTTTCTTACTGATCCAAGAGAAGATACCTGAACCTAAAGAGAAACAATATCTAGAAACTAATTTCCTAGAATCAACATCTCCAGCCCAATCTGAGTCACAATGACCAGCCAAGGAAGTGCCTGTACCATAGGTGATGCCATAATCAAGAGTACCCTTTGTTAGATATCAATGCTCCACTCTCATGTAACTATGCAAGAACCAGTGAACTATACTTGTAAGCCCCCCATATGAGGAGAAGGCATTTGAGTAGCTCGGTTATCCGATAGATCTTGGTTTGGATACCAGATGGGGGCCATGTGTGGCATGTTGGCTGGACGGCTTCAGATAGAGTTGGCACACTACCAACTAGGCTACATGCAAGTGCAGGAAGGCATCTCATGATTGACCGCACTGAGGGTAGATAGAGCATTTCCCGGGGCAGCCCACACTCTGGTTGTGGGGCCCGTTTAGAGCCCCAGATGATCCTGGATGGCTCTAGACTGAATGACAACCATAGGAGAGTTGCTGCTCTATTTTGCACCACGGTTATATCGTGTGGTCGGTGGCCTACCGACCAGTCAGCCATTTTGGGCAAACTGAGTCGGTCACCCAATTGGGTCTAACCGACTATGACTGGTGGCTATATAAGAGCAAGCATGTGAAGCCCACTGTCATAACTGGCTACAACAATCCTGATTCCTTAGCATCCATCTTTCGTCCTCTACTGTTTCTAGCATGCCATCGAAGCTCCTCACACAGGAGCGTACGGCTGGGAGGCAGCGCCATCTATTGTATCAGTTTTACAGTAATCAAAATTTTTATTCTCCATACTATCTGCTTTTCTCTCTTACATACGAGATCCTATTATCTGTTGAGCATAGGCGTTGTATTGTTTTCTTACATGGTATCAGAGCTTGGGCTCTAGCAAGAAGATTTGGTAGTGTGTTTTTGTTTGCGAGCAGATTGTGAGAGATGGCCCAGCCCACAAGACTGTGAATCCCACTGTTCAGCGAAAGCAAAAAATTGGACAGCACTAACTATCCACTCTGGAAGTTCAAGATGAAGAGCATACGAGCTTTGGGATACTGCAACTGGGGTGGACCTAAAGCTGGTTGCGAGACCAAATCTAGCCAATGCAGCACAACAGATAGTACCAACTGCGGATGAGATTCTCACGTGGGCAAGAAGAAATGTAGATGCGATGTGTTCTATTGTCTGCAGTGTAAGTGATTCTGTCATGGCGTTAATTCAACATGTCACCATAGTGGAGGAGGCATGGACGATCTTGAAAAATTAGTATGAGACCATGAATCAGACACGGATTCAGAATCTGGAGACTCAACTCACAAACGAGAAATTGTCTGAGTCTAAAACGGCAAAGAAGTTCATCACCAGGGTAAAGAATCTATGCAATCAGATGACTGTGATTGGCATCACCATCACCAGCAAGAATCTAGCACGAAGGTGCATACGGATTCTCCCACCAAAGTACAACGGTCTTGTTACGGTGTTGAATATGCAGAACATAAATCCACCCCTCAACTTTGAGGATTTCAGTGCAATGCTTCTGGAGGAGGAGATGTGTCAAAAGACGAGGATTGGAGAAGATTCGGCTTTCTTGACTGGATCAAAGAAAGGTAAGGGTAAGGACTCTGGTAACCCATCTTCTTCTAATGATAAAAAGAGAAAGAAGAAGATCAAGTGCTTCTATTGCAACAAGGCAGGGCACAAGCAGAATGAGTGCCGGAAGAAGATTGTAGATGAGAAGAATGGAGTAAAGAAAGAGTCCAACAACAATGCGCAGGCTGTAGTAGTAGAGCTGCTCGTAGCAATTGAGGAGATTTGCATGGAGGCAATTCATGTACCTATGGATGAAACTTGGATTATTGACAGTGGTGCATCATGCCACATGACCAGTCGGAAGGATTGGTATACCTCTCTACATCCGGTAGGGAATGACATCCTGGTAGCAGTCGGGAATGATGCAAAATGTCCAGCAAAAGGAAAAGGTACGATTGCTCTCAAGTCAGATGGAGTTGTAAAACAATTGCCCGATGTTCTTTATGTGCCAAATATCAAGAGGAACTTCTTGTCCATTTCTGCGATCACAGATCGGGACCTCAAAGTTCACTTCGATAAGAATGGTGCATAGATTTTGGATCTTCAAGGAAAGGTCATTGGTAAAGGTACACGGCGCAACATCTACGAAGTCTAAGATTTCAGTGCTCGAGCTGATGTGAGCAACAATAAGCTATGGCATATGAGGTTTGGTCATCTAAACCTTAGTTCTTTAAAGGAGATGCATAAAAGTGGAATGATTCCAGACCTACCAGAATTTACAGATCTGCCCAATGTATGTGAAGCTTGCATGATGGGTAAGCAGCATCGGCAGCCCTTTCCTAAAGAGCTAGTAGGGCAAAGGCTCCTCTAGAGCTCATTCACACAGACCTCTGTCGAAAAATGGAGACAGAAGCTTTGGGTGGTTCCTACTACTTCATGACGCTGATCGATGACTACAGTAGAAGGATATGGATATACTTCCTGAAGAGTAAAGATGAGGCTTTTAGTAAGTTCAAAGAATGGCATGTAATGGTCAAGAAAGAAACGGGGAGGAAGGTGAAGAAATTGAGATCAGACAGAGGTGGTGAGTTCACATCAAGTGAATTCAAAAGTTACTGCAAAAGTCACGGGATCAAGAGGCAGAAACCCCTGCCATATACATCACAGCAAAATGGAGTAGTAGAGCGCAAGATGCGTGTTATCTGCGAAACGGGCAGGAGTATGATGAAAGGGAAAGATTTGCCAAAGACTTTTTGGGCTGAAGCATGTAACACGGCAGTTTACATTCTGAATTGTAGCTACACGAAGGCTGTGAACGGGATGACTCGACTGCATGCCTTTTCTGGTAAGAAACCTTCAGCTGCACATTTCAGAGTCTTTGGATGTGACTGTTTTGTGCATGTCCCTGATGCTAATAGGACCAAATGGGAATCGAAGAGCCAGAAGTGCATTTTCTTGGGCTGCAGTAAAGAGGCGAAGGGTTACCGTCTCTATAATCCTATTACCAAGAAGGTAATAGTAAGTCGCGATGTGGGTCTTCTCAGAATAGCCGCATCAATTGGAGGAGGATGCCTCCTTCTGAGTCAACTAGGATGAGGATATCGATCTAGTACAACCACCAATAGTAGACCGAACTCCCCCAACAGTGCTTGGGAGGATTCAAGATAAAGAAGAGGAAGAAGAGCCTGTAGAACCACAATGGCAACAGCCATTCCCGAAGTGGGTAAAGCAGCTTTTGGACAGTAGAGAACCTCCAGCCATTGAGGAGGAACTATCTGAACACCGCCGGTCATCCAAGAGATTAGAGGAGCAAAGAAGGGCGCAAGAACACTTGGTCAACTATGCTTTGATGACAGAGGTGATCCATGCTGAAAAACCCAAGTGTCTTGAAGAGGCACAGGGTGATGATAGGTGGATGGAGGCTATGCAGTTGGAGTATGGCTCCATAATGAAGAACAACACTTGAGACCTTGTGGATTGACCACCAAAATGCAAGGTAATCGGCACCAAGTGGGTGTACAAGATCAACCGACAGCATGTTGGATAAGTACAAGGCTTGGCTCATGGCAAAAGGATTCGCACAGGCACATGGTTTTGATTATCAGGATACTTTCGCTCCCATAGCTTGACTAACCACAATTTGTAGTGTTTTGGCTTTAGCAGCACAGGAAAGTTGGCCCATGTTTCAAATGGATGTAAAATCTGCCTTTCTGAATGGAGATCTCAAGGAGGAGGTATATGTGGAACAACCACCTAGTGGTTTTGTGATCCCCGGTTTAGAAGGTAAAGTCTGTAAACTGAAGAAGGCACTTTACAGGCTGAAATAGGCCCCACGAGCATGGTACCAACAGATTGATGCCTACTTTTTGCAAAACGGGTTCAAGAGGAGCCCATCTGATGCAAATTTGTATAACTACAGAGAAGGAGGCAAGTGTATGATCATGGTCCTTTACGTGGACAACCTTGTCATAACAGGGAACCATGAAGAGAAGATCTCGCAGACAAAGCATTTGCTAGGAAGAGAGTTTGAAATGACAGACCTCGAATTGATGCATTTATGTTTGGGGATTGAAGTTTGGCAAGAGCCAAAACAGATCTTCATCTCATAGTTGAAGTATGCTGGAGAGATACTGAAGGCATTTGGCATGGCTGAGTGCAAGACAGTTGGCACCCCTATGGAGGTTGATGTGAAGCTCTCAAATGAGGATTCATCACCACTGGTGGACGAAGCAAAGTACAGAGGCTTGTGGGCAATTTGATTTACTTGTGCAACACGCAACCGGACATCAGCTTTGCAACTGGTGTACTAAGCAGGTTTTCCAATAAGCCCCGGGAGAACCATTGGAGGGCACGGATGCGGGTGTTGAAATACATCAAAGGCACACTTGATTATGGCATCACCTATACCAAGGGCAACATCTTGACCAGATTCTATGACTCGGATTGGGCAAGAGATGTGGACAGTAGGAGATCAGTGACAGGTTGCTATTTCTCACTTGGATCTGGAGCTGTGTAATGGAAGCAACCTACAGTTGCTCTTTCTTCTACCAAGGCTAAGTACGAATTAGCATGTTTTGCTTCTTGTGAGGCAGTGTGGTTGAGGAAGATTTTAGGGGCCATGGGTGCAATGTAAAACAAGCCTATGCAGTTATCTTGTGACAATCAAAGTTGCATGGCGATTGCAAAGAACCCTATGTTCCACGCTCATGCAAAACACATTGAGATTCAATATCACTTTGTATGCAAGCTCATCATGGATGGAGAGGTTGACTTGGTGTACTGTCCGACTACAGAGAGTGCTGCGGACATCTTCATGAAGGCTCTTGGAAGAGACTTGCTGGAGAGGCATCTTCATCAACTTGGCATTGGGCCGAAAAAGTAAGTTCACTTGCGGGTGGACATTGAGGGGGGGTGTTAGATATCAATGCTCCACTCTCATGTAACTACGCGGGAACCAGCTAACTCTACTTGTAAGCCCCCCATATGAGGAGAAGGCATTTGAGTAGCTCAGTTATCCGGTAGGTCCTAGTTTGGACACCAAATGGGGGCCATGTGCGGCCTGTTGGCTGGACAGCTTCAGATAGAGTTGGCACACTGCCAACTAGGCTACATGCAAGTGCGGGAAGGCATCCCATGACTGACCGCACTGAGGGTAGATGAAGCATTTCCTGGGGCAGCCCACTCTCGGGTTGCGGGGCCCATTTGGAGCCTCAGATGATCCTGGATGGCTCTGGGCCAAACGAAAATTGTAGGAGAGTTGCTCTATTTTGCGCCATGGTTCTATCGTGTGGTCGGTGGTCTATTCTAACCCCTAGTCAGCCGTTTTGGGTGGACTGGGTCGGTCACCCAATTGGGTCTAACCGACTATGGCTAGTGGCTATATAAGAGCAAGCCCATGAAGCCCATTATCATCACTGGCTACAGCAACCCTGCTGATTCCTTAGCATCCAGCTTCCATCCTCTACTCTTTCTAGCACACCATCGAAGCTCCTCACACAGGAGCGCACAGCTAGGAGGCAGCGCCTATGAGGATAGTGGGAGAGAGGGAAGGAGTCTTACTTGCAGCTTTCTCACATGCACAATGGGGTAATACACACAAAGGTGGAGGCTGAAAACAGTTTTCCTCTTCTTAGTTGTGAAAGCCAAAAAAACTCAAGTACAAAGAAATAGAAGAACCCTATATGTGGGTCTCAAACCAAACTCAACTAGCTAAGGTGGCATACTAACTGAGCCACAAACTAGAGTAGATAAGGATAGTTGTCATCCAGCTCTTATTCGTGGGTGGTGTACCAACCGCGTTTGCAGCTAACAAGTCGGTGACATAAATGCACAACGGTCACCCTGGCATATCGCGAGTGGAGCTCGATATCTCAACACTCCCCCTCGAGCTCAATCCCAATTCTTGCACACCAAGCAGGTCTCTGAACTTGTGCAGCTTCTCTGCGCCCAATGCTTTTGTGAATATGTCAGCTACCTGATCCTCTGTGCTAACATAAACTAGATCAATAAGACCTAGTAAAACCTTCTCCCGCACATAGTGATAATGCACCTCAATGTGCTTTGTTCTAGCATGATAGACTGGGTTATTTGCCAAGTGTATGCTGCTCATGTTGTCACAATAAATGACAACTGGCCCATCTGTAGACTGATGCATATCATAAAGTAGCTTATGCAACCAAGCTACCTCACATGCAGCCATTGCTGCACCCCTGTACTTAGCCTCTGTACTCGACAAGGCAACTATAGGCTATTTCTTGCTGCTCCAAGTGACTGCAGCACTCCCAAAAGAGAACACATATCCACTGGTAGATCGTCTATCAGAGATACTACCAGCCCAGTCATCATTAGTGTATCCATGCAATTGTATCTGAACCCCAGCCTCATAAAATAGTCCATACTGCAATGTGGACTTCACATACCTAAGTATGCATCTAGCCGTATCCAAATGCAATTTCCTTGGAGCCTGCATAAACTGACTTACGTGGTGTTTTACCTTGGAGTGCCTTTGTGCTATGATTAAGGATGTAAACCACAGTATTAACAACCTCAGCCCAAAAGTGGTTTGTCAGTCCAACACCTTTCAACATACACCTCCCCATCTCCACCGTGGTCTGCATTCGGTGTTCAACAACTGAATTTTGATGAGGCATATGTGGTGTCTTCATTTGTCGCTCGATCCCTTTGCTCTTGCAAAAATCTCCAAACTCTGTAAAAACAAACTCACCACCATCATCCGATTTGATTTTCTTCTTTTTTCTCCCTGTTTCATTTTCAACAAGCTATAGTGATTCTTTAAATTTACCAAAAGCTTGAGCCTTTTTACGAAGAAAGTACACCCACATCTTCCTACTATAGTCGTCAACAATCAATAAAAAGTAGGAAGATCCCCCAAGGCCTGTGTAAGCACCTTATTGCACAAGTCAACATGCACCAACTCTAGAGGAGCGTTTGCTCTATTCTTGCTTTCTTGTGGAATGCCTTTCTCTGTTGCTTGCCCATCATGCAAGCTTCACACGGTTCTTTGATTTCTATGACTACAAGTAAGTGAGCAACCATACCTTGCTTCTGCATCTCCTTCAGCATTGCAAATCCGATGTGGCCGAATCTTTCATGCCAAAGTCTGCTTGTGCCCACTCCAGTGGTGGCTGTAAGGGCACTTAGCTCATACAGGTTGTTCTTCCTTACTCCTATGCCAACAAGATTGCCTGCACTATCCAAAATTTTTGCTCCTATCTTGTTGAACCTCACCTCATGGTCAAGGTTAGTTATGGAAGCAACTGATAGCAAATTTCTCTTGATTTGTGGAACATACAACACATTAGATAGTTTCTTAACATCTCCATTTATAGAAACAAATGAAACCGTACCTGTACCCTCAACAGGGCATTTTGCATTATTACCAACCGTCATGATGATGGGTTCCTATAGAGGTTCCATGGAACAATATAGACCCTTCTTGCAGGTCATTGATACATTGTTGTCCATAAAAAAGTCTAGTAAGGGTTATGATTATACAGTTAAACCGCTATGGGCATCATGTAGTGTGATGATCCCTACCACATGGGAACCTAGATGTACCAGGAAATCCTTTGTTCTCGAGGCTTGGGATGAATTTTGTTGATAGATTATTTTCCATCAAAAAGGGTAGGAACAGTTCGATTGTATGGTTTGTCTAAAACATTTGAACCACCACGAACATCACCTAGTGCGATGACACCCTACCTCATGGTAGTGTGAGCCCAAAAGTACTGGAAAAGTCTTTTTTTCCAAGGTTTTGTATGATTTTTGTTGATAGACCATTGTCCATTAGGAAGGCTAGGACAGGTTGGATTGAGTGGTCGTCTAAAACATTCAAACCACCACGGGCATCCACCAATGCGACGACCCCTACCCCATGGTGGTGGGAACCTAAAAGTACCAAGAAAGACTTTGTTCCCAAGGGTTGGGATGAGGTTTGTTCATAAATCTCTCATAAATAATTGTCCATAAAAAAGTCTATGAAGGGTTGGATTGTGTGGGTTGTTTAAAACATTTGAATCACCAGAGACATCCACTAGTGCAATGACTCCACGTCGTGGTAGTGGGAATCTGAAAGCACTGGGAAAGTCTTTGTTCCCAAGGTTTGGACCGAGTTTTGTTGATAGATCATTGTTCGTTGAAAAGGCTAGGAAGGATGGATTGTGTGGTTGTTTAACCACAAGCATCGCCTAATGAGACAACCTTTACCCATGGTGGTGGAAACTTGGAGGTATCGGGAAATTCTCTTTATCCCAAGGATTGGGACGAGTTTCTTTAACAGATCATTGTCCATCAATAAGGCTAGCAAGGGTTGGATTATGTGCTGGCCTAAACCATGTGAACCACCACTAGCATTGCCTAGTGGGATGACCCCTACCTCATGGTGGTGGGAGCATGGAAGTACAAGGAAACTTGAAAGTCTTTGTTCCCAAGGGTTGGTATGAGTTTTGTTGATAGATCATTTTCCATAAAAAAGGCTAGGAAGGTTTGGATTATCTGGTTGTCAAAAACATTCGAACCACCACGGGCATCGTTTGGTGTGATGAACCCTACCCCATGGTGGTGGGAACCCAAAAGTACTAGGGAAGTATTTCTTCTCAAGGGTTGGGACGAGTTTTATTGATAGATCATTGTCCATCAAAAAGGGGTAGGAAGGTTTAGATTGTGTGGTTGTCTCAAACATTTGAACCGCTATGGGCATCGCCTAGTGCGATGACCTCTAATACATGAACCAAGAAGTATAGGGAAAGTATTTGGTCCCAAGGGTTGGAAAGTTTGGTAGATAGATCATTGTCCATCAAAAAAGCTAGGAAGGGTTGGATTTTGTCGTCATCTAAAACATTTGAACTACCACGGGCAGTGCCTAGTACAATGACCCCTACTCGATGGTGGTGGGAACCCAAAAGTATTGGGAAGTCTTAGTTCCCAAGGGTTGGCACGAGTTTTGTTGATAGATTTTTGTCCATTAAAAATTCCAAAGAAGGCTTGGATATGTGGTTGTCTAAAACATTTGAACCATTATGGGCATCGCCTAGTGCGATGACCTAGGCCTACCCCATGGTGGTGAGAACCTGAAAAATTCTTTGTTCTTAAGGGTTTGGATGAGTGTCGTTGATAGATTGTTGTCCATCAAAACACCTAGAAAGGGTTCGATTGTGAACTTGTCTAAAACATTTGAACCACGAGAGCATTGACTAAAGTTTAAAGAAACATAGTTAAGGTTACGGGTAGGTTGGTGCTTGGTGGTCGAGAAGGTTGAGTGTGGGTGAGTGGGGTACAATGCTTGCCTACTTATTGAGGTCCAAACTTTGCCTCGAGATAAGATTGAACGTAATGCAAACTAAGCTAATCTACTAAACAATTTAATACTAACCTTATACTAAATAAATTAAATATTTTTAAATTAAATATAGTTTTTAAATAATTAAGTTTTTAAATTACATATAGGCTTAATAAACTTATTTTAACTAAAATTAAATATATTTTAGCATAATTAGTTTATTAATACTAACCTAATACTAAGTAATATAAATATATTTCAGAGCTAATGCAATACAAGGTATTGGTCTCTCTTCGATGCAGTTTTGGATGAAAAAGACACTAACAAGTTTTTTTTGTTGCTGAGGAAAGTGTCAGTATTTTTGTTGGTATAGCTGTTGAGAAAAATCCTTCGGTATTTATGCCAAAATTTCCATCAAGGCCAATTAATTTTGGTGTTGGTATAGCAATCAGCACCTAATGGGTGTATATAACAACGCTGTGGTTTATATTTAAAAAATAGTGGGGTAGAATGGGGCTTGTGGCAGTCCCATTTTGCCCACTATATATATATTATTACAAGGTAGAACAAAAATTAATACATGCCATTCGAGCCAAAAATTTGCCTAAAACTCTCTCAACATGTATTAACAAAATTTCCCCTCCAAAGAGGGCAGCACACAAATGAATGAGAGATACAAAATGGCAAAATGCCTTAAGGGTGGCTAAATCAAGGTAAACTACTCCTACTCCTCATTATCATCTCCTCCTTTTCTATCTCTCTTTCCTTATTCGCCTCCTTTGCCTCTTTTATCTCCTTCATCTTCTTCTTCCTCGTCTCCTTCTCCCTCATCTCCTTCTCCCCCACCTCCGATTTTGTCTCTTGCCTTGCCTATATTCTTGCTTGGGTCAAGCATGCCACCATAATAATATTACGTCAAACACTTTAGAAGAAATAACAAAATCTTGATTGTAAGAATGGAAAGTTCAAACATGAATGAGAACATTGAGGATCAAAGACTTACATGACAACTTGCCAAGCATTGTATAAAATTATAAGGTATATAATATTATAAGCATTATATTAAATTATAAAGTAAATAATATTATGCTTCTCCTCAGTGTTTCAACAATGCGCTTAGTTATGAGGCATTATTAGATATATGAATAGACCTTACAAATAATACAAAGTAATCTTTCATTGATTGTTAAGACTGTATTTAATCATTAGCACATGTAGACTCGCCAATTGCTCAGTAGTCCCTTCTCGGTCCAACTTCTTAAAGAGGGCTTACGATCCATGCACAAATGCATTATTATATTCATCATCCATAGAAACGGGGCCACTCCGAGCATACTTGTGAATCGCAAAAAAAAAAAAGATGTACTATGAGCAAAACAATCTATTTAAAACAAACTAAAATTTATAAAAGAGGTATGCTACAACACATGTATACTTACCACCCATGCCTCAATGTCTTTCCTACCACCACTCCCAGGGTGTGAAGTACCTTAGGTCCGCATACATATTCTTTCCTCCTTCGTTGGTTATCCCACATCTATGGATTATCTTGAAACTCTTTCTTAGCCCTCTTCCAATCCAACCTATGTACATGCGGCAGCCTCAGTCTACTCTCCATCACTTTGTGGATGTTTGAGTACATCACCCATGCATCCAAGCATGTATTTATAATCAAATGCATATTCGAATGGGTTTGGGTACTCTCTTCCTTTAGTTGTTCTAAGAGCTGCTTTTTTTTTGTGTCATCTTGCTTGCACCAATCATCAAAAATCTCCCCCTCGAATGTGACATGCAAAAGCTGCCTCATGCGACCCATCATGATAACTCCTTTATCATCTTTGATTATTTTCTTTAATCTATCAATATTATAATCCAATTTTTCATTGGTAGGACTCCAAAAGTGTCTAGATGGGTCTAAGGTACTAGAAGAAGCAGTGGTTGTGCCACTGGGAAGGGTGGAGGTCATGCAAGAGGTGGCATTGGCAGAGTAGGAGGCGTTTAGATAGAGCATTGAGGGGTGGAGTAAGGATCCCAAGGTAGGGGTAGCGATGGGACCAATGGCAGCCTATGTCTCAAGAACTTTGTCTCGGCTGGAATACACCATCTCATCTACATCAATCAACCCTCTGCAACATCCCCAAAGTTTTATATGATCACGTCAACCTTCTCCAGTCACCAACGATGCCTCATTGCAAAGAGGTGGCCGAGAGATGACCTCTCTCTACTAGGGAGTGGCTACTATTATCCACTAGGGAGAGGAGGCATGCTATACAAAGAGATCAGAGATGCATGAGATGAGGTCATGTGAGACTAAAGAACCTCATGTAATGCCTCTAACAAGGATGGACACATACGATCCACAATCTCATCAGGGCTCATCTAAAGGTTGTGTGTCAAACAGCTTAACTCTTATGCTGAAGGCTGACATGAATACATAGCTATTATAATGGAAAGACACACAAATAAAAAACTATATTAACAAAATTGAATTAAAAAAATAAAATTAACAAAAGGGAATAAACAAACAATTGAAGAAACTAAGTAAATAAACAAATTCACAAAATGCAATGAGAAGAGAGGAATACCGAAAGCCAAATATGGAAAAGAAAGGAATATGAAAGCATAATATAGAATGCAGAGAAGAAGTGGATAGGGAATGCAGAGTGCAGCATGCGGAAAAGCAAAATACAAAACATGGAGAAGGGGTGAAGAGAAACTATGGAAAAGTAGAATGCAAAATACAAAATGCAAATAAGAAGGGGGAATGCAGAATATGGAATGCGTAAAAGAGAGTAATGTGAAAGCAGAATACGGAATGCAAGGAAGAAATGCAGAGAGAATGTGGAATACTTTTTGAAAAAAGGAATGCAGAGAAGAAGTGAATAGGGAATGCAGCATGCAAAATGGCAAAAAGTGGGATGCGAGAGAGAGAGAGAGAGTTGGGGGGGGGGGGGAGGAGGAGAGAAAATTAAAAAGGCTGAAGAAAAGAGAGAGAAAGATGCTAAGAAGGAGGCAGAAAAGAGAGGGAAAAAGAGAATGGATAAAGGGAAAAGAGAGGGAAAGATAAGAAAAGGAGGTGAAAAAGAGGGGATAAAGAGAGAAAAATAGAGAAAACAAGTGGAAAATTTGAGAAAAGGGGGCAAAGAAGAAAAGGGAAAAGAGAGCAAATGAGAAAGAGAAAAGAGATAAAAAGAGAAGGGATTAAGGGAAAAGAGAGGGAAAGATAAGAAAAGGAGGCGAAAAAGAGAAGGAAAAAGCGAGGGGTTGAAGAGAGAAAAATAGAGAAAACAAGTGGGAAAAACGAGAAAAGGGAGCAAAGAAGAAAAGGGAAAAGAGAGCACAAATGAGAAAGAGAAAAGAGATAAAAGGAGAGGGAGAGAGATGGATGGGGAGAAAATGAGGAAGGCAAAGTAGAAAGGAGATAGAGGGAAAGATGTAGAAAGGAGGCAGAAAAGAGAAGGGGAAAGAGAGAGGATGAAGGGAAAAGCGAGGAAAAGACAAGAAAGAGAGAAAAAAGAGAAAAGGAGAGGGGAAAAGAGAGAAAAGAGAGAAAAAAACAAAACAAAAAAAGAGAGGGGAAAGACAGAATAGAGAAAAAAAAAAGGAGAAAAAGAGAGAAGAAAGAGAGAAAAGAGAGAAAAAGAGTTCAAGGGAAAGGAGAGCAAATGAGAGAAAAAGAGAAGGGAAAAGAGAGCAAATGAGGAACAAAGGGTAAAAGAGAGAAAAGAGAGAAAGAGAGGGGTAGAGATAGAAAAAGAGAGGAAGAAGATGCGGATAGGTAGCAGAAAAGAGAGGGGATGAATGGAAAATAGAGGGGATGAAGGGAAAAGAGAGGGAAAGACAAGAAATAAGGTGAAAAAGAGAGCAAATGAGAAAGAGAGAAAAGAGAGAAAAAGAGAGGGAGAGAGAGGAAAGGAGAGGAAAGGAGAGGAAATGAGGAAGACAATGCAGAAAGAGAGGAAAAGATACGGAAAGGAGGCAGAAAAGAGAAGGGAAAGGAGAAGTAATGAAGAGAGGGGATGAATGGAAAAGAGAGGGGATAAAGTGGAAAGAGATAGAAAGGCAAGAAAGAGAGAAAACACAGGAAACAAGACAAAACGAGAGAAAAGATAGAAAAGGCAAGAAAGAGAAAAGATTGGAAACGAGACAAGAAGAGAGGGGCAAAGAGAGAAAAAGAGAAGGGAAAAGAGAGCAAATGAGACAGAGAGGGCAATAGACAAAAAGAGAGGGGCAAAGAGAGAGAAAGAGAAGGGAAAAGAGAGCAAATGAGAGAGAGGGCAACAGAGAAAAAGAGAAAGGAAAAGAGAGAAAAAGAGAAGGGAAAAGAGAGAAAGAGAGAGAAGAGAATTAGAGAAGGAGAGAAAGAGAAGAGTTTCTTACCTGGAGCTTGGATCGCCATGAAAAAAGAGAGATTAGGGTTCCTTGTGGATGCCTACAAAAGGAAAAAAACACAATACTTTTCATAAGAACTAGTGAGAAGCAAAGGAGAAGTAAAGGAGAAAAGTAAAAGAGAAAGCAAAGCAAGACAAAGGAGCAAAGGAAAGCAAGACAAAGGAGCAAAGCAAGGCAAAAGAGAAACAACAAAATAAGTGGTATTTTCCTCTTGTTACTTGTTGCAAGAGGGGCATCATGTTTCTAAGAAATCTTTTTTTTCCTTTCATGAATGCTAAAAACTAGAGGGAAACGTGTTTAAAGGCTTAGCAAAGAGACAAAAAACAAAATCTAACACTTGGAATACAAAGTAGGATGAAAGAAGCACTTACCTTGAAAGAACTTAGAGAAGAAGCTTGGTGGAGAGCAAACAAGTGGAGAGGGAGCTTGATGGAGAGGGAGCTTGGGGTAGAGGGAGCAAGTTGTAGTGGATCCATGTAGCTTACATCTTGGGATTGCGATGTATGGCTCTGGGACAACATGAATCCTTTTGAGTTATTCTCAACATCTTGATCAACATGGCCCATAGCTTTGTGAATTGAAACATCGAAGCGACACCTCATGTTTTCCCTCCTCATGTCAGGGAAGTACAAGGCAAAGAATATGGACACGTACATGGAACTTTTGATAGAGGAGCTCTAGCCCCTATGGATAGGCATGCGTGTTTTAATATTTGTAGAGCTCTGAGGCATACTAATGATATTTTGATTAGTGGAACTGTGATGTGGACCATTCATGACTTTCTAGGATATAGGGAGTGCTCATGTATGTGCTTGTAGATCTGTCCATGCCCAATGACATTTTTATTTTTTAATTTGTGAATAATTGATACATGCATAATGACCTTTTCATGAATGTAGGTCTTCATAAAGTGGGTACCATTATTTCCCTATTTGTGGTGATCATTTGGATGTACAATGCTCCAAACATCTGAGGAAGGTGGCTTATAAAGGTCACACACGATACCTTCCACTTG
Source organism: Dipteris shenzhenensis (assembly GCF_047967505.1). Taxonomy (NCBI): domain Eukaryota; kingdom Viridiplantae; phylum Streptophyta; class Polypodiopsida; order Gleicheniales; family Dipteridaceae; genus Dipteris; species Dipteris shenzhenensis. The sequence continues at coordinate 33,069,067 of NC_141605.1, read as the reverse complement.
ACCATCCTATGCATGAAGGTCAACTTGGTCATAAAGCACCTTCTTTGAAGGCAAGTGATTGGCACAGTGTTTGGATAGTGAATGGAGAGCATTCTCCACTAGGTATGAAGAGGTACTTGATCTTTCAGGAGCTTCCTTATTGGGGTTAGTTACAGATCAAGCTCTCATAGATCCCATGCATATCTTCAAGAATGTGGGAGCTTCTATTTGGGCACATTTGGTTGGTGAGAAAAACACAAGGGTAGCATGAGAAGACTTAAGGGAAATGGATACCATTCCCAAGTTGTGGCCCCGACTGCATGGTTGTAAAGTAGTTCTCCTGAAAGCACCAAGGATATTTTCAAAGAGAGAGGAGGTAATGTTTCCTATTTCCAGAAACCAAAAGGATGGATGCATTGCTTGAAAGGAGCGCTTACAAAGGACATTAAGCTTAGTGGCCTCATGTCCCATGATTGGCACAAGTTTTTACAAGTATGTAGCAATGTTTCAAATTGATATATTTTAATGCTTGAACGCTCTTATGCTTGCATACAATACTATAACTACGATTGAGATGGATTTCTGTAATTCTTTCATTGCTTGGATAGTTTATCCTTCCAATTATAGTGAAATTATGTTTATCAAAAGATGTTAAAAAAGCTATCTACAATATCAATGGTATTGCGAGGTATGCTTACTATCATATCACTTATATTCTATTTAATTTTGAATGATACAAAATTGTTGAATCTAACATGGATATGTGAAATATACAGATCCCTCAAAAAGAGAACTATTTATTGAAGGCTAGGGTGGACTCCATCAAAGCTATGTGCTTGCTTAAGAAGCACTTTCCCTCAAGCATTGTAATGACTCATGTGCTCTCTTGCTTGTACACATAGTAGAGAAGGTCGCAATTGCAGGAACAATTCATAGTCATTTTCTGTTTTTCCTTAAAGGAATTTTGAAAACTTTAAACGGATTGTAAGGCCAAAAGCTGAACCCAAAGGAAGCATGGCAGAGGGCTCTTTCTTGTGCAAGATTCATTAGTATATATCATTCAGTTTCTTGTGTCTATGGATCCTAATATGTCACATGATTTGCATAATAAGGATGATGATAGTGTAGTTGCTGAGGTTGCAAGGAAAAGGGATTCAAAGAACGATGGGAGAAGAGCTGAGGAAGAAATTCAACAAGTTTTGTATCCTCAATAGCAAGGACACGCAAAAGTAATTTCAAGGATATGAAGAGGCCAAAATAGAAGAGAAAATGCAAGGGGAGATTTAGAGACTGATCCAGGTTGCTCCTTGAAGTAAACCAAATTTTGCAGATAGGGATGTGGATATGGAGATGTCAATGAATCCAGTTGATTCCAATGGATCTATAGAAGAAGACAAAGATGACAATATAGACCAAGAAGAAGGTGGAAATAACGACATCGTAATAGAGGAAGGTGGAGATCATAACATTGGGGAAGAAAATGTGGATCTTGTATCATCTTATATTATTGAAGAGGGTGAATTATAGACCCTGATGATATAAGTCGATTGAGCATAGAACTAGAGATATACCTGTATGGCATGATGGACTTGGCTGGAAGCCATAGCCTTTGATTTGTTTGCCATCAAGAAGGCTTCTTATTTCACCTTTATACTTGCATTATGTCGATTTGTATATTAAGTTCATCATGAATATATGAGTATTTTTAACTCAAACTTGGCGTAACTACTCTTACATTTTTTATCTTACATTAATCTAACTTATATGTGAAGCTGACACTTGGCCTCTCTCAATGCTTAACAAGTTAAGGCTTGGGACTTAGATATCCTTCTCATCAGGCAATCCTTAAAAAGATGGTCCACACCACACCCAGTGCACAATGGTGGTGGTGTATTAGACACACTGGTACACATGTGATTGGCTGATTAGATTTCCCCTTATACAAACACTCATTGGCTAGGTGTGGCCCTTGACACATATGGCATTGAATGGGTTGTTTTTTGGTCAAGTTGTTCCTTTCTCCCATTGTTTGAGAAATCGATGCCATTTGGTAGACCGGAATGTATTGGCTATCTTGTATAATGTATTGACTTATAATGTTGGACTAATTTGCATTGTCACCATATTGGGGATAGTTGTTTCCAGTAAAGGTAGGTTTGGGGTCTCCCCAATCATTAGGTAGCTCTTCCACCAATACTTGATTCAAGGGAGTGATTCATGGTGGTGGTGGTTGAGGTCCCAGTACTAACGGGGGTAAAGGAATATTTTGAGCCCTAGTATTCCCTTGATTGGCTGATGTGGTTCCTTGTATTGCCAATTGTGCCTAATTGGACGGATTTAGTAGTGCAAAAAATGTTAGCTATGGCCTTTATTGATACATGGGTTGAGGAATCACCCTTGGATAATGACATTGGGATGTGTCATGATTTCCCCAATGAACACAATGGGCATAGAAGAGTGCAAGTCTGGATCTAAGACGAGGGCACTCCTTAGTGGGATGATTTCCATTACATACCCCACACCATATGTTCTCTCTTTGTGGAAACAGATGGGGGTTGCTAGGAGCCTCTTTTGATGCTTCTGCCTTCCATTGGTGGCCAAACTCATTTAATAGATCGGTGACCAACTCTTCCATGTTTAGCACCTTAGGCATCATGCTTGCATCCTTAGTTGCTCCTAATGTGGAAGCTTTTGCTATTTGGGACATATCAGAGGAAGCTAGGGATTTATCCTTTTGGGGCGTCTCCCTCATGTTATCCCCTAGGCGTATCACCATCTTGTACATCACTCGAATGAGGCGGGATACGTTCATGTAGCTTAGCATCCCAGCCCTATGAGGAAGCGTGGCAGAAGCTACGCATCACTCACCCTCTCGTGGGGTTCGCATCGCAAGTTCAAATGTTTAATCCTGGCAATATAGTCTCTTAAGGACTCAGTCTCCTTCTACTTCACCTCATAAAGCTGGTTAATCGGGCTCCACTTGGGACCACTGGGGGCAAACCCCACAATGAAAGATTTACGCAATGTGTCCCAATTTATTTTCTCCTTAGGGTTTAAGGTTCTAAACCATTGTCCAGCCTTGCCATCAAGACTCAAGCTAAAAGTATTGACCTTGTCTAGATCCTCGATATCACCAAAGGTCTCACAAACTTGTTCAAATCTCTCTACATGGGAGACTAGGTCTCCTTCTCCTACAAACTTGGCGATTAGCTTGGAGATTATGACAGGCTTGCTCCTTGAGGGGTTGGTATCCCTTCCTGGAAACATTGGTGGTGGAGCACGACGCCCCTTCCTAGAGCTTGCACTAGGATTCTCATAGCGTTGTCTGTAAGGACAATTTGTGATACAGGAGGAGGTTGTGGAATGGTGGGCCCTGTCCTGTACATTAGTGGTCTTGATGAAGGGTTCCATGGATTTGATGGCACGAGGTTGGGATGGGAGGATCTAGGCCCACCAAGCATTTGCATTGTGACTTGGGCTGGGTTGGGCCTAACAGGTTGGATTGGAGGTCCTCTAGGGAGTGGTATGTTCCTTGCAGGCATAGGCCTATATGGGGCAGTTGTTGGGTAGGGAATATCTCCCATGTTTTGTTGGGTAGGTAATATCTCCCATGTTTTGTTGCCAAGGAGGAATCTGGAGGATCTTAATTGTGGGCCTTCGAGGTTACTCCTTTGCCCCCTTTACTCTCACATTTGGGACCCTTGTGAGAATCTAGGTCTAAATCCATCCCCATAGGGCTGTCTATCATTAAAGAATTAGTACAATGGGGGGTTGATTGCCCATAGGTATAGTGGGACTTCGTTCCTAGAGCATTGCTTCTGACACTGGAGGTTGGGCTGGCACTTGAGGTTCTTATGGAGCTCTAGTGTGCCGAGCAAATGGGTTTAGCAATTATGCTAGGTCTATCAATCCAAACCTTCCCATGATATTGGAAAAGGTTTCCCTTATTCTAGTTGCTGTTATAGATGGGGTAGGAGAGTGGAGATCATCAAGGATGGAGTTCAGAACCACTGAGGCTCTAACATTAGAGGGTTCACCCATGTCTCCATCCTGACTCATGGACTATTCCAAGCTAGATACTTCACCTGGCAATGGTTCTTGCAAGGAGTGAGAACCAACTTTTGAGCTTGTTGTTCATTAGCACAGTTGAGGCCCCAATTCTAGGTTGAGTTCGCCTCAACGTTGGGTCAAGGGGTGGCAGTCCCTTGTGGCTTATTTCAATGCAATTTTCATGCGTTTCCAATTTTCATGTGCTTTTTCTTGACTTTTGTGTTCCTAGGGCTATTTCTACGGATGTGGGGGTAGACCTAAGACAACAATTGGAGGGATAGAGCTAAGGCAATGACCGGAGGGATAGAGCTAAGACAACGACCATCAAGATAGCAGGTCAGCAAGATAGAGTTAAAGCAATGATCGACGAAATAGAACTAAAGCAACGAGTCAACGCATGTTTGACCGACAGGATAGAGTTAAAGCAATGACCGACAGGATAGAGCTAAGGCATCAGGTCAACGCTTGTTTGACCGGTGGGTTTGATCGGTGGGATAGAGCTAAGGTGACGATCGACGGGAAAGAGCTAAGGCGTCAAGTCAATGCTTGTTTCACCGATGAGATAGTTGACTGACAGTAATTAATTAGGGCAACGGGTTAGGTACTGACATGTGTCAGGTCATGGGGATAGGGCTAAGTCGACCGGTCGTGGGGATAGCGACCTAAGACGACGGGTCGTGTCGATAAGAACTCGCAGTTTTGCCAACTGGTTTTTGATTATTTTTTATGATTTTGAAGTTTCTGTTCAAGTTTTTTCGTGACAGGGGGATGCTAAACTACCTAGTCTACCTACTCAATGCACAAAACAAGAAAGAAAAACAACATTTGAATACAAAATGAGAGATTTCTTGAAGAGGTGACTGTTAACACTCAAAACCACATCCATTTTCAGCATGATTCATCATTCTTGGTTGTTTTGACACCATACACTCCTTAGCAATCTTCCAAATGCTTTCCAAAAAGAAAACGAGAGCTACTTCTTTTCTCCTCATAAACTCACACTTCTCCATGCATTCCTCTCCTTGAACTCCACTAACAAAGCTCTAAGTTAAGCTTGAAACAATGAGCAATTGGTAGATGACGAGAGAAGCAATGGTAATGCAAAAGCATATCTTGAACTCCCCGACAACGGCGCCAAAGGTATGTAGTCTCAAAGGTGACTCATGTGTCATGGGGATCTTGAAGGAATGCCAATGGAGCCCACGCTCCAAGCTACTCCTTGTGAGAGCAATACAAAGCACGAGCCATCCGCAAGTCACTCAAGCGGCTCCCGGATTGTTGCAATGTATTTCCACAAGAGAAAAAGGGAAGGGGGAGAAGGGAGAAGAGAGGGAGAGGGGAGATGGGTGAATAGAGGGAGAGGGGAAGGGAAGAATAAAGGGGGACGGAGTGGCTAACATCTCTACATGAACCTAACTCATGTCAGGTTAGATTAACTAAATCTAACATTACTCACGTTAGGTTACTAACTAAACCATAGGTAGTACAACTAAACCAATCATAGTTACTAGGTTAGTTAACTCAAATTACTAGGTTAGTTAACCCAAACCATAGGTAGTAAGTGTTAACCGCAACATAGACCACAAGTAGGTTACTCGAATTGAATCAACTAAACCATAGTCTCCTAACCACACCAGGTTAGGTTAACTTCTAACCTTCTCAATTTAAAAAAGTTGAAAAAAAGGCGAAAAGGGGGGCAGGGGGGGCTTTATTGAAAATTACCCCTTGTTTCAAGGCCCCTAGCTTGGTCATTTAGAGGCCAAATTGAACCCCGTTCGTTTGCCTACATTTAACATGTGGTGAAGTTCTAGCGTAAAGGAACTTTTTTGGTGAACCCACCATCCTTTTGCATATCTTTATGTATGCACTAAATTTGTCCAATCACTCGCACATAGTACCATCTCTTTGCATTCGAATGTCTTTCTATCTCAATTTACATATCTGCTCTCTCTTCTCTGTTCGCATATTCCTCTGCACACTGACACCTCCCCAACAGGCTGTGTATATGCACACGAGTGCTTTAGGTAGCTGCTCAAATAAATGCCCCCACATGTGGCCTTTTACACGGCTGAATATCCTCACAGTGGGCCAAAATCAACCAGATCAAGAGCTAATCGCCAACCCCCTCTGCTCAATAGACTGGCCGACCATCGGCAGCTCTTCAAGCCTATATATAGGCTTTTTTTGCAGGTGCCTATTGCTCGGTACTCCCCCAAACTATCTGCCCATAGAATGGACTCATTATTGGGCATGAATTCAACCCATCGTCCCCTCCCCATAGGCGCATGTGCAGCCCCAAAGAAGGGCTGCACCATAGCAGTCCCATGCGGACTGTTCAACATGCAGGGTGTGGTCTAATCAAATACAAGAACGAAGATCTCTTACTGCCCATGTGCATCCTCTCTCTGTCCCTCCCATCTATTGTTCTATAGGTCTGAAGGGATGTACACCCAATAGACAGACAACACATATATCAAGTACAAAGTTAGTCTCTCATAAAGTTTCGCATGCCAAGCCTACTGCTGCTCCATCTTGCATCATATTTTTCCCTTGCATATTTAAAATTTTTAAAGGAGATCCATACATATTATATATGGACCTTGTCCCCGCATACCCTATATTTTGGAAGAGCTTTGTGAATATTACATATTGAGTTGGCGCCCCAGGCTGTACAAGCATCGCTATTAGCATCGAAAAATAAATGTCGCTATATAGCGACATTGGTAAGGCGTGGCTATATAGACACGCTTAGCAAAAAACTTAAAAAAACATTAGTGGGGCTAATCAGGGCCACATCAAGCCCTGTTTTTCCCCACTAATGTTTTTTTTAAATAATTACAAAAGAATGTTTACAAGCACACAAGCAAGATAAAACTCTCAAACCTTGTTTGTTACAAAATTTCCCTTGTGAAAGGGGTGATACAAAATTGCTCAAACGACACAACAACACAAAGCAACTATAGACGCGCTTGATAGACACACAAAATCTCTTGCGATGTGGCCTCTGCAGGCTCTTGGTGGCTGTTGCGAGACTGCCTGGATTGCATATCAACTATGCCTCAATGGGGTCTTTATGTAGGGAGGGCTGAATGCCCTTCTCCTCTTCCCATTTTGTGGTATGTTCTCTGTATGCTCTGTTGCATGCTTTGCTTATAGTTTTTCTCTAGGTGGAGGGTGAAAGCCTTCTAGAAGAACATGTGTGGGATTCTCAATGCAGAAGCATTTGGAGCAGTTTGCTTGTCTTCAGAAGATGCTATTGTCGTGGACTTTGCGGAGATGGTGATGCTAACTGCTTCAGGTGACAGGAAAGGTTTTCTCTAGGTGGAGGGTGAAAGCCTCCTGTATGAACATAAGGGGAATTCTCAAGGCAGAAGTTTTGGAGCTGTTTCCTTGTCTTCAGACGATGCCATTGCCATGGACTCTGGGAAGATGGTGATGCCGACTACTGCAAGTGACAGAATGTGTTTTCTAGGGTGAATCAAGAGTATGATGTTGAATAGGTGACGATGGAACACTCCAAATTAGCATTGAGTGGAGCTTGGTGAGGGGGCTAGGTTCTGGAGACAATTGGGAGCAGCTGACTTGAGTGGAGCATGGTGAGGGCTTGGTTCCAGAGAGCTGGGAGCTTAGGAAGCCGGTTGTGGTGGTGATCTATAGTGAGAAGCTAAAGGGATCTCATTGTATACGTTTTGAGAATCAAGGCTGGACTCAGTTTGAGGTGGAACAAGTTGACACACACCAACGATGGTTGGTACTTTATAGGATTTGGTATGTCCCTAGTTTTAGGGGGGGATGACTGGATGAACGTGTTGGTGTTGCCTTCTTCAACAAAGTTGGGATTGGACCACAGTGGCTCGTTGAGAGGGGGTGTTGGATTATATAGAGTTCAATTGACTCCCCCTTGGCCTCCTCATATAGCAGCACGTGGCACATGTGAAGTAGGATCTGAAGCCTAGTGTTATTTCTTGGGTTTTGTCTAAGTCTTTTGCTACAGGTAGAGCTTGGACAAGAAGCTAGTCTTTATCAATTGATCTAAAAAGGTACTTCGAGAAGATGCAAAGGAGGGCAGAGAGAAAGATTGCACCAAAGGCTTTTTATAAACCAAAAGGATCATGAGGTGGATCAAGAACGGAGAATTGGCTATGGCTTTCAAGAACAGATGATCTTGGATTCAATTGATATATCCTTGCCAAGCTATGTTGATAACTTTCTTCTTATTTTTTGCAGCCATGTAGTTTCAAGTTTGAATACAGAATTCTAGTTACACATATTCACATGTGCCATGAATCGTGATCAATGACGAACAGTGAACCTTCAATTGATCTCAGATGATCATTGCAGAATCATGATAGGAGTTATAAATGCTCAAACTTCAACACTTTGACGACTCAGATGGTTTAGATGCTTTTTGTACATGAATGATGCCCAAATAAGGGAGGGGTGCCCATCAGGTCTACTTTTTGGGTGTGGGTCCATAACCAAATACTCGATGTAGGCATTACTAGACCAAGTAGGGCAAACTGTAGGCTAATGAGCCGAACTGGAGATGAGACCCCCTAGCCCTCATTGAGTAAGGGGGTCTTACTGAAGATGTCCCAGCACTGGTGTAGGTGGTCCTCCAAAATTACCACAAGACGGTCTAAATAGTACCGATTCAAGTGGGTGATCCAGACGACCTATCAATACTTTGAGTAAGCCTAGGGAGTGCAGACATCAGCATTGCCCTCTCTAAAAGCCACTTTCTTTACATGTTTCTCCTTCTAATGATATCGCTCCCCTGATACCCTAAGTTCACATGTAACCTGCATAATATGATGTTAGCAAGCCAGTATTGAGTGGTCAACAATCCCAAGAAAGGGAATGCCATAATGGGAAAGGTAAGGTGAAAACTCCTTATCACTAGAGTATGGGGCTCACATGCCATCATTGGATGGTTTCTTTCTCGTGATTAGAATGTCCCAATATGATGTAGACAAGCTCTCCAATGGTTAAACCCATGGACTAAGAAATATATGTATTGCATAAATACATGTATGCCGGTGGGCAAGTGCATGCACGTTAGGTGTTATGAAGCATTCTTTTTATAAGGAAGTCCAAGAGGCCAACTCATAAAGCTACTCGATGAACTCTTGATATGTCTCCAAGGGCTTCCTAGGCATGCAGAACATGATCGTAGCTGTTTTTGTTTCTTTCAGCTCCAATTTTGCCAATTCATGCATGCACGTTAGTTGTTATGAAGCCTTCTTTTTATAAGGGAGTCCAAGAGGCCAACTCATAAAGCTACTCATTGAACTCTTGGTATTGTCTCCAAGGGCTTCCTAGGGATGCAGAACATCATCGTAGCTGTTTTCATTTCTTTCAGCTCCAATTTTGCCAAGTCGACTATACTCCCTCTTGCATGATACATTGAATGTCCTGACACATACACTACTATGAATGAGAGCATAGGATGACATTCCTGTCAAATGGTGCATATGATACATCCTGCCACATCCCTGTGTCAGCTACAGCATCAAACCTTGATCGCATCATATGCACAGTACAATATTCTCTGCACCCGTCAAGACACAAACGTTGCTGCACATTTGGCTTGCAAACGAGTGACAAATGTCTGACACCAACTAGGGCCATTCAAACAAAAAAGTAGGCTGTTAAGGCATGTCATGAATTCATATTCAGCCTCATCTACAAACCCAGTAGCAACTAGGGAAATGAATCACGCACTTACAATGCTCTATCGAGTCTCATGTTCAATGACTGGCGGCACAGAGATAGAAACTCCCCATCTAGCCTTCATGTTGTGATAGGCTGCAACCATGCATTCCACATGATAAAATGTGGTACAGGCATCAACCCATGCAAGCCCAATGCTACTGCATTATGGCAAGGCAAGCTGCAGCATAAAGGTTTGATAGCATTACATGAGGTGCAATATTCTCTGGTGCCAGTCGAAACACCTTCATTGCTGCACGTTCTCCTCACTGCAAATCAACTCGGTACCTGCAGGCACCAAGCAAGGTCATCCAAGACACAAAAGTCGGCTGGTAAGGCATGCTGTAAATTATTTCTTCAGCTTCATCTACAAGCCCAGCCCTACCAAAGAGATCAATCATGCAGCTATAATGATCCATAGAAGCTGTGATGCCATGAACTTGGCTCATGGAGAGAAAGCAATGATGACCCTCCTTCACCAAACCAGTATGCCTGCATGCAGAAATGACACTAACAAATGTGACAGGGTTTGGCCTCACTTCCTCACTTTGCATTTGATAGAGAAATCTTAGGGCTTCGTTGCCTTGCCCATGCTGAGCACAGGCTGCAATCATGGCATTCCAAGAGATAACACTCCGTACATGCATATTGTCAAAGACCCTCCATGCAGCCTTGAGGCTACCACACTTGCCATACATGTTAACAAGCGCAGTCCCCATGACGACATCAGATTCATATCCACTGCCCACAACTCCGGCGTGTAGCTGCTCACCGTCAACTAGGGCTGCCAGGCTGGCACATGCATCAAGTATGCTAACAAAAGTAGCCTTATCTGGTTTTACATTTTCTTGACACATCATGTCAAAGAGTTGAAAAGCTTCCATGCCTTGCTCATGTTGCGCATAAGCAGCTATCATGGCACTCCATGTGATCACATTGCGCTCTATAATCTCATCAAAGATCCTCCTTTCATCTTCCAATTTGCCACACTTGCCATACAAGCTGACAAGAGAAGTGCCAACAATGACATAAGACTGAAATTCCTTGGCCACAATGCGGGCATGCATCTGCTTGCCTGCACCTAGGGCCAAGAGGCTTGCACATGCATCGAGCATACTGACAAAGGTTACCATACATGGAATCATTCCTTCCCACTGCATTTGATAGAAAAGTTGGAGGGCCTCTTCGCTATGTCCATGTTGGGTATATATTGCAATCATGGTATTCCATGACACCACATTCCTGTCAGTCATCTTTTCAAACACCCTTTGTGCCTTCCCTAGTCTGCCGCACTTACATACATGTTTACAAGGGCAGTTGCAACAACAACATCAGAATCAAATCCCAGGCCTATGATTCCAGCATGAAGACTTTCACCCTCATTAAGGGCTGTTAGACTGGCACACGCATCAAGAACTGAGACAAAGGTTACCTTGTTTGGTTCTACTAAATGTTGCTGCATCTGGTCAAAAAGTTCAAAGGCTGCTTTTCCCTCCCCATGCTGTGCATATGCTGCAACCATGGCATTCCACGAGATCGTATTCCGAACAGGCATATCGTCAAACACCTTTCGTGCATCCTGCAAGCTGTTGCACTTGGCATACATGTTAACCAGAGCAGTTCCTACAACAACATTCGACTCAATTTCAGTCCCCACAATACGGGCAAGCAATCACACTCCCTCGACCAGGGTTCCCATCACAGCGCATGCATCAAACAAAGTGATGAACGTCACCTGATTTGCTATTTCCCCTTGATGCTGCATTAGATCAAAGAGGAAAAGAGCATTCTTGCCTTGGCCATTCTGGGCATATGCAGCAATCATGGCAGTCCACGAGACTACATTCCGGGTAGGCATTTCTTCAAACATTCTCCTAGCTGCTTCTAAGGCACCACATCTTGAATACATGCTCACAAGAGCAGTCCCCACAACAACATCGGAGTCGAATCCACTGTTAACAATGCGTGTGTGCATCTGCTCACCTACCACTAGTGCTGACTGGCTGGAGCATGCAGACAGGAAGCTCACGAAGGTAAACTTGTTTGGCTCCACATGAGAAGGCATCTCTATGATGCATTCCAGCAAACAACGTTCGTGCTTCATCCAAAGCCCCACATTTGCAATACATATCCACAAGAAGGTTCCCTAAAAATATGTTCGTCTCCAATCCCTCCTTCACGATGTGGGCATGGACCCATTTACCTTCCGACAGGTCTTTTGCTTTGCTATAACAGCGCAACAGAGAAGCATAAGCTGTAAAATCCGTCTCCGTGCTGGATCGCGCTACTTGATCCGAGGTTTGTTTCCATGAATTAGGTTTATTAGGTGCAGAAATATATATCTCCTCGCATGCGACCCGTGCGCCGTCAAAAATTTGCCTTGAAGACTTTAAGGGAGGTACCATGCACAAGAATCTCAAATTCAGGTGAACGTGCTACGTTCAAATGCTAGTTGCCCTCCAAGAGAGGGTGACTATACCTTCTTGCTCCTCCATGAGCTAAATTTCAATCAGAATTGCTGCGGTCTTCTCAGTTCTCTTTGGAGATTCCTTGGTTTGTGTGGGTGAGTGCGCGCGGGCGCGGGCGCGTGCTTCCTTCCCGTATGCGTGTTACGAGTCCAGGCAAATTGGTCACTTTTGTCGCAGCTGCCCGATATTATGAATAGCACTTCTACTATTCTCCAATCAGCCAAAGCATACAATCAAGTAAGTTAGAGTCTAAAGCATAATAAACAAGGTGAATGATTCATAGGCCTGCCCAAAATCTAAAATACCAAAAAAGAAGACAATTGGATTTGAAGCTCCGAAAAGAGGTTGGAGAGATGATGAATTGAAAGAGAGAGAGAGGGGGGGAGGGGCGGCGGAGAGAGAGAGTGGCTAAAAATATGGAGGATTTGTAGAAAAGAAAATAGTAAATAGATCATAAAATACCTCATGATTTTTAAAAAATAAAAAAATGACAATTTTTCTCTTCTTGGGAATTGTCTTCACTAAGACCTACCTCACGGTAGGCCAAAAAGAATGGAGACAAATGCACTGTTCCTTTGACAAACCCGTTCAAAGCCTTTCTTGTTAGGTCAACTGTAATACCGTGACATCGATATAACGGGGAAACCAAGAGGGCTTGACAATATTTACATATGTGGCTAATAGGGTCTTGGTGGAAATCCTAGGCCTAGGTAATTAATGGAAGGGTGCATTAGTTGAACCTAAAGAGGGGTTTAATGGTAAGGTCCACTTGGACACATGGCACCATGAGGGTTGGCCACTTGGGAGGTATTGGGCTAGGAGGGAGGATTCTAGAGGGAGCCAAAAAAAGAAAGAAGGTGGAGGAGGCTCCAAGAGAAAGGAATCTGTGGTTGGGTAAAACAGGATGAGCAGAAGCCCTCGAGGTTTGAGGAGACTTAACATTGGTATCAGAGCTAGAGTTTGATGATTTGGGAGTGCGAGTACAAAGGTGGAAATGAAGAGTCGACTGCCGTGCGACCTACAACATTAGTTCAGTGATGCAGCTTGGGACGATGAGCTATGGAGAACCATGCGCACTTGAATGTAATGCTGGACTTAGGCTACTAGTACTTGAGCACAGCAAAGTCATGACAGTCGAAGCTTGATTGAGTGCAACGAAGTCACCTGCATATAGGAGGAAGGGTTCGCGAATCGGCGCGATAGCAAGTAGACAGGCTGCAGTTGCTGGTGCACGGTAGATAGAGCCAACTCCCTCACATTACTCAAATCTCTTATAAGTACTACTGCTAAATACAGTTGCGCAGTGGGACTTCGGAGTGCTGCAAGCTTGCGAAGGCTACGGGTCTAAACTTTGAAGCTTTTCAATTTCCAAGGCTGCGTGCAGCCATCGTCATTACTGCAGGATCGAGACCAAAGCGGGTGTCAGTGTTGCGGATAGACTCCAGGGGCGGCTTGGATTCCGATAGACAATTCAAAGCAGGTCGACGAACAGATAGGGACTGAGAGATTCTAGAGCTATACAATCCATCATAGGCTGTTAGTCAGACTGCTATCCGAGGGCGTTGCAAATAGTTACCAGATTCCCGTCCATGGCCGTGAGATGATCTATGTCTAGGCTCCTGAATACTGGTTGTTGGCTATAAGTTTCAAGTACATTTTTATGGCTTGTCTCTTTCATTTGCAAGGAAGATAAAGCACTGGTTGACGCTGTTTGAAATGTTGAGAGTGGGAAGCCGTGCCACAATAGCAAAGGTCATTCGACCTTTGAAAAAGCCACGTCATCTAAGGCTACTTTAGCCTTTAAAGAAAGCCACTTCACCCCTCTCTTTTTATCCCTCTTCATCCAAGGTCCTAAAGTTAATTTCACCTTTTTTCTCTCCCAGATTTATTAGCCTCGCCGATTTCAAGTAAAAGATTTACATTCGAGATCGAGGGAAGCAAGAAGAGCGGGATCAGGACAAGAGATCAAGAATTAGAAGCGAGAGAGGACACGTCAGCTTCAAAGACAAATTCAAGACCATCGAACAAATACCAGGGAAGTGGGCATCATATTTTTCTATCAGATATAAAGTGCTTTACTTTACTTTTTCTAGAAAATATACATTGTTAAAATGACAACTCTAGAAAGGGATGGTATGATTAGGGAGGCCGAGGAAAGGGCTAGAAAGGGAAAAGCAATAGTTGGAGAGGAAACACATGAGGAGATACAAACTGAAACTCAAGAGGATAATGTAGAAATGGAGGATATTGATTATGGTGATTATGGAATTCGGTATGCGGAATTCACTAAACTTGAAACTCGAATGCAAAATATAGAAACACAGTTGGGGGTAGCTGAAGCTATAACAAAGATAGGCGATTCTCAATCGGTATCTATTAGTGAAAAATCACCGATTCCTACTAATCAAGTGGAGAGGTCTACCTCTCGACTTAGAGAAACCTCAAACATCCTTAAGGACTTAAAACTGCCGATTTTCAATGGGGAAGAAAAGGAGCATAATAAAGATGCGATTAATACGTTCTTGCAAAAATGGCAAGACTTTCATCGACTCAGGAATACACCTCCTGAAAATCAAGCCGTGGAAGCAAGTCTTTCCCTTGGAAATAAAGCCTGTAAATGGTGGATGAGCCTTAGGGAGAGTGATAAAATTCCTAGATATTGGACTGAGTTTGAACAAGCCTTCCTAAAAGAGTTTTTATCGGAAAATGAATTAGAAAGAGCGTGGGAGGGACAATTGCACTATGGGTAAAAATACTCTAGTCCAGTACATAGCAAATTATAGGGAGGCAGTCCTTAAGCTGAAGGGAATTGATGAATTCCAAAAGATAAGGGGTTTCGTGAGAGGTCTTAAAGACACTTATAAGGTTGAGGTGAAAAGAAAGTCTCCAAAAACCTTTGAGGAAGCCATTATGATGATGTATGGATTTCAACCTAGAGCCCCGATGACAGGGGGACTTGAAAAAGAGAAGGTTCAAGCGGCCAAAGACTTTCTTGAGGATATGAATCAAATGCTTAAGTTAGCTAAAGATAGCATAAGAAGAGCTCAAGATAGAGCACAAAGTTATGCAGACCCCCACCGTAGAAAGTTGGAGTTTGAAGTAAATGAGAAAGTCTACCTTAAGGTACCTGAATCTTCAGAATCTCTAAAAACAGGTAAATGTCCGAAGTTATCTCCCAGGTATTGTGGACCATTCACAATACTTAAGAGGATTGGAGAACTTGCTTACAAATTAGCCTTACCTGAGGGATGTAGAGTACATCCAGTTTTTCATGTTAGTAGGCTAAAAAGAAAATTAGGAGATGAGGATAACCTCATTGGAAATGAAGTCCTAGTTGAACTTATTGAACCCGCATCTTTATCACATGAACCAGAAAAAATTTTAGATACACAATTAAAAGAACGCGACATACTATATGGAAAGAATATCTCGTTAAGTGGAAAGATAGATCTGAAGAGAGTTCAACATGGGAAAAGGTAAGCAGTCTCCAAAGGAGGTTTCCCAATTTTGTTTTCGAGGACGTAAAAATTTCTTAAGGGGGAGGGAATGTTACGTCAACTGTAATACCGTGACATCGGTATAACGGGGAAACCACGAGGGCTTGACAATATTTACCTATGTGGCTAATAGGGTTTAGGGGGAAATCCTAGGCCTAGGTAATTAATGGAAGGGTGCATTAGTTGAACCTAAAGAGGGGTTTAATGGTAAGGTCCACTTGGACACATGGCACCATGAGGGTTGGCCACTTGGGAGGTATTGGGCTAGGAGGGAGGATTCTAGAGGGAGCCAAAAAAACAAAGAAGGTGGAGGAGGCTCCAAGAGAAAGGAATCCGTGGTCGGGTGGAACAGGATGCCTCGAGGTTTGAGGAGACTTAACATTTCTCATTCAGGGATATCCTTATGCCTGAAAGATGTCCAAGATGGCTCCTCTCGATGTTCCTTCTTGTTCCACTGCTTCAACACCTTTTGGTGTTGATACTTCTTGACTCTTGGGAGACCAATCTCTTTTGGTTGATTCTGAGTCTCATCCGGCCTCTTCGGTTATTCCTACGCTCTCCCCAACCTTGGAACTCTAGCATTCGGAATCCGATTTCGGATGCTCTACTAGCATCACTTCCCCATGAAGGCTTGTGGGGTTGGAGACTGTGATTAATGATGGCCTCTCAATGATTCTCCGGGTTCGTTCAGCCAACCATGGGACAATCAAGGTCATAGACCAATCAGAGCAGCTCGGCATTGCAATGCTAGGCTAGCACACAGCTCCTCAGCAAGCATTGCAGTGCTCCAAAAAAAAAAAAATCTCTAACAACCCAGCAGTCGTAGGGATGTGCAATCTAGCTGCTAGTAAGGCTCTCCCAATAGCATTAGCATGCGTGGGGATCCACTCTAATGGTGGTGTTGAGGAGCAGACTGTGGGGCTAAGAGAATAGGGGCCCCCATTGAGAAAAAAGAGTGTATTAATTGATTAGTTGTTGTACGGAGGGGGGGAGGATGTCTTAAAAATCTTAGTTTGGGAGGCGAGGAAATTAACATAAGCATAAATGATTTAATCAGATTCTCGAATTGCAGATGCTCAGACTTCCAGAAAGTTCTGTAGAAGCTAGTACATGAGGGGGATGGAGGGGGAGGGAGAGTTGAGGGAGGAGGAGTGATCACTGGCATCCGCTCAATCCTGGGGCGCCAACTCAATATGTATTATGTTACTACCCTCGTCCAAAGTCTAGGATATGGGGGAACAAGGTCCATATAGAATATGCATAGATTTACTTTTAAAAATTCAAATGTGCAAGGGCCTCCCACAAATAATAAGGCATATACCTTGAAAAATATGCAAGAGTTTAAGATTTGTACATATTTTTCATAGGCCCATAATTAATTAGGATCCGGAGATGCAAATAGGAGCAATTAGGGGACAAAGATACACAAGTTACTTCTCATGAACCTAAAAGCGTTTTTCACTCGAGATATGCATCCTATGTTGCAACAAGTCTTTGACCCAGTAATACAAAGGCTTCGTCTTCCTAAGAAGTATTGCAAGGGTCAAAAGCATTTTATTGATGGCACTGTTGCATCGCTCAATGGTTTTCTAGTTCAACGGTGGATCAAATTAGAGGATATTGTTTTTATTTCGCCACTTGTTGGCACGTAATTTCATATTTTCCTCCTTTTTTGTCTTTCTATCTTGACTTCCTGTCTTTTTCGATAGGTGTTACTTTGATGCTTTTCTCCTCCTCCTTTTTTGTCTTTCTATCTTGACTTTCTGTCTCTTTTGACAGGTGATACTTTGATACCTTTCTTTCTTGTACTCCATGGAGGGTTTTTAGCTCATTTTGAGGTTACCCACGTAGTAATATAAGTATTCTCCAAAAGTGTGTGTCAATTTGATCTTTTTCTTCACTTGGGACTCTAGACTCTTTTCTTCACAAGGTGCTGGATCATATGGCAAAAGACATGGTATGGCGTGAACATTGTTGAGCATGTTGATTCTTCACCTTGAAGGTTTTGTCAACTCGCTTTAATCTTACCAAAGAGAACACATGTTCCTTATTACAACAATTGGCCATATGAGGGACGATTGGCTAACCAATCACGTGAGGGACGTATGACCAACCAATCATGTACATATTAGTCCCTAGATTAATGGGGTTGGGTGAATGATCGGGGCAAGGAGATAACAAAGCTATCACACAAAGATAAGTGTATCAGTCTAGTATCTTTATGCAGATGTTCAAAATTCATGGAGACCACGAATGCCATGCCCAATGAGACCATTGATGTTTGGATCATGTGAATGGGTAGAGTTTGGTCTTTCACACCTTCCTACAGACTCAATTTCATGGTCTAGAGGGCTCTAGAGACTCCTAATGTGCAAGCTTTCTACTAAGGATAGAATCTGTATGTGGAAGGACATTTCGCCTTTCTATCCTTTCTGCAATGTTGGACTAGAAATAGTCTTTCACCTCTTCTGGGATTGCATTGCTATACGAGGGCTATGGAGACAAATACATCGATGGATTTCTTGTCGCAAATCCATGTCATTCTTGGCGATAGAGGCAAGCTAAAGGATTATTTTGTGCCTTTGGCACCTTCTACGAGCACGAGTTCAAGTTTGGAAGATTTGTAATTTAATCATTTGTAGGCATCAAAAACAGCATGAACTCCTTGACTTACTTTGATATTTTGCTCTGCGAGATGTATTTCCCTTTTTTGCTTTGGTGTTAGAGCAGGACCTTTAGGGACTACTATATTTCTAGTATCCATCAATTTTAATATCACTTAACTTCTCTCTTTTAATAAAAAAAAAAAGTCAGAAGTCATAGAGTCTTTGGAAATTCCACCTTCTCCAAGTTTCACTTTTTTGGGATGTCACTCTAGTAATCCTTTTGGCCTTGCAAGGGTCCTAAGGGTTGAACTTGATCAGTTTGTGCTAATTAGGTCCATCCCACATTTTGCAATGAATTTGGTCAAGTCGACTAGTTTATTTAGTGCTTAATGTTGGGATTAGTGATAGTTTAGGCCATTGTAATGAGTCTTGTCTTTAGGTTTTTGTATTTTTTTGGAGATCCTAAATGACTTTGTCACTTTGTATGGATCAAGTTTTTGGCCTTACATGAGGGGTAGTGGGTTATTTTGTCATTTAAGGGGTAATAACATGGTGGGAAAAGGGTTTTCATGGGAAAAACAAACTTCCCACGTTAAATGTCATAATGAATTAAAAACATGGATTTTATGTCATTTTCAGCCCTTGAATGCTTCACAAACTCTTTTTCCCACAAAACCATTGAGCTCAAGTGCTCCTTGGTTTTGTGGGGAAAAAATGTGAAGAAAAGATAGGGGAGCACTTACTACCATGGCATAGAATTTTTCATTTCCCACAAAAGTACCACAATGTCATAAGGCGTTTAGCTTGTGTGACACAACCTTTATTAAAATCATGCAATAGTATTTAAATGAGGATCTCTTTGTAGAACGGCCACGTCCCCACTCATGTTTAATGGTCCATCCCCTCTTTCATCTATTTTCTCTCCTCTCTTTTTATTCATTTACCTTTCCCCATATTCATTCACCTTCACTTACATTTATCTCTTTTCCTTTCCTTCCAATTTACACCTTTAGTTTCTCTACTCTAAAAAAAAAATCTGATATCTATCTGAGCTACTTTACATTTTCTCTAAATGGGGACTTGGTGATTATGCCACCTTGTTGAAAGCAAGGCCATAGTGGA
The DNA here is from genome assembly GCF_047967505.1 of Dipteris shenzhenensis. Taxonomy (NCBI): domain Eukaryota; kingdom Viridiplantae; phylum Streptophyta; class Polypodiopsida; order Gleicheniales; family Dipteridaceae; genus Dipteris; species Dipteris shenzhenensis. Next base: position 33,049,633 of record NC_141605.1, on the reverse strand, counting down.
GACTTGAGCATAGATACCTCTCAAAGAACACCATAATCAACAAATCTACAAACCAGGATGGACTACTTTTGCTTCAACTTAGAATTCAAAGAACCAACAACTTACGACTCTCATTTAGACCATATATGGAGCAACCTTGACAACCCCAACAAACAAGCATGTACCTCATTCGCATACTGGACAAACCATTACATGCGTACATTTGCCTATAATGTCACACTAACACTTACACCTACATTAATATTCCAAAATGTAGGGCCTTAGTGGGATCCCCACCTTGTTATGATTGCCTCTATATTCATTATATAGATTCCTCTATCTATTTGTCTTATATTGAAATCTTCTTATGTTTGTAATTGCATGTTCCCTCTTTGTGGAATTCTTCTTATAATATAGAAATACATGGATTTCACTAAGAGTGCTCTCAACGGAAGCAAGAACGAAAGAGGGAGAGAGAGAAACAGAGAGCCACACAAGTTTTGGTGGGTGCAGAACACCCTAATCTTCTTTTTCATTCATTTATATATGTGTTTGAGTATTGTACATAACCGGGGTAAAGGCACAGTGACCTTTAACCCCCACAAACTCCCACTTAAAGGATAATGTGCCTTTAAGGGAGAACAACCAGTGAGCATACTATCCAATGCCCATCAATACACGACAATACTCAAACCGCTGACTAGGTAGACTCTTCGTCAGCATATCTGCAGGGTTATCATTTGTATGAACCTTGATAAGCTCTATGCGCTTGTCCTCAAGTACCTCCTTGATGAAATGGTACCTGACCTCAATGTGTTTGGTCTTTGCATGAAAGACCGGATTCCGTGCTAGCTGAATAGCATTCATGGAATCATTATGCAATGTTGGTACACTTGTATGAATCCCCAAATCTCCCACTAGCCGATCAAGCCATATAGCCTCCTTGCAACCCTCTGTGGCTGCAACATACTCAGCCTTTGTGGTAGACAAAGCAATGCACTTCTGTGTGCGAGACATCCACGACACTGCACCACCTACAAAGGTGATCACATAACCAGAAGTGGATCTCCTACTATCCACATGCCCTGCATAGTCTGAATCTGTGTACCCAAGTACATGCATGTCTCCTTTACCAAAGTAGATGCACATCTCCTTGGTACCCTCCATGTACCTCATGATGCACTTAACTGCCTCCCAATGCCTCTTTCCTGGATTAGCCATATACCATCTAACAACTCCCACTGCAAATGCAATGTCTGGTCTAGTAGCTATCATAGCATACATAAGACTCCCAGCTGCTAATGCATAAGGAACGTTGGCCATCATGGCCCTTTCCTCATATGATTTGGGACTATCTGTATGACTCAGTTTCACATATGGAGGCAATGGAGTACTCACTGCCTTCCCCCCCTCCATATTGAAATGCTGCAATACTTTTGTAACATACTCTTTTTGTGAAAGCCAAAGGAGTTTCCTACTCCGATCACGCGTGATGTGCATACCAAGAATATGACCTGCAAGTCCCAAATCCTTCATATCAAAGGCCTCATGCAACTTGGCCTTTAATGCATCTAGCTCATAAGTATTCTTGCTAGCCAATAGCATATCATCCACATATAGTGCCAAGATTATCAGGCTATTATCCTTAGCCCTTTTAGTGTAGAGGTAGTGATCAATTTCACTCCTTCTAAAACCCTGGGATGGAATGAAAGCATCAAACTTCTGACACCATTCTCTAGGTGCTTGCTTAAGACCATAGAGACTCTTCTTCAACTTGCAAACTAAATGCTCTTTGCCCTTTTCTTCAAAGCCTTCCGGCTGCACCATGTAAATTTCCTCATGCAAATCTCCATGCAAGAAAGCTGTCTTGACATTTATTTGCATAAGCTCCATATCCTCTGATGCCACTAGTCCAAGCATGCATCTAAGTGTGGTCATCTTCACAACCGGAGAGAATATCTCATCAAAGTCCACACCCTTCTCTTGCTTGAACCCTTTAGCAACCAAACAGGCCTTGTACCTAGGCACATCATTACCTGTGACCTTCATTTTGCAGACCCATTTACATGGCAATGCTTTCTTTCTATGTGGCAAAGAAACCAAGTCCCGCATGGAAAGAAAGCATACTCTTTCATTTTGTAGACCCATTTACATGGCAATGCTTTCTTTCCATGTGGCACATCCCTCATGGCAATGCTTTCTTTCTCTGATTGCATTTCTCTGATTGCATAGCATACTCCCACTTGCATTGATCCTCGCGCATCATAGCCTCTCTATAGCAAGAAGGCTCCCCGCAATCAGTAAGCATCACATAGTCTACCCCTGGAACAAACCTATCAAGTGGTCTAGACACTCTAGATGATCTTATCAAGGGCATTTCATCTTGTTGTCCCACCTGCATATCAGCCACATTTGGCTCATCATTTCCACCAATAGATGATCCATCATCTACCCTTGATTGTATACCTGTGGGAGTACTTGGTGGTACCATTTCTTGCATATTTGGTGCATGGACATCTTGCTGTCTATCAACATATGCAGGTGGATTCACATCCTGGAAAGTGATTCTCATCATTTCCACATCCCTCATGGGTGCGTTATGCATCTTCTTCTCATTGAAGACTACATCATGGCTCCATATGATCTTCTTTGCTTCTGGATCCTAGAGATTATAGCCCATTTCTCCACTTCCACCATAACCTAGAAGGATGCATTTCCTAAACTTAGGATCTATCTTCTTTCGAAGCTCTTTTGGCACATGTGCATATGCCTCACACCCAAATATATGCAAATGAGAGTAAGAGGGCTTCTTGCCACTCCATGCCTCTTCAGGAATACCACCATCCAAACTCTTACTAGGTGATCTATTAATCACATGCACTGTAGTCTTCATTGCCTCAGCCCAAAAACCACCAGAAAGACTTGCATTGGAAATCATGCATTGCAACCTTTCTTGAATGGTACAATTCATCTTTTCTTCAACTGGATTTTGCTCTCGAGTATGAGGGGATGTGAGCTCCCTCTTAATCCCACGTGTATCACAGAAATGTTGAACGTCATGAGAGAGATACTCTCCACCATTGTTTGTCCATAGGCATTTAAGCGTTCTACCTGACTGATTCTCAACCAAGGCCAGCCATTTCTGAAATACTTGGAACACATCACTCTTCCGAGCTATAGCATAAGCCCACACTTTCTTAGTTGCATCATCAATGAATGTCACATAGTATTCAGCCCCGCCTAATGACCGTGTAGGCATGGGACCACATACGTCTGAATGCACCAAATCAAGCTTTTCAAACTCTTTCTTTCCCCTTCTTTTATGGGCTGATTTAGTCTGCTTCCCATAGAGACAGTGCTCACAAAATTCAAAATTAGAGAAACTCAAATGTGGTACATAACCCAAAAAGCATAAGAGTTTCATTCCATTCTGGCTCATGTGCCCCAACCTCCAATGCCATAAAGTAGTGCTTGGCTGCTCGGTTATTGCAACAACATGATCAAATACCCCTGATACATGTAAGGGATACAAAGTCCCACACTTGGCACCCCTAGCCAAAAGCATAGAGCCCTTCTGAATTTTCCAACTCTGAAAGCCAAAAGTGGTGTGAAACCAACATCATCTAGCTGACCCACTGAAATAAGACTCTTGGTCAACTTAGGCACATGTCTCACATGTTTCAAAATAAATGTAGACCCATTTGCAAAAGAAAACTTTATGTCACCTACTCCCACTATGTCACATGCATAGTCATTTCCAAGATGCACACAACCTGTCTTTCCACTGTGATAAGCAGAGAACCATTCCCTATGGGGAGTAACATGGATTAAAGCACTAGAATCCAAAATCCAATCCTGGGAATATGCATCATCTGAAGTGGTAAGCAACTCTGCAGATAAACTAGACATTAAGAGAACGTCATTGTCACTATCATGGGTGACTGCATTGATCTCCTCAATCTTCACTTTTCCTTTGTCCTCCCTTGGACTCTCTTCCTTTTGATTTGCACCCCAATTTGCATTCTTTTTCTTATCCTTTTGCTCTCTTTTTAGCTTGTATCAATCCTTTTTCATATGACCCTTCTTGCCACAGTGGTAACACTTATAAAGTTTGATGGGACAAACTTTTCTTTGTGGAAAGAACAAATAAGGGATGTGCTTATTCAAAAGAAGTAGATTAAACCCTTGGCCAGGATTGAAGCTATGGGATTGAAGCTAAGCCTGCAAATATGTCTAAGGATGATTGGAATGAGTTGGATGCATTAGCAAAGTCTACTATCAGACTTCATCTTGCAAAGTCAGTTTATTTCACAGTAGTAAATGAGCAGACCACGGAAGATTTGTGGAAGAAACTGTGTGCCACTTATGAGAAGAAAACTGCCTCTAATAAAGTTTACCTCATGAAGAGGTTGTTTGAGCTGCAGATGAAGGAAGGGGTCTCCATTACTTCTCACTTGAATGAATTCAATATTATTTTCAGCCAGCTTCAGGCTCAGAAGATGAGTTTTGATGCGGAGACTAAGGCAATATTTCTCTTATGTTCATTGCCATGCTCATGGGATACCTTCCATACAGCTGTCAATAACTCTGCACCTGGTGGAGTACTGAAATTTGATGATGTTGTGGGTAGCTTGTTGGCCAAGGAGATTAGACGGAAGTCTATGGATGGCAACAAGCAGGATGTTTACGTTGGATGCGGACGTGCCTGAATTGAGTGTAGCAATGTTTGCACATGGGACCAGTGTAGTTGCAGAGGCAATCCAAAATGCCAATAAGTGTCAAATGACTCAAGCATAAACATCGTCCACTAGCATATGCATTAATAATATCTCATCCAAGAGAGCATAGCACTATTAGTGCATCACCTACAATGTGTCAAAGCTGTCCCTCAACATAAAATAGCATCCATGTGCAAAGCGTCCATAAAAATAGCATCCCACAAGGCAATTTGGGCCTATCAGTGCATCCAATAAGGACCGCAATGCATCCAAATGGCCTATAAATCATCCACTGCAACCCAATGCACACCACAAATGAGTGCACACTGCTCAAACTGCAAACAGAGTGATCTGCATAAGGTATGCTCAAGAAATCATAGTCCCACGGTAACGACCGCTTCTGAAAATAGAACCTGAGATGCCTCAAAATATGGGCACCATTGCATAATCGGACTCAGAAAGAAAATTTGCAAATATCTCTCTTCTACTGGAACTCCAAAATCCCCCTATGAGTGAGAAATGGGAGTCAACACTTATCCACTACCATGTGGTATAAATCTAAGGTTTCAAAACCTTAGAATGAAAAATGCATAACAAAGAGACAAAATCGAATACACAGAGATCTATAACTCTGAAAATCCTCCATCGAATCGCATAAAAACTGACAGGTAGGGGTTTTTGGGCGTTTGGAATGCAATGGGATAGATGGTTTTGGAAACCGTGGTCTCAATCACTAGTCCAACATAAGGACTGAAAAACGTTTTTGGAAATAGAGCTATTTGTAAACTCCACCGGAGTGCAAATGATGAGCAACATAGAAGTTTTAGGACCTCCTGAGTCCACCGGAACTGACAGATCTACAAATGATTGCTCCAAACTTGAGTTCCAACACCCGGGCAGAAAACGCAGAAACTGACATAGTGAGTCAGAAATCCAATGAAATGATCCCAGATTCGAGAATGAAGGTGTTTCCAAGCTCCTGAAGTGCAGTGGACACCAAAAGCTAGCAATAGTTGCCTCTACAAGTTAATATGGAGTCTTTGTCATTGAACGGAATAGGGAAAAGCTCAAAAAATGACTTTTTCTTTGAAGACACTTAATAGGCCCTCAAAACCACTTTGCAAAACCAAAGTGACTTTTCCAAAGGTTCCTCCAAGGTCTCTACACACTCAGATGCAAGTAAAGTCACCCACAAAGCTTCCCATAGAGCTTCTTCTTCCTACCACAGAGCTGCTGAGCTTCCAAGCATTCAGCACGCTTAGTTAGATCACCCGGGCTCTGATACCAGTTGAGAGTGCTCTCAACGGAAGCAGAGAGGGAGAGAGAGAAATAGAGAGAGAAACAGAGAGCCACACAAGTTTTGGTGGGTGCAGAATACCCTAATCTTCTTTTTCATTCATTTATATATGTGTTTGAGTATTGTACATAACCGAGGTAAAGGCACAGTGACCTTTAACCCCCACATTTCACTACACACGAAAAGTGTGTATAGATAGTGCTCTTTTCATGTCCAAAAAAAAAGTGTATAGTTAAAAAAGAGAAGTGTGTGTAAAGATAGATGCTTTTACCCCCCAAAAAAAAATTGTATCGAAAAATAGATATAGATATATTAATATATAAAATCACTTGTTATTTTTTCTATGTTCTTCCTTACATGGGAACTTTAATAAATTAAAAAATTTAATGTTTTCACAAAGGCTCGCCATTAGAGATTGATTGTGGGAAAGAATAGGCCATGGGACAACTAAATGCATTTGACCTTGTTGTAGTTTTGTGGGAAATGGGAAATTCAATGCCAAGGTAAGATGTGGTCTCCTAACTTTTTTCCCATTCTTTTCCCACAAGACCAGCAAGCTCTTAAGGTCTATGGTTTTGTGGCTGTGTGAAGCGAGGGTTAAAAATGGCATAAAATCTGCATTTTTAGAAACATTATGATATTGAACATGTAGAATTAGTCTTTCCTAGAAAAACCCCTTTCCCACCATATCATTAGTGCACGACAGTGGAGTCTCCATCAAACGATGAGTCAATTGGACAACCAATGCCAACCCTGGTCTCTAAATAATTGGGGAATGTTGAAACAATGAGACCGAACTAGCACATGGTCAACATCTACATTCTATTATTATATGTCAAAAGGAAGCAATTTTAAACGACGTGCACGTGGCACTTTAAGATAATTCTATTTTAGCTATTGGAATAACAATGAAGAAGGAGATTATTATGTCCCCTTACATGCAAATTATGTCTCACATGAAAGATTCTCAAGACAAACCTAATGCAACTGCTCTCAACATAACTTTGCATGCAAAGCAACCAAGCATCAAGGAAGGGAGGAGAGGATGCCTTAAGATTTGTGAATAACCACATTAATCAAAGTCAGAAGATGAATGTGAACGCCTTAAACATGCCTATTTTAGGAATGAGATGAAAATCATGTCAAGGCATCATTGTTGAAGTAATCAGAAGAGATAAAAACAGATGTTGGACATGAAATATGCATGGTCATAACTATCTATCATCACGAGTACTAAAGTTGCCCTTGACAACATCAAGAACGATCAATTGTGTATCGTGACAAAGATTTACAAGTCCTCCCTACCCACTTCATCCCTCTTTTCCCCTTGTGCTTTAAAGTGCGATCAGTTAAAGGTTCCACAAGTTTTGCCTTCAGTAACTTAGATGACTTATGCACAAACAATGGAAGGGGATAGCTAGCAGCTGCATAGAATCCAATTAACTTGATCTCTATGGACCATGGATATGAAGAGAAGGGAAACCCTTTAAGAAGAACTCTACTATGGTGGATATTCCTTTTGAATTTATTTTATGACTTGATCAAACTTGCTACTTGTGGTATTCTTACAGACTCCCCTCCTCTGAGGAGTAGATTGAGAACAATGTAGTTGACTGAGAAGAGATTCCACATGCACCATTTTGACTATAAATAAGAACCCTCTTGCCTTCTTAAAGATATAATATATCCTACTTGAATATTCCATCTCGTCCCACTCGATATATCATCCCCATTCAATATGTAGTGCCTATTGTTCATCTTTTTCTCTTTCTTTTTTTCCTTAGGGATGAGGCACTAATGTGATGTCCAAGGGTTGTTGAATATGTGACAATAAGACCATACGGTGAGTCATCTACTCGTAATGCCATCACTAGTATAGTATCTTCTAATCCTTAAATGCTAGAAGACAATTATTAACGTCCCTAGCACCCACTTTTACAACTTTCACATCAAAGCATGCTCAAGAAAGAGTTAGTTATGTTTGGCATTGCACTTTAGGTCCCACTTGAGACGTTTTCATAGTATTGACTTTCTTGAATGTGGGCCACAATTCCAATTTTAAGCTCCTATGTGAATTCAAGAGGAAAGAGGGTGATAGAATGGGAAAAAGCAGCATGGAAGAACAAGGAAGAGTGTCCCAATCAAGGGGAAGAATGGAAAATATGAGAAGGACGGGAGACACCACAAGGAAAAGCCGAAGGGAGAGGTTCTTGGTCCCTCTCACCTAGATAAAATATAGAAAATGAAACAAGAAAGGAGGGGATTCTATGCTCTCTCAAAACTAAAGAAAAACAAAATTCACAAAGGGAGGGGGGTAGATAACCTCTCCTTCACTTAAGCACAAATACATTTTCTTAAATGAGATGAACATTAATGTAGGAGATAAATTATTTCCTCCACTCCAACAGAGTATCATAGGGGATCAGTTGCTAATTGCCTCGAGGGATTCACAAGGGGGAACTTATGATATCACGTGAGTATACAATAGGGGGTTTTTTTGCAATGAGCCATAAGCTTATACATTAGGGGTGCGGGCCCTTTTTAGTTTTTAATTTAAGCTAGGGGGGCCTTGACATCTTTGGGGGGGGAATAGGGAGGGGTGTAGGGAAATACAAGTTTCTAACCCCTAAACATAAAAAGTACACACATCCTAGCTATGGCTAGTTTTAGGACATGATAGGGAAATAAATGAATATTACCCATTGGTGAATATTTAAATATGGTCTAATCTATATCATCTAAATTTTCATATGGTCTAATACAAATAATTGAGAAAGAATGTAGATTTAAGGAAAGGGGGGACATAGTGCGCTTTCTATGGTATCCTTATAAGCTTAAATAGGGGTGTTTTATTATGTTGCATGGACCGTATGTAGGGGATTTTCTTGAAGTTTATGCACACAAGTGATGTCCCCCTTGTACTAAGAATAAATACCCCTAGGATAATTGCATATGCCAAGAAGGGTGGAGTATTCTCCTTAGTCTAGTTAGTACACAAACCTCGGGGGGGTCACTCATCATATGTAACCTTATCACGTGAGTTCAACAGAAGGATATTTTTTATTCCTAAAATTTACAGAAATAAATATACATAAGGGACTATTTAAAATAGTTTTGGAAAAAATTTACAGATTTGTATAGAAAAGGGGTACATTTTATTTATGAAAAAATTTACAGATAAGGGATTTTAAATATAGGCCTTAAACGCATGTGATATAGAGGCTTTATACATAGTGACCCCCCCGAGACACAAACAAAACAAATTTTAAATATTCATTGAGATGAAAGCTCCCAACATTATTTGTTTAGTAACCTCACACTCAATTAAACCATACCTCGGGGGGGTCACTATGAATAAACCCTCTATATCACGTGCGTTCAAGGCCTATTTCTTAAATCCTTTATCTGTAAATTTTTCATTAATAAAATGTACCCCTTTTCTATACAAATCTGTAAATTTTTTCAAAAAGTATTTTAAATAGTCCCTTATGTATATTTATTTTTGTAAATTTTAGAAAAAAAAAAAAATCCTTCTGTTGAACTCACGTGATAGGGTTACATATGATGAGTGACCCCCCCGAGAACCATACAAGACTCGTGTTACTCCATGCACACTATATCAAAAGTTGTCATAAGAGTCCTAGCCTCAAGACCACACTGTCATGTTCTAACTAGGCATGCTTACCCCTACAAGGATAGTAATCCAAATTAATTGTACGCCACCTCGCCTTCTATCTACAACCAAATTTTTAAAAAGAGAGGATAAATCCAAAAAATTTTGCACTCAAGGTCTCAAATATATGCATATAACCCAAATATCAAATGGATACTATCTTGCAAGAGTTGGCCTTGAGTGTGCCACTCTCACCGAGCACGAAGGGGTCGGGAGGGAACCATTACCTAGCCAAATGGAAGAGGAGGAAGGGTAGACACCAAGTGGAAGAGGAGGCTCTAAAGCTAGATGGAGCTCAATGTGGAGGTGAAAGTGAGAGCAAAAGGAGTGGAGAGGAAGGATGATTAGTTATGTAGTAGGAAGAGGACGTGGAGTGGATTCTCAAGAGAAGATATGAGATAAGGACTTGGGGGGACGAGAGGCAAAATTGCAATAAAGTCTTGTGCTTGTGAGCCTTGATGTGAAATGCATGATATGGCCTCTCTTTTATAAGATTCTAGAAGTTCATCCCATCTGGCACTTAGATTCTTCCATCTCATATGATGATGACAATGCTCTCTTTGATTTAATGATGTGCACAATGTATTGAGAAGAATAATATCAACATCATATAAATACCACATTCATATATTGTTTAATATTTTGCTAGGGATACAATGGTATAGACTAAGTTCCACATTAGTGCACATTTAGGGAAAATCGGGAACACCCTGACCCTAATCCCAAATGGGGAACAACCCTAACCATAATCCCTAATTGTATCCCCCTAATTTTTTAATAGAGTTGGATGGTATCAAAGTCTTCCAATGGGTCCTTGTACTTGTGTTGAAGGTTGGGAAATATAGAGTTTTTGTAGATGTGCCTTCCAATCGGGCTTGTTTGCACATGCTTTTTCTCTTTCAATGGGGCATTTCATGTGAAGCACTTCCACATCTCTCATTATCATTGAAGAGTGTCTTAAGAGAGTCTAAGAAGGAGATATGAGGATTTTAGATCTATTATGAGGACCAAGAGGGTCAAAGAGGTTAGAGGGTAGTTGCCTTTCACGAACCACTCAAAACATCTTCGAGACAAGAATCTCTTCCTCCCTGCATCACTCAAGGAGTCCCGGATGAGACTCTAGAAGTCAGTTAGTAAGGCAATCAATATTTCTCAAACTACTCAAAGCATTCCCAAGTATTCCTACTTCTAAAGTCTCCTTAATCAATTGTTTCACCTTATGCAATTGGTCCAACAAACTGAAGAATCAACATTTCAATCATGTCAACATCAAACAACATCATCTTGAACTCTTCAACAAATCTTGACAACAATAGTTATGGTACATGGAAATACAAATGGAAACCATCCTCATTATTCAAGACATTTGGGAATATGTCAATGAAAACTTACCCAAACAATAAATGGTATATATATTAGTCTTGCCATTGCACAATCTAAACTAGATCAGTTTTAAAATATCACAAGAACTATGGACCATAAAGTACAACTCATAAATCAAATCAATCAAACCTTCCAAAAAGCAATGAAACTAGACACATATATGTGCTAAGAATCAAGGTATCAACACTCGACTTGCAAGAGTATGTGAAATATTAAAATCTAAAGAACAAGCCCAAGTCATGTTCAATGGACTTGGAGAAGGTTACATGAACTTGGTACAAGGCATAAGCATTCAAATGGAAGTACCAACACTAGCAGAGATACAATTAGTCTTTGTTGTGTGAAGATTTAAGCACCCAGTCAATTCACATAAGGAAGGGACAACTTTGCATACTCAAATAGAGGTAGAGGAGGTATATCATTATATAAATGTGGTGGACATAAACATTAGCATCAATAATTAAAACATCAACAACAAAATACAAACCAAGGTAGGCATAAGGTAGTAATCAACATCATCATTCAAGAGGTGATTATCCAACCCTGGGTATTTATTCAAATATAGAAAACTCTTAAAATAGAGGAGATTCATCAAGAAATATGATAAGCACATTCCACAATTACTATCACAAGTTTAGACATTATGAAAGAGATTGCAGAAAGAAAAAATTTGATAAGCATATGACACAATTACTGACACAAGTTTAGACATTATGAAAAAGGTTGCAAAAATAAACAATATGATCAAGAAGGATTGTACACCAATTATAAAGGAAGTTTTAGAAGAAGGGGAAATGGCCATGGACAAAGTCAAAGTCACAATCACTATGCAAATAAACAAAGGGTTCCTATGATCAAAGCAATTGGGGAAATACATATAGTTTAATTAAAAAGTGTGAGGACATAAATTGTAGAGGGCATGATGCTACTCAAAATCAAAATATAGTAATTGGTATTCGAAGACTCAAATTTCTTGTAAAAGTATGTGAAGCGTGTTGCTTTGTCAAACAAGGTGTACTCTCTCCTCAAAATGCATACTAAGATAGGTCAGAGGGCCTTGTCATGACAATAGAAAAGGGAAGATACAAAGCATGGTCTGATAGGGAATCTAAAAGATAAGGAGATTGAACAAGTCGATGTAGGATTATTGTACAAGAATGCTAAGGTTCAAAAAGCAAAAGTAAAGTATTTGGGAGATGGACCTTGTAGAGTAAAACAAATTGCTCCCATCAATATAGTATTGCTTGAGACATTGGAGGGATCCAATTCACTTCCATGATAAATGGAATTTAACTCAAGCGATATCACAATTCCTCACCATCCATCAATAGTAACCCATAGGATTGGGTTGTTGCATAAGCATTCACATGTTTTTGAACACGTAGACACAATAAACTACCCAAAATTTGGAATGATGCTATGGTATATTGTCACATACCAAATGCATAAGTTAACATCATGTACAAACACTACACAAAGCATATATTGATGGTCTAGATGAAATATTGGCCATTAGAGACTCACAAATTACAAAAATTACTAGAACAAATCCAATGAATTATAGCCATAGCCATTAAAATGTTAAATTACACAATGCAGCGGAACAGAAACTGAACAAAGAATAGAGAGTACACAGCAAACTGGAGAGGAACAAACTTTTCCTTCAATATTGATGTAGTACAAATGATGGCTCCGTCCACCCATGCGCTCCCACAGTGGAGCTTAGATGGCGATCTAGACAGATACTAGGTGAAGAGCTACTAGCTGGAAGATCTGATCTGATCTAAACTGATTTGATACAATGGACTAGGGAGGTTGCCTCTTTATAGCTATGAGGGCGGTAGTCGGATCAACGTAGTCGGTGGAGTCAACCAGTTGACCTAGTCGGTGGAACCAACCAGTCAACCTCGTCCGTGGAACCGACTAGTCGTCCATGGAATATTCAAAGAATATTCCCTATACCATCGCCTCGGGGGCTCCTACCCTCGACCCCCCCAGGCCCCAGCAAGAATAAGGGGCTCCCACACAATCACCTTTCTACCATCAACAGTCTCATTGATAGACCTCATCTAACATGCAAGTCAGGATCCACCATCCAATGTCCCAGGCTCACACATGGCTTCTCCTCATATGGGGACCTTACAACTTGAGCACCTTGGACCACTGGTGGTTATTAGGAGGGTGCGGCATTGAGCATATCTAAACATATAGTGAAGGTTGAAGTCACCTGGAGAGCTAAGAAAAGGTTCCCCCCTCGGAGGAAAAGGCCAATGCCCATGGGCAAGAAGCAAGTGAAAATGAGCAATAAAAAAACCAAAAGCTTGGCTATCTAGTTGAGAGTGAGGAGGCACTCACGTATGTGGTTGTTGAGAACTAAGAGCGTTTGCAAAAGGTAACCGTATTAGACCAGGATGGGGAAGCAAGCAAGAGAACAAGTAGCTGGCAGTGCAAAGTAAGTAGCTTGAGGAAGGGAGAAGTACAAATCTAACAAGGCCATGCAAGATTGTAAGAAGAAACCACTCGTAAAGTAACAGTTTAATGGTGGCAAAAAGGAATACACAAATGCCCATACATGAATATTAGGAACTAGGCAACAGTAAGTGCCGAGGTGAATAGAAGAAAAGGCATAGTCTACGTGAGGTACCGTGAAGTCGAACTATGTCCAAGCTATAAGAAAGGAAGTGCAAGAGGCAAAACAAGTTGTAGCCACTAAGTAAGCATAGAGGTAGATCAAATGTGATTCAGCTGAAGGGGAAGTGGACATGACCTGTGTGTGTGCTAAAGCCATATCACGGATATGGATTAAAGGACAAAGCTAGAGGGAGCTCATGCTTGCTACAATCGTGAAGATGGAGCAAGAAATGAAGTCCTCCCACAAGGTGAGAACATACAATTGTATAGTGCAATGAGGCATTACAAGTCCAGGGGGGTGGAGGAGGGAGAGAGAGGGAATTCAAATTCAAATTTTGAAATTTTGACTTTGGAGGATGGGGGAAGGAGGAGGGAGAGGGAGGGAATTCAAATTCAAAATTTGAAAATTCGACATTGGGAGAAGTGCCCCCTCCTCAGTGTAAGAGGTGGAAGAGGTGGCCCCATCTTAGTTGTAAGAGGTGGGCTCAACTTGGCTTAACCCACCTAGGTATGAGGGGTTAGGACTCCCATGGACCTAGAACTTTGAAACAAGATGGATGAAGATGATAGAAATGTGTTTTTCTTCTCGATACATGTAGGCCTCCAATGGATCAAATAGGATACCGTAAAGATCTATGAACATCTAAATGGATAGAATTCCTCTTTGAGTGCTAGCTGTACTATAACCTTCATTGTAATAAGCAGCATCATCATCCTTGGTATTCACTTGCAAATCAAATCTAGGCTTGAAGGTGACAATGCCACTCAAAATGGAAAATTGCCTATCTAAAGAATATGTGGTATACCACAAATCCAACCTCCCCTACCTCACCACCCTCTCACTCATCTCCTCACCTCCCTACTTAAGTACTCCTTACATTTCCTAAAATCCAAGTGAATAATTCCTTACCTTGTCTCTTTGCACAAGCCTCTGGCCACTCTGAACTAATCCAAGTTCTCAAACCTATCATCCTATAATGCCAAAATTTTTTCAATCTCTTGAGAACCCAAGGCTTACAGGTCTATTAGGTAGCCCAAACTATTTTCCCTTGCCCTTCTTGTCCTCCACTTCTCCCTACCTTCCCTTCTCCCCTCTTCTCTAATTATTGTAAGAAAATAATACGTCTGTGCTCAACAGATAACAGGATCTCATATGCAAGAGAAGACAAGATAATATGGAGAATCAAAATTTTGATTACTATAGAATTGACACAATAGATGGCACTGCCTCCCAGCCGTGCACTCCTATGAAAGAAGCTTCAATGGCGTGCTGAAACCAGTAGAAGACGGAGGTTGAATGCTAAGGAATCAAGGTTGCTATAGCTAGTGATAAAATGGGCTTCAGGGGCTTGCTCTTATATAGCCACCAGTCATACTCGGCTAGGCTCAATGGGGTGGCTATCCTAGTCTGCCCAAAATGGTCGACTAGTTGGCCACCGACCATACGATAGAACCGATGCACAAAAAAGAGCAACTAACCTACGGTCTCCGTTCGGCCCATAGCCATCGAGGATCATCTGAGGCTCCAAATGGGCCCCGCAACCTGAGAGTGGGCTCCCTGGAGAAATCCTCTATCTACCCTCGGTGCGGTCAGTCAAGGGATGCCTTCCTGCACTTGCATGTAGCCTAGTTGGCAGTGTGCCAGCTCTATCTGAAGCTGTCCATCCATTAGGCCACACATGGCCCCCATCTGGTGTCCAAACCAAGACCTACTGGATAACCGAGCTACTCAAATTCTTTCTCCTCATATGGGCGACTTACAAGTAGAGTTAGCTGGTTCCTGCGTAGTTACACAAGAGTGGAGCATTGATATCTAACACCTCCCCTCAATGTCCACCCGCAAGTGAACTTACTTTTTTGGCCCAATGCCAAGTCGATGAAGATGCCTCTCCAGCAATTCTCTTCCAAGAGCCTTCGTGAAGATGTCTGCAGCATTCTCTGTAGTCGGACAGTACACCAAGTTGACCTCTCCATCCATGATGACCTCGCGTACAAAGTGATATTAAATCTTAATGTGTTTTGTGTGAGCGTGGAGCACTGGGTTCTTTGCAATTGCCATGCAACTCTGATTGTCACATGATAACTACGTAGGCTTGTTTTGCACTGCACCCATGTCCCCCAAAATCCTCCTCAACCACACTGCCTCACAAGAAGCAAAGCATGCAGATTTGTACTCGGCCTCGGTAGAAGAAAGAGCAACTGTGGGTTGCTTCTTGCTGATCCATGACACAACTCCAGATCCAAGTGAGAAACAGCACCTTGTCACTGATCTCCTATTGTCCATGTCTCCTGCCCAATCCAAGTCATAGAATCTGGTCAAGATGTTGCCCTTGGTATAGGTGATGCCATAATCAAGTGTGCCTTTGATGTATTTCAGCACCCGCATCCTTGCCCTCCAATGGTTCTCCCGGGGCTTATTGGAAAACCTGCTAAGTACACCAGTTGCAAAGATGATGTCCGGTCGTGTGTTGAACAGGTAAATCAAGCTACCCACAAGCCTTCTATACTTCGCTTTGTCCACCAGTGGTGATGAATCCTCGTTTAAGAGCTTCGCGTCAACCTCCATAGGGGTACCAACTGTCTTGCACTCAGCCATGCCAAATGCCTTCAGTATCTCTCCAGCATACTTCAGCTGTGAAATGAAGATCTGTTTCAGCTCCTGCCAAACTTCAATCCCCAAACAGAAATGCATCCTATCATTTCAAACTCTCTTCCTAGCAAATGCTTCGTTTGTGAGATCTTCTCTTCATTGTTCCTTGTTATGACAAGGTCATCCACATAAAGGACCATGATCATACACCTGCCTCCTTCTCTAAAGATATACAAATTTGCATCAGATGGACTCCTCCTGAACCCGTTTTGTAGAAAGTAGGCATCAATTCACTAGTACCATGCTCGTGGGGCCTGTTTCAGCCCGTAAAGTGCCTTCTTTAGTTTGTAGACTTTACCTTCTGAACCGGAGTCTCAAAACCTGGTGGTTTTCCATGTATACCTCCTCCTTGAGATCTCCATTGCGGATTTCAAATCCATCTGAAACACGGGCCAACTTCCCTGGGCAGCTAAAGCCAAATCACTACAAATTGTGGTTAGTCAAGCTGTGGGAGCAAAAGTATCTTGATAATCAAAACCATGTACCTATGCGAATCCTTTTGCCACAAGCCGAGCCTTGGACTTATCCAATGTGCCGTCAGAATTGTACTTGTTCTTGTACACCCACTTGGTTCCGATTACTTGTGTTTTGGTGGTCGATCCACAAGGTCCCAAGTGTTGTTCTTCATTATGGAGCCATACTTTGACTACATACCCTCCATCCACCTATCATCACCCTGTGCCTCTTCAAGACACTTGGGTTCATCAGCACGGATCACTTCTCTCATCAAAGCATAGTTGACCAAGTGTTCCTGTGCCCTTCTTTGCTCCTCTTATCTCTTGGACCGGCGGTGTTTGGATGGTTCCTCCTCAATATTTGGAGGTTCTCTGTCGTCCAAAAGCTGCTTTACCCACTTCGGGAATGGCCGTTGCCATTGTGGTTCTACAGGCTCTTCTTCATCTTCTTTGTCTTGAATCCTCGCAAGCACCGTTGGGGGAGTTTGGTCTGCTGTTGGTGGCGGTACTGGATGGATATCCTGGTCCTGGTTGTCTGGGAAGGAAGCATCCTCCTCCAATTGATGCGGCTGTTTTGAGAAGACCACATTGCGACTTACAATTACCTTCTTGGTAATAGGGTTATAGAGATGGTAACCCTTCGCCTCTTCACTGTAGCCCAAGAAAATACACTTCCAACTCTTCAGTTCCCATTTGGTCCTGGTAGCATCAGGGACATGCACAAAACAATCACATCCAAAAACTCTAAAATGTGCAGCTGAAGGTTTCTTACTAGAAAAGGCTTGCAGTGGAGTCATCCCATTCACAGCCTTCGTGTAGCTATGATTGAGGATGTAAACTATAGTGTTACATGCTTCAGCCCAGAAAGACTTTGGAAAATCTTTCCCTTTCATCATACTCCATCATACTCCGACCCATTTCGCAGATGACACACATCTTGCATTCTGCTACTCCATTTTGCTGTGATGTATGTGATGGGGGTTTCTGCCTCTTGATTCCGTGACTTTTGTAGTAACTCTCAAATTCAGTCAATGTGAACTCTCCACCTCTATCTAATCTCAGCTTCTTCACCTTCCTCCTCGATTCTTTCTCGACCATTACATGCCATTCCTTGAACCTACTAAAAGTGTCGTCTTTCGTCTTCAGGAAGTATATCCATATCCTTCTACTGTAGTCGTCGATCAGCATCATGAAGTAGAAAGAACCACCCAAAGCTTCCATCTCCATCTTTCCGTAGAGATCCATGTGAACGAGCTCTAGAGGAGCCTTTGCTCTACTAGCCTCTTTAGGAAAGGGCTGCCGATGCTGCTTGCCCATCATGCAAGCTTCACATACATTGGGCAGATCTGAAATTTCTGGTAGGTTGCAATCATTCCACTTTTATGCATCTCCTTCAAAGAACTAAGGTTTAGATGACCAAACCTCTCATGCCACAGCTTAGTGTTCTTCACATCTGCTTCACATCTGCTCGAGCACTGAAAGCTGAGAGTTCATAAATGTTGTTGTGCCGTGTACCTTTACCAATGACCTTTCCTTGAAGATCCAGGATCTGTGCACTATTCTTATCGAATTGAACTTTGAGGTCCCGATCCGTGATCACAGAAATGGACAACAAGTTCCTCTTGATATCTAGCACGTAAAGAACATTAGACAACTGTTTTACAACTCCATTTGACTTGAGAGAAATCGTACCTTTTCCTTTTCCTGGACATTTTGCATCATTGCTGACCACTACCATGATGTCATTCCCTACTGGCTGTAGAGAGGTATACCAATCCTTCCGACTGGTCATGTGGCGCGATGCACCACTGTCAATGATCCAAGGTTCATCCACAGGTACATGAACTGCCTCATGCAAATCTCCTCAATTGCGATGAACAGCTCGATGGGTACTGCTACATGCTGTTGCTGGACTCTTTCTTCACTCCGTTCTTCTCATCTGCAATCTTCTTGTGGCACTCATTCTGCTTGTGCCCTGCCTTGTTGCAATAGAAGCACTTGATCTTCTTCTTTCTCTTTTTATCATCAGAAGAAGATGGGTTACCAGAGTCCTTACCCTTACCTTTCTTTGATCTGGTCCAGAAAGTCGAATCTTCTCTAGTCCTCATCTTTTGACGCATCTCCTCCTCCAGAAGCATCGCATTGAAATCCTTAAAGTTGAGAGGCAGATTTTTGTTGTGTGTATTCAGTGCCATAACAAGACCGTCATACTTTGGTGGGAGAATCCATATGCACCTTCGTGCTAGATTCTCGCTGGTGATGGTGATGCCAAACGCAGTCATCTGATTGTGCAGATTCTTCACCCTGGTGATGAACTTCTCTACTACTTCAGACTTAGACAACTTCTCGTTCACGAGTTGAGTCTCCAGATTCTGAATCCGCGTCTGATTCGTGGTCTCATACTGATTTTTCAAGACCATCCATGCCTCCTCCGCTGTGGTGACATGTTGAATTAATGCCATGACGGAATCACTAACACTGCAGACAATAGAACATAATGCATCTGCATTTCTTCTTGTCCGCGCGAGAATCTTATCCACAGTTGGTACTATCTGTTGTCTTGCATTAGCTGGATCCAACGAAACCGGCCTCACGTCCACCCCAGTAGCAGTGTCCCAAAGCTCATATGCACTTAGGATGGTCTTTATCTTGAACTTCCAGAGAGGATAGTTAGAGCCAAAACTCTTCGCTTTCGCTGAACGGTGGGATTTGCAGTCTTGCGGGCTGGGCCATCTCTCACAATCTGCTCGCAATACCAAATCTTCTTGCTAGAGTCCAGGCTCTGATACCATGTAAGAAAATAATACAACGTTTGTGCTCAACAGATAATAAGATCTCGTACGCAAGAGAGAAAACAAGATAGTATGGAGAATCAAAAATTTGATTACTGTAGAATTGATACAATAGATGGCGCTACCTCCCAGCCGTGCGCTCCTATGAAAGAAGCTTCGATGGCATGCTAGAAACAGTAGAAGACGGAGGTTGAATGCTAAGGAATCAAGGTTGCTGTAGCTAGTGATGAAATGGGCTTCACGGGCTTGCTCTTATATAGCCACCAATCATAGTCGGTTAGGCTCAATTGGGTGGCTGACCCAGTCCGCCCAAAACGGTCGACTAGGGATCGATCCCAAAATAGGCCACCGACCATACGATAGAACCGTTGCACAAAACAGAGCAACTAACCTACGATCTCCGTTCGGCCCATAGCCATTCGGGATCATTTGAGCTCCAAATGGGCCTCGCAACCTGAGAGTGGGCTGCCCCGAGAAATGCCCCGTCTACCCTCAGTGCAGTCAGTCAAGGGATGCCTTCCGGCACTTGCATGTAGCCTAGTTGGCAGTGTGCCAACTCTATCTGAAGCCGTCTTGCCATCAGGCCACACATGGCCCCCATCTGGTGTCCAAACTAGGACCTATCGGATAACCGAGCTACTCAAATGCCTTCTCCTCATATGGAGGGCTTACAAGTAGAGTTAGCTGGTTCTTGCATAGTTACACGAGAGTGGAGAATTGATATCTAACAATTATGTCCTTGCTTCTGACTCTTATCTATCCCCTATGACTTCATCCGCTTCTTCAAGACAACATATTCTTTGGACACCCATAGAATTTCCCAAGGAAGAAGCAGTCAATGATTCCAACTATCAGCTTCACAATCTAGATAATTCAATTCAAACACTCCAAGAGTTGGATATTGATACATAGTACACAAAAAGAATTCCAATGACTATCAATCCAATTGGTGACTTTGAAAGTAATATCCCACCAACTCGAGTTCAGGAGGAGGATGGAGAATACCATAGACATTTCCAATCACATTCGCCAAGAGCACCACTCAAGCCATTAGTGAGTTCAGGAGGAGGCTGGAGAATACCATAGACATTTCCAATCACATTCGCCAAGAGCACCACTCAAGCCATTAGTGACAAATTGGTACCACAGATGGATGATTTTTTCACGTTAGTTTTGTTAAGAAATGAAACTTTATATTGGCATACAAAGTTTATATGCCCTAATAAAAATAAAATTTTGAAACATTCACCAAGATATGAAACTTTTATGCAAATTATTAAAAGTTTTGCCAATATTTACATATTTTATTTAGAAATTCTAAAGAAATTAAATAAAATCATACTACATTTTTTCAATATCATGAAACTAAAAATACAGATGATAAAGTTTATCCAAGATTTTATATTAATATAGAATTATATCTTCGATAACTCTTTGATAAAATCATACATGGTACCACAACCTACCTATAGAAGACCCAAGTTTCTCAAATAAAAATACCTCCTTGAGTATCTCCAAGCACCATATTCTTTGAAGAGGCATCCCACATGATCCAGTGGCTCCAATGGTTGAACGTAGATTAGAAGCAATGCATGATCATCCCGATCTGAGAAGTCTATGGGCTCTAACAGAATGCAAGAAAAGGAGAGACAGCCTAAGTGCAGAAGTCATTGCTACAATGATGATGACATTTTGGCATGAAAATATGAGAGTTTCTCCAAATAGAAAGGACATCTATAAAAAGTGGACAAGACGCAAGGTTTTTGAGGAGCACATCATACACATGCTAGATACAATGCAGGTTAGTGGTACCCAAACTAGCCCAGTGGTTGTTTGTGATTGAGCTTTGGGATAGTTTACTTGTTTCACTTCTTAAACCAGGCTTGGACTAAATGTGATTGTCCTAAACCAGCCTGGTGGTTGGAACATCATGCAATCATAGGCTGGTTCAACTCAATCACCAGTTATGTGATTGTCTTGAACCAGTGTAATTGAATAGACATTAGTTGTTGTCTAGCCCAGTGGCATGGTTGAGCAAAAATTAACACCAAAATATTTCACAATGGAGTAGCAATATATTGTTATTTTACTAAATCAGCTCGGTGGTTAGAACATCATGCAACCATGGCTGCTTTAGCTCAATCGCCAGTTATGTGATTGTCTTGAACCAACGTGTTTGAACAGACATTAGTTATTGACCGGCCCGGTGGTTGAAATTATTGTGTTTCTTAGTACTTAAATTTGTTAAATTTAATTTCCTGCTATTTGGGTCATATACCACTATTTCTAGATTGAGATTGCTTGGATTTAATGTGATTGTCCTAAACTAGCTTGGTGTTGGTTCAAGACCAACGGTTCATGAAAAACAACAAGCAGTTTATTGATGTAAGTTCTGAAATTCAAAAATGAAAAGCAATATATTGTTATTTTCTAATTGTGAAATTCAAAAATGAAAAGCAATATACTTGTTATTGTCTAATATGTAAAGTTGAGACCGTCAGGCTTAACCAGCCTAGTCGTTGAAATTGTGATAGTGTCCTAAACCATCCTAGCATAGTTGAAATTGAGACTGTCCTAAATGTGTTCTAAACTAACCCAGTCATTGACTAACTTAAATGTGCCCTAGACTAGCCTAGTGGTTGACTATCTTAAACATATCCTAAACCAACCCGGTGATTGACATTGTGACTACTATCCTAAACCAGCCCGGTAGTTGAAATTTTGACTAACCTAAACCAGCATGGTGGTTGAAATTTGTTTTGCTTCATTATATACTTTAATTAGACTGTGTTTTGTCTTGTTTTAGTAGTTCAAAAATGGGCCTCACTATTCTGTTTTTCCCACATGTTGAGTCGGAATAGATGGACTTGTATCTCAAGTTTATGGATTAGAATCTAGACATTTCAATTGGGCAGAGGAGCTTTGAGCATTGTAAGCCATGGTACATCAAGAAACTCAAAGACAAGAATGTTTGTTGTTGCAAACCACACATAGACTTTGACCTGGTCCAACAAGCTATGAATGAATTGAGATCTGGTCATGTTGGAGCATTGCTCCATGGGGTTTGATGCCCATTCCTCCCCGATGAATCCACAGTCTATAGGCCACTTGTATCCTCATCATGTGTTGCGAGGGAGAGCAGGTTTTGTAGTGTAAGGTCTCTGTGGGAGCCAATGGTTTTTGTCCAAAGGGAGACCATGAGTGGCACCACATTGAATGCATTTGTGGCACATGCAAGCATTGCGATTTGAAGCTGAAGAAGAAGACATTTCATGTCTGTCCAAATGAAATGAGGGAAGACAACCATGTTGCTGTAAAATGGAGGAGATTTGAAAATGTCAATGTTGAAGGATCCGATAAAAAGATATGGCTACTATCATATAAGAGCACTCAGCCAAGGGAGCTTATAGGTCACGTGGTTCAATCCATCCCAAAATATGTGCTTCAAAATTTCATGGCCAATTGGTAGGATAAGCAGTTCAGGATGTGCCTTGCCAGTTTTCCCCATGACACTATTGTCTTTGTCATAGATTTTTCTGAAAATTATTCATTTCAAGAACAAGATGAGATACAAAGTGCTCCCTGGTACAACAAGTAGATTATAATTCTTGTGCATATCACATACAATCATTTGCTTGATTCTTCCATGCCTGATGCCAATCTGCTTGTGCTGACTCACAAGAGTCTAGGTCAGTGCAACGCATATACTATTTCTACATTTTAGATGATAGGGAACATGACACATTATTTGTGCAGCATGCTTTTCTACCACATTAGGAATGTCTTAAAAAGGAAAATCCCCATGCAAAAAATATCAAAAAACATTGGGTGTGGTCAGATGGTGCTGCCTCTCAATTTAAATCAACCTGTGGATTCTACTTCGTCTCAAAGTTCAAATCCCTAACCGGTCTAGACATGATGTGGAATTTCTTTGGGTCTAGCCATGGCAAGGGTGAACATGATGGATGTGGTGTTGTTATTAATCAAGCTCTGTTTAAACACCAATTTACATGCCCTCAAGAAAAACTCAATGATGCCCATGATGCTGTAAAATGGCTTACACCCAACATATAGTAAGCAAAGCTTTAAGAATAGCGTAGTGCATAGAGTGTTCCATCAAGTGAAAGTGGATGAAGTGCAAAGGAGAAGCTGGCATGATTACGAGAAAATTAAAGCAGTTCGTGGATTGCACAGCAAATGGGGCTTTTCAAATGACCAACTGATTAAAACAACAAAACTTTCTTATTTCCGCAGTGCATGCATCATATAGTGCATGCATCATAGGGGATCATGACGATTGTGAGAACATTGCAACTATGAAGACATGGGAGCGAGTTCAAGTTTTCCCTCTACGTTCAGATGGAGTGACAAAAAATGGAGAGACAAATGACTTGCCACAATTTGGGGAGAGTATTTATAACCTCACTGATAGTTTAGAAGAGGGGGATAACTTTGCAATTGTTGCCACATCTAGGGAGAATGAGGAAGATGAACTGTACTTTATGTTGTAGTGCACAAAAGCTAAGCACAAGTTTGAGGAAGCATTTAAGAATAATTGAGGAAAAACCTATGACAAGTGGGATGTAGTAGTCGGAGCTTTTTGGTCCAAAAAACACATCCAAGAGAGGCCACAATTATAGACTGCCACATAAGAGTCCACAAACATTTGTGTACTCTCATCTAGTAAGAGCTATTGAGTTCCAGATGCAACCTGTGCCACAACAAAAGAAGGGCAAGAGTGCCTTTATATTGAATTTCGACGCACATGAGAACATCTTGGGGTGTCTTAGAGTAGTGGACGAGGATGACTAAGATAGTACTAAGAAAATGTAGTCTCATTGCAATTAAACAATATTCCACTTATCCTAGAAAATGGAAAATGTATTTGAGACTATGCTTCTTTTAGTAAATACCAAACTAATGACCACACTTGTTTTTGTAAATCCCAAACAATAAATCCTATGCTTTTTAGTATATCCCAAACAACCATTGTGTTGGTTTTACTAAATTGTTTTTGTAAATCCCAAAATGGTAAATCCCATGCTTGTTTTTAGTATATCCCAACAACTAGCATGCTAGTTTCCCATAACAAATCCACATATCCATAAATCCATTCATCTTGTAATAATAGAAGCAAACCACTGCACTGATGGCTATTAATATCCTAGTGCAACCAACCACCACGTTGGCGATCACTTATGCTGCACTACTACCGTGCACTACTGCCATGCTATCCTAAAATTTGTTGCACAATGCTATACTAAAAGAGTCCCCTTTAGATTGGTTATCTTTAACTGTCAGATTTCAACTTTTGGTCTACTTAAAATATTTAAGTACTAACATGGAAGCAGATCAACACAAAATCATGTATTACAAGTACCATAGATCATGGATGATGGCATGCCGAGAAATGTATGCAAGATTTTTACTTTTTCAAAATACGACGACTTTTTGTGGCTCAAGGAAATTTCAAACTCCCATCTATCTTATCAAACTCTCTATAGCAAGCATCTCCCAGCTCTTTAGGCCAGTCTAATGGACTATCGTAGACCTCTTCACACACTTAGATCGCACACTTCTTGCTTGTCTTTGCTGACTTGTATGCCCATAGTAACTCCTCCTTTTGCTTGAGGTACTCTTCATCCTGGTATTTGTGCTCTATACAACTTCACGTCTCCATCATTTCTTGCCAATAGAAACCTACATCATGAGCTTGACAAGTACTTTAAAGGAGCAATAAAAACAATAGCCAAGGAAATTAATATTCACTGTCTTTGTCGACTCCAAGTAATACACCCATCACCGAAGCATGTCCTCCTTATAGCTATTTTCCTCCTTCTTCGGGTTTATTCTGTTGAGATATCAAGCTCTACCCCCGATACATCTCCTGGATGACTATCATTTATGTCACCGCCTATGTTAGTTGTACTCGTGGTGTAGTTAGACTACCACGTATGTTTTTGGTTTGGGTTCACATATGAACCACGTATTCTAGGTTTGACATATAGGGTATTTCCCTCTTCTATTGTATTGTTGTTGTGTGCAAAAGTGAAGAAAGGCTTCACCCTCCAACCTTGTGTCCTCTCTCTCTTTTGTGTGTTGTGAAGAAAGCTGAACTTGAGTCTCCTATCTCTCTCCCTCATTCTTTACATGGTATCAGAGCCTTGTTCGAGGTAAGGAGCTCAAGAAAGCAAGCCAAGTTTGTGGTGTCCTGGTAAGACGACCAGTGTTGCTTTCCTATTTCGAGTTTGGGAGCAAATCTCTGCAGGTAGCACAGCCAGAAGTGCAGGAGTGCACTGATTCAGATTGAGAGGCCCTTCGCGGTGTGGCGAGAGCGCAGTATATGCTGCGGGAAAGGGCATAGCCCTTGGTGACTTTATTTTTTGGATTTGAGGCCGTTTCGGGGCCTGTTTTGAAGGCGCAAGTTCTTCGCAGGCACTCAGAAAAAGGCCCTAATTTTGCTGTGCGACCACCGCGCGGCTAGTCGGTGGAAAGGTGCCATAGAAATTGCATCGTATGCCTGTGTGCAGAGATATTGGGAGTTGCAGATTCATGCCTGTTGCCTGTTGATGCAAAATCGTCACTAGGAAGTGACTGTGTGGTGAAATACCACTTTCGTCAGTGTTGCAGATCTGCCCCTGTGAGGCTTTCCGCAGAAGTTTTGCTATTTGCCCTTGTGAAGCATTTGCTGTGTTTACAGGTTGCTGTTGCAATTCGTGATTTGTAAAATGTCTGAGAATCTGTCTACCATTGTCAGTGAGAAGCTTGACAAGAACAACTTCCAAGCATGGAAGTTCAGGATGACAAACTTCCTTATGGGAAAGGGAGTTTGGGATTACATCAGTGGTGAAACTACAGAACCAGTTTTGGGTGCTGCTCCTACTCCTGCTGAATTGAAGGCCTTTAAAGAATGGCATGAAAAAGCCAAAAAATGCCTATATTGGCTGTCTGTTAGCATTTCAGATTCTATGATTGTGCATATACAGGATGTAGAGACGCCTAAGGAGGCATGGGACACATTGGTGAAGCTGTATAGCACAAATACCAAAGCACGAAAGATGCAGCTAAAGCAGGAGTTGCACAATGTGCAAAGGAAAAATCTGAATATAAATGAGTATTCCTTGAAGGTGAAAGGCCTTGCAGATTCTCTTGCCTCCATTGGAGCACCTGTTGATGATGAGGACTTAGTGTCCGTGACCTTGAATGGTCTTGGGAAAGATTATGCACAATTTCGGACATCCATTGGAGTCCGTGAAACATTTCCTGATTTTCAGGAACTTATTGCTCTCTTGCTGAGTGAAGAGCAAAGGAATGGTGGTTCAGCCACCTCAACTTCTCAAGAGACTGCTTTCTACTCGAATACAGGTAGAGGCAGGGGTAGAGGAAGAGGCCGTTTTGGTGGCCGTGCAGGAAATCAGAATCAGCAGCAACAACAGGAAAACCAGTCCTATGGAGGAGGACGTGGTAGTTCTAGAGGCAGGGGGAGCCAAAGAGGCCGTGGTTCATGGCAAAGGAACAAGCAAGTAAATAGCAGCACAGAATGCTATTATTGTGGAAAGCCTGGACACAAGGAGAATACATGCTATAAAAAACAGAATGACATCAAAAGTGGGAAGTTGCAGCAAAGCAACTATGCATCATCAAGTGGGCATGGTGACGACAGAAATGAGCACCTTTTTGTGATGCAGCATATGGTTAACTCCATGTCAGGAGATGCTGCAGCTTGCAATGATGTTTGGTATGTTGATTCAGGTGCCTCTAACCACATGACCAGTCATGGTGAGTGGTTTCATGATGTTAGAAATTTGGATAAGCCAGGTTATGTTGAAACAGGTGATGATACTGCGCACCCAATTACGCAGGTTGGTAAAGTGCCATTGGCTATGCAGGATGGCAAAACGAAGTACTTGGCAGATGTACTTCATGTTCCAAAAATCACTAAGAACCTGGTTTCTGTTGGCCAGATGGTTGAGCAAGGTCTGCAGGTTAGATTTAATCCTGATGGATGTTTTGTTGAGGACTTGAAAAATAAGTGCCGCTTGGTTGCGAAAGGCAATAAAAATGGCAGAATGTTCACCTTGGATGTTGATATGCCTGAGGTAAAAGCTGCTATGTTTGCGCATGGGAGAGGTGTCATTGCAGATATTGAGATATGGCACAAGCGCATTGGGCATGTGAATATACAAAGGCTGAAATCTATGCAAACGAAAAACATTGTTGCAGGTTTGCCTAAATTCAGAGTTGAGGGAATGCAAAAGGTATGTGAAGCATGCCAAATGGGTAAGCAGGCCAGACATGCATTTCCCAAAAATGCTAAGGTGAGTAGAAGACCTTTGGAAGTGATCCATTCAGATGTTTGGACAACCAAAGCTGCTTCTATTGGTGGATGCCATTATTATGTGACGTTTATTGATGACTACACTAGGAAGGTGTGGATTTATTTTATGAAGCACAAAAGTGAAGTGTTCAGCCATTTCAAGGCTTTTAAGGCCATGGTTGAAAAAGAGAAAGGTGTGCATATTAAAGTGCTAAGATCTGATGGAGGGGGAGAGTACTTTTCAGAAGAATTTTGTGAATATCTGAAAGAACAGGGAATTCAAAGGAAGTACTCATGCAGGTCTACCCCTCAGCAGAATGGGGTTGCAGAAAGGAAGAACAGGCATATTGCAGAAGTAGGACGGGCGATCCTAAATGAGAAAAACATGCCTGATTATTTTTGGGCTGAAGCAGTAGCAACTGCTGTTTATATTATGAACAGAACCCCCACTGCAGCTGTCCATGGCATGACGCCTGAAGAAATGTATACAGGCCAAAAACCAGATATTTCTCACTTGAAGGTATTTGGTTGCATAGCTTATGTTCATGTTCCTGATGAGAAGAGAACAAAGCTGGATCCAAAGGCAGAAAAATGCATCTTTATTGGATATGCTCAGCACCAGAAAGGGTATCGCTGTTATAACCCTTCCACCCGCAAAATGCAAGTGAGCAGAGATGTTGTTTTTGATGAAATGAGCAGCTGGTATGCACCAACTGTTATGGTAGGAGATGCAGATGCAGGAAATGGGAATGCTGCAATAAATGCAGAGCAGCAATCTCAAGCCTTGAGTGGACCCAGAGAGTCCTCTACTAGTGGATCTAATGCATGGACAGGGAGATTGAGATCTAGTGAATCGTTACATAGCAGTCCTGATAGTGTTGTGCAGGTATCACATAAGGGAAAAGAAAAAGTGGACCATGCTCCAGTGTTTGATGTGTCTGCTGGTAGCTCTCATGTTGATGGAGAGTCAAGTGGCTCTGAAATGAGCCTTGATGAGGAACTTGGGATTCCTTCTGTTGTTACACCTGGTGCAAGGAAAAGCAGGCATGATTTAAAGACTCCTGCAACTGATCCAGTTGTACGGAGGTCCACTCGTATTAAGTATCCAGTTGACAGGCTGAGATATGATGGGTACACAGCACATCACTATGCTTATATGGTCAAGGTTCTAGAGGAGCCAGAGCCCACATGTTTTGAGGATGCAGCAGGGCATAAAAATTGGGAAGCAGCTATGGATGAAGAGATGGCTGCCTTGGATGCAAACCACACTTGGGATTTGATGCCTTTGCCTCATGATAAGAAGGCTATTGGCTGCAAGTGGGTTTACAAAGTAAAGCACAATGCTGATGGGTCTGTTAGCAGGTACAAGGCAAGATTGGTTGCCAAAGGTTTTGCACAGACATATGGAATTGACTATGAGGAAACTTTCAGCCCAGTTGCAAGGATGGCAACCGTGAGAGCAGTAATTGCTATGGCTGCTGCAAAGGGATGGTCTTTGCATCAGATGGATGTGAAAAATGCCTTCTTGCATGGTGATTTGCAGGAAGAAGTTTATATGATGCAGCCGGAAGGTTATGAGGATAATTCACATCCCGATTTTGTATGCAGGTTGCGCAAAGCCTTGTATGGCTTAAAACAGGCGCCGAGGGCATGGTCAGACAAGATAGGGCAATATCTTGTCACTATTGGATTTCAGATTTCCAATTCAGATTTTTCACTTTATGTGAAAAGGACAAACAGAGGGATTGTGCTTATAGTCATCTATGTTGATGACTTGATTATTACAGGTGATAGTGATGCAGACATTAATGAAGTGAAGCTGCTATTGAAGCAGAAATTTGAGATGAAGGATTTGGGAGAGCTGCGTTACTTCTTGGGCATTGAGGTTATTAGATCCCCGAGTGGGATATGGCTATTGCAAAGGCAATACGGTTTGGACATGCTGTCCAAATATGGGATGACAGGCTGTAAGCCTATCTCTGTTCCATTGGAGCAGAATGTGAAGCTCAATGCAGAGACAGGTGAGCTTCTTGAAGATATTACTATGTACAGGCGCATAGTAGGTAGCTTGATTTACATGACTATAACCAGACCAGATTTGAGCTATGCTGTGGGGCTGGTGAGTCAGTTTATGCAGGCACCGAGGAAGCCACATTTGGATGCGGCTAGGCGCATACTGCGGTATGTGAAGTCCACATTGCATTATGGACTGTTTTATGAAGCTGGGTGTGCATTACAGGTACATGGATACACAGATGCTGACTGGGCTGGTAGTGTCTCAGACTGGAGATCTACTAGTGGTTTTATGTTTTCCCTTGGGAGTGGTGCCATCAGTTGGAGCAGCAAGAAGCAGCCAACAGTTGCCTTGTCGAGCACAGAGGATGAGTACAGGGGTGCAGCAATGGCTGCATGTGAGGTAGCTTGGTTACGGAAGCTACTTGCAGATATGGGACAGCCAATTCATGCAGCAGTTTTCATTCATTGTGACAACATTAGCAGCATCATGCTTGCTAATAACCCAGTTTATCATGCTAGAACGAAGCACATTGAGGTGCATTATCACTTTGTGAGAGAGAAGGTTCTAGCTGGTGAGATTGATCTTGTCTATGTCAGCACTGAGGAGCAGGTGGCTGATATTTTTACGAAGGCATTGGGTACCGAGAAGCTTCGCAGATTTAGGAGCTTGCTTGGTGTACGTGAGATGGATTTGAGCTTGAGGGGGAGTGTTGAGATATCAAGCTCTACCCCCGATACATCTCCTGGATGACTATCATTTATGTCACCGCCTATGTTAGTTGTACTCGTGGTGTAGTTAGACTACCACGTATGTTTTTGGTTTGGGTTCACATATGAACCACGTATTCTAGGTTTGACATATAGGGTATTTCCCTCTTCTATTGTATTGTTGTTGTGTGCAAAAGTGAAGAAAGGCTTCACCCTCCAACCTTGTGTCCTCTCTCTCTTTTGTGTGTTGTGAAGAAAGCTGAACTTGAGTCTCCTATCTCTCTCCCTCATTCTTTACATATTCCTACGAGGAGGTCATCCAACATCATTTTTAGATAGAACAAAAGCATTCCAAATTCTTTTGGGCATGCCATAGATTCGCAGTAGGTGGATCGGTGTACAAAGTTTTGGGATTAGATTTCATATTGGGCTCTTAGTTTTGTCTGCACTGCACTTAAATAGGGAGACAGTTCATTGAGCCCAACCTTCTCATTCTTCAATCTCACATTAGTTGTCTAATAGAAATCTTTAGTTGTCTAATCAAAATCTTTCATCTCACTTTAGTTGACTAATGAAAATCTTTTAGTCTCACATTAGTTGTCTAATCAAAATCTTTTGTCTCACATTTGTCAAGTCCAGTCAAAATATTTTGTCTCACATTATGGTCCTTGGCATATCAAAGGACACTATCTAGTCACATAGCTGAGAAAACATTTCCCAAGTAACTCTGGAGAAGATTAACAATTCAATAGATTACACACAGATTACATGGATTACATCTCAAAGACTCCTTTCCTTTAGATTACATCTCAAGGACTCCTTTCCTTCAAGGGGTTGGTTCCACATTGCTTTGAGCAAGTCGTCTTTTTGGGCTCCTTGATTGCAGGCTCGGCTCTCCTTGCTCCTTTCTAGAATGGGGTTGGTTCCTTCCTTCAGGGGCCCGGCCCATCCCTTCATCCTTGATTTGAGCTTCTTGGTTGCAAGCTCAACCCTTCTTGCTCCTTTCCTGAAGGGGGCTGGTTCCTCCCTTCAAGCTCCTTTTCCTCACAGTCTCAGTCTTGGTCTTCTTCAAT
This sequence comes from Dipteris shenzhenensis, assembly GCF_047967505.1. Lineage (NCBI taxonomy): Eukaryota > Viridiplantae > Streptophyta > Polypodiopsida > Gleicheniales > Dipteridaceae > Dipteris > Dipteris shenzhenensis. The sequence continues at coordinate 33,017,941 of NC_141605.1, read as the reverse complement.
TCGAGCTCCTTGTCTTTTGCATTTTTTTCCCAAATGGCAATTTAAGCTGCAGCATCTACTTTCTTCATAGATAGTTGTATAGCAGGCAGGCACATTTGATCTGTCCATGACTGGGGTAATGGCAAAGGGCATTCTCTACATAGCAATCTTGCATGCACAAACAACCCAAAGAAAAAAACATGCACAAGGTGGTAGCACACAGGCCATTGGATCATGCAGTCATCTATGATGGGGGTATAGCAGACCATGCATTTCATGTTCCTCTTTCACTTGTAGTTTCTTAACAGAGGAATGTGGTATTTTTTTAGAGACATCCTTTAAAATTGTGGCCCTTGCAATACTAATAACTTTGCATTTTGAGTTTTTCTTTACCTTTGACAAACTGCACCAACATTGACGTGGCTCGTCCTTCCTCTTCTTCTACCTTTTGTACTTCTCTCATATGAAACGGTTGTGTTGATTCTTCAATTTTCTATTCAATCACATCATCTGCTTCTGTTTCTATTTGGAAGAGTTTGCGTACAGACCTTTGATGTGGGGTTCCTTGTCTAGGTTGCTTTTGAACCAAACTAGCATCCCTCTGATCCTACTTGTGCCCTCTCTTCTCTTGACCAAATTCGTGTTCTATCTCATGTGGAGATGTCTTAAAGTACTCAGCCATAATCTTTTCGCACAGCCTACTTGCCTCTGCACTTGGAAATTTACTCCATTCGTCTGTGAGAGCCTCCAATGAAGATTGTAATTCTGTAAAGTTTGATGGTGGAGGAGGTGGCATTGCAAACCTATGTAGAGCTCTTGATAAGATGAAATGATAGGCCCCAATATCCGATTGTGAACACTTCACAAAAATATCTAAGTAGGGTTTCTTTGGCTCCATCGTGATTCCCATAAGCATGCTAGAAGTTATATCTTTCTTAGAGAATCTTGCATTCCATGGGTCCTCATTTTGCTCAATATCTTTCCTCAACATCATAAGATGTATCTCAGTTTTTCTTTGAATGAGAAACCAAACTTTTCTTCCCATGTGTATGTGAGTCCATTTCTCTTGAAAGTCATCAGACCATACTCTTTCCCATTGAACGTAAGGTGGTGCCAGAGACATGCTCTAATATCTTCAGAGAGTGTTCCATAATAATTAAAAGTCCTACATGAAAAATAATGAAGATTTTAGATAGATACAATGCATTAACAAAAATAGCCACTAAGGCTTTACAATGAAGATGTGTAAAGTGTAAACCGAAAGACAATGCATTTTGCCCATCATACAATTGTAATGTGCCCATGCAATTTCAATGTAATGTGCAAAATGATACAATCACATGGGCCCACTCATAAAACTACAATAATATATGTAATGTGCCCACTGATACAATTGTATGTGCCCATTTAACTTAAAATCTTTGAAAACTCTATAATGGATGGTTAAGAAAATAGCCTTTAAGGCTTTACAAGGCTCATATATGTACATAAATTGAAAAAAGATAGCCCATAAGGCTTTATAATGATGGCATGAAAAATATAAACTGAATAAAAGTACGATCTTCCCATGATTAACAATTGCAATATGCCCACTAGAACTGTGTCTTTGCTCATTGATCTGTCAACTAGAACTTTGCTCATAGTTTGGCTAAATTACTCATACAAACTCAAGCTAAGGATGGTGGCCTAGGCTTTATAATGCATCACAATACAAAGATAAACACATGCAAGTGGTGATTTGTGTGTTTCAAAATCGTCCTACTTTTCTAATGATCATTTTGTGACAAAACTTCTTCGTGAGCAATGCTAAGGATGAGAGTCTTCCATGAAGGCAAGGTGTAAGCAGTTTGAGTATCCTAGGATGAGGTGCTCGACTATGAAGCTATGTAGAGTAGCAAAGATCCTTACATGAAGGGATAGGAGATTGAGACAAATCTCTTCGGGGCCCTGTAGGGAGGAGGGGCAAGCTATAGTGATATCTTTCCTCAGACCTAGGTTGAAATTTTTAGCTAAGAAGGAAAGGAGAGGCTAGGAAGTAGGCCACCAACCTTGTGAGAAGAGACTACAGGTGACTTGTGCATAATCTTGTGACCCAAAGCGTAATGTTCTTAGTCATTATTTTGGTTCACATCTATCACCTCTTGTGTTAGTTCTCCTATTTCATGGGAGTTTTATGGCTACGACTAGGTATTTGGATCATAATTTTAAATGTACTTATCTACATCTCCATGCAATGAAGTATTCAGGAAAAGAAGTACAGCAATGCTTGCATTGGCAATCAATGAAATTGAGGATCTCCATTTCATGAGCAACCGGAAACGAGCCAAAGTCTAGACCAAGCAATTGGGAAACAAAAATTCATTTCATGATTACTAACAAAAGATAAAAAATAATCCCATGCATTGATGTGGTACCTTGATGCCTTGAATGAATCCATTAATATTTAAACAAGAAATTACTTAAAAAATCAATAAATGTCTAGTAATTGTCACATAAAACCATTGGAAGCTCTAATTTCTTTGAAAACGCCAAAACATTTTATACATACATAATTTGTCATATTTGACACTGGAAATGAGCTTAGAAGGTCCCAAAACCATAAAAACAATTATAAACACGAGTGCCTTGTGATGCATTCTAAAAAACCCCATCTGGTAAAGAAGCACATCCTGTAGGGTCCAAAAGTAGGCCGCCGCCGTGTTTATAGTTGTTTTTATGGTTTTGGGGCCTTCTAAGGTCATTATTGGTGTTAAAAATGACAAATTATAAATGTGTCAAAAGTTTTGTTTTTGTTGAAAGGGATTAAAATCTCTCGAATGTGGTATATTGAGAACTTTATATATACACATAAAGGTGTCTAGAATTTATGTAGATAAATTTAATGTCTTCACATAATCCATAGATATGGCTAAGACCTAAGTATAAGTCTCTTTTCCATGCAACTCAACTCATTCTCATTCAGATGTTGCTATTCTAGACTACAAAGTCTCTTTTCTATGCCATGCACTTTATGTCCATTGCAATGCATACATGTTGAAGTTAGAATGCATTTTGTGATGGCCTTGTTTTGCATTTGAGAGGTTAGAATGTGTGATGCCAATTATGTTTCCCCTTGCTCGTTCTTGTTGTGGCTTGTTCCCCCTTGCTCGGTGCATGGGGTACCTCAATGAGATTCAACGCATAAGGGTGCATGGGACCAAATCAACCTACTGGCTCTTTCAGCCAGAATAGAGGTTCCTCTCCACAATGTTGTGAAGGTTCTGGCATGCTAATTTTTCCTTATGCATCCAATAGGTCTATGGATCTCAGAAGCACTGAGATTCGTCCATGAAATGAGGATTGACACACTAGACTACTGGGTCCCTTTGTGATTTTCTTCAAAGCAGTAATCACTTGAACATGCTGCCAAAGGTTCAAGAGCTCATGGATGCTCTCATGACTCTATCTTGTTGCATACTTCACTAGTTGAATGAATGTTCATCCAAGCAATATCTAGAGTTGTATCTATGCTTCTCATTTATGGCGATATAATTTGGGAGGATCTCTTATGGGATCTCGTTCTCCTCATGAATGGACGTTCTATTTTCCTTTGCACTCTCTTATCTAGTTCATAATTTTGTTCAGATTTAATGAGTTTGTGGGCTAGTCATATGGTTAAGTAAGAAGAAACTATCATGTGCACACGTTAGACAACTTAATTAAAGGATAGTCCTATCATATACATGGCCTAATGGGCACTTAGAACTAAGAGAACCGCCTCTTCTTCCCAACTCCCTCATTGCCATCCCTCTTAGCATCCCCTTCTTCTTCCCTCACCATCTCTCTGAGGCAATTTATATGTTGAGTTAGGTTAGGTTAGGCTATGCTAAACCAGGTTAGGTTAGGTGGAATACGGTTGGGTTATGTTATGTTAAAGCTCAGAGGGGTCATTATGTATAAACTCTATATATCACATGCATTCAAAACACTTATTTCATTAATTTTGGACTAATATGTCTACATTTGAACTAATCCTAAAACTCCTTCCCAAATGGAAAGTTTACTTTATGAAAATGTTGCTTGAGAATCAAAAGTTTACTTTTTGGCACTGTCATTTCCACATAATAAATCTTAGAATATCTCTCTATAATGTTGCACTTAATAATAATTCAAATTAATACTTTAATTTAAAAAATAGTTTCACTACATTTAAATTAATAAAAGTAATTTAAATGTATGAAAAAATTATATTTATGCATGCATGCATGTATGTACGTATGTATGTATGTATGTATGCATGTATGTCCCATGCATGACATTAATTTACCATAAGAGTCCTCTAAATTCTTCAAGATATCATAATGGTATTAACAAACACCTTTTGAAAGTTTAAAAACTCTAAAATCTGGTAGATATGGAGTAACACACGATGCTACACATGCATGCATGGAATGTACATGTCCTTGGTTTGTCGATGGAAGGCCATTGATACATATGCTGGGACTAGTGCACTACACTTGTCCATGTGGCATGGGCATGCCCATAGGGCTTTTAGTTGATCCGTGTTGGTGTGGGATTCATGCTGCGATGACTATTAATGGAGCGAGGGAGGGGGAAAGAGAGAAAGGGAGGGAGGTAAGAAAGAGAGGAAAAGGAAGGGGAAAGGGAAGGAGAGGGGGAAGGGAAGGGAAGGGAAGGGAAGAGAGAGAGAGAGAGAGAGAGAAGGGGGGGGGGGAGGGGAGGGGTGAGGAAGGGAAATAGTAGGGAGGGGGCCTCCCTAATGCATGCTCTGGTGGCCATGGCCATCGAGTGCCTAATTGGAGAGGAGGGAAAGGGGAAGGGGAGGGGAGGGGTGAGGAGCAGAAGGAGAGGGGAGGGGGCTCACAAAAACATGCTCTAGCAGCCATGGCCTCCAAGCCCCTGAGAAAAAAAAAATTTGTTTAATTTATTTTTTATTTTTTATTTTGTAGGGGCTTGGCGGCCGCGCCCGCCCAATTTGTGTTTTGGATTGGGATATATAAGGCATGAAATCCTAAAAATTTTGAATTCAAATGGGGAGAGGAGAAAGGAGCAGGAAGTTTGAATTCTAGGAGGGGAAGGGAGAGAATGGCAAGGAGAGAGAGTGAGATGTTTGAATTCTAGGGAGGGAGAGGGAGCGGGAGAGGGAGAGAGGAAAAAGAGAGGAAAAATCAAAAATTTAGGGTTCCTAGCTTATATATAGCCTCTCACATTCCCCTCCCTTCGCTTTCCCCTTCCTCTCCCCTCTGCTTCTCCTTCCTTTCCCTTCTTCCCTCCCGTCCCCTCTCCTTCCAGGACCTCTCTTCCCTCTTCTTTCTCTCCCCTCCTGTCCCCTCTCCTTCCTCCCTTCCCTCTTCTTTCTATCCCCTCTCCCTCTCTCTTCTTGCTCTCTTCCCTTCCGTCCCCCTCTCCCTCTCTTCTCCCTCCCCTCTCTCTCTACTTCCTCTTTCCTCTCTCCCTCTCTCTTCCCTTCACCCATCCCCCTTTTAATCCAAAACACAAATTGGGTGGCCGCAGCCAAGCCCTTGCAAAATTTTCGTTTTTGTTTTTTTTTGGGGGGGTGTGTGTGTAGGGGCTTGGCAGCTGTTGCCACCAAAGCATGTATTTGTTTGGGTTTTTTTATTCATAGGTTTCTTTTAGGGAAGCCACACAGGGGCCACACAGGTCAGGATGATGATGAGGTGTGGCCAGGAGGAGGTAGGAGAACAGTTTTGTGGTATGAGGACAAGGTATTGTCCATATTTGGAGCAATACATATTTATATATACCTTTGTAAGACTAAGTCTAATGGAAGAAGATTTTAGCTATTGGGGCTTATGCACCCGTGTAAGATATTTGAAGCAATACATACTTCTACTCTCAGTATGGTTCAGTGACTGTTTGCATCTATCTATGAAAGGATAAGATTTGAGTACGTTTGTAAACTAAGGACAAGGTATGCAGGAAAAGTCCACTCACAACTACTCCATTCACCCCTCGTTGCTTTATGAGCTTCAATTTGTGAGCATTGTCATGATCTCTGTTGAGATATCGAGCTCCACTCGAGATATGCCAGGGTGACCGTTGTGTACTTATGTCACCGACTTGTTAGCTAGAGATGCGGTTGGTACACCGCCCACGAATAATAGCTGGATGATAGCTATCCTTATCTACACTAGTATGCCACCTTAGTTAGTTGAGTTTGGTTTGAGACCCACATATAGGGTTCTTCTATTTCTTTGTACTTGAGTTCTTTTGGCTTTCACAACTAAGAAGAGGAAAACTATTTTCAGCCTCCACCTTTGTGTGTATTCCCCCAATTGTTTATGTGAGAACGCCGCAAGTGAGACTCCTTCCCTCTCTCCCACAATCTTCACATGGTATCAGAGCCTTGTTCGTGGTGAGGAGCTCAAGAAAGCAAGCCAAGTTCGTGGTGTCCTGGTAAGAGGACCAGTGTTGCTTTCCTATTTCGAGTTTGGGAGCAAATCTCTGCAGGTAGCACAGCCAGAAGTGTAGGAGTGCACTGTTTCAGATTGAGGCGCCCTTCGCGGTGTGGCAAGAGCGCAGTATATGCTGCGGGAGTGGGCGAAGCCCTTAGTGACTTTCTTTTTCTGATTTGAGGCCGTTTCGGGGCCCGTTTTGAAGGCGGAAGTTCTTCGCAGGTACTCAGAAAAACGCCCTGTTTTTTGCTGTGCAACCACTGCGCGGCTAGTCAGTGGAAAGGTGCCACAGAAATTGCATCGTATGCCTGTGTGCAGAGATATTGGGAGTTGCAGATTCATGCCTGTTGCCTGTTGATGCAAAATCGTCACTAGGAAGTGACTGTGTGGTGAAATACCACTTTCGTCAGTTTTGCAGATCTGCCCGTGTGAGGCAAAAGCTGTGTGTTTTTTGCAATGACAGAATATTTTGCAGTGTTCTGTAATGGCATCTGATTCTCTTTCACAGATTCTCACTGAAAAGCTTGACAAGAGCAACTTCCACGCATGGAAGTTTAGAATGACGAATTTCTTGATGGGAAAAGGCTATTGGGAATTCATTACAGGAAATGAAGAAGAACCTGTTCTTCCTAATGTTCCCAGTCAACAGGAAATGGAGGCATTCAAAGGATGGCATGAGAGAGCCAGGAAAGTTATGTACTGGATGTCTATCAGCATTTTGGACTCCATGATTGTGCATATTCAGGATGCAAACACGCCAAAGGAGGCATGGGATACTTTGGCAAAAATGTACAGCACAAATACGCAAGCCAGGAAAATGCAACTCAAACAGGAGTTGCACAATGTGCAGAGAGAAAATTTGAGCATAAATGACTACCACATGAAAGTGAAGAAAATTGCAGATGCACTTGCTTCCATTGGGTCGCCAGTGGATGATGATGATTTGGTTTCTGTGACCTTGAATGGTCTAGGAAAGGATTATGCACAGTTCCGGACATCCATTGCCGTCCGTGAAAAATTTCCTGATTTTGAGGAGCTGATTGCTCTTCTAATTTCTGAAGAGCAGAGAAATGGGGGTGCATCTTCTTCAGCAGGAACTTCAAAAGAAACTATCTTCTACTCAAATGCTGGCAGAGGTAGAGGCAGAGGTAGAGGAGGCCGATCTGCAGGCCGTGGTAGAAATCAAAATATGCAGCAAGCGCAAGAAAACCAATCCTATGCAGGAGGATGTGGTAACTCTAGACGCAGGGGGAGCCAAAGAGGCCGTGGTGGATGGCAGAGAAGCCAAAATGCAAACAGCAATGTTGAATGCTACTATTGTGGCAAAATGGGTCATATGGCTAAGGACTGCTACAAAAAGCAGAATGACATTATGAATGGAAAATTGCAGCAAGGCAATTATGCATCTTCTAGCAGGCAGGGTGATGATAGAAATGAGCATCTATTTATGGTGCAGCATATGACCAATTCTGTGACAAGTGCAGAAGAACAAAATGATGTGTGGTATGTTGACTCAGGTGCGTCAAACCACATGACAGGTCATGCAGAATGGATGCAAGATGCAAGGAAAATGGAAAAGCCAGGATTTGTGGAGACTGGTGATGATACTGCACATCCTATTGTGCAGATTGGCAAAATTCCTTTGTCTATGCAGGATGGGAAAAAGAAATACTTGTCTGATGTATTTCATGTCCCGAACATGACCAAGAACCTGGTTTCTGTTGGTCAGATGGTTGAGCAGGGCTTACAGGTCAGATTTAATCCTCATGGATGCTTTGTTGAGGATATGAAAAATAATGGTCGCTTGATAGCAAAAGGAAAGAAAAAGGGCAGGATGTTTACGTTGGATGCAGACATGCCTGAATTGAGTGCAGCAATGTTTGCACATGGGACCAGTGTAGTTGCAGATATTGATATCTGGCACAAACGCATTGGTCATGTTAATATATAGCGACTTAAATCAATGCAAGCCCAAAATATTGTTGCAGGATTGCCAAAATTCAAGGTTGCAGAAATGCACAAGATTTGTGAAGCCTGTCAATTTGGGAAACAGGCAAGGAAACCTTTTCCTAGGCATGTTCAAGAGAGTAAAAAGCCATTGGAGTTAATCCACTCTGATGTGTGGACTACAAAAGCTGCATCTATTGGAGGCTGTCACTATTTTGTCACATTTATTGATGACTTCAGCAGAAAACTGTGGGTGTATTTTATGAAAAAGAAAAGTGAAGTGTTTGGGCACTTCAAAGCTTTCAAAGCTATGGTTGAAAAAGAAACAGGCCTCGAAACAGGCCTGCAAATAAAATGCCTAAGGTCAGATGGAGGGGGAGAGTACCTCTCAAATGAGTTTGCAAGGTTCTTGCAGGAGCATGGTATAAAGCAGCAATATTCATGCAGTCATACCCCACAGCAAAATGGAATTGCAGAAAGAAAAAAAAGGCATATTGGAGAGGTATCTCGGGCTATGCTAAATGAAAAAGATCTACCAGATTATTATTGGGCTGAAGCAGTTGCTACAGCAGTCTATATAATGAACAGGACTCCCACTGCAACAATACATGGCATGACGCCAGAGGAGATGTATACTGGTAGGAAACCAGATATTTCTCATTTGAAGATTTTTGGTTGCATTGCCTATGTCCATGTGCCAGATGAGCTGAGGTCCAAGTTGGATCCAAAAGCTGAGAAGTGCATCTTTATTGGTTATTCTCTGTAGCAGAAAGGGTATAGATGCTATAACCCTTCTACACGTAAGTTCACAGTGAGCAGAGATGTTGTTTTTGATGAGATGAGCAGCTGGTATAAACCAGTAAATGTGATGATTGATGTAGATGCACAAAATGGTAATGCTGCACAGAATGCACAGCAGCAATCACAAAATATCAGTGGACCTGGAGTGTCCTCTACCAGTGGTTCACATACTTCACCATGGACAGGCAGATTGAGATCAGGAGAATCCCCTCAAAGCAATGCAGAGAGTGGTACGCAGGTATCACGAAAAGGGAAAGAGAAGGTAGATCAGCCCATGTATGATGTGAATGCAGGTCACTCTTGTGTGGATGGTGAATCCAGTGGCTCAGAACAGAGCATTGATGATGAGTTGGGTATTCCTTCTATTGTTACACCTAGAGTAAGGAAGACCAGGGATGTTTTGAGAGCACCTGGAAGTGAGCCTATTTTGCGCAGGTCTACCAGGGTTAGGTATCCTGTGGATAGGCTGAAATATGATGGATTTATAGCCATTCACTATGCCTATATGGTCAAAGTGATACAGGAACCAGAACCCACTTCTTTTGAGCAAGCCATGGGAAATGAAAAATGGGAGAAAGCCATGGATGAAGAAATGGATGCCTTGGATGCTAATGCTACATGGGAATTGGTGCCTTTGCCTAAAGGCAAGAATGCAATTGGCTGTAAGTGGGTTTATAAGATCAAGCACAATGCAGATGGTTCTATGAATAGATACAAGGCAAGATTAGTTGTCAAGGGGTATGCACAGACATATGGCATTGATTATGAAGAAACTTTCAGCCCGGTTGCAAGGATGGCAACTGTAAGAGCAGCCATTGCTATGGCTGCATCAAAGGGATGGTCTTTACATCAGATGGATGTAAAGAATGCCTTCTTGCATGGTGATTTGCAAGAAGAGGTATTTATGGAGCAACCAACAGGTTATGTTCATGCTACTCATCCTGAGTTTGTTTGCAGGTTGAAGAAAGCCTTGTATGGCTTGAAGCAAGCACCTAGAGCATGGTCTGACAAGATAGGACAGTATCTTGTCACTATTGGCTTTCAGATTTCCAAGGCAGATTTCTCACTCTATGTGAGAAAAACAGAGAAAGGGATTATGCTGCTGGTCATTTATGTTGATGATTTGATCATCACAGGTGATAGTGATGAAGATAACCTTCATGTGAAAATGCTATTGAGGCAGAAGTTTGAGATGAAGGATTTGAGAGAGCTGCGTTATTTCTTGGGCATTGAGGTGATTAGATCACCAAGTGGGATACAGCTCTTGCAGAGGCAGTATGGATTGGACGTGCTGTCCAAATATGGGATGACAGGCTGTAAGCCTATTTTAGTTCCTTTGGAGCAGAATGTGAAGCTGAGCACAGATGCAGGTGAGCTTCTGGAAGACCCTACTATGTACAGACGGATAGTAGGAAGTTTGATTTACATGACTATTACCAGGCCAGATTTGAGCTATGCTGTTGGGTTGATAAGTCAGTTTATGCAGGCTCCAAGGAAACCACATTTGGATGCGGCTAGACGCATACTCAGGTATGTGAAGTCCACATTGCAATATGGACTATTTTATGAGGCTGGGGTTCAAATATAGCTGCATGGATACACTGATGCTGATTGGGCTGGTAGTATTGCTGATAGACGATCTACCAGTGGATATATGTTCTCTTTTGGGAGTGCTGCAGTCACTTGGAGCAGCAAGAAATAGCCTACAGTTGCCTTGTCGAGCACAGAGGCTGAGTACAGGGGTGCAGCAATGGCTGCATGTGAGGTAGCTTGGTTGCATAAGCTACTCTATGATATGCATCAGTCTATAGATGGGCCGGTTGTCATTTATTGTGACAACATGAGTAGTATACATTTGGCAAAGAACCCAGTCTTTCATGCCAGAACAAAGCACATTGAGGTGCATTATCACTATGTGCGGGAGAAGGTTTTACTAGGTCTTATTGATCTAGTTTATGTCAGCACAGAGGATCACGTAGCTGACATATTCACGAAAGCATTGGGCACAGAGAAGTTGCGCAAGTTCAGAGACTTGCTTGGTGTGCAGGATTTGGGATTGAGCTCGAGGGGGAGTGTTGAGATATCGAGCTCCACTCGAGATATGCCAGGGTGACCGTTGTGTACTTATGTCACCGACTTGTTAGCTGGAGATGTGGTTGGTACACCGCCCACGAATAATAGCTGGGTGATAGCTATCCTTATCTACACTAGTTCGTGGCTCAGTTAGTATGCCACCTTAGTTAGTTGAGTTTGGTTTGAGACCCACATATAGGGTTCTTTTATTTCTTTGTACTTGAGTTCTTTTGGCTTTCACAACTAAGAAGAGGAAAACTGTTTTCAGCCTCCACCTTTGTGTGTATTCCCCCAATTGTTTATGTGAGAACGCCGCAAGTGAGACTCCTTTCCTCTCTCCCACAATCTTCACAATCTCAACTACAATAAAACTTTCCTAGAGGGGCTCATGTACACATTTAGTAGAAAGCCAATGTTGAACTCGGCCTCGACACCAAATAGTGTATAACCTCAACATCATCACAACAAAGAAAACTATCTGCCAGTGCTCTCCCCTTGTATGAATGGATGAAAGATCATGTCCTACAATCTCACATGATTTGTCCTTAACATCGTGCATGGACTTCATTTGGAAAGAGCCCTCAGGTGATAAGGAGGGCCGTAACATATTGCCTCCCTTGAGAGCCCGCCTTACACCAATGTGCATCTGCCACACTTTTTAGAAAAAGCCGTTTATTCAGCTGTCACCTTGGTCAATATCTGGCTAGACATCATCTACCCCTGAAGGCAACTATGATGCTTCAGAAGATCATATGCACTTCATGGGCATCATCCGCAAGTATCTTTAATTCTTTATCAAATACTTTCCAAATTGCAAGCTACTTTTGCGGTTATGTTTCTTGAAGGCCGATGCACCTATTTGTCATTGTTTAAAAGGTCAAAATTTGAGTTAAAGCTACATTAGCATACTGGTAATGCGATCAAATCAAAATCTTCCCCATCAGAGGATGAAATTTGATCGTCGGCAACCAGCTTCACCCATTTGGAGGCCTCAATCTGAAGATCCTCCTCAATGGAAGCTACCAAGACATCAGCCCAACTCTCCTCAAGATATCCAGCCTCAATATCCTAGGTCCCAAAACCAATAGGCACAAGCACCTGCAAAAACACCAATGCTTGATTTTTTTTTCTGGATGGGGAATTGAAAGGAACTTGTGTGAGTAGAAAAGCATTGTATTATATTGATAACAAATAGATTTTTACATAGAGATGCACCAAGAAAAATTGCCCAAAGGCAAAGTCTAACTAGTTCCAACACATTACGAGACAAAGAATGATCAACATAGCTCAAGATAGTTCCTAGGGCAGGGGAGAGAACTGATATGAGAGCTGAAAAGCTACCAGTGGAAAGCAGAAAGGTCAGAAATGATCTTCTTTGGGAGACGGGAGGGGATGGAGAAACAACATTGGTAGAAACGATGCGACAAGGAGATCCAAGGTAATGGGAGGAAAGGGATGCGAGGTGAGAGGCAGGGAACAAAGAGGAAGGTGGAAATAGACATGGGAGGCAGACGCAGAGGAAAGCCAACCATACCCCAAAAACAAACACAAGACAAAAGCCAAAGCTTCCAACACAACTCCAACGCAACGGCACTCAGATTTTCTCAAGGAATCGATGTGCGATAGAAAGGAATCGATGATGTGCGCTGAAGTTTGCAAAGAATAGAAAGGAATCAATGAGGTGCACTGAGGTTTGCAAAGAAGTCTCACGGAATCAGTAAGAAGATGCAGAGAGTGAATCCATGAAGGAAATCTCAAACGCAATGGCGTTCAGATTTTCTCAAGTAAAGAGTGGAAGAGAAAGGAGCTCTCGAGGAGAACAAGTAGTTACATTGGAAAAAGTGCATAAAATAATAACACATCATTTCATAAAATGACGCATGGCTTCATGAGAGGCCAGATTTCCCTTTCATGTCACAATGCTACCTACCTAATAATAACATTAAACATGGGTATATTTAACCAAGGGCACCCGAAACACCTACCTACAAACCCACACACCAACCACCTTTAAGAGAGCATTCCCACCAAGAAATTCGGCACTCTTGGATTTGAGAGGCCTGCTCCCAATTTGCCTTACATTCAAGGCATCCGAATATAATGAGGCTAACATCACAAAAAATTGTGATGTTAGCTGTGTTCATCGGCAAGCCGTGTGTTGCAGAGCTCCTCCAACGAATGAGCGTGAGATAGACGAACAGAAACCTCCTTCAACATCATCGAAAATTTTGCTTTGTGGAGGTATTCAAACATGAGGGAATGCATCAGGATTTCCTCAGAATGCTGCTTCTCCTATTCCTCTGCATACACATGGGAATGTCCTCTAAGCATGCCACACATCTCCACTCGTGTCCCTTTTGCCATCGTCGTCGTTTGCCACACATCCCACTCTTGGCTTCATTGACAGTTGAAAATCATCTCTGATCACCAGTAAATGGGTTGGAAACCAGCTTATCTAGTTTGTGGCCTTTCAGCCCGTCACACATTTATTGCTTTCCTCCCTCTTTCCTCCTCGGAGAAAATTCCATACTCTAACCAAATGGTTGGGGTCGATGGAACCATGATTGTCCGATCTACAATTCTTCATAATGATTATACATGGTGCATAAGGTTACCAGTTGCATTACTACCACCCAGTTAAGGTTGCCATAACAACAACCACCACTGCCCTACAAATTGCGTCAAATCATGGCCACTAGATTAACTTTTGATCCAAAAGCTCATGAGGAGCACCTCAATAGGGGACCACGATCAAATAATTAGTTTGCGGACGGGGGCGGGGAGGCCCAAATTGATAATGTGGGGGAGGGATTAATTTGTGGAGCTCGAGAAGCTTCCACGAGAAGCTTGAGCCAGAAGCTTCTCACAAGCTTCTATGAGAAGCTTCCTACAGCCTGCCTATAAAGGTATCTGAGGCCCAACAGATGAGGGAGGAAAGTAGGGCAGAGCAAGGAGAGTAGGGCTACGGAGCGGAGAGAGGCAAGGAGGGGAAGCAGAGTAGGGCGAGGTGAGGGAGTCGGAGTAGGGAGAAAATTAGGGAGTGAATTAATAAGGTGAGGTTAATAAGCTTAGGTTAATAAATTAAAAGTGCACCCTCACCCCTCGAAACAAATTAATTAATGAATATAATTTTGTAGAGCCATTAGGAGCCATATGAAGATAATGGGCAAAGATAATTGCAGCCATAGAGATCAATAAAATCATCTAATGGTGCACAAGAGGCACTTTTAAATATTGCACGAGGTGGGTGGCCAGTGCAGTCACACGTGGCATGACAGCAGCAGCTTGAAGAATGCACAGCCATTCGATCAAGAAGTCATCAATGGTCCACCTGCACTACTAGTTTTCCACCATACAATTGATCTATTTAATCTAACGATTAAAAATAAACGCTGAATGCACGCCATCTAATCCATTTCAAAATCCCAAGAGTCCTCAGATTCACACCGCTTATCTTGCCACCTCCCCCATTCATCAATGGTCACCAATCCCTAGTCAAAAACCAGTGATGGCTATCAACCTTCGACGATTGGTTGTCAGTTTTTCCAATTTCCTCCCGAGGTTAATCAACTCAGGCACCAATTCCCTACTCCATCAAGATCTAGGGAGGCTGAAAAGAAATGTCCATTGTATGATCAACTCCTCTTCATTTGCTAAAGTTGCACTTGCACATGCAAGTAATCCCTATTAAATTTGTAGGATGAAGCAATTGCCATCATTCTTGGAAGAACTATTCTAATTTGTCAAATGGAAGATGAGTTTCTTGTCGCTATCTTGTCAGCCTCCTCAAGACCTTGACTCTAGAGAAATGCCCATGGGAGGCATTTCCCAAAAATCAAGGTGGCTCACGGTTGCTGCCACTCACCATCTTGATTTTTGGGAAATGACTCCCATGGGTATTTCCCTCATGTCATGAATCCCTTGAACTCAACCTTTCTGTTTCACTTTTTAACCCCCCAACAATGTATTTTGCATAGCTAGAATTGAGAAATCTAGAAGTGATAGGTGTGTACATACTTGCTACTAGCAAAAGTTGTAGCATGGTGTGTTGAGCAAGTAACAAGGCAAGGCCGAAGAGTGGTGGTGGGTGTGATGTGCAAACCAAGTGTGGGCCCCCATGTGTCTCCTCCTAGGATTATGTGCACATGAGCGCAAAGGATCACCCATAGTTGGATAAAGGTGGCTTGGCGGCAATACTCAAAAAAAAAAGTTAAAGCCCTTAATATTAAAAGCATTCCTAAAGCCTAATCGAGATTGGACCTTAAAATTTCCTGAAAACCATATAAGTCAGTAATATTAAGGGCAATCCTAAAGCTTAACTAAGATTGGATCTTATCTTTTCTTTAAAATCATATAAATATCAAGATTTCCATACCCATTTCTCGACCTCAAGCATCATTATCCTTAGCTTTATGCCTTCCTATTATTTTTTTTCTCCATTTTTCTTTGAGTAGTGTTGATACTTAAAGGTCACATAAGGCACCTTTAAAATGTCGAAGTGCAAGCGGAAAAGAAAAATAAAATTTCTTTCTCAGTACTTTACACCATTACAACTCATCACTTTGCCATCAATCTCAATCCAAAACTTTTCCCATATTGTCTTTATTGGAAATGTCGAGCTCTATTGGAATTATCAAGCTTTACGAATTTTAAGCTTTAAAATAGATATGATGTCTCTTTTGCTTGAAAATTATAATGATGTGATCTTTTGACATCATTACATGTGTTCACCAAGGAAACAAAATTTAAAACTCTATTGGTCTTAGTTCTGCCATGTACATGGGAAGATCTTGTTCCTTCTTTGTATTAGAAGCCAATTGATGACATGTTAAAATGTGTGTGATGCCTTTGGAAGGCTTATTATCATAACTCTAGGTATATGTTGTCCCAAGACACTATCTTAAATGATTTTTTTCTCAACTTCTTTTTAAGTAACTCAAAGCAATTAAGTGTCAACAACATCTGGGTAACTCAAGGCACTTGATTTTTTAGGTTGCAACTTCGTACCCCCAAGCAACTCATAGGCAACTAATGTATTCCATTCACTTTCACCCACTACATTTCTTTCCAACCTCTTGTTGCCTGATACTCTTCTTCACGTTGACCCTTCTTACACTTTCTCTCCACCTCTTGCTTTGTCTTCCAAGCTCTTGTTCATATATTTCTTAAGCTTATTCTTCCCACCCACCCTTTGCTCTCTTTCTTCCTACCTCTCAAGCTTGCTCCCTTCCAATGCACTACTCTCTCCCTCTTGCTCCCATAATGGATCCTAATGCTACAAATCAAAAAATTTTGCATATTTTACTTTCATTGTTTATGGCATTAGGTCTCTTCCCCTTGATGGCCAGCATGACCTAGCAACTCCTTCCCTCCTCCCATAGGGCCCCATTGTCCTTTACATACCACCTCTACCCTACTTCCTAGGATATCCCCCCTAGTTTGCTATCCCTCCCATGATCTAGATTCATGCATACCATCCACCAGCTACCACATATCCCCCCATTGTTGTTAGCCTACTTTAAAGTGGGATTACCCAAGCATCCCTAGTTGTAGATGAATAGACATGGGACACCAGCTTTTTATTTTAGTAGTGTAATAGCTAAAAGTTATCCAATTTTTCATGGTAATCAATGTAAAGCTAATAGCATTGTTTGCTTGTAGGGATTATTTGAAGAGTTAATGGGATGTGGTTGGATCTATATCCATGAAATGATTTTTCTATATGGGTAGAATCCTACATTTAGATATCTATAATGGTGGGGAGACTATGTTATTTCAAGAAGGTCATGATACGACTCAAGAGACTAATAAATGCAAATGTAAAATCTATTATGTTGATTTATTGAAGACATGGATTTGTTACGATGTAGTAAATGAAGTCCCCATTAAAAGATAACATTAAAACTACAAGTTGACTTTTTAGATGTGCACATGTAATTCAATATTTTGTGTGCATTTGGTATGAAATACAAAAATTAAAATTCATATTCATGAATAATTTATTGGTGCACGTGTGAATATAAGAAATACTAAAGAAGGTCTGCATAAAACTAAAACATGTCGTCCCACCAAGGGAGAATTAGAGCAGGTAGATGACTTAGATATCCTTTGCAAGATGGTTATGATTGCATTGGGCCATGGAAGCCTATCTCAATACTTCAATTGATGTAGTAATTCCAATAAGATAGAGTAACTTGAAAATCTAAGAGGTGCATGTAAACTATAGTACTTGGCAAAACATACCATAGTTATCTAATGCAATTACAGATCATAAAATACTGAGTATTTACAGAAATACATAGAACTCAATCACATATTAAGAACAACATATAACATATTAACCATAGTCCATAACTCTTCATAAATAAAATAACAACAAAATTTATATATTTTAATAATAGCATCTTGAAACGTCCTAAATTTCAATAGAAGAAAGACAACATGAATAGTTCCAAGAGAAAAAAAGTACAAAGATAATTAAGCAAATATGTTTAATTCTATTATAGTACTAGTAATATAACTTTCAACCTCTTTTCCTCCAAAGCTTTGGCTTAGTGGTTTTAGTATTGGGCTTCCAATCCTCAAGTCACGAGTTGGAGGTTAGGCCTCATAGCTCATGGATGGGGAGTATATGTGTGAGTTAACCATGGTTGTGGACCCTATAGGTTGTGCTCACTGATGCCAAGCTATCGATAGGACCATGTATGTCTTTAAAAAAATAATTTCAAGCTCAAGTTACATTTATACTTAATGGTATAACTTTAGGTGCCCATGACAATATAAGTACTACACAAAAGAAAAGGAATAATATGCTAATAGTAATAATACAATAAGTAAAGAAAAACTGAGGGAAAATTGTTCGCATTATCTATAGTCAAAATTTTACATGATTTTTAAATAATAAAAAGATACATTGTTAATAGATAAAAAATAACAATCATCAAAATTGTGCTTATATTGTGGCATAAGTCCTATCGTGTTTATGCACTACTACTTGCATAAATATTCTATGCTATAAGTACTTCATAAATAGCACCAACAATAGTTACAATAATGCTAATGATTAATATGATATAAGGAAACTAAAATACAAGAGCTAAGATAGTATCGAAATAATAAGAAATGAGCAATAATCTAATGGATATAAATAAGATTGTAACATTGAAAAAAACATTAATATTATTATAATGACATTAATGGTACATGCAGGTATCATTTATGCAATACTATCTTTGCAAGGATTTGGGACGGATTTAAAACATCCATTTTAAATTGGCAAATTAAAATGTTTTAAATGTTTTTTGGGGGGATGTGGAGCGATTTAAACCAGTCTATGAATGATTTTTTATCACTTTCAGCTACAGTAGGTTACCATGTGGTAAAATGACCCACCATGATAACATGGTGAAAACACCACACAATCATGCTGTATACTGAGTGGTACAGTATATATTGCATGGTAGGTTTGATCTACCATGCAGGATTACCATACCTGGCTCATTGTTTGGTTGGGTGTAGCCATTTTCAGTAAACCTAGTTCAAGGAATTTTTTGCATATAGGTAGCTTGCCCATAACTTATGTATTGCTTAATGGAATTCAGCAATATTTGTCCTCAAGTTGTAGTACACATTCCAAACTTGAACATGAGACCAAAAAATTAAGGAATAATGATTTATAATGATACTGTTAAAGCATTATAAGTTCTATGTTACATGTGAAGCATGCATCCTGAAGAATATAGGAAATAGCAATTTATTCAAAAACATCAAAATTTTATTATGTATATACATGCAACCAAGTGATAATTCAAAAGTACACTACGTGAGCTTCTCCTCAACCCAAGGACACACCTAAATGAGGACATTACATATGGGTTAACGGGCCTGCAATGTTGAGCTAAAGTGATGCACACCCATTTGAGGGCATGCTCCATATCTTTTTTTGGATTTGTTGAAAACCAAAACAGATTGAAAATTTGGAATCCAAACTAGTGGGACTATTGCATGGTGGTCTTAAAAAATTGATAGTTGTTGATATTGGTACATAGATTCACGCTAAAATGGAAGAGGTTGAAAATGTGTAATTTCTACATGTGCAAAGATCTTTTAATAAATCCAACACTATTTACAATTTTGAATTGTTTCTTTTTCCATGCACTTGATTGCTATATGGATCATAAGCATGCCAAATTTCATTGAATTTCGAACCTGATAGCGTGTCCTTGGCCTATTTGTATTTTGAAGCATTTTAGGCCACATTGCACTTGCTTAGGTTATCCGATTCTATTTATGTGTATCGCCGGAGGGGGAAAACCCAAAAGCTAAAATTTTTGCTACTCCCTCGAATTTTGAATTTTCACATCTCCCACCCATTGAATCTTGCAATATGAAGTACTTGCAATCTGCCCCCACCCTACAAATGCCCTGGAACCCGCACGCACCTCGACGTGACCTTGTATAGGCTTTGGTTTAGTACTGTCTTCTTTTGGGTAAGTTGTCTTCTGTTCTTTGCTCGCCTCACAAGCTATCTTCTCTGGTTCTATTCTTGATTGATTGTGGCCATGGCGTTAATGGCAACATGCTGCTTGCCATGGCTTGCAAGAGAAGCAGACAGAGGTTGTGAGACAGGATAGCTAAAAAGCCAAGTCAAGGCACAAGGATTAGATTATAGATTGAGGAAAGCAATCGCACGGTATTGAAACAAAAACGGACGACACTTTTGCAATGTTTGTGAAGGGAGAAACAATGAGAAGAAAGAAGACTCGTTGCAGAGCAGTAGAAGAAAGTAGTTGTAGATGCACGCATATGATCATTGGCCATTGGAGCAAAGAACACGAGATGTGGTTTCACGATTGGTGGGAGCATTAGAGGCAACAACATCAGGCCATTTAGATGAATACCAATATCGAGTCTTCACAAGCTTTAGCTTGCACCCTAAAGTTTGTAGAGTAACAACCCTACCAACACCTTGGGAAATGCACGCCCAAGAGGCAATGCTCTCTAACTTGAGAAATGGCCTATAGAAAGTGAAAGGGGTGCACAGCTTAGAACAACTATGTG
The DNA here is from genome assembly GCF_047967505.1 of Dipteris shenzhenensis. Lineage (NCBI taxonomy): Eukaryota > Viridiplantae > Streptophyta > Polypodiopsida > Gleicheniales > Dipteridaceae > Dipteris > Dipteris shenzhenensis. The sequence continues at coordinate 32,997,665 of NC_141605.1, read as the reverse complement.
CAAAGAGGGCAACATTAGCTATGTTGGTAGTCCCCGAAACAAGTAGAAATGGCCTAGGCACACAATGTCAAAGATGTTGTCAATCAGAAGGACCAATGTGGCCAGCAGTTGAATGTAGAGCGGAAGCAATGCACAATCATCCCAATCCAAGAAGTCTGTGGACTTCAACAAAATGCAAGAAAAGGAGAGACAGCCTAAGTGCGTAAGTCATTGCTAGAGTGACAACATTTTGGCACAAAAATACGAGAGTTTCTGCAAATAAAAAGGACACCTATAAAAATGGACAGGACGCAAGGTGTTTAACAAGCACATCATACACATTAGGGGAGAAATGGGGTCTCAAAAGGGCCTCATAAGGAATGGATTATGGAAGGATTATGAAAGTTAATGTAAGTCTATGTGGAGGGGTCATGTTGAAGACTCAGTCTCCACCTACGTGGCCAATAACCTAGGGTCAGCATAGGTTAGGATAAGTCAATCCCATGGCACAAGGCAGTTACTAAAAGTATGTAGTAGATACCACTTTCTGTAACTGATAAGTAGTGGGCTAATGCAATAGTATGACGTTTTGTAACAAGGGATGTTACTAAAAGATATAACTGACTGCAGACTTATAATAGTCAAAATGGATCTAGACAGCTATAAAAGTCCTATAACGACCCATTTTGAGGTTGAGTTGTTGTTTATCTCTGCTAAAGCATAATACAATATATCCTTTTGCAAATTCACGAGCTCCCTCATGCAAGAAAATTGTCTTGACATCCATGTGCATAAGCTCCATATCCTCTACTACCACAAGTCCAAGTAGGCATCTAAGTGTGGTCATCTTCAAAATCGGAGAGAAGATCTCATCAAAGTCCACACACTTCTCTTGCTTGAACCCTTCAATCAAGTGGGCCTTGTACTTAGGCACAACATCATTGTGACCTTCATAGTCCTAAGAGTGTTCAAGCATTAATATAGACTTTTAAAAGACATAGAATACTTGTAAAACTTGTGCTAATCATGGGACTTGAGGCTACTAAGCTTGATTGTCTTTTGTAAATGCTCCTTTCAAGCAACATTTGCATGTGTCCTATTGGTGTGTTTGAAAAGAGGCAATGTTTTTCTTTACCATTGCCTCCTCTCTCTTGGTAAAGATCCATGGTCCTTTTAGGAAACAAACCAATGAATCACACGTGTGGGGCCATAACTTGGACATCATATTCATTACTTTTGAGTGTTTTCGTGCTCCCTTTTTGTCTTTGTCATGAACCAAATGTGCCCAAATAAAAGCCCCAACATTCTTGAAGATATGCATGGGATTCAAGAGATGATTGATGTGTAACTGCTGACCCCAAGAAAGAAGCTTGATATGCACGGTTTCAAACTTGCAAATAATGCTAGTTTGGCAATGCACAAGTACTAACAAATTTGAGTGCCATCAACTCACCATTGAGTGGCCATCACAGGAATTCAAAAAGCATCTCTTGAAATCTCCACATAATTTTGATGTGTTTAAGAACAATATCGCACTCATGTTGAATTTGTTTATTACATTAGTGCAAGGACAAACACACCTCACATAAAGCCACTCTTCACTCCCGTGCATTGGGCCTTTTGCATTTGAGCTTGGGTCATTGTTTTCTTGGGTGTAGCCATTTTTGGTGAGGCAAGGAATTTTATGTATATAGGTATCTTGCATGACCCATAACTTATGCATTGCTCAACGAAATTTGGAAAACTCTGTCTTCAAGTTATAGTACACATTCCAAAATTAAACACGAGACCAACAAATTATGGAATAAGGATTTGGAATGAGACCGTTAAAGCATTACAGGTGCTATGTTGCACGTGAAGCATGCATCTTGAAGACTATAGGATATAGCAATTTATTTAAAAACGTCAAAATTTTGTTTTGTACATACATGCAACCAAGTAATCATTCAAAAGTACACTACGTGAGCTTCTTCTCAACCCAAGCACACACCTAAATGAGAACATTAGACAAGGATTAATGGGATTTCAATGTTGTGCTAAAGTGATGCACACCCATTTGAGGGCACACTCCGTAACTCTTTTTTTATTTGTTTAAAACCAAAACGGATTGAAAATTTGGAATCCAAATAGTGGGACTATTGCATAGTGGTCTTAAAACATTGATAGTTGTTGGTATTGGTATCTAGATTCACCCTAAAATGGAAGAAGTTGAAAATGTGCAATTTGTGCATGTGCAAAGATATTTTAATAAATCCAACACTACTTACAATTGTGAATTGTTTCTTTTTCTATACACTTGCTTGCTATATGGCTCATAAGCAAGCCAAAGGTTATTGCATTTCATAATACACAGCATCAAACCTGATAGCTTGCCCTTTGGCCTATTTGAGGCCACATTGCACTTGTTTGGGATATCCAATTTTGTTGATGTGTATCATCTTAGAGAGGGGAAAATCGGCCATTAGAAATTTTGCTACTCCTACGAATTTTGAATTTTCACACCTCCTAATCTTGAAAGATTAAGTTCTTGCAACCTGCCCCCGCCCTACAACCCGCAGGCACCTGGACGTGACCTTGTGCCATCTTTTGTAGTCTTTCAGGTAAGTTGTCTTATATTCTTTGCTTGCCTCACAAGCTAGCTTCTCTCTGTTTTGGTTTGGCATTGTCGTCTTTCACTAATCGGCGCCATGGCAACATGCAACTCACCATGGCTTGCAAGAGAAGCAAACATAGGCTGCAAGACAGGAAAGCTAAAAAGCTTGGTCAGGGAACAAGGAAGAGATTGCGGGTCGAGGAAAGAAACAGCACGATATCAAAACGACAATGGAAGAGAATTTTGCAACGTTTGCGAAGGGAGAAACAACGAGATAAAAGAAGACTCCTTGTAGACTAGTAGCAGGAAGCATTTGTAGATGCACACATTCGCTCATTGCCATCACAACAAAGAACATGATTTGTGATGTACCAATTGGTGGTAGCATTCGAGGAAGCAACATCAAGCCATTCAAGTGAATACCAATCTTGAGTCTTGACAAGATTTAGCCTGCATCCTAAAGTTCACAGAGTGACAACCCTACCAACACCTCGAGAGATGCACACAAAGCGGAAGCAATGCTCGATCATCCCAATCCTAGTAGTCTATGGGCTTCAACAGAATGCAAGAAAAGGAGAGACAGCCTAAGTGCAGAAGTCATTGCAATAGTGGTGACATTTAGGCACAAAAATACGACAGTTTCTCCAAATAACAAGGACGTCTATAGAAAGCGGACGGGATGCAAGATGTTTGACGAGCACATCATACACCTGCTTAATACGGTGTAGGTCAGTGGTTGGTTAAACCATCCCGATAGTTATTTGTGATTGAGCTTTGGGATAGTTTACTTGTTTCATTTCTTGATACAACGCAGGTTAGTGGTTGCCTAAACCAGCCCGGTGGTTCTTTGTGATTGAGTTTTGGGATAGTTTACTAGGCTAGCTTGGACTTAATGTGATTGTCCTAAACTAGACCGGTGGTTGGAATATCATGCAACCATGGTTGGTTCAGTTCAAACACCAGAACTAGGCCTTGGACCTAATGTGATTTTCCTAAACCAACTCGGTGGTTGGAACATCATGCAGCCATGGTTTGGTTCAGCTAAAACGCCAGTTATGTGATTGTCCTGAACCAGTGTTGTTGAACAGAAAGTAACAGCAATATATGTCGCAATAGAACATAAATATATTATTATTTTACTAAGCCATCCTGGTGGTTGGAACGTCATGTAGTCGTGACTGGTCTAGCTCAAACACCAGTGTGGTTGAACAGACATTAGTTGTTGACCAGCTCGGTGGTTGAAATTAATGTGTTTCTTAGTACTTAAATTAGTTAAATTTTATTTCCTACTATTCGGGTCATATACCACTTAATTTATAGGCTAGCATGGCTTGGACTTAATGTGATTGTCCTAAGTTGGCCCAATGTTGTTTCAAATCAAACATCATATCTAATTGAAATTGTGGTCGAACAAAAATAATGAAATGAAAAGCAATATATTGGTATGGAAATGAAAAGCAATATATTGTTATTTTCTAATTGTGAAATTCAAACATGAAAAGAAATATACTTGTTATTGTCTAATTGTGACCATCAGACCAAACCAGCCTGATAGTTGAAATAGTGACTCAGCTTGGTGGTTGAAATTGTGATCGTGTCCTAAACTAGCCCGGTGGTTGAAATTGTGACTATCCTAAACCAACACGGTGGTTGAAATTGTTTTGTGTTGCTAGTACCTTATTATATATGACTGTACTAAACCAACCCAGGGGTTGCAATTGTTTTGTTTTCTCATAGGTTGATTAGTTTAATTAGACCGCATTCTTGCACATATTGTATTTTGTTTTGTTTTCCTCATAGTAGTGCAAAAGGGGGGCCTACATGTTAGGTCAGCACACCAATTGTATCTCAACTTTATGGATCATAATCCTAACAATTCAATTGGGCAGAGGAGCTTTGAGCATTGGAAGCCCTGGTATGTCAGGAAACTCAAAGACAGGAATGTTTGTTGTTGCCAGTTTGGCAAACACACATAGGCTTTGTCCTATGCAGGCAAGCTATGAATGACATGAGATCTTGTCATATTGGAGCATTGCTCCATGGGGATGGATGCCCATGTCTAGTCTGTAGGCCACCACAAATCCTAAATGAATTGCAAGCTATAGAATCATACTGTATTATTGCAAAATGTCCATTAAATTATAAAGTCCAACTGAGGGAAACATTTTCAAATTATGAAGTCCAATCAAGTGAAGCAATCATAAGAAAGTAAAACCTTTGAATCCAACTAAATGCAACATTTTTTAATTATAAAGTTCAGCTGAGTGAACCAGTCATAAAAGAGGTATCCAAGGATGGATAAATGGCAAATTATTACTTTAAAACTGAAGTTATATAGAAAATCCAAATGTATAGTCAGCCCCTAAAGCTATATACTTGGGTAGTATACAACCAAGTTTTACTCTTCTATGTTTCACAAAAAGACCACCATTGTATCTAAGGATGGAAAAATACAAAGACAATTTACTACTTTTTTTTCGAAGAAGAGCCTATAGAACCACAACGGCAACGGCCATTCCTGAAGTGGGTAAAGCAACTTTTGGACGACAGAGAACCTCCAACCATTGAGGAGGAACCATTCGAACACCGCCGGTCCAAGAGATTAGAGGAGCAAAGAAGGGCGTAGGAACACTTGGTCAACTATGCTTTGATGACAGAAGTGATCCGTGCTGATGAACCCAAATTTCTTGAAGAGGCACAGGGTGATGATAGGCGGATGGAGGCTATGCAGTTGGAGTATGGCTCCATAATGAAGAACAACACTTGGGACCTTGTGGATCGACCAACCAAATGCAAGGTAATCGGAACCAAATGGGTGTACAAGACCAAGTATAACTCTGACGGCACGTTGGATAAGTACAAGGCTCGGCTCGTGGCAAAATGATTTGCACAGGTACATGGTTTTGATTATCAAGATACTTTTGCTCCCACAGCTCGACTAACCACAATTCGCAGTGTTTTGGCTTTAGCTGCCCAGGGAAGTTGGCCCATGTTTCAGATGGATGTGAAATCCGCCTTTCTGAATGAAGATCTCAAGGAGGAGGTATACGTGGAACAACCACTAGATTTTGAGATCCTCGGTTCAGAAGGAAAAGTCTGCAAACTGAAGAAGGCACTTTACGGGCTAAAACAGGCCCCACGAGCGTGGTACCAGTGAATTGATGCCTACTTTCTGCAAAACGGGTTCAAGAGGAGCCCATCTGATGCAAATTTGTATATCTTCAGAGAAGGAGGCAGGTGTATGATCGTGGTCCTTTATGTGGACGACCTTGTTATTACAAGGAACCATGAAGACAAGATCTCGCAGACAAAGCATTTGCTAGGAAGAGAGTTTGAAATGACAGACCTCGGACTGATGCATTTTTGTTTGGGGATTGAAGTTTGGTAGGAGCCAAAATAGATCTTCATTTCACAGCTAAAGTATGCTGGAAAGGTACTGAAGGCATTTGGCATGGCTGAGTGCAAGATACCTGGTACCCCTATGGAGGTTGACGCGAAGCTCTCAAATGAGGATTCATCACGACTGGTGGGCGAAGCGAAGTACAGAAGGCTTGTGGGTAGCTTGATTTACCTCTACAACACACGGCCAGACATCAGTTTTGTGACTGGTGTACTAAGCAGGTTTTCCAATAAGCCCCGGGAGAACCATTGGAGGGCAGGGATGCAGGTGCTGAAATACATCAAAGGCACACTTGATTATGGCATCACCTATACCAAGGGCAACATCTTGACCAGATTCTGTGACTCGGATTGGGCAGGAGACGTGGACAGCAGGAGATCAGTGACAGGGTACTATTTCTCACTTGGATCTGGAGTTGTGTCATGGGTCAACAAGAAGCAACCCACAGTTGCTCTTTCTTCTACCAAGGCCGAGTACAAATCTGCATGCTTTGCTTCTTGCAAGGCAGTGTGGTTGAGGAGGATTTTGGGGGACATGGGTGCAGTGCAGAATAAGCCTACGCAGTTATCATGTGACAATCAGAGTTGCATGGCGATTGCAAAGAACCCGGTGTTCCACGCTCGCACAAAACACATTGAGATCACTTTGTACGCGAGATCATCATGGATGGAGAGGTCGACTTTGTGTACTGTCCAACTACAGAGAATGTTGTGGACATCTTCACGAAGGCTCTTGGAAGAGACTTGCTAGAGAGGCATCTTCATCGACTTGGCATTGGGCCAAAAAAGTAAGTTCAGTTGCGGGTGGACATTGAGGGGGGGTGTTAGATATCAATGCTCCACTCTCATGTAACGACGTAGGAACCAGCTAACTCTACTTGTAAGCCCCCCATATGAGGAGAAGGCATTTGAGTAGCTCGGTTATCCGGTAGGTCCTGGTTTGGACACCAGATGGGGGCCATGTATGGCCTGATGGCTGGACGGCTTCAGATAGAGTTGGCACACCGCCAACTAGGCTACATGCAAGTGTGGGAAGGCATCGCTTGACTGACCGCACTGAGGGTAGATGGAGCATTTCCCGAGGCAGCCCACTCTCGGGTTGCGGGACCCGTTTGGAGCCTCAGATGATCCTGGATGGCTGTGGGCCGAACGGCAACCATAGGTTAGTTGCTTTGATTTGCGCACTGGTTCTATCGTATGGTCGGTGGCCTATTTTGAGACCGACCCCCAGTCGACCTTTTGGGCAGACTGGGTCAGCCACCCAATTGAGCCTAACTGACTACGACTGGTGGCTATAAAAGAGTAAGCCCATGAAGCCCATTTCATCATCACTGGCTACAGCAACCGTGATTCCTTAGCATCCAGCCTCCGTCTTCTACTGTTTCTAGCATGCCATCGAAGCTTCTTTCACAGGAGCGCATGGTTGGGAGGCGTGCCATCTATTGTATCAGTTCTACAGTAATCAAATTTTTGATTCTCCATACTATCTTGTTTTCTCTCTTGTATACAAGATCCTGTTATCTGTTGAGCATAGACGTATTATTATTTTCTTACAGTGAATACATGTCTTTAGCATTCATGAACTTTTGTAGAAGTCAGGGCATTTGAAGACAATTCACGTGTGCAGATACTCCTCAACAGAATGGACAGAATGCAAGAGCTGAAAGGAAGAATGGGACTTTAGCAAACAGCACTAGAGCAATGCTTAGTGAGAAGCATCTTCCGAATTAGTATTGGGTAGAAGCAATAGCCACTGCAAACTACTTGCTTAATCAGCGTCCTACCAAACCGATACAGGGTATGACTCCTTATGAAACATTCACTGGACATAAGCCACACATTAGGCATTTCTGCATATTTGGTTGCATAGCATATGCCCACATACATGATGATCATCGCAGGAAATTGGATGCAAAGTCATGCAAATCCATCATGGTTAGTTATAGTGAAGAAAGCAAAGCATACAAGTTGTCATCATCTCCAGAGATGTAATCTTTGATGAGTAATCAGAATGGAAAACCTCAAATACACAAGAGATGGAAGCATCGACTTCACAGTCATCTACAGAAAAGGTTGATGAAGAAGAGCAAGAATTGCCAGAAACATCCCAATCAGAGCCACAGCAGCTCACACGGTCTACTAGGGAAAGCATATCTCGAGCTAAGTTGACATATGCTCAGAAAGGCAAAGCAATTCAAGTTGAAACCACCAACTATGCTCTTATGACTACCATCATGGCTACAGAAGAGCCAGTGTACTTCGAAGACATAGTAGACAAGCTAGAATGGCAAACTTCTATGAATGAAGAAATGGATGCTTTGTATAAGAATAATACTTGGGAATTATGTGACCTTTCACCCAGAAAAAAGGCCATAGCAAACAAATGGGTATACAAAGTAAAGTACAATCTAGATGGAAGTATTCAGAGATACAAAGATAGACTAGTTGCAAAAGGATTTGCACAGCAATATGGTCAAGACTATGATGACACTTATGCTCCAGTAGCAAACATGGACTCCATACAATTCTTGATATCACTAGTGACACTCAGCAGATGGAATGTGTATCAGCTCGATGTCAAGAATGCATTTCTCAATGGCTATCTAGACGAGGAAGTCTACATGCAACAACTAGCAGGTTATGTTGAACGAGGAAAGGAGAATAAGGTTTGTCATCTCAAGAAAAGTCTCTATGGCTTAAAGCAAGCACCTAGAAGTTGGTACAGCAGAATCAACAAATAGTTTGCTGATCTGGAGTACATGAAGTCCAATGCAGATCATACTCTCTACTACAAAGTTCAAGGGGAAGACATTACTATTGCACTTTTGTACGTAGATGATCTGCACTGTGATCGGTGTTGGAACATGAAGCCAAAGTGAGTGTTTTCTAGTGTTCTAGAGTAGTACTATACTACTTTATATCCTAGAGTGCCATGTGTCACTATGGGACTTATCCCATATACATGTGACACCTAGAGTGTGTGTGCCTATTCTATAAAGGCATTGTACTTTCTAGTTTTGACACATCAGTCAACATCAGGCTATCAATACATTGTGAGTATTTTGGTTATTGCCTTGCACTTGTACTTTCCTTCCTTTCCATTTTTCCTTTCATTATGCTTTCCATATTTCCATTCTGGTCCTAGCTAGCTACCATGTCTCTTCATATGGTATCAGAGCCACCTCCAAGAGGTTGTGGTAAGAGAGTAGCCATGAAGCTGCCTTCCCTCCTCCTCATTGGAAGGTCCTCTCTTCCACTTGGAGGGTTAGCCTCTCTTCCTCTCCTTCCATGAGCACTCCCTCTTCTTCCCAAGCCTCATCACCGGCATTGGAGCTGATCTACCTTGTTGCTACCCTCTCCATCGTCTTCATTTTCAGCCGACCATAACTTACCCAAGAGCTGCACCATTCTTCTCTCCAACAGTACGCCAAATCCTGTTCCATTTCCTGTTGCATATCTGCCCCAAAAGCGCACCAATTTTTGCCCTCTATTCCAGCCTCTTCTGCACCCGTGATCTACACCCGCAATCTGCTTAGCTCCCCTCCATTCGCCATCTAGCAGCCCACACTGCTGCTGCTGCCTGCGCAGCCCCTGCTGCCCACGTAGCCCACGTAGCTCTTGCTACTCTTCAGCGCCTACATCCTATTCTACGACCTGCATACTAGTAGCTTCACAAGCCTCGCCTTCAACAAACTAAGGCGACACCACTGCTGTGCCAACCAAACTCCAGCAAGCTTTCATCACTACAGAACCGTCAGGGCTCGCTCCAACGACCATGCATGAAGCACAAGGCTCTGTTCATCGACTGGCTTGCCACTTCCATTGTCAATGCTAATGGCCACGTCAGCTTCTCCAACCTTGATGTGAGCTCTTGACATTACATTGCGGTGACTCCTTCGCATGACTACTCCAACATTGGTGAAAACTTCTCGAGCTAGATGCGAGTTCTTTGATACTACTCTGACACACTCCACTATAGTGATCTTTCTGATTAGTGCATTAACTCAAGCTTGATGTAGACCACTCTACATCAACAAGTGACTTCTTCAACATTGCTTATTCGATCGAAGCCTGAGTTACTTCGCATTGATTGACTTCCCGATTGCTCGTGGTATCTGAGACTTCTACTTCGACATTGGTGACTCTCTTTTAGCCATTTTGAGAGTCACTATGTGAGTGCTCCATTTAGCTACCCCATGGACTTCACCGACACATTTTTTTGGGGCATTCCTGCCTAGCGCTTCATCGACACCATCATCGTCTCGCAGGGATGTGCACACATGTGCAGTGGCTACTTGGAGGACATCTCTTATCATAAGAGATCTATTTTTTATTACTACATGCTTGATGTTATTTTGGGGTCCTCTGCCCTGGGTAGTTCCCCTAAAATGATATGTATTGAGTGTTTGATTTTCATTGAGTCTAAAGGTCCTCTGCCTTGGATAGTCCTCCTAAAATGATGTTATTCTCTTTTACTTTATTTGTGTGTGGCTTCCTACCACTTCATGTTATGAAGCCAGGGGGGGATGTACTATGGGAGTCCTATTATTGGCATTGATGGATTTTGTTATCAGGCCTGGCCGAGTTCCAGGATGTTGGTGCACTCCCTAGACTGTTTTGTTGGGTCAAGTAGCCATGCTTCTCTTTTGAGCCTCTGAGCTATTTGGGATGTACAGATTAGTAGATTCATCATGTCATGTCCTGTTCTTGGCTCCATTCTAGTAATCTCTCACCTTGCCTTCATGGGGGGTTGTTGGAACATGAAGCCAAAGTGAGTGTTTTCTAGTGTTCTAGAGTAGTACTAGACTACTTTATATCCTAGAGTGCCATGTGTCACTATGGGACTTATCCCATATACATGTGACACCTAGAGTGTGTGTGCCTATTCTATAAAGGCATTGTACTTTCTAGTTTTGACACATCAGTCAACATCAAGCTATCAATACATTGTGAGTATTTTGGTTATTGCCTTGCACTTGTACTTTCCTTCCTTTCCATTTTTCCTTTCATTATGCTTTCCATATTTCCATTCCGGTCCTAGCTAGCTACCATGTCTCTTCAATCGGAAGCAAGGATAGCTTCATCAGAAATCTAAAACAATACTTATCTGGCAGAGTTCGACATGAAAGATCTTGGACTTATGCACTATTGTCTTGGTATTGAGTTCTAGAGAGATTTAGATAGCACATTCATGAGTCAGCTCAAGTATGTTTGACAGTCTCCTGAAGAAGTTTCATATGGTAGATTGCAAGATTGCAACCACTCCTATGGAATAGATTTTGAAACTTACAAAAGATTCAGAAAAGCCTATAGTCAATGACAGATACTATGGTTAGATCATCGGATCTCTTATATATCTGACTATCACACGGCCAGATATTTGTTATGTAGTAAGCTCACTAGCACAATTTATGGCAAATCCAAAACAATCTTATTGGAATGTAGCCAGAAGAGTCTTGAGATACATCAGAGGTACAAGATAGTTTGGAATAGAATATAGAGGAAGTCATCCACGGTTGCATGGACACTATGACAGTGACTATGCCAGAGATCATGAGACCAGGAGATTGACACAAGGATATGCATTTTTCCTTGGTCAAGGTGCTATATCATGGTTGTCAAACAAACAGCCAATTGTTTCTTTGTCTTTGACTGAAGCAAAATATAGAGCACTCACTACAGGTGCATGTGAGGCTATATGGCTCAGAAGACTATTGTTAGAAACAGATTACTTTGATGAGTCAAAGCCAACAACAATAAACTGTGATAATAAATCAGCTCAAGCATTGGCCAAGAATCCAGTGTATCACTCCATGACAAAGCACATTGATTTGAGAGAGCACTTCATCAAAGAAAGAGTGCTACTTGGTGACATCACAGTGCAGCATTGCAATAGCAAAGAGAATGTTGTAGACATCTTTAACAAACCACTCGGTAAAAAGCTTTTTGAGAAACACCGATTAGCTCTTGGTTTGATGCAGAGGAAGGACATTCCCATTAAAGGGGTGTGATGGAATGTAATGTTCAGTCCTTCTTCAATTCCCCAGAATCATCATCTTGAGGGAAGGCCTACTTCATGATGTTAATCTTGAGGGAAGTTGTTGAGAGTTCATGCTCAACATCATGTGATCATGTGCGCATAGCACCATCATGTGATCATATGTGCATAGCACTACCCCAATAGAGTGCTATAAAGAAAAGGGTTAGATGCCCTAACCCTAACCCTAAATGGGTTTGTATATATTCTACATTTCAACTAAATCTAGTGTACAATTAGTCATTTTTGGTGTGCTCTCTAGTTGTGCCCTCTCTCTTTATCTCCACTCTTCTCCTCTCCCCTCTTCATATTTTGTCAGCCTTGAATTATTCAAAATTCGGGCCAACCACCATGGTGGCTCTCACCTTAACAGTGTAGTCGGCTATTCCATTCCCTTAACCATTTCATCTTACATCCCTCTCGAACGTTTAGTTCTCCCTTGCAATCTCAAGCCTCCACTATTCCATTTCCTTCACTGCTTCAGCTTCTATCCCAAACAAGAAAGTTTTCTGTTGGTTGTTTGAAAAGACCCATATGCTATGCAGACCATGAACTCCTTTAATTTTCTCGCAATCGTGCCAGCTTCTTACTGTATGTTGAATGCGCTCCTATGGAGAGGTTGGCTATAAGCCATGTTACAGCATCATGGACATCATTGAGTTTTTCTTGAGGGCATGCTAATTGGTGTTTAAACAAAGCTTGCTTAATAACAGCACCGCATCCATCATGTCCACCCTTGCCATGGCTAGACCCAAAGAAATTCCACATCACATCTAGACCAGTCAGGGATTTGAACCTTGAGATGAAGTAGAATCCATGGCTGATTTAAATTGAGAGGTGGCACCATCTGACCACACCCAATGTTGCTTTATATTTTATGCGTGGGGATTTTCCTTTTTCAACCATTCCGAATGAAATAGAAAAGCATGCTGCACAAATAGGGTGTCATGTTCCCTATCATCTGAAATGTAGAAATGGTAAGTGCGTTGCACTGACCTGGACTCCTATGAGTCATCAACTCATCATCAAATTCTTGGGTCCCTTAGTATCCCAATGACATCGCTTAACTTCAATAAACTGGCTCTAGAGAATATGAACTCTCAATATCATCCCCATCTGTTCTTCCCATCACATCTTCCATGAAGTTCCTAAAGAAGAGCACAAGCAAAACTTAGTCAAACAATGTAGCACAAAAGAGTGTAATTTCATTAGAACATTTGATAACCAACCTTGTAGCCTGGATTCTCCTCTTTCTAGCACCACCAGTGGGTGCTAATGCATCTATGTTATGTAAGTACCTTCTTTTCCTATCCTTTAATCCCAAAGGTGTTTCTTTCATCTTTTGCACTCGTTCTTCTGCCTTCTCTTGCTCCTTCTCTATGGCTCGTTGAACTTGGTTGTATATAGATCTTTCCAAGCCTTTTTTGGTTTTAGCTAGCTTACAAAGTGACTCTTATAATTTATGTCACTCCAAGTCCAATGCTTGGGCTTTATCATGAAGATCCATGTTCTGTCTTTGAAGCTCTCACATAGAGTTATGCATTGCAACAATGGTGCTATTTCCTAAATGTGCTAGCTGCTCTACTTGGGATCTGTGCATCTCACTAATTGCTTGCATAGCCATTGTCTGAGCATTGTTTAATCGATTGCAATAACCAAGCGACCCTGCATGTCCATTTCCAAAAAACCAAACTAGCTCATGCATTGTATGAAAAGGAGGGCTCTTTTGGTAGGCAAGTTCTAAAGGATACAAGGATCCTTCTACCCAAAGGTCGAGATGCTTCTTTCCTTGCAAACAAAGACTCTGAATCTTGGAATCTCCCCTCAATCCGAGACTACGTGTGCTTGTATATTCAGCCTCCAACTTTAAGTGAGCCTAGTACTTGTTGGAGACGTCCTTGAATGGTGCCATGAGTAAAGGAGTGTAGAAAAAGAGAAGGTGTGGAGAAGCAGGCTTGAATGAGTAGCACATAGGAAGGGGGAGGGCGAGGAGGAGGAGTGATGGAGGAGGGAGGACCAGCAGTTGAAGAAGACATATGGGGGGGGAGGACCAGTAGGTGTGGAGGAGGACCAGCCAGTGTGGAGGGTGAGGAGGAGCAGGTGTGGAGGAGGAGGGAGGGAGGAGGGAGGCACAAGAGGGGGGGGCAGGAGCAGGTGTGGAGGAGGAGGGAGGGGGAGGGGAGGAGTAGGCATGGAGGAGGGAGGGAGGGGGAAGAGGAGGGAGTGGGAGGAGGGAGTGAGGAGGGGGAGGGGGAGGGGGAGGGAGGGAGGGATGGATGGAGGAGAGAGAAGGAGGGAGGGAATTCAAAATTTGAACTTTGAATTTTGAATTTGCTAGTTCCCACCTAGGAGTAAGAGTTGTGTAAGAGGTGTAAGAGGTGTAAGAGGTGGGATCACTTGTGGGCTTAAACGACCTAGGTGAGGGGGGGTTAGGACTTTTTGGGCCCTACCATGGCCCTTTCATTAAGACTAATCCATTCCTTATGAGGCCCTTTTGAGACCCCATTTCTCCCCTAATGGATTGGAGAGCATAGAGCCACATTAAAGGAAGCAGATGATGCCCTTATAGGGGCACATAACACACTGTTTCTAGTTTAGCATGCATGACAATACTCCAATGACTCAATGGAAGAACTACAAAATGGATGGAGATCATTTATGGAGTGTGCCATATACTTTATTAGAATGAATAACTCCCTTGGAGGAACTACATTGAACTCTTTTTGCAACAAAGCACTTGATATTGATGAAATGAAAGGCTTGCAAGCATTTACTTCTCATGTTAGAAGTATGATGCAAAAAAACTCAAACTAGTCTGAAAAAAATATGGAGATAATCAAGGCAAATGAATCTCTTGACGAGTATCTGAAAGGGGACTTATCATGTTAGAAGTATGATGCAAAAATACTCAAACTAGTCTGAAAGAAATATGGAGATAATCAAGGCAAATGAATCGCTTGTCGAGTATTTGAAAGGGGAAGAAGATTTACCAAATATAGAATACTCATATCTATTTTAGCTACTACAAAATGAGTCTCGAGTTAAGAGGATCTGAATTTGCTAAGATACTATAACTTAAGATATGAAAAAAGTTGAACAATGTCTTTTATCTCGTAGATTTTGCGGTAGAAAAGGTGATAAGGCCTTATCAAAATTTGTACCATCTAACGAGATCCAAGAGAGTCTTCTTGTTGCCATTGGGATAGCATCTCCAAAATTATATTTAGATGACCAAGGTGGCCCAACTTGGATCAAAAAGGTTGCTCGATTAGCAAGGGATGAAAATATGGAATCCCTAGCACATTTGCACTTTTGTGATATGAACCAAAACCTATGAAAAGTCTTCCAAAAAAATATGTAGTGAAATAGCTTTATGAAATAGTGAAATAGCTTTATGAGGTTGGATTGCAAGAGAAAATAGTGAAATAGCTTTATGAGGGTGGGTTGCAAGAGAAACGTGAATGGGTTCAAAATAAAGAGACTCGAAGTCTTTAAAAAATGCATGGGTATGATGTGCAAAAAAGTATCACGATCTTTGACATCAACCCCACACATATTAAATATCATTTAGATAGACTTGATCCATGTCAAAATGCTATAACAAACTAACTAGGAGATTCATAAGCATAAGAGAAAGTACCCTATGCATCATTTTCAACAAATGAGGTATCTTTACCCCACACTATGGTGATATCAACAACTCTTGAATTATCATATTTATGTCAGTAAATTTATTTACTACTCAATTACTAATTAATTAAAAATTAATTATTAAATAATTAAGTAAAAATTACTTAGTAATAATTAAAAATTAATCAAAAAAACTTACTAATTAATCAATAAATAAATTAGGTCCTCCTTCCCCAACATATGGCATACGCCACATGTTGGGGCACCTTTCCCTATTTTCCATCAAAATTTTCATTTTGAATATTAGAACTAGTCATCAAAATGATTGAAAAAGAGCCAAGTAGTTCATTTCTTATGTCAAATGTGTAAAATAATATACTAGAAAGGATTTTTTCTTCCCCTCACATTCTCTTTCCCACACACACCTCTATTTTTTGTTTCCATGGGCCATAGTTGTGCGGAGGTGAATGTAGGTAGCATTGCAAAATCATCCATTTTTTAAGTGTACTAGCTGAATATCAAGTTGGGGTGATTAGTTTGGAAAAAAAAGTCTAAAATATGAAAAAGGCCTAGAGTTAATTTTAATATTGTGTTCAAAACTAAAGGAAAGCAATACTCTTTCTACACCTTGCTTACCTTAATCATGCCCAACGTAAGATTCCAAAGAAAACAAAGTTGTTCTTATTATATTTCTAGAGTCCAAAAATTCTAAATACGCTTTCAATTAAAGAAAAGAGTATGAAAATTCTGAATACTCTTTAAATTAAAGAAAAGAGTATAAATATTTCTTTCTACACTTAATCCTGCCCAACCTCACATTCCTAAGAATGACAGCATTTTTCACACTCTCTCCAAACAGGGCCATAATGGTGGTATTGCCACCTTGTTCTTAATCAATAAATATTTCTTTCTTCGAATAAATTAGTAAGAAGAAATACAAATAAGACACTCGAAGGCTTTAGAGAAGTAAAAATCAATCGAGAGCGCTCTTTCACGGCGGCTAGCTGGAAGATGGTCTTCGCAGAGGAGAAACAAATCTGAATGCCCCGCAAGTACCTGGCTTCAAGCCAGCTTCCGAGTTCCTGACCTCCAGCAGCTGGGCGCGCAAGCTGTTGCTTTTTATTAAGGGCTTGCAGGGGTGCTTGGCGGGAGCTAATTTGGGACGCCGTATACTAGTAAAGATGGAGCTCGATTCCGGTGATGGAGAGAGGATAGCTGATGCCTTCAGGTGGTGGTGGTGGTGTTGTTGCTGCTGTGCGTATTGCTGAGGAGCTAACACAAGAGATTTGACGGAGTTTTGGCTCGATCTTTCAGCTAGTATAAGAGATTTGACGGAGTTTGGGCTCGATTTCTCAGCTAATACAAGAGATTTGACGGAGTTTGGGCTCGATTTTGCAGTGATTAGTGCTGGAGAGCTGCGCCCAGTGTTGACATCTGCTTGTTGGACAGTATTGTTGATCCTTCCATCCTGATGACGCAGATGAGCAGCAGTTGGATCTGATAGTTTGTAAAGCGAGCTATCAACATGATTCGTAGGAGCTTGGGGTTCATGCTTCTCTTCTTCCTCGCTGATCATGCTTGCATGCCACTTTGGTGTGTGATCGTGATCAGCAACTGCAGTTTGCAAGCTACCTGCAAGATGATGCCAAGTACTGGGATCTTGAATTAATTCTTTCTTGATCTCTACGTTGCAGCTCCAATGTTGTGTGTGATCAACTGGTTCCAAGCAGCTGCTTTCAAGGTGATGGAATGCATTGGGAGCATGCAGTTCATGCTGCTCTACGTTGTTGCTGCCGCCATCCCAAGCTAAATTGCCTAGTCTGTGATCAATTGCTGATTGCAGGCTAACAAGATGATTGCTAGCATGCAGTTCATGCTCCTCTCGTGCTTTGCATGGTAAATGATCAGCTGGTTTTCGAGCTTCAGCTCCATGCTTGCTGTCTGCAGAGAGAGAGTCTTCCCACTCGCTGTCTCCTCTACCAGTTTGATCGTCCCTCATCTCATCACGATACTCCCAGTACTCGCGGCCTTCTTCCTCTTCTTGGACACCCCCTTCCTTAATGCTATGATTCTCCTCTGCGACGCTCTCTCTCAAACTAAGCACATGAGCCTTGTCCTCAACACATTCTCCTGGTTCCCCACCGCCCAATATGCATCCCCTGCCATCCTTGCCCGCCTCAGATGCGGCCGCTGAACTACGCTGATCGGGTATTTCTTCCTCCTCGGGCAGCCTGTCAAGAGCTTGCCTCAGCATTTTAGCTTGCTGAACCTGTGCTTGCCTTTCGGGTTCCAGTCTTGACTGATCTCCGCACGTCCTCACGGTCCTCAGAAACGCCTCCAGCTTGCTTTTCAAGTCTTTCAGTGCATAATTCTTGCCTTCTAGCTCAAGTTGCGTCTGGGACAGCTGCGTCCTCACCCTTTCCTCGCGGCATAATGCTGCCATCCTCAGCATCTTACGTTCTTCTCCCAACTTCGCTCTCAGCTTTTCTTGTTCTTGCTTCAGCTCCTCAACTTCTGCCTTGTCTTCTCCTATTTCACGTGCTAGCTCGTCGCAAACGTCCTCCATCAATTCCCTTGCTTTCCGTTCTCTTTCCATCTCCTCACACGCGGTCGCCGTGGCTCTGTTAGCCTCTGATAGATCTTTCATGAGCTTTTCGTTTTGAATCTCGAGATATGTGCTAGCATTCTTCTCCTCTTCTATCTTCTCTCGTAATTGCCGAAACGCTGCTTTAATGTTATCTCGCTCTTTCCTTCGTGACACCGTCATTTCCTCACCAAATCTTCTTAGCATGCGGTCTACCTCACTGAGAGCCGATTTGTGCAATTGTTCAAGCTCTTGCAAGCGAGCAGAAGCATCGTCTATCTCCAAGCGTAGTGTTGTAAACATAGACATGGTCGCAACTTGATTTTTTTCGACGATTGTTATGCGCTTCACTATGTCCGCAAGCGTGACATGATCGGATGTCATATTAAGTACTTCTTCACCTTGATCTTGCTCAACCGTAGTAACAGTCTGTTTCGGGTCGTTTGTCTGCAGAATCGGGACGAAACATTCAA
Source organism: Dipteris shenzhenensis (assembly GCF_047967505.1). Taxonomy (NCBI): domain Eukaryota; kingdom Viridiplantae; phylum Streptophyta; class Polypodiopsida; order Gleicheniales; family Dipteridaceae; genus Dipteris; species Dipteris shenzhenensis. The sequence continues at coordinate 32,978,970 of NC_141605.1, read as the reverse complement.
AGATCAGCAGCTGCTCTACACTAGTGACTAAATGTATAGCACAACTGATCATCGTATTTTCAGCTATTATATATTTAGATGGACTGTTCTTTGAAGTCCAATATATGTCAGAAACGTTGCCAAACTATAAAGAAAAATCAGTGAACAGGATAACGACAACCTTGGGATCCGCATGAACAGAAGGACATCTTAAAACCTTGGACCAGGGGGCACACAGGGTTCGGTGACCTTCAACAAGATCAGAAGGTAGACCTCGCTCTTCAGAATCGTCCACTTTTTGAGCATGGGGAATCTCGACGTGTTCCCAGAAGGAGGCAGCGAGCTTGCGGGCAGAGATTGAGGGATGCTGAGTAGAGCGGGGGGAGGGACGGTCACCGAGGGAGGCGGTGCGAGAGTGTTTGTGCTGAGGGTGAAGGACGGGGGGGATGCCATCGTAGTAGGGGCTTCGGTAGAGCTTCCAGCTGGGGACAGGGGTGAGGGATTGGGAATGGAGGAGGAGGTGGTGGTGGGAGGGGCGAGAGGGGTCGGAACTGTGGATGGGGCGTCTGCCATCAAGGAGGTAGTGATCCATGGAGGAGGACGACGTCAATCTAACATGCAGGAAGCTCGTAACGATGTGTGAGACAGAGAGAGAGAAGTTTGCAGGAAGCCATAACGTGCTCTTGTGAATCTCTTTTTTGCATGCGAGCTTGTGTGTGTATGTGTGTGCGTCTGAGAGGGAGGTCAGAGGGAAGTTGTGCAGGAAGCGACGTGCTGTTGTGAATCTGTTCGTGCATGCGAGCTTGTATGTGTGTGTGTGCGTGTGAGAGAGAGACAGAGAGACGGAGGAAGCTGGAGCTACTGGTAGAGGAGGAAGAAACTTGACTGTGTTTGGCCTAGTGTCTTGCATGCTAATCGTCCATGGCGACGACTCCTCAGTCTGATTTCTCTCTCTTCCCTTTACGCAGCTTTCCTTCTCCACAGTGTCCCCATGATTTCCAACACCTCAAACACAGGCTTTCCCCCTCGTCCTCTCGGTCTCGACTCAATTTCTCGCTTCGTACATGCTTGGGCGCTGCAGCAGTCGACCATCCAGTCCGTGAGGGGCGCTCCACCCTTCGCCTTTCCCCAATCACCTATCCCGATTCCCTGCGTCCTGTCTCTCTCACCTTTTCTGGCGGCTTTGTCCAACACGTGTACATGGCTCGTGATATGCAATTGTATCCTTCCAATCAAGCTCTCTTTCCTTCACATTTTAAGTGTCCCTCGTTAATCCTCCAACCCTGCGTGTCGCTCTCTCGCTTGTCTGTCTGTCTTGTCTTTCTCTCTCTCTCTCTCTCTCTCTCTCTCTCTCTCGCTGTTCTTAATCTTCTACCCTCTTGGCAAGAGCTTCCGGGACCAGTTTGCGGTCCCCAACCACGCGAGGGCCATGGAAAGCTGGCAAGTCAGGGCACGCGACTTTAGAACGGAAGATTGTCGAGACTCGTTTCGTGTCGTTTTCTCGCCGTTAGTCGTATATTTGAAAGAAGGAGAAGAGAGGCAGGAATACATGAGGTAGCAGCTAGCTCATGAGAGCTGGGTGCGATGGTGGCGCTGCTATTGTCTACACAGGCTGCATGGAGATGGAGATCTAACGGTTCTCATGCACGAGTCCCTAGAAGGAGCCCAAGTACACATTCTTGTTGCCCTTTTCAAAGTCGTATTCAAAACGAATCCCGCATGGTGGAAAATTGGAAATACTTGAACTCCAAGGGCCATCAAGTGACTCATCTTTGCGAGAGTAAAGAGCCACAACGTAGACCCTCGGTCTCGTCATTGATCACATAAATCATGTGCATGCACTCTAGCGCTTTCTATGGACCTACTCCTATTCTTTTCTAGTAGTGCATTCACTCTTCTATCCCCTTGCCCACTTTAATAGACCGCGACGGTTTTCACTAGCACCTCTATTCGCTAGTAGCAACAGCTGAGATGGGCATTAGAGTGCAATGGAGATGGACAGAGTCCAGCATGGCTACCACGTCTGCAATGTGGATAGGCATCATCAATAGACAACCTCCTTCGGGCCAATAATAAAGGGCCATTTTGGACTCGAAGGTCAAGGCCCATGAACAAAGGCCTCTTTGCACCCTTCATTCATAGCCCTCTATTTTCACTTTTGACGAAGCTCTTCCCACTATCGAACAATGGCACAAGGAGGGCTCAAGCCATTTGAATATCCATGACTTCAATAGCTTGCATTGATCTCCATTTAAAACTTTTAAGATTTTTTGTTTGTGAATTGGAAAACCATTTCCATAAGTAAAATTCTATGAACTACTAGATTCTTTAGGCCGAATCCATGTCATATGGCTATAGATTTTTAGGCGCATAGGGCTTGTGCAGGTTTCATTCCAAGCATTGTGTACTTAAAGCATCCATATGCAACTTGCAAACAAGGTAGTTGTGTGATCCAAATGCTCTAAATCGATTGCAATGTCCGAGGTTGTGCTACTATATAGTCTTAGGAGGATTAAATGGGGTTACTATATAAAGTATCCCATACCGCATGTGTTCATGGGTTACGAAAATCTCTTTGTATGCTTCATGGGTTATGAAATCTCTTTGTGTGCAAATACTACCTCCTCATAGTTTATAGCCAACTCAACACTTAAAGCTAAGCAATTGGCTCTCGTCCTAAAATGTGGCCATCTAATGGGACAACAAGTTGTACTTGTGTGGCATGTCTCTTAGTCCTAGTGATATATCTATCCTTTGAGCTCATGCCTAATACAATGCGTGGCATTGTTAGTGTTTTAGGGAGCAACATCCTTGTCGATCTTTTGGTGGACATATGATTTTAGAACAATGACTACCATTCATTAGGGGAGAATTGGGGTCTCCAAAGGGCCCCCAATTAGTGTTTCCTAATTTCAAGGGATTAGTGAGGTATTTGAGGTGTACCAATGGGAGTGCTCCTTTTTGTGGGGCAATGCCATGTTGAGGTGGAGGGTGGGCAGACCTGCAAACAGACCCTATTGGCTACTCCTCTTACACCGGGGACCACTCAAACCATCCCCCCCCCCTCAACCCATGCTTGACCCTTCTCCCATATGCACCTCCCCCAAACAAACCTACAAGTCATTCAAGAGGTGGTGGGCCCTTCTGGGCAAATTTTTCCCCCCTCTCAGCTTACAGGCCTGCCCCCTCCTCTTCTCTGGTCTAGCTCCATTCTCCCTCCATTTTTCAAACATGGGAACTCATTTGGCATCTTCTCTACCCCCTCTTGCTCTGGTCCACTCTGTTTCTCCCTCTCCAGCACCTCCTATAGCAGTTGCTCATTCTCTCTCCATTCCTAGCTTTAGCACCTCCTACAGCAACAGCAGCTCCTCATCCCCCTCTACTCTTTCTCCCTCCATTCCTAGCTATAGTACCTCCTATAGTGGCTGCTCATTCCCCTCTGCTCTTTCTCCCTCCATTCCTAGCTACAACACCTCCTGGAGAAGTTGCTCATCCCCCTCTGCACTTTCTCCCTCCATTCCTAGCTACAGCACCTCTTAGAGCTTCTCTCAACCTTCAGTTGCACCCTCTATATCTTCTCCCTCTCTCTCCCTCTATCGGAGCTGCTCTCTCCCCCCAAGCTGTACTTTCTAGTCCACTATTGTTGTTGTGATCTCTGTACAAGCATGGTGAGGAGACCATACATGTACTCTATGTCCCACAGGAGCAAAAATGCACTGGGTGAATGGGTGCCTTGCAGCTACGGCTTGAATGATTGGATAGTCATGAGAGGATCTGCCAAGGGTCCACATAAGCTTCCCAAGACCAAAAGAGGTGATCTTTTGCATGAATGGAAGGGCCGCATCATGAAGTTCAAGCTTGGGAAGAAATGGGGAAGGACATGCACCTTCCTCCATCAAGCAATCAATCGACAATACCATCGCATTGTAAGTCTGCATTTTGTGTAAGATTTTGAAGTATAATGAGTCAATTTGAAATTGTATTTTGAAATAGAACCAGTGTAATGAGTCAGTTTGAAATTGTATTTTGAGCACTCATGCATAGCAGCTGTATTTCCTCCAGACTTTGAGGAGTGGGAACCAGTCGAGTGCTTCTTAGGTAAGTTTACTACCATTCATGAGGATTTAGAAGGCAAATGCATGATGGAGAGAAGTCCTCTGCTTTGAAACAGAGAAATATCTATTGGTATAATGCCAAGTACATTACTCCAAGGACGGCATCAGGCTATGGCCATCTTCAATGCATTGCAATACCACAACTTGAAGACATGGATTGTAGCATGGTGGACACAAGAACAGTGCAATCATACAAGGAAAAGATTGCTAAGGATGTGGGCATGGCCATGAAGTTTACATTTGGCTCTAAATGGGTAAGGTTGTCTTGGTTTATGCCTCTACACATTTTTGCTTCTTGTTTTCAGAATATCCAGATGCACAGAACAAAAACCATGTCGTCATGTAAGTGCCTACATGAGAATGCCCTTGAGGAATTGCTTGGGGTGAATTGGGGAAGCAGGTCAGGTGAACAAAAGGGTGATCTATTTCAATGCCATGTATGTAAGGACAATGTGGTTGTCAAGTACCACATCTCCCACCAAATGTTATATTTTTCTTTCCAATATAGGCGCTAGACGAAAACAGGTGGCAATTGGCTCCCCCTTAACTCTAACGAGATGCTGATGATAGGGGGGTACGTTTATGTATTGGTTCTCATTTAGGAGATGTCAAGAATGTGATTGTCACGTCATAGTGGACTCTCAGGAACGTGCGAGAACACCTATTGGTCATGGAGGATGGCATGTCTGAGTTCTTTCACTTTACCTTAAATGGTGAAAAGGTAGGAAAGCGCATACAATCTCATGCATAGTGCCACTTTTATCCCTCCTGCAAGATTGAAGATTGTAAACAATGTGGGGTGGAACAATTGTGGATTTTGTCATTTTCCAATTAATAGTGGTGAATTAATTTTGATGTTTTGAATGGTTTTGTTTCATGTCAATGTCAAGTTTTTCCCAAAATTTATATAACTCTTTTTATTTTTTATATTTAGAACATTTGGGTATATATAGGTTATAAATTTACTTTAGTTTCAAAGTTTCACTATCATAGCCATAGTTCTCCTAGCTACCAAACTACCATGGATTTTGCTAGGTCTGCCTTCCACGATTTCATCTCCCACTGTACTCCATTAATTGATAGAGAGGAGGAGTTATTTCCAGTCTTTGATAAGAGCATAGATGTCCTAGGCACCTACTTGGGAGCCCAAGATGATTTTGAAGACCTTGTGAAGATAGTGGGAGAGAAGGAAGGAGTCTCACTTGCAGCTTTCTCACATACACATTGGGGGAATACACACAAAGGTGGAGGCTGAAAACAGTTTTCCTCTTCTTAGTTGTGAAAGCCAAAAGAACTCTCGTACAAAGAAATAGAAGAACCCTATATGTGGGTCTCAAACCAAACTCAACTAACTAAAGTGGCATGCTAACTGAGCCACGAACTAGAGTACATAAGGATAGCCATCATCCAGCTATTATTCATGGGCGGTGTACCAATCGCATCTGCAGCTAACAAGTCGATGACATAAATGCACAACGGTCACCCTCGCATATTGCGAGTGGAGCTCGATATCTCAACACTCCCCCTCGAGCTCAATCCCAATTCCTGCACACCAAGCAGGTCTCTGAACTTGCGCAGCTTCTCTGCGCCCAATGCCTTCGTGAATATGTCAGCTACCTGATCCTCTGTGCTGACATAAACTAGATCAATAAGACCTAGTATTAAAACCTTCTCCTGCACATAGTGATAATGCACCTCAATGTGCTTTGTTCTAGCATGATAGACTGGGTTATTTGCCAGGTGTATACTGCTCATGTTGTCACAATAAATGACAACTGGCCCATCTGTAGACTGATGCATATCATAAAGTAGCTTATGCAACCAAGCTACCTCACATGCAGCCATTGCTGCACCCCTGTACTCAGCCTCTGTGCTCGACAAGGCAACTGTAGGCTGTTTCTTACTACCCCAAGTGACTGCAGCACTCCCAAAAGAGAACACATATTCACTAGTAAATTGTCTATCAGAAATACTACCAACCCAATCAGCATCAGTGTATCCATGCAACTGTATCTGAACCCCAGCCTCATAAAATAGTCCATACTGCAATGTGGACTTCACATACCTGAGTATGCGTCTAGCCGCATCCAAATGTGGTTTCCTTGGAGCCTGCATAAACTGACTTACCAATCCAACAGCATAGCTCAAATCTAGCTTGATAATAGTCATATAAATCAAACTTCCTACTATGCATCTGTACATAGTAGGGTCTTCCAAAAGCTAACCTACATCTGCACTCAGCTTCATATTCTGCTCCAAAGGAATTGAAATAGGCATACAGCTTGTCATCCCATATTTGGATAGCATGTCCAATCCATGCTGCATCTGCAAGAGGTGTATCCCACTTGGTGATCTAATCACCTCAATGCCCAAGAAATAACGCAGCTCTCCCAAATCCTTCATCTCAAACTTTTGCTTCAATAGCATTTTCACATGAAGGATATCTTCATCACTATCACTTGTGATGATCAAATCATCAACATAAATGACAAGCAGCATAATACCTTTCTCTGTTTTTCTCACATAAAGTCAAAAATCTGCCTTGGAAGTCTGGAAGCCAATAGTGACAAGATACTGTCCTATCTTGTCAGACCATGCTCTAGCTACTTGCTTCAAGCCATACAAGGCTTTCTTCAACGTGCAAACAAACTCAGGATGAACAGCATTCATGAACATAACCTGGTGGTTGCTCCATAACGACCTCTTCTTGCAAATCACCATGCAAGAAGGCATTCTTTACATCCATCTGATGTAAAGACCATCCCTTTGATGTAGCCATAGCAATAACTTCTCTTACGGTTGCCATCCTTGCAACCGGACTGAATGTTTCTTCATAATCAATGCCATATGTCTGTGCATACCCCTTGACAACTAATCTTGCCGTGTATCTGTTCACAGAACCATCTGCATTGTGCTTCACCTTATAAACCCACTTACAGCCAATTGCATTCTTGTCTTTAGGCAAAGGCACCAATTCCCATGTAGCATTTGCTTCCAAGGCATCCATTTCTTCATCCATGGCTTTCTCCCATTTTTCTTTTCCCATGTCTTGCTCAAAAGAAGTGGGTTTTGGTTCCTGTATCACTTTGGCCATATAGGCATAGTGAATGGCTGTAAATCTATCATATTTCAACCTATCCATAGGATACCTAGCTCTGGTAGACCTGTGCAAAATAGGCTCACTTCCAGGTGCTCTCAAAACATCCCTGGTCTTCCTTACTCCAGGTATAACAACAAAAGGAATACCCAACTCATCATCAATGCTATGTTCTGAGCCACTGGATTCACCATCCACATAAGAGTGACATGCATTCACATCAAACATGGGTTGATCTACCTTCTCTTTTCCTTTTCGTGATACCTGCATACCACTATCTGCATTGCTTTGAGGAGATTCTCTTGATCTCAATCTGCCTTTCCATGGCGAAGTATGTGAACCACTACTAGAGGACACTGCAGGTCCACTAATATTTTGTGATTGCTGCTGTGAATTCTGTGCAGCATTACCATTTTGTGCATCTACATCATCAATCACATTTACTGGTTTATACCAGCTGCTCATCTCATCAAAAACATCTCTGCTCACTGTAAACTTATGAGTAGAAGGGTTATAGCATCTATACCCTTTCTGTTGGAGAGAAAAACCAATAAAGATGCACTTCTCAGCTTTTGGATCCAACTTGGACCTCAACTCATCTGGCACATGAACATAGGCAATGCAACCAAAAATTTTCAAATGAGAAATATCTGGTTTCCTACCAGTATACATCTCCTCTGGCGTCATGCCATGTATTGCTGCAGTGGGAGTCCTGTTCATTATGTAAAATGTTGTAGCAACTGCTTCAGCCCAATAATAATCTGGTAGGTGTTTTTCATTTAGCATGGCCCGAGATACCTCTCCAATATGCCTATTTTTCCTTTCTGCAAGTCCATTTTGCTGTGGGGTATGACTGCATGAATATTGTTACTTTATGCCATGCTCCTATAGGAACCTTGCAAACTCATTTGAGAGGTACTCTCCCCCTCCATCTAACCTTAGGCATTTTATTTGCAGGCCTGTTTCTTTTTCAACCATAGCTTTAAAAGCTTTGAAATGCCCAAACACTTCACTTTTCTTTTTCATTAAATACACCCAAACTTTTCTGCTGTAGTCATCAATAAAAGTGACAAAATAATGACAGCCTCCAATAGATGTAGCTTTAGTAGTCCACACATCAAAGTGGATTAATTCCAATGGCTTCTTACTCTCTTGAACATGTCTAGGAAATGGTTTCGTTGCCTGTTTTCCAAATCGACAGGCTTCACATACCTTATGCATTTCTACAACCTTGAATTTAGGCAATCCTGCAACAATATTTTGGGCCTGCATTGATTTAAGTCGCTGTACATCAACATGACCAATGCGTTTATGCCAGATATCAATATCTGCAACTACACCGGTCCCATGTGCAAACATTGCTGCACTCAATTCAGGCATATCCGCATCCAACGTAAACATCCTGCCCTTCTTCTTTCCTTTTGCTATCAAGCGACCGTTATTTTTCATATCCTCAACAAAGCATCCATGAGGATTAAGTCTGACTTGCAAGCCCTGCTCAACCATTTGACCAACGAAAACTACGTTCTTGGTGATATTCAGGACATGAAATACATCAGACAAGTATTTCTTTTTCCCATCCTGCATAGAAAAAGGAATTTTACCAATCTGCACAATAGGATGTGCAGTATCATCACCAGTCTCCACAAATCCTGGTCTTTCCATTTTCCTTGCATCCTGCATCCATTCTGCATGACCTATCATGTGGTTTGATGCACCTGAGTCAACTATGACACATCATTTCTTTCTTCTGCACTTGTCATAGAATTGGTCATGTGCTGCACCATAAATAGATGCTCATTTCTGTCATCACCCTATCTACTAGAGGATGCATAATTGCCTTGCTACAATTTTCCATTCATAATGTCATTTTGCTTTTTGTAGCAGTCTTTAGCCATATGACCCATTTTCCACAATAGTAGCATTCGACATTGCTGATTGCATTTTGGCCTCTCTGCCATCCACCACGACCTCTTTGGCTCCCTCTGCCGCTAGGGTTACCATGTCCTCCAAAGGACTGGTTTTCTTAAGTTTGCTGCATATTCTGATTTCTACCACAGCCTCCAGATCGGCCTCCTCTACCTCTACCTCTACCTCTACCTCTTCGAACATTTGAGTAGAAGACAGTTTCTTTTGAAGTTCCTCCTAAAGAAGATGCACCACCATTTCTCTACTCTTCAGAAATTAGAAGAGCAAACAACTCCTCAAAACCAAGAAATTTTTCATGGACGGCAATGGATGTTCGGAACTATGCATAATCCTTTCCTAGACCATTCAAGGTCACAGAAACTAGATCATCATCTTCCACTGGCGACCCAATGAAGGAAAGTGCATCTACAATTTTCTTCACCTTCATGTGGTAGTCATTGATGCTCATATTTTCTCTCTACACATTGTGCAACTCCTACTTGATCTGCATTTTCCTGGCTTGCATATTTGTGCTGTACATTTTTGCCAAAGTATCCCATGCCTCCTTTGGCGTACTTGCATCTTGAATATGCACAATCATAGAATCTGAAATACTGATAGCCAGTACATAACTTTTCTGGCTCTCTCATGCCATCCTTTAAATGCCTGCATTTCCTGTTGATTGGAAACATTAGGAAGAACTAGTTCTTCATTTCCTGTAATGAACTCCCAATAGCCTTTTCCCATAAGGAAATTTGTCATTCTAAACTTCCATGCTTGAAAGTTGTTCTTGTCAAGCTTTTCAGTGACAATCTATGAAAGAGAATCAGACACCATTACAAAACACTGCAAAATATTCTGTCACTGCAAAAAACACAGCTTCTACCTCACAAGGGCAAATGTGCAAAACTGACGAAAGTCGTATTTGACCACACAGTCACTTCGTAGTGACGATTTTGCATCAACAGGCAATAAGGATGATTCTATAACTCCAATATCTCCATGCACAGGCATACGATGCAATTTCTGCGGCAACTTTTTACCGACCTGCAGAGCAGTGGTCGCACAACAAAAACAGGGCCTTTTTCTCAATGCCTGCGGAAATCTTCCGCCACCAAAACGGGCCCCGAAATGGCCTCGAATCGTCACACCGCCACACCGCGAAGGGTGTCTCAATCACACCATGAAGGGCATCTCAATCTGAGACAATGCACTCTTGCACTTTCCGGTTGTGCTACCTGTAGAGATTTACTCCCAAATTCGAAAAAGGAAAGCAACACTGGTCCTCTTACCAGGACACCACGAAATTGGTTTGCTTTCTTGAGCTCCTTACCACGAACCAGGCTCTGATACCATGTGAAGATAGTGGGAGAGAAGGAAGGAGTCTCACTTGCGGCTTTCTCACATACACAATGGGGGAATACACACAAAGGTGGAGGCTGAAAACAGTTTTCCTCTTCTTAGTTGTGAAAGCCAAAAGAACTCTCGTACAAAGAAATAGAAGAACCCTATATGTGGGTCTCAAACCAAACTCAGCTAACTAAGGTGGCATACTAACTGAGCCACGAACTAGAGTACATAAGGATAGCTGTGTACCAACCGCATCTGCAGCTAACAAGTCAGTGACATAAATGCACAATGGTCACCCTCGCATATCGTGAGTGGAGCTCGATATCTCAACAGACCTCATCAAGTACATGCAAGACCACATCGCGAGTTTTGCATATCAACTTGATGAGTCTACGAAAAGGAGACGAAAAGATGGGTCCGAATTGATTATTTGAAGTACTTGTTCAATTAAGAACCTAGGGTTGTGAAGCGTTTCGATCGCTTTCGAGCCCAGCTCACACCCCTAGGGTTTAGGGAGGTGGACACTTATGACCTCCTAGCATGCAGAGTCATCGAAAACACAGGAAATAGGTTCCTATCCTAGGAAATGACCTTTATTTTCCTTCTCCAGGAGGGACAAATGGAAGAGGAGGCCTGGACCTCAAGCCCTGCCCTTCCCTGCCCCTGCCCTTGCCCCTACCCTTTCTAATCCTCTTATTTCTCTAGATGAGCCCAACATCTACAATGAAGAGCCCATAGAAGAAGAAGCTGAGGAGCGGGAAGCTGCATTGGCCCTGGAAGTGCTCCAGTGACCTCCTGAACCCCATTCTACTTCTCAAATTCCATCCACCTCAGGCACCACCTCTGTTGACCCCACAACAATGATATGGTTTCTTGCTCCCCTTCTTGTCGATGGAGAACAATACCTCTTTCTCCATCACATAGAGGTTATGTTTGGTCTCCGGGAGGATGAAGCTCTTGGTGTCCTGTGTGGATACGAGGTGGACATGACTATGCAAGAACCTGGGCTTTTGGGAGAAAATGATTCAAAGGAGAATACAGGCTGCAAGGTTAGTTCCCCGAATTTTCAATGAAATTTCTTACTCCAAAATATTTATGGTGTTGCATTGTTTCCACTAAGACTCATTTGTACTGTACTTTAGGAATTTCATGGGGGATGTGATGGGAACAATGGAAATGGATGATAGTGATCCTTCATATGTTCTAAGAAGTTCAATAAAGCCAAGTGATGTCATGGAAGTGTTGAAGGACCCTAGACAAAAAGGGCTACATGAATAAGTTGCTAGAGAGGTAATGAAGGATTTCAAGGGTCTCATGCAAGCAAAGGAGGTGCTTGGAGCTTGTGATGTTGTTGGTGTAAGTCGTGAAACTTACAAGTCTTTTTTAAAAAATTTCAAGTTTGCTATGGAGGAAAAGTATAAGATATCTACAATGCCATTGCCAACGTCTGTAAGGCTATATTTCTATTTCATTGTACAAATGGCAAACTAGTATTTGTTATAAAAATAAATGAAGCTCAGTTTGGTAAAAGAGCACAAGCTAGAGAGGGTGAGCACTTGTCTCGCACTTGTATTATGAACGATGCCTTGCATTTTGCTCAAGGGGATGAGAAAGTTGAGCAGGGTTTCTCAGTCCAATCTGAGAAGGACATATGGTGGCTTGCAGCCTTTGAGACCCCAAAGGAGTGCCATGAGACATTGAAGTGGGTTTTGGAGAGAATCGGCATCCCGTCGATCTCCTGTCGATTATTCGAAGACAAGAGGCAGGGCAAACATTAATAGTGGATGGGCATGGAACGTTTGAAGTTGAATGGCATCTAGCTGGTGATTTGAAGACCCTCAAGTGCTTGTATGGTTGTGATACAGGTGCAGATGCAAAATGAGCATGCTTGTATTGCACCCACTCTCAGAAGATGCAAAAGGGAATCCTACAGTGGGAAAATGGCATCCTTTCTTGCAACCAAAGTGCAGCCCTTGATCGTCACAAAAAGGATCCTAAGTGGGACCCCATTCTACTAATTCCAATGGAGTGGTACACGTGTGTACTTTGCATGCTGAACTGTGTATACTTGATAAGTTACTCTATCTCCATCTAGTTTATACTTGGAATTTGAGGCCACAACAAGTATCTGCACAATGCATTGCAAAAGCTGAAGGACTACTCTCACTAATGGGACTTCACGGAGGCAATGTGAAGCTTAAGCAAGACAAGAAACAATCAAGAAAGGCACAAAATCTTCCTGCTAAAGTGTCCATGGGTGGAGGAAAGGCAAGGAGGTTCTTGTCCAACCACAATGCTGATAAAGAAAAACATACATTGGCTCAAAGCACCCTAGGTTGGGAGTACTAGAAAGCTTTGTGTGAGTGCACTACAAATCAAGCTTCGCATTGGCGAATTGCTACTTTGAGAGCAAAACTATGGACAAAGCTTGATGCATTTATGAAGTTGCTTAGACAAGGTCAAACAAATGAGCTTTATTATGAGAGATTCACGACAGCATTTGGAGAATTCATATCATTGATGGTAGAAGCATGGGGGGAGTCACATATTACACATTACATGATAATCCTCCTTAGGTTGAAATTTTGTGCTTTAAACTTGAGTCAGTTTATGTTTCTAATAGAATGTTTTTCTTCACAGCATATTCTTTATGCACATGCACCATGGTTTATGGAGTAATGGGACCCTCTGTCCATTTGGAATACTCAAGGGATGGAGAAATCGCACTACAGAGCAAAGACAACATACTTCAAGAATACAAGGCATGGGGGTGGTATCGCGCGAAGCAATGCACACAAAATGTTCGATTGGTTTTATAGATGTCTAGAGGCCAGGACTCTCAAGTGCGATAAGGTAGAGGTTTCAAGTCTTGCAAAAGCAGTTCAACATGTCAAGATGACAAGGAGATGTGCTGCTTGGAAGTCCTCAATAGGGAGCCAAGGGGTTGCACTTTGGTTGCAACGTAGAGTCAGACAGCGAGGGCGTTGGGTCCTAAGAGAGCCCCAAATGTAAAATGTTTGATGAATAAAGTTACCAGTATTTTGAGTCAATTATAGATTCCAAAATTCATAAATTTGTTTGGAAATTGCAGAATTGCATGTGTGACATGGAGGGGTGAGTGGGTTGGGAGGGAGGGTGGTGAAGATTAAGTATTACCGAACTAGCAACATAAGACTGGGGGGGAGGAGGTGCACTCAAAAAACCCTAATTTAAAAGAAAAACCCTAAAGTGCTTTAAGAAAGTCTATATAAAGCACTTCAAAACCCTAAAATCCCTCATTTTTATGGCACAAGTTAAACAAATTGCTAGACCCACTGGACGCCATTTAGATGCTACCCGTTCTCCTACTCACAACTCCATGGCCTCCGAACACACTGCAAGCCCCAGTGGCCAAGAGGGCAATGATCAGCAGGGATCTAAAGGTGGTTCTCATCATCAAGAGTCCAAGAAACACGAGTCCCCACCATCCAACTCTCATGGGGGATCCCAGGGATCTCAGCACCATGAGGAATCCCAGCAGGAAGGATCCAAGCACGATCAAGGGTCCTCTCAGTCCTTCCACACAACTAACTGTGGAAGTAGAGAGGTCTCCCAAGAGGGGCAAAATAGTCCAGTCAATCATGATCAACTGCCCCTCCCTCCTTCATGGGGTCCTGGCATGGAGCATCTAGACCAACAAGGGGAGCAAGAAAGGCAAAGAAAGGAGATGGAGAGATTACAGGGGCCACAACAAGAGGAAGTATTTGGCAGGCTCACAGATATAATGAACCTTGGTCCCAATCCTCCAACCAAGCAGACCGCATGGAAGAGCACCATCAACCCTCTGTGCCTTGATATTATCACATATGAGGAGCCTCTAGTACGAGCTAAGCAAGAGCCTCAGCCTGCTGTCTCACAGTCTCATGAAAAAAAAACAAAAACCAAGGGCAAAGAAGACCCCTAGGCACGACAAGCCACCTCGAAGGACCCATCAGACATAGGAAGAGGAGTCTGAAGAGGCGGTTGCAAGGAAGGAGAGGCGAAAGAAGTTCAAAGTGGACAAGCGGCCATGGGGCCATGTCCAAAGGCCAGTGCAAGGTCCCCCAAAGATTAAGAGGTGCAAAAAATTAGGCATGAGGGTGCTTTATGAGATCCGCAAGTTCCAAACCACTATGGACAATCTCATTCCCCATGCACCCTTCCAACGTGTTGTACGTGAAATAGCATAGCATTAGAAGGATGATGTGCGTTTCACTTCAGGCGCTATGGGAGCAATTCAGGAGGCAACGGAGCAAATGATAGTAGGTCTTTTTGAAGATGCGAACTTATGTGCTATCCATGCCAAAAGAGTAACAGTGATGGACAAGGACCTTGCACTCGCCAAGTGCATTTGCTTCGATCCCTCCCTTAGGCCCTAGATGTTGTTTAGGTTCATTTGGTGTAACCTGAATCATTTTGTAAATCTCTGCCCTTTGAGGCCAATGAATAAAAGATATTTTTATGTTCTATTACTGTTCCCATGTTATTATACATGTTATGTGATTCTTTCCATAAGTTTATGCAAGTTTAGTGTGAATTTGAGCGGTCAAATAATGTTTTTTCACCATGGCGCGGAAGGCAAATGTGTTCGACATCGTGCGGGGAGCTCAAAAATGCCAAAACCCGCTATGGTGCATATGAGGCTTGTTTGACTTGGGGCCTTATATGCACCATAGCGGATTTTGGCATTTTTGAGCTCCCCGCACGATGCCGAACACATTTGCTTTCTGTTGCGCGGTGAGATTCTTATTGGATTAGTCAGAAATGACCATTATAGCGCAAATATTTATCTGATAGCATGCTTTTGAACATAATAGTGAATGAAAATATTAATGTCGACAACAGTTAAAGTTACAAAATACAATGACAGTATAAAATAAATTTTGTAAAAGAACACAAAATGGGGCAATGTATAAAAAGTATATCTGTATAAAATTTATATATAATAAGGCTTCAGAGCCTTTCTCTCTTCTCTAAAACACTGAGAACATCAGGATTTGAATTCCCAAATACACTCCTAGCTCTAAACCTAGTCGATAGAGAGTCAACACTATTGGCGTTGCTAGCCAAGGGCATGGCTGCTACCGTCAATGCCATACCTTGAAAATTGGTTCCAAAGGCATTGAGGGCAGCCATGCGGTTCACCAAAATGACCTTGTCAATATTGCGATTAATGTCAGCATGACCAATCACTCATGACAAGGCCTTGCACTTCAAGAGGTCATCAGTGCCATGTGGAGAAAACTTTTGTGGGGATAACCACAAAGTGCCCTTTTGCTTGCACTAGTGAGTGATCTCGATCGAAGCTACTACGAACAAGGCATTGCCGAGATGAGAATAGGTGGACCTCAAATGCCTCCTGCAATAGTCCAACATTACATTAGAATTCTGTTAAAGCAAAAGTATACCAAGAGAGAAGAAATTCAAAGCTCATAGTTTCTTACCACTATGGAGTCATCATGCTCAATCCCTTCCTCTTTGTCAATGAGGATGGATCCAAAGGCCTCCTACTGTCTAGAGTGAGATGTGGAGGCTTGGGCACCACTATTGGTTGACATCGCATCCATAGATTACAATTGTCTTTTCCTCTCCTTCAGTCCTAAAGGTGTTCCCTTCAACTTTTGTACTCGTTCTATCGACTTCTCTCGTTCCTTCTCCATAGCACGTTGAACTTGGCCACCATAGATAGACCTTTCCAAATCTTGTTTGCTTTTAGCAAACTTCTGGATTGATTCTTCCAATTCATGTCGCTCCAAGTCTAGTGCATGTGCTTTGTCACTGAGTTCTTTGTTTTGCAATTGGAGATCCCGCATACTATTATGCATTGCCACAATAGTAATATTTCCCAAATGTGCAAGTTCTACTGCTTGGGCTCTCTGCACCTCGCTTGCTTGCATAGCCAATGTCTCAGAATGGTTCAATCGATTGCAATAACCGAGCAATCCAGCATGTCCCTTGCCAACAAACCGAACAACATCATGCACTATATGAAAAGGAGGAATCTTTTGGGTGGCAGGGTCTAAAGGATACAGGTTTCCATCCACCCAAAGGTCAAGATTGTAGGTTCACATGGTACTTGTTGCATATGTCCTCGAATGGGTGGTGCCATGAGTACTCAAAGAGAGGTATCAGTGATGCAGGCTAAAATGTAGGGGAGAGCTAGCAAAGATGGAGCAGTGAGAGGGAGAAAGTAGCAAGGAAGAGGGAGGAGGAGAAGCAGATGAGGGCAAGAGGAAGAGGAGGAGGAGAGCAGGGCGACATGTGTAGAAGGGAGGAAAGGAGCTGCTACAGAAGGGAGGAGGAGGGGAGCGATGCTACAGGAGGGAGGAGGAGGGGAGCGATTCTCTAGGAGGGAGGAGCAGAGGAGAGGGAACCCAGGCGACTAGAGAAGGAGGGGAGAGGAAGGAGGGAGGAGGAGCCAGAAGTAGGAGGAGGAGGGGAGAGGGAGGAGGGAGGAGGAGGAGCAAGACGGAGGAGGGGAGAGGAGGGAGGGGGAGGGAGGGAGAGGGAGAGGGGGGAGGAGGGAGGGAGGGAGGGAAGGAGGGAGGGAGAAGGGAGGGAGGGAGGAGGGGGAGGGAGAGAGAGGGAGGGAGGGAGAGAGAGGGAGGGAGGGAGATTTGAAATTTAAAATTCAAATTTCAAAAAGTGGCCCCCTTCCCTCATTGATGGGGGGAGAAGTGGGCTCAAATGTGGGCTTAACCCACCTAGGTTGGGCTAGTTAGGCCTCTTTGGGACCCTCCAAGCCCCTTGCATTAGCCCACTAAGCATTCCCTAATCCATTCCTTATGAGGCACTTTTGAGACCCCAATTCTCCTCTAATGGTCTCCACTAGTGGGATCCATAGTCTGCACTAGTGCTCCCAATAAGACCATCCTAAAAGTAAGGGCTCTAGTTGGCACATCAATGCAACATAGGTACCATATTTTGGGGCAAAATTTTCACTTCTATTAAATATAACCAAAGATTCTAACAGTACCTATGTAAATACCCTTAATTTCCATAGATTCCATTTTGTAATGTCACTAGCCACAAATTCATTTGGGACAATGTTCAATAAGGAATATATAAGGTAGAAAGTGCATTCATCAAAAGGGATTTTTCAATCAAACAACTTATACATTTTTAATAAAAGTTTACTTTCAAAATGATTTTCATAGTTGGATTTTAGAAAAAAATTAGGGTAAAAAATATGTCCATGCATTTGTTTCTTTGGAATTTTACATATTGAAGATCCCCTCATTGGACTTGCCATTACAATAATAGTGTGATATAAAGTAGCACCATCTAGACCACATAACTTAAAAACGCATTCTTATAAACCATTGAGCAAAGCGTGAGGGAAATAATGCTTGAAATATTTATGTGTTTTTAAGATTGTGAAGTCATTGTGAATAAACAAGCTTACATTATCACACACACACACACACACACACACACACACTTTTGTTTTTGTAATACTATATATTATTGTGTGGAAAACCTCAAAGAAGGTAAAAACCCACCATGAAGTACAAAAATAAACAAAGCACACTTGCCAAAACAAACAAGAGATCAAGAAAAAAGTAGCAAAAGGAAAAGGAGGAGAATACAAAATTATATGCCAACATGTGGCAACGTAAAGATAATATCCTCTAGCGTAATCCCCTATTGTACGAAAAAAACATTGAGCACAGTAGTGGTGCCATCCATAAAATGCAATTTCTTTTGACCCTTGTGATTCTTCTTGACAAAGGCAAGAAGACGAAACTTTTGAATCACGGGGTCAAGAACTTGTTGCAACATAGGATGCATATCCTGGAGAGATTTAAGAGAAAGCACCTAGGTATCTTGCTCTTCCAAATCCACATTCAGATCCTCATTACCATCTATATCCGAAGGAGATATATCCACCTATAGCTCGAAAGGCTATGAATTGAAGAGGGCTCTCGAGGATCATAAGCATCAACACTAGAAGATTTAGACTTGGTGAAGGAAGAAGCATCATCAAGGGGAGCCATTGGAGACATCTGCAACTGCCAAGGGTATCGCGGAATGAAAGAGCCTGAAATGGATTTAACAAAGGAGTCAAAGGAGAAACTGTGACTAGAGCATTTTCTTTAGGCCACACTCTTCTCCACACACACACTTATATTCGTAACCTGATTAGCACATACATTCAGTTATGTAAGTAGGTGTTCAGTGCCTTATTTTTCTTATGAGTTTTTACTATTTTACCTTGCATTTGGTCTAGCACCACATGCACTAACTTCATGATTTATGGGTCAATACCATGTCCTTGCGGGCATCTCTAACTTTATGTTTATAATCCTTGTGCACCTTTTTTGAGGACAAGGCCTCTTTCCTAGATCTTGGAAACTAGTGGAACTGTCTTTAGGAAATGTTAATTTTTTAACATGTGTAAAAATACACGCACCTAAGAGATCATCTTTAGAGGATTGCATGTACCTAGGGATAGTAGCATGGAGACAAAAAGCCATTATGGCTGTCTGGTCACTAGTATGTACTCCCTCAGTACTCCTATTGGCACTACTGTTGGGGAAGCTAAATTCCAAATGGTACCCTAAAATAACTAATATGGGATGTGCATAGGACCACCACACTGGTAATAGCATGCATCCTTGAGGCATTTAATGATGGTAAGGAGTCCTACCCTTTATACATTTCTGATTTCAAGAAGGGGAACATAATGCTAAAATTTGCAATAGATACACTATCCTATGAATACAATGGGCCCTCTGGTACCCCTTAGGATATTATAGGTTGGTAGCATGGTGCCAAAGGCACCTTTACTATGTGAGAGAGTAGAAGTAATATTATTATAGTCCTCATGAGCTTTCCATTGATACCTACCTCTCTTGAGCATCTCCTCCAAGATGCTTTATTCTCATTGCTTCCTCTCCCCTTGACTATGAGTTCATCGATGGACTACTACTCTTACCCTCACCCTTACTCCTCTCTTTGACCGCGATACTCACCCAACAAGCTCTCTGTTGCAAGACCCTTGCAAGCTTTCTCCTCTTTCGAGCCTTCACTTCCTCTTCCCCGTTAACTAGTTGAGCCTTTTTTGCCCACTATGCTCCTTTTGCTCTCGATGGCTATCCCCCCTTCTTCCCTCTACGCAAGAATCTGTTGTCTACTACTCCTACTTGCTCATCCGCTGGCCACTCCTCTCTTCTTCCTTCCCTTTATGCTTAGGTCGTTTCCTTCCTCATCTCATACTCCTTGCATCCTGCCTAGCTCCTTGTTGACATCTTGATGAGAATTTGATGTCCATGGCACTCCTCAAATGAGTTGAGGCTGTCCTTGGCTCCCCATCAAAGGTTACAAGCCTTCATATCCCCTTTCCCTCTCTGATCTTGCCTCCTTCGTCCCCTTTCTTTCCAATATTTGGATGAGCTACTTCATGTTACATTTGCTCTTATGAGCCTTCATCTCCTACGGTCCTTCAATACCTTTGGACGGATTTCTCACTACAAGTGGCGATGGAATTGCCTGACGCCAATCCAACGCATATACACATGGAGTCGCCTCTCAGGGTAGCCAATCCCTCCTTGGATAGCCAGGTGATGCTGCTCACAAGGTTAGAATTGCAGCCAGCCATGATCATTCACTACCTTTATCTTTTGGCTTGTAATGTATATTATCTACATATGGCGGAGCATTGTGTGCAGTCTGCTCTTGTTGTCAACGCACACCTTTTATACTTTGCCGATTTCATCATTGTTGCCTTGGTTCGTATGACAGATTACCTTATTATCTGAATTAGCATCTTTTTGATTCATCACGGGAATACCCGTCAGGAATAGCTAGGTCACATGATTATACAATGATCCCCTTAAAGGAACAAATCGTATGTGTGATATACTCTACCTCTAATCTAGCTCAATGGGTTTTCTAGATGGGTTACATGAGGAATTCCTTTATGTGTATGTTGATGAAGTTTTTGCAGGATTTGTGGATTCCGTTGGACTCTTTCCCTGCTCTGTACTATTGGGCTCTAGGTTTGTCTTGATGAGACTTGAGAGCTCAAGCTCCATATCACGGTTTATGGGTTGCTGAAATTTTCTGTTTGCTCTAATTCAAACTGCATAGACTGTGGAACTATGTAAGACTACGGCCTAATATCTTTCCTTCCTCTATAAAATTCTTTTTTTTGTCTTACCATATATTGAATAGCTCCCTTTAAACTAGTCTATCATGTTATCCTTCTTATGTTGTAAGTGGAAAAGTGTAGCAATTCCGTTTGTAGTTTCTAATACTTATGCTCTTGAAAGTTGGATTCGTGGTTTGATGAAGTTTCCAATACTTATACTATTGAAAGGTTGGTTTATTATTTGTTGAACTTTCTATTCTGGTTACCATCCTTAATTGACGTTCATTGTGACTATTTTTCCTTACATGCTTTTCATGCTCAATGATTTCATCCATTTATGATAAATAACTTGACAAAGAATTCATGTTTCGTCTCATGAATAAGAATGGAGCATGCTTTCTTTTTCCTGGATACATCTCACTATATTTAATCATTCTTTTCCTTGTCATGTTGCAACTTATTATATTGAGTTGTTCAATTTTAATGTTCAATCCTTTTTTATCGGCAATCTAGCTTGGCACCTTTAGTTGAAAGTTTCTTTTACAAGTCTACAAATTTTCTAGATTTCTTGGATGAATGCTAGTTCGTCTTCTTGACTGCAATAACAAGCAGTCGTGGTCTATGACACCTGCAGTCCCAAGCTAGAGGATGTTTATGTTCTAACATCACCTTCTCTTGGATGGATGTAGGTAACAGTCCCCGACATTGGAGTACGTTTCCAGTACAACTGCCAACGAGATCAATGGATGTAGGTAACAGTCCCTGACATTGGAGTACGTTTCCAATACAGCTGCCAACGAGATCAATGCCTTCAATGCTCACATTGCTCTTCATCTCTCCAAACGAAGAGTGTAGATTGCTCTTCGTCTCTATGTATTTCGTACTTCATTCTGATGCAAAATTGCATTTAACATTTGGATACCAGTATGCAGAACCACTACCTGTTCCCACGGCGGGTTCCTATAGGCCTAACACAATGCACACACACACGTAGAGATGTGTCACTATGTGTAAAATCCTATTGATCACGTGCATTCATGGCCTCTTTATAAAATCTCTTATCTGTAAATTTATCATGAATAAAAGACACCCTTTTTGTTTTCAATCTGTGAATACCCCATTTAAGAAATGAAACCCTCATGTATGTGAAAAATGTGTAAAAAGACTTCAAAATACTCCTTATATTGAACCCACATTCTATGCTTACATATTTATGATTGACTCCTCCTCTCAAGGACACACGCATGTACATGCACGCGTACACACAGACACACACGTATGGACACCAAAGTAGCTATAGAGAAGTCTCTAGGTAACTGAGAGCTTGGCTTGATAGCGGGATTGGGATTTCAATGTAAAGTTTCACTCAAGATAGTGGGCTTATTGATGGAGTTTAATATATGGCTTCATCATCTTTAATTGCATAGATTATACTTGAAAGTGTCAATAATCACTCTTTATAAATGAGTCTATCGAGCATTGAAATTGTCATATGAGAATTCAACTAAGATTCTATAACAAACACCATGGAATAAAGGATAGGCTATAATCTTTTTCTTTTATTAGTAATATTGAATCATTGATGGGTCCATCACAAAGGGAGCATAAAAGTCCAGAAGGATTGGTAACAAAGAGCCGTACAAAATGACAACAAAATCATGAAAACGACAATACAACTTTGTTTTTAGAAAAAAAGTCAAAAAAGTTATAATTTCAAAATTATGGAGATGAAATACACAATTCGTTGCCAAACATCTTTTTAACATAACTACTTTTGTGGAAAGAAATTTACTTACATCTTAATCTAAAACCCAAAAACATCCAATATCATGAATTGGAAAATGTGTTTTAACCTATAATTTGGAAAACACGGGGAAAACATGACAAATGACAAAGGAGAAGATTCAAATCTTTCATTCAACTAAGAGAGTCTTTGGACCTTTTCCTTTAACATATCAATTGGTTTTGGGCTCTTAATTGTCTAAAATTTGTTAAATCAAGTCCTTACACAAAGAACTTCTACATGTTGCAATTAAACATTT
Organism: Dipteris shenzhenensis; assembly: GCF_047967505.1. NCBI lineage: Eukaryota > Viridiplantae > Streptophyta > Polypodiopsida > Gleicheniales > Dipteridaceae > Dipteris > Dipteris shenzhenensis. The sequence continues at coordinate 32,956,368 of NC_141605.1, read as the reverse complement.
TCGCACATTGACGAATTTAACTTTTTCTATTTTTTTTCTTTGTTTAAGCATCTTTGGATCATACTTTCCCTTGAGCACTTTTGTTGAAAGAGTTTTAAAGTAATGTAATTCCACAAAAGTAACGACATTACCCTCAAGTATAAGTTTTGTACCAATACATGTTTCCAAACTATATGTAGCATTCTCTTTAAAAAACCTTTCTTTTTATATAATGTTGACCCAATGCTTGAATTCAAGCATATTTTGATACTAACATAGATAGGTATATGGAGTCGATGACCATAGAAGTGGTTTGTTGAAAGTAAAGATGTTTTTTAGATTTTTAAATATTAACTAAAAATTCCTGTCATCTTATATTATTTGGATCAAATGGTCTATTTTTTATGTTATGGTTGATAGTCTTTAGATTGTAGTGAGTTTTGAAATTTATCAATTTACTTTATTTCAATCTAATCGATTATGATGTGAACTTGGATTTTGGAATCCAAATTTTTGAGACAGATTTATATTTTTCTCAATGGAGTGAAATTTTCATCCAAAAAAAGGGGGAAAAGAAGCGGTCCAAAAATGAGTGAAATTCACTTTTGTCAGAAGAAATTCTTAGTGCTAAGAATTCCCATAGATGCAAAAATTTTACAAAAGATTCTATCGATGGAATTACCCTCATCAAAATCAAGATTCGAAGATTTAAGTGGATTCTGGAGTCCCAAATTCCATCGATGGAAAAAAAACTTATCGATGGACTAAAATTTTGGTCGATAAAAATTCAAATCCCTCGATGGAAATCTCAATCTGTCAATGAAAATCTAACTTCGTCGTCGATGGAAATCTAAGTCCGTCGATGGAAATGTTTTTGGTCGATGAAATTTGGGATTCTTGAATCCACTTGGATTCTAGAATCTCAATTTTGATGGTGGAAAAGAAATTCCATCAATGAAAAAATCATGTCCACATAATTCTATAGTTACCACATAGTTTTGCTATGGGGACCACACCATCAATACACGCAGTCCATAATATGACAAAAGTGAGATTGCAGAAAACTATAACAATCTTGAAGATTCTAAAAGTTAAAATGTTTAAATAGACAAGAGACATGGAAGACTCTTTTATACTCCAAAAATAGCAATAGCTATGCTTGCAATTTTACATTGTCACATGTTACAACAAATGTTGCTCTCGATGAGTCTTTGTACAAAGGAGTCTGTCACAACCTTTTTAATAATTTAATTCTACCTTTACAATGTGTTAAGTACAAATGGGCAATCCTAACATTTACTTGTTTGAATGTCCGATTCATCATCACTTGTTGCTTAGGTGCCATCTTCATTCACTCTCATCTCATCACCATCATCTCTAGTCTTTATTGGTGCTTGAATTGGTGTTGTCATGGGCATTCTTCCTTTGCGCTATCTCCTTCTACTTCCTCCTTACCACACATTTTTAAAAACTCTGTAATGTGCAAAATAATTGGTAGCGGTATTTTTACTTTTTCTTCTACATCATATCCCATGTGATTCTTTGTTTTCTTTGTCCTTAGTTTCCAGGATACTATGATTGTCTTTGTGAAAATCTATGAAACTGCTTCACGGTTTGGGACCCATTCCTTTTTCAGACAACTAGTATACAGTGGATTGTTACTTTAATTCTCCTTCATACCCCTTGTCTCATACCATAGCGTTGTAAATGTTGTAGTTCTCCCCTGGTCATCCATGCTCACATCCACCACTTTTGCAACCATGCTCACATCCACCATTTTCATCATCTGATGTGGTCGAATTGCAACAAAACAATGGACATCTATATCTATTTCAGGCATAAAGTCTCTCTTCTTCTCTTCACAATATGGACATGGGAGTAGCGATTCAAACTCATTTTCAAAGAGATCAAAAGCTGGGTGCAAGTCGTTACCAAAATTTGGCCAAAATAAAGGCCGTTCTTTGTTAACATCATCTTCTCGCATTTTCTCAAGTTCTTTTATCAATTAGTAGATCATCCTAATTACAACAGTAGTGTGTTCCTTCTAAGAGGACTTCCAATCAGAAAATATACAAAGTATTTTCTCTTTTTATGTAATAAAATCTCTTAACCCTTTTATTTCACCTTTGGATTTCTCACTGCATTCTTTTATAGGAGCCCATGATGGATGCATTTCTTTGCTCAGAATTGAAGTTAAGAGACTATAAGGTTCTTCACGTTCCCATGTTATATCACGAGAATAGTGTTGCCATTGCATCACTGGTTTTTCATCCTTTAAGAAAAAGCAAAAGTAGTGTGGAGCACTATGACCAATCAGGGCATCACCACCTTTTTGTATGAAAGATAGAATAAAGCTCTTCCAATCATATATCCTTTTGATTAAGGAGCATACTATACCTTCCTTGCAGCCACCAACTTGCCTCCCACATTTTCTTATCAAGTCATCCATCTTCTCCATGTCCTTGTGTTTTATCTCTCTTGAGACTGTGCTAAAAACCTGTCAATGTCCTCATGTGCGTGCCCAACCAACAAAAACCCAACTTTAATCTCTTTGATGAGTGATTATCATTGAGAAAAATGCAACAAAGGGTACGATTTCTTATTCTCTCATTCGCATGTTTTCTCGAATTTGCTAGTAGGCAACCTTTTTCTGCCTATGCACTGTCAATTGCCTTCATAACAGATGCTATAACTTGATTGCTATCATGTAGATGCAAGGCACCAATCCATATGTCTGCAAAAAACTTAAATCCATGCACTAACACTCCACATAAATGTTTATTCAAAAAGTATATTCCTTGTAGCTTAGGTGGAGTGTTAACGAATCAAGGTAATGTTGTTGTATTCTAATCCATACCATCTATAATAACGCACATGTAGTCATTTGGATGAGAAATAGCTTGCTCCTTCCAAAATGCATATTTTAGCCTAGAATGTCGAACAAGTCCATGATGAAATTCTCTCTTTTTTTTGTATCATTCTCTTTGTTCTGGAGACATTGTGCTCTCAAGTGCTCAATTTAGATCATCACAATCACTATATTTTGGCATTTTTTGCCTCTTTGGGATTTTAACATGTCCAAAGATCTTCTTCTAGAGAGTATACAAATTATGAAAAGATGTTGGAGCATGCCTTCTTTTCCTCTGTGTTCTCCAATAGACTTCAATACTTCTTTTTTTGTCAAACCTATTGAAAGATGCATTTTAGATAGATGGGGTTGAGGTAAAGCATTTTCATTAATATAGTTTTTCAAAATTGCTATTGCCGAGACCGTTGAGGCTCTTGTTTTGGGCCTTCCTATGTTAAATTTTACTCCATATTTTGCTTTATTAGCCAAATCCTAGTATGTGCCATGTGATAATCATGTAGTAATGCAATATGCATTATTGCAAATACTTTTTCCATTTATAAGAGGCTTTATGCGTTGTCTTGAAATTTTATTTGTCATGTCATTTACAAGAAAGCAAGAGAACCTCATGAGTAGGTATTCATTTCTTTTTCTCCCTCTCCTTTGCCACACCTATTCTCTATACCCCTTGATGTCATGTAAGTTAATGGAACACATACATCTACACTTGCAACATGTAGATCGCATTGCTTTTAACATAACATCTTCATTCATTACTCTTATTGCCTTTGGTTGCTTTTCTAAATCTGTCTGGACTCGTTTCTTTTCATGCATATGTATGTCTGTTTTTATTTCTTCTATACATCCTTATTTGGATTTATGCACTTCTCTAATTCCCATCAAATTTATTTGTCACTTTGTTTTCATAGGATGAAGACATCACTCCTGAAATCTTTTGCTTTCTTGGTACCAATGAACTCATCCACTCCCGATAAAATATCATGTCTATAGTTGAGTGCATCTAAATCATTCAAGTTTAAGGGGACAACACTAATTATATCTTTAATGATGTCTTTAACCTTCTCAATGTGCGTGAATTCATCGACTCTAGATAAGACATCGCTATTGAAATCTTTTGCCTTCTTGGTACCACTGAACTCACCCACTCTTGATAATATGTCACTTCTATAGATGATTGCATTTAAAGCATCTAAGTCTAAAGAGGAAACACTTTTGATGTCTTTGCCCTTCTCAATATGCATGAATTCATCCACTCCCAACAAGGCATTGCTTTTGAATTATTTATCTTTCTCAGTACCAATGAACTCATCCACCCACTCCTGATAAGATGTCACTTCTATACTTGAGTCCATTAAAATCATCCACATCTAAAGGGACAACGTTGGCATATTCTTTAAGTCCTTTGATATTGTAGTATACCTTATCTTTATCATTCAAAAAGACGTCATTTTTTAATCTTCAAAAATTGCATGCTCCATCTCAAATATTTCCTTCCTCATAATCAGGACCATCCAATGACATTGCATTATCATTCATACCTTCATCAGTAACTTTCACAATCCTTATCTACACAAAATGACCACTGATCCACTTGTTCAAACCCCAAAACTTGACTTTTCGCTATGTTCTTAGTTGCAAATGATATCGTTTGCAAAATATCTCCCACACTGAAATCCTAAGAAATGCACTTTGTATTCCCCAATGACGTGTTGGATAAGTCTCATCTCTATCCCATGCAATAAATAATTTGTTGAAAACATTGTAAGGCATAATATCTCCAAGTATTTCCATATCTCCACACTTAAGCTTCAGCTCAACATGTGCACTAAGAATGTTTGATACAATAACTATCACCTTATCTCGCCAAGTCTTTTAAAGTGACAAAGAGAATTTGGATCAATATCATGTATTGTTGCAAATGCAACTACTTCTCTTTTGTAACATAATACCACCTCCATCCTAGGAACAAAATCTATAGCCATCTTCTTTGCAAGCAAGATGTAACAACAATTATAAAGAAAATTAGTCTCTTTTTAAAATTCTACCTATTAGTTAAAAATTTTTATTAGATTACTCACTTTTTTTTTACCTTTCATTAAATTACTTTATTTTATTTAAGCTTGATGGTGATACAAATTTATGCGGATCTTATTAGTAAATATGGATTTCTAATAATGGATTCAGGTTTAGCATTTTTTTAGTAGGATGTACAATTTAAATCCACTGATTATAGGTTTTTTGATAATACATGATGGTATAAAGATTTTAGGTCTAGCGACGAGAGGCAGGGGACACTTGTCACCAATCACAAGCTCCATAAAATTTGAAAATGGATCTAAGGGTATAAGTGTTGTACTTTTTTACATGCTGATTGTGGTTTTATCGCAACCCTTCATCTAATTACTAGTAAAATAGGAGCCATTGGCAACGGCTTCAAAAAGGCGTGATTCGATGGATATTTCTACTACACGCGGGCCCTATTCTGATGCTTAAGCACTAATGTTTAGCATGCACGGGTGGCTAATCGTTGGTAATCAAAGTGGGATTCGTTAAGTGTCGCTATATAGCGATGTTTAAAGAGCATTGCTATATATTGACACTTATTAGACTTGTGAATGGTCGTTATATAGCGACACTGAGACAATTTCCTATAGCAACGTTTTATAGAGAGTGTTTTTTCCCATACCGACCTTAAGAGATAGTTTTTTCCAATGTTTCCTTTTCATACATGTTTGATCCTTTGAGAGAATAAAAGTACAAGAGCATGTACATCAAGTTTGAAGCTCATATATTCATGTCCAAGTGTGAGATGAAAAAAATCAATGAAGAGCATTTCCATCAACGACTTCCAAGTCTAACGCACCAAACAAGTCTATCTCTAACTCTATACCGAGTCGATCTCCTATATCATCATCGTGCTCTAGCATCGTACGTTCACCTAAGACTTATCATCTTCTTCAATAAAGTGTGGTGATTCTTGATGATCGTAATCTTCTTCCTCAATATTGTGATCTCCATCTTCCTCCCGTACGATGTCATTATGCGCATCTTCCTCTTGGCTCATATTGTGATCTTCATCTTCTTCGCTAGATCCATCTGGATCAATTGGATCTGGCATTAGTAGTGGCATCTCCATACTCTTCCTCCTCTTTCTCCTTGTTTATAGGCTTATGCTTTTTCCTTGTTTGTAGGCTTCTCCAAACTTATCCAATCCCTTTGAAAAGTTGCTTCTCCAAACTTCTCCTTCCTCTAACTAGTTATCTGAAAAAATGGTATGTTTTCTCTTTTTTGCAGGGCCAGTCCACGAAACATGGTTTGGGACTTTTCCAAGTAAGAAAGTGCTTCCACTTGAGAATAATGTTGGTTATAATGTCAGTGAAGTAAGTTTTTAGAAATTTATGTTTATTGGGGAATCCAGTGTATTTTGATTGTGAAACCATGTTAAATTCAAATAAAAATGTGGGCAAAGCTACATATTTTGCTATTGGGCAGGGATAGATATATTACATGAGTAAATCCTTAGTTGGTACCTTCTTTGAAAATTTGCCAAATTTGAAAATTATGTGCAACAAAGCTTCCTTTTATAGTATTTTCTATGCAATATAGTACTTCCTCTCTTTTGAGCCTGGGCAATGTTGAATTAATGTTTGACTACAACTAAATGAACTAGAGTATATGTGAAAGGTAGTAGTAATCGAGAAAAGAATGGACCAGTGTATTTGACGTGTAGAGATTGGATACACTTGTAAGAGTCTCCCTCCTCTCCTATGTGTATGTGATAGACAATTTGGTTATAGTTACAGGATATCATGATAGGAAAGCATAATTACTTGAATTAGATGAGAAAAGCATTTGGTTATATATCAAAAAGTGATTACTGTGTGAAACTATTTCAGTTTGCATTGCAAACTATTAGTACACGTAACTTATTTTGGTTGAAATCTTCTTTGCAAAGCTCCTAAATCCAGAGATTACCTCAACAAAGATTCAATTTCTAATAGTTTCCTTCTTCTTCTATGTGTATGGGATAGGCATTTTGTAACTAAAATATGTTAGATCTAATTACTGTGTGAAACTATTTCAGTTTGCAAACCATTATTGGATGTAGCTTCTTTTTATATTTCATACATGTATTTAGGCCTTTTATTTAAAGTTTCATATTTCATGTATGTGTATATGACTACCTAAAATTGAAATAAGTAGTGACAATTTTGTGTTCAATTATAAATGCATCCATTGTGTTAGGAACCTGTGATAGATTTTGGAATCAACTGCTTCTCTTTGTAGGTCATTTAGAAAAGCACATTCTAAAGAGTGTGATTTTGGGAAGGCTTTATTAAATGGTAGATGTGCCCTTACTCCATACTCTATCAATTTTAACAATCTACTACGTGAGAACTCCAAGTAGAAGCATGAAACATGATAAATGAAAGTAACATTCACTTGTGTATCAAAATGTGAAAAAAGAAGAAAAAAAACTATAATTCAAATCAAACACAAACTTTTGGCAGTTTTATTTTGATGCCAACAGAATTTTATAGTGGGTGATGGAAAGAGGAAGAGTGTTCTTTGACAAGAAACTCAATGAGACTACCACTAAGACTAGTCTAACACTCAATGAGCATAAAGATCATGGAGGATCAAACCATATAGGAAAAACCATGGGGGAGAGACAAAAAGTAGGCAATGCTCAATCTATTCCCAATGTCCTTATCAACAATACTTGAGAGGATTCTTATATGGAGAGAGACTTTAGAATACTCACCCCATGTGGTTCATCTGATCCGCATCTCTCCTAGTGGTATTCCTTCCTCCACATCATCTTCACATTACTAGATGGCTATTTTAATTCACAAAAAAACATACCTTAGTTCATACCTTTGCCTCTAATTATGTGCACATGGCACCATATCTCTCAACACCTCCACTTGGTGCCATGATGCATTGGATACTACAAGATGGTTAGATGTGAGTAAAAGTCCATCACCTCCCCTTAGTGCATACTTGCTACATAAGGTGGTCAAGTGTTTTATTACAACATGATCAATAGCTCCCCTCGGTGCTTACATAGCTACTCTCAAGTCGTCATGTTTGATAACCAAGGTCTAATCATTTGCTGGTGACCTTTACAAAACATGGGCTAAAGGTGGTGAGGTGGCTTCTTAGTACATTTTGCCGATGGCATTCTCCTCTTTGCTTGATGTAGCTTGATGCATGATGCTTTCTTCTTCATGTGCCTTTAATGTTTTTTTTTCTATGTGGTGCCATGTTCTATGCTACAGTTATCTCATGCACTTGTGCTTTTTGCATGCTTACGAGATAGGGATTTTTGCATTCATGCTTTTCTTTGTCATTTGTGGCAAAGGTTATACCAATTGATTTCTTTCAATATTGATAGTGTCTAATGGCATACAATGGTTTTTCCTAAATGAGCACGTAGATCTTGAAAAGATGATCATTTTTCATTTTTGGATCACAAGCAAATTCTTCCTGGATTAGAAGTTATGGCTTGTCAAAGTTTTGTTCACGAAGAGGGGATCTCAATTGATGATGTGGTAGTAGGAGGTCATATGGAGAAGAAAAAAATTGTGCTCACTTAGGGTTTGTATGCTTAAGAGGCATTGCTGATGTGGCATATTGACACGTGTTTGATGACATGGTAGGATAAGCTTGTGTGCCATGTGGCACTCTACTAACCATTAACAAAATTTAATCTAACCATAGTTAATACGATCATTCTATCTGCAAGCTAACCTACCCTATCTACCACATGTTATTCCAACATAGGGCATACAAGAGGCTGCAATGTCACAGCCTCCTCCACTCCTAATTTGCTTAATTTTTTGGCACACTATGAGAATTAAAGCAAGCCCTTTTATGTTCAAAGGATGGGCTTGTTAGGCCAGGAATATGGCCAAAAGAAAGTCCAACTGGGTGAAAAGAATTGGATATGTAAAGGTAATGAGACACGTTCAATAATGAACAATACAATTGCTAATATGGAGGAAACAAGCATGCTCTTTATTTCATGTAGTAGAGTAGCAATCACTACTACGTACAAATGATGGGCTAATACCCAAACCCAAAACTAACACCAAGAAGCTCAATAAGCTCTGATATGTCAATGCATACAATATCAAGAGTGTTGGCTACAATTAGTACCACACTACTCTCAACACTACACAGTATGTGTGTCTCCCTCTCCAACTATGTCCAAGATTGCACACTGCAACTGTAGAGCAACTAATGTATCTCACTAGTGTGAGTGAACCACGACCTTTCCTTTGGTAGGAAGATGCTCCATAATGTGGGGAACAACTCTTCTACACGCTCCATGAGCTGGAGGATCAATCTTCTTTAGTTAATTGAGGTCGCCATGTAGGTATAGGTAGGTGCAGTCTAGAATTCTGCAGATAGGTAGACAGCCAACTTGCAGGCTATATATATCAATCTCGAAATCCAATCTAGAAGATCCCAACGGTGAGGTTGTTTTCCATAAAGAGATAAACAATTCATATTTTTACTACTCCAAAAGTTAACGGTTGGTTTGAGAGATATCAATGCTGCAAACCTGCATATAGCAAAGTTAGAAATGTGCTCCTCGATTGAAGGAGTCTTTTCCACCAACTAAGCACATGTGTTGTGTGCTATCCAAGGTACATCCATAAGTCAATTGCATGACCTTAGGCATGTACTTTACATCATATCACCATCATATCATTAACCTTGACTTTGATCAATCCTATGTGATGAGATGATGTGTACTTGCATACTTTAACATTGGGGCTATTTGGAACCTGCGATGTCGTATCCTCCTTGGACCCTCCATTTGCTATTTTTTTGGGCTTTCAAACCTTGACTTCTATTAGGTTATTCCACCTCTTCCAAGCACAAAAAAACAGCCAAAGAAGGCTTCTAGAGAATAGTGAACTAAAAGGGCAATCACTCAAAGAAATGTCAAAAAGGTGCACTTCAATTGTTGGGCTCATTTGGAGGCTAAAGCCAACTCTTTTTGTCAATCAGATGGCCAAAAAAAAAGACCAAAGATGACTCCTAGGAGTCCGTGACATCGAAGTCTCCCTTGAAGCCCGCTCGAGCTATCCATCCATGATACATCATTATTTTGTCTAGCACTAAAATGGGTGAAAAAAATGGGCAAAGAGGTCCCCAAGGAGGCTACCATATATGACCTCATTTTCTCTTCTTTTGCCATCCAACCATGACACTTACACAGCATTTAAGTGAGATATTATTTTGTCTAAACAAATGACCTGCTTTGCTCATTTTTTTCTATCCAACCATAAGAGCTGATTAGGCTTTGATTTACTTTTATGTTAATTACTGCTCATTGGTGGTGGCTCTCATCAGCCATGTTTATCGTGGCTAAGATTCCATCGGGTTGGCAGTTAATTACTAGCCACCGTAGTGGTCAACTCACCCACCACCAGGCATCTGCTTCATGTTGATTACCAGCCCACCATCGAGGGTGGTGCCTAAGATTCCACCATGGTGGCCTGCAACTAATATGGATGGAAACCCGGGCTCAAGCCACCATGGTGGCATTTGGCATTTTACTATGTTGCTCTCATCCGCTCCTCTTCTACTTTGCTCCACACCCCTCCTCCAACTCTTTTATGCCCCTGCTCTACTTTGCTCCATGCTCCCTCCTCCAACTCTCGTCACTCATCTGCTGCTCACCCACTCATCTTCACCATGCCTACTATCACCACCCCTCGATGCTCTGTGCCCAATATCACAAGCTGCAAGTATCTCTTTTTCATCTACAATATCCTTGAAGTCCTTCATCACCTCTTTAGCAGCTTGCACACGTAGGCGCTTGTGTCTTGGGTCCCTTAGTATCCCAATGACATCGCTTGTCTTCAATAAACTGGCTAGAGCACATAAATAGTCAATATCGTCCGCATTCATTCTTCCGATCACAACTTCCATGAAGTTCATAGAGAAGAACACAGGCAAAACTTATTCACAAACAATGTAGCACAAAAGAGTATAATTTCATTGGAACATTTGATAACCAACCTTGTAGCCTGGATTCTCCTCTTTCTAGCACCACTAGTGGGTGCCAATGCATCCATGTTATGTAAATACCTTATTTTCCTATCCTTCAATCCCAAAGGTATTTCTTTCATATTTTGCACTCGTTCTGCCTTCTCTCATTCCTTTCTATGGCTCGTTGAACTTGGTTGTATATAGATCTTTCCAACCCTTATTTGGTTTCACCTAGCTTACAATGTGACTCTTGCAATTTCTGTCACTCCAAGTCCGATGCATGTTGCTCCAAGTCCAATGCTTTGGCTTTATCATGAAGATCCTTATTCTGCCTTTGAATCTCCTGCATAGATTTATGCCTTTAAAGATCCTTGTTCTGCCTTTGGCTCCAAGTCTAATGCTTTGGCTTTATCATGAAGATCCTTGTTCTGCCTTTGAAGCTCCTGCATAGATTTATGCATTGCAACAATGGTGCTATGTCCTAAATGTGCTAGCTGCTCTGCAAGGGCTCTACGCATCTGACTTTCTTGCATAGCCATTGTCTGAGCATTGTTCAACTAATTGCAATAACCAAGCAACCTCGCATGTCCATTTCCACAAATCGAACTAGCTCATGCATTGTATGAAAAGGAGGGCTCTTTTGGTTGGCAAGATCTAAAGGATACAAGGAGCCTTCTACCCAAAGGTCAAGATGCTTCTTTCCTTGCAAACAAATACTATGGATCTCAGAAGATCCCATCAATCCGAGATTATGTGTGTTTGCATATTCAGCCTCCAACTCTAAGTGAACCTAGTACTTGTTGGAGACTTAGGGGTGTCACTCATCATATGTAACCCTATCATGTGAGTTCAATAGAAGGACATTTTTAATATCTAAATTTTACAAAAGTTAATTTACATAAGGGAGTATTTAAAACAATTTTGGGAAAAATTTACAGATTTGTATAGGAAAAGGGTACATTTTATTAATGAAAATTTTACAAATAAGGGATTTTAGAAATAGTCCTTGAACGCACATGATATAGAGGGTTTATACATAGTGACCCCCTCAAGGTTGGAGACGTCCTCAAATGGTGCCATGAGTAAAGGAGTGTAGAGAAGGAGAAGGTGTGGAGAAGCAGGCTTGAAGGAGTAGCACGCACTAAGGGGGAGGGCGAGGAGAAGGAGGGATGCAGTAGGGAGGACCAGCAATTGAAGAGGAGGGATGGAGGGGGAGGACCAGCAGGCATGGAGGAGGATGAAAGGGGGGAGGACCAATAGGTGTGGAGGGAGAGAAGGGGCAGGCGTGTAGGAGGAGGGAGGGAGGAGGGAGGAGTAGGAGGGAGGGGGAAGGAGGAGTAGGCATGGAGGAAGAGGGAGGGGGAGGGAAGGGGAGGAAGAGGGAGGGGGAGGAGGGAGTGAGGAGGGAGAGGGGGGGAGGGGGGAGGGGAGGGAGGGGGGGTGGGAGGAGAGAGGAGGGAGGGAATTCAAAAATTGAATTTTGAATTGTGAGTTTGCTGGCTCCCACCTAGGAGTAAGAGTTGCGTAAGAGGCGTAAGAGGTGGGGTCACTTGTGGGACTTAACCCACCTAGGTGGGGGGGTTAGGAACTTTTTGGGCCCTACCATGGCCCTTTCATTAGGACTAATCCATTTCTTAATCCATTCCTTATGAGGCCCTTTTGAGACCCCATTTCTCCCCTTATTCCTTCCTCCCTAACTCTTTCTTGGCTAATATGGAACCTTCGATCCTAGAAAAACCATCAACATGCAAGATGCCCTTTACATGTGCAAGGTAGTGAGTGTCAATGTCTCACAATAGTTTTAATTCATCCTCATGAAGGTGGGATATGAGGGTTCCTTTTCTTCAAGTATCCTATACTTGGCAAGCACCTTGCATTTGAATGCGAATAAGAAAATATTTAAACACCAACATTCTCAAAAAAGAAAATATCATAGTGCCGATAAAACAATACTAAATCTTAAACCTCTAAAATAACAACAATGACATAATTTTTTACAAAGCCAAGTCGAGCATAGAATAACATATGCTCCACCAAGCACCTCTCAAATACGTGTAATTGTACAAAAGCATGCCAAGTCATTATCATAAAAAATTCCAATATATAGAAGTATGTGAGCTACCCATGTGCTCGGTCGGTCTACCTCAGTATCCTATGGTGGTTGGTCATCTCCTTTGCTCTCTAATATGTCGCAGTACGAACTCTCTATGTCATCTCATCTCAATTAGGTATAGCCCAAATCCAAACCTTGTATTAGAAGTGGATCAATCATGAGAGTGGAACAAAGCCATGTCCCTCCTAGAAGAGGCAGTGGTATCATCCCTAGATCTCATAATAGGCTAGGCAGGTGCATAGAAAATGATCCTCTGTCTCGACCTCCCCCATCTTGCACAATTTGCAATCCGCTACTCTCTGGGTATACCTACATCTCTCCCTTCCTCAATACTCAACTGATGGAATGAGACTTGCATCTCTCCAATAGCAATCCTCAATGCATGTTAGACACCTCTGTCCTCAAGGTACTAGAGCTTGCTGATGAGTCCATCGTCGAAGCTCATCATATTGTTCTAATATAGAAAATTTAGGAGACTTTCTATGAAATTATCCTTGATATCAACTGCGTTGACTACATTTGTGCAATAATATATTGCTACCAAAATGTGTTTGTTATATTTTGCTAATGGATTGAATGGGCTGATAAAGTCAGCTCCCCACTCCTAAAGCGACTCCAAAGGTAACACCGAATTTCGTGGCATTATTGTCTTCATTCATTTTGGATGCTTAGTTCTTTGATAAGACCAACACTACTTTGCAAAACCAAATGCATGCCACCTGGAATATTTTTAGGACTACCAATTACTTCTCTAAAATGTGTCTACATTAAACAACCCCTCATGTGTCTCCTATAATACGGCTTGTTGTTCATGCTCCAAAATGCATCATTCGAGCACTTGATCAATACACCTCTTTATACAAAGAACTTTCGCTTCAAATCTAAGTGCCTTATTTGATCTTTTGACATTGACTTTGAAAAAACTCCATTAGCCAAAATTTGCAACATTTGGTTGTTTGAATCCATGCTATGAGAGGTGTCTTAAGGGCTTTACTCCATCCATCCTGTATGTACCTTTGAGCAATTTTTCCCACATCCACATCAAGCCTTGACACATTGGAAGGATCAAGGATGCTTCTCTTTGTCATCATCAATTTGTACAACCATATTGGTCCCTTGTGCAATTAGGGGTCGTACCTCTTTTGTAGCAAAACTTTGGGTATCATTTCCAACTTGAGTCTACTCTTTCCACTTCACACTACAAATATTTATGCTCCAAATCTTGTTTGACTTGAACTACTTTAAATCACTATATTCGAAGGATCAAAGGGTATGAAATATCATCTTCGTCCCTTTTCAAGGCAAAAAAGTTCACTTGGAATACCCTACATGTAAATCTACTAGTTTCATATGCAAAATGGTTGGATTCTCTTTTGGTTCATCATCTTCACCTAAAACATTGTTGGATCAAATTTGGATAACCCAACCATTCATACAAAAAATGTGGTAGTATAATTATGCCTAAAACTCCATCCAATAGTGCTTCGGGTAATTCTTGGCCCTAAAATTGCACTTAAGGTCAGCACCTTATAATAACTACCTTTAAATTCATCCTAATATACATAAGTTCTATCTATAGGCATTTGACCATCATATTCCCAAAGTTCCTTTGCTAATTGCTTTTAGAAACATGATACATGCATAACAGTTGGTCTAGCATGATCTAAATCTGCGCCTACTTCAATGCTTTGAATAAATCATGGGCTTATCTCCACGTTTTGTACCTGGGACCTCTTTAGACTAGACTTTTGGATTTTGACATTTCAGCTTTGTACTTTGAGCCTATTTGGACTAAATTTCTAGCTCTATTTTAGATTTCTGGACTATAATAGGCTTTTTGGATTTTTGAATTTTCTTGAGCACTCCGGTTTGAACTTGTTTTTGAAACTACCATCAGACTAGCTTTTCTTTTGGATGATGATCCTCTTGGATTGGTTTATAAACTCATCCATTAGATAAACTAATCATTTATAGTAATTGTTTAGAATTCTTTGATAAATTTTTATGTAATTTTAAAAGCCATTAATCATCTAAAATTTGTAAGTTTTTAAGTATCTTTCTATCTAAAGTTTGTAATGAACAAAGTTTTAACTTTTTGCATTTATCCAAGATCTCTCCTTTCTAGTTTAAATCCAAATATGATTCCATAGTGTGATATTGGATATAAAACTTAATAGCACTATGTAGGCATTGCAATAACCAATGAAGCAAATTTTGTCAATGTTGACTTTCACATGTAGGTGCACTCAAAAGAATGTAGTATTAAATTATACATACATATGAGGAATTTTCATCATATGAGAATAAAAGAAAGATCATAGCTAGAAACCTTGTGTATGTAATAGTTTTTGTGCAGTTGAATGGACATGATAAGTAGGGTTTTTGTGCATGTAAGAGTTTTTGTCTAGTTGAATGCACATGATAAGTAGGGTTAATTAGTTGTGACACAATCGAGCATCATCATAACATTGAGTCTTTGTCAACTTGAACTTTCATGCATGTGTGAGTTGTTAAAGCATTGGCATTGTATTTAGTGGGTGGCGTGAGTAAATGTAACTAGTAGATTGAGAGAGAGAGAGAGAGATGTTTATTTATACATAGATACATAGATACATACATACACACAAACATACATACATACATACAAATGGCACTAAAGAGTGGACCCCCTCTATCACCTCATAGAGAGTTGGAGCACCAAAGCACACAACTCGCTATGCAGTTGTCCAGAGTGGCACTAGTTCCATTGCCCTTGTGAGGTTATGGAGAATGGCAATAGTTACTAGTACGATTATGTATCACCTCATAGAGAGAATGGCAGTAGTGTTATTGTCTCTATGAGGTTGCCATTCTCCCTATGAGTTTATGAAGAATTCTGATATTGCCATTCTCCATAACCTCATAGGAAGAATCATACCACAAGTGGCCTTTTCCATAGCTTCATAGAGAGAACGGAACTATTGCCATCTACACAATCTCATAGGGATAATAGTGCTAGTTCCATTTTTCATAACAATCTAAGTTGCATTAATTCATCCGAAAAAAAAATTTATTCAAAAAAACAGGTCAAATACATGTTTTTTTTAATTTAAAATGCAGTAACCGAATTATCTGGTTTTATTCTATGAATACCTTTATTCGTACAAATAACACAATTTATTTGTACGAATACAAGTAGTATAAACAAACTGAACCTTCATTTGTAGCCTATATTTAGATGAATACTCCATCATTTGCTTCCTGCCTACCTGCCTGCCTGCCTACTAGTTCCCCCACCTACCTACTAGTGCACCAATTTTGCTCTCGCATAGGTAAACTTATCTCCCATGTTCAAGACTAGCACTCATCTCTGTTATGAGAGTTGTGTGTTACAGTCTCAATTTCAATATTCATGTTTGCATGTTTGCATTTGGGGCTAGCACTCATCTCTTTTATGAGACTTGTTTGTTGTAGTCTCCGATTTGATTTTAATGTTTGTTTTTTACCTAAGGCTGGCACTCATCTCTCTTGCGAGAGTTGTATGTTGCAGTCTCGGTTTCAATATTCATGTTTGCATTTACTTCGTTCCCACAGTCGATTCCCCCCATATCTGCATGTCAGCACCTTAGATGACATGCTTATCTCTGGCCTCTCTATGGCTGTGCTGTATGGGTTCCCCCTAGACGTCAATGAAGGCTTTCACAGCAGAGTACTCTTGACATGTTCGGGGGGCTATAATCTGAGTCTTGGCAATGTGATGGTCTTTGGCCTCTCCATCGTCTCCTCCGTTGACTCCCTAAAAAATTTTAATGCAACAAGCTAGGCTGGCGGCAATACTAAGTTGTACAAATTCCCTCTTGCTCAGACAAGGCTCTTAACCACTCAACAATGGCTGGATGTAATCTTTTGTGCTCTAAGGCTCTTAGCAATCTTTTGGGTCACTAGAAGTAATGTTTTTGTCTCTAAGCTCTCAGCAATTGCTGAGTTTTTATTACATTTGTGTAATCTCTTTTTGTTCAATTTGGGGCTCTCAATATGCATTATTGTTAACTTTTATATTTTGAATGGTTATGGTCGCTAGCTGTAATCTTTTGGCCTTTAAGGCTCTCAACAATTGCCAAGTTTTTATTTATGTAAGATACTCTGTTCAATTTTTGCTCAGTATAAGTTGTTAATTTTTATATAATGTGTTATTGGATGTAGATGTACATTGTAATCTCTTTTGCTCAATTTTCTCTCGATGAATTGTAGTTGATTATTTGGATGGCACCACCGAGCCTCTAATCACCGCCATGCCGCAGTGGCTCGGAATAATTTTTTTATCATTTATATTTACTGCGACAAGGACTAAAATACCAATAAAGTAGGACTACTATTTCTTTGGTTTAGGATAAAAATAGCACTAAAATAGCTCCAATGACCAACCGTTGTGGTTGCATGGAGATACATCTAGGAAAATACAATTAAACTTTCAGAAATTGTAATTGACGAAATGGCATCCCCTCCAGGGTAAGGGCAATATCGACATGCATTATAAAATATCTAGGATGTCATTGGATAGATATGGCATGTTGATCTAGCCCTTGCCCCTAAAGGGGACCCCTCAAGGGCCATATCATCAATTGCATTTTTCTTTGTTGCATAAGGAAATACATTTTCCTTGGTACACAAATATATAACTCCAAGAGCTAGCACGGTGGTTGTCATAGATCTCCTTCTGTTTGCCAGTGCACTGGTTGTCATAGACCTTCTCCTATAATACATTAAAATAGGTTATAGAGCCATAACTCAAAAAACAAGCACAGTGGTCTCTTTAAGACAACCTTGAATTCTGGGCGATGATAGGTCGTCAGGCCAGAGACTATGCTGAGGCAATGTTGAAAATGATAGATTGTGTCTCATTAGTGGTAGGTGGCAAAGCTGTGGCGGCAAAAGGCTACACAATGATAGGTGGTTAGCTGTGTTGTGGTAGTGTTTTGAATGATAGATTGCATCTCATTATTACACCAAGAACTAGCATGGTGGTCTTTCTAAGCCAACCTTGAATTTTAATTATCTGCATGGGTGCACTACCTAGTGCAACAGGTGGCAAAGCTATGACAAAACGCTATGCGATGGGCAGAGCCAGAGATTGCGCTACATGAAGTAGTGCAGAGATGCATGATGTAGTGCAGAGCTACTATGTGTCGAGATATACGGTGTTTAGAATAATTAGATTGCGCCTCATTATTATGCCAGTGTGGCATCATGACATCGGGAAAATTTCCAGCGAGAGCACATGCCTACCCAAAGTTCAAAATTTCACATAAGAGCACATCACGTCGCAGCTCCAAAATGGCCCCAAAAATAGTTCTACGATTGGCTACACCCAAGAAAATGTTGACCCTAATGTTATCTGAGGAGAATATAGAAAGGACTCATGCACATTTGTTGCAGGAAACTTTGCATAAGAAAAGTTGCCGATTGTGAAGCCATGCACATTAGCATCTGGAATAAGAAAGGACTAATAGACATAATTATCTTATTCAAGAGTTTTCTTGTTTTCTTCATCAAGGTCATAAGGACTCGAGGACAAGACATTGTAAACCCAAATTGAAACCCATGGTTAATGGGACATCCATATGTAATTGAGGATATCAATGGTTAACTAGACTATCACATGGAAATATTGGACCATTTGGGCAGAGGTAAAAGACAAAATTGTTCATAAAATTCATGGAAATGCCTACAAGCTTGAAGGGAAAAGAAGCACTAAAAATGCAACTGCAACATTTAACCAAATCCTTGATGATCACGCATTACCATAGCCTCATCTTCCCCAAACAATGCCGAATGGAAGTGTGGAATGCCAACATCATATTCCTTTGGGAATGAAAAAGAAGGTTAAGCTAGAAACAATCAATAAAGCTTTACAAGATAGAGAAGAGACTCATGATTTTAAGGCAACCTTGTTTAAAATTTGGCATGGGTAGGTTTCCCATTTTAAGACACCATCAAAGCAAAGGATGTCAAAATGCAAGACATGTGATGAATTGAAACTTGCCATTAAACATAGTAAATGTGAATACAAGAGGAAAATATATAAGATGGCAAACAATCCATTTAAGTAATGTGTAAGATGCTATATTGTTGTATGCCTCTTGGAGAGAGGAAGCTATTGTGCATGTCAAAAAGTCCACGTACATTACCATTGATGGCATGGATCAGAATACAACAACATTACCTCAACATTACCAAGGTATAGATGTACCCCACCACCATTGGAGGGTAAACACAATTGTGTGGAGTACTAGTGCATGTATTTTAACACTTTTGCAATGTATGGATTGATTGCTTGCATGAACAGAATAGTAGCCAAGTGGCCACATCTATCATGAAAGCAATACAAAAGGTCAGAGATGCACGTAGATGTTTACCTCGCACCTTGCGTATATAGGCTGATAACTGCTGGAGAGAAAACAATAATAGATATATATTCGGTTTATACTCTATGCTGGTTGGTTTGAAAATATTTGAAGAAGTGGAATTTGGTTTTCTTCTTGTTGGACACATGAAGACATAGATCAAATATTTAGTGTTATCTCTAGTGAGTTAAAGTCAAGGGAGGGTCATTGTTTGCTTGCATGTAGCCATTTTTGGTGAGGTTCAGGAACTTTTCTATATATGGATATTTTGCATGACCCATAACATATGCATTGCTCAATGGATTTCGGCAAACATTGTCTTCAAGTTGTAGTACACATTTCAAACTTGAGCATGGGAGCAAAAAATTATGGAATAAAGATATGGAACAAGACCATTTAAGCATTACAAGTGCTATGTTGCATGTGAAGCATGCATCTTGAAGACTATAGGATATAGCAATTTATTCAAAAACATTAAAATTTTGTTCTATACATACATGCAACCAAGTAATCATTCTAAAGTACACTATGTGAGCTTCCCCTCAACCCAGGGACACACCTAAATGAGATCATTATGCATGGGTTAATGGGCTCCAATGTTGTGCTAAAGTGATGCATACTCATTTGAGGGCACGCTCCATAACTTTTTTTTGATTTGTTGAAAACCAAAATAGATTGAAAATTTGGAATCCAAACGATTGGGACTAGTGCATGGTGGTCTTAAAACATTGATAGTTATTGGTATTGGTATCTAGATTTACCCTAAAATGGAAGGACATGGAAAAGTGCAATTTGTGCATGTGAAAATATATTTTAATAAATCCAACACTATTTACAATTTTGAATTGTTTCTTTTTCCATGCACTTGCTTTCTACATGGCTCATAAGCATGCCAAAGGTCATTGCATTTAATAATACATAGCACTAAAGCCTTTGATCTAGCCCTTGAAGGAGGCCGCAATATTGTGGCCTCCAAGGCGATGTGTTTCCCAAATTTTTGGCTTATTTTGGAGCTCCTTTTGTCTTAAAAAATGAACAAAAAATGTGCCAAAGGCCACAAGGAGTCCGCAATGTTGTGTCCTCCTTGGTGCCTCCTTTGGCCATTTTTGTCGCTTTCCGCCATGATACTTTTGCCTACTAAAATGTTGGTTATAGAAGCCCCACTTAAGAGGCTGCGATATCACTGTGTCCGTGAAGGCGCGTTTGCCCCTTATTTAGGGTCTTGCATAAACCCTTTTCTATCCACTTCAAGCACCTACAATAATAAAATAAACTAAAATCCCTATTTCAAAATGGCATAATTGTGGAATGACAACTTTGTTGTAGGCAAAAAAAAAGAGCAAATAGGGCTCTTAGAAGGTTGTGATGTCGCGGTCTTGTGTAAGCCCTATTTGCTCTTTTTTTGGGGCTTTCCATCTTTTCTTATTTGAAGAAAAATAGGTTTCCTAAGCTTGCAAATGGAGAACCTTGAAAGACTCACCTGGCAAAAGAAATGGAGAACTAGCAAGCCCGAGAGCAAGTGCGCCAATCGATCCAACCAAGCGATGTGGGGGAGGGTGCACCAACAGATCCAAGGTGTGGAAGGCCACACCGAGATGGGTGAAGAAGGCCAAGGGATGGAGTATGAGACTGCGGATCATGATGGGGAGCAGAATTTGATAGTGTGGCTGATGACGGGCAAGGTATATGGAAGTAGGGTAGATGGAGGGAGTGCAAGAGCGAGGCAGGCAATGCGAGAGTGAGTGAGGGAGGGAGTGTGAGAGTGAGGGGTGAGTGGAGGCTACAAGAGCAAGTGGGAGGGAGCAAGAGTGATTGGTAGGAGTGTGGAGGCAACAAGAGTAAGTTGTATGGAGTATGAGAGTGTGGAGGTAGCGAGAGTAAGTATGGGGAGGAGGAAGAGTGTGAGAGTTAGCGAGAGTGAGAGCAAGAGCATGAGCAAGGGAGTGAGCGAGTGTTGGAGAGCAAGAACGAGGGAGATAGAGGTAGAGAGTGAGAGAGGGAAAGTGAGAACAAGGGGAGTTCAAGAGTTAAGCAAGGGAGAGGAGGTCAGAGATTGAGAACGAGGAAGAGACTTAGAGAATGAGAAAGAGAAAGTGAGAGCTAGAGAGTAAGAGTCAAAGTGAAAGTTAGAGAGTGAGTGACTATGAGAGTTACAGGTCCAGTGTGAGAGGGAGTGAGACTTTACTAAGCGTTAGACAGTGAGTGACTGGTAGAAAGTAAAAGTTGGAGAGTTAGAAAGCTAGCAAGAGGAGAGAGCAACAGATAGATTGGGAGCGAGAGTTGGAGATTGGCTAGTTGGGTGATAGAGAGCGATAAACAAATTGGGAGAGAGAGAGTTGGAGATCCAACTGGAGAAATTAGGGTGGCTAGTGCCCACAACAGTGCTTTATGTCAACATCTAGTTAAATTTAGTAGAGTGATGAAGCTCATGCTAACAATGTGTGTAGCTAAGGTCCAATGCACAAACCTACCTTTGTGTGTAGTTGGTGGCACTACTTGGTGCATGCAAAGAATTTAGAGAGCACAATTTATGCATCTCAGTGCTCTAACTCGCACCTCCAAATTCATAGGTGCCCATTTGGCCACACTCGACTATGAGCTGGAACAACCGATTGTTTTTTCAAGGATGCCTGTGCAAATAGGGGACAGAGGGGAGGCAGAGAGCTACATATGTGTACAGCTAAGTAGCAGCCAGTCGTCATAGAAAATGAGGGAGTCTACTACAAATGATTTCATGAACAAGAAGAGTAGCCTGCAGTGTCAAGCTAGAGTGCAGCCAGTGCATAGCTAGGTTGCGCATTTGGAGGTTGGTGTGCACTAGCCCTAACTTGTTGCCATGTCTGCCATAGGGTGGGCACTCGTTTTCATTATGTGGGTGCCAAACCTGCTGAAAGGAGATTTTTAGAGGTCCCAAGGCATGTATGAATGTATGGGTTCATCAAAACGGGGGAAAGGAGGTACGTGGATAGATGGAGGGTGATGGGAAAGCTTAGGGAGGCAAGGAAAGGAGGTACATATTGAGATGGAGGACAATGGGAAAGCTAATGGAGACAAGGAAAGGAGGCACATCTTGAGAGTGAGGATGATGGGAAAGCTAAGGGAGGCAAGGAAAAGAGGTATATCTTGAGATGGAGGATGATGGGAAAGCTAAGGGAGACAAGGAAAGGAGGTACATCTTGAGATGGAGGATGATGGGAAAGCTAACGGAGGCAAGGAAAGGAGGTACATTTTTAGAGGGAGGATGATGGGAAAGCTTATGGAGGAAAATGGGAAAACTAAAGAAGGATGATGGAAAAACTAATGGAGGACAATGAGGATGATGACAAAGCTAATGGAAATGATGTACATGTACACATGGAGGACAAATACAAAGAGATAGATATTGATAGAGAAATACAAAAATGTGTTAACATGTATAGCGATAACTATATATATATATATATATATATATATATATGTGTGTATGTATGTCTGTATGTATGTATGTATGTATGTATGTATGTATGTATGTGATTCTTACTTGTGGGACTCTTGTATATATAAGGATATATATAAAGACTCTTTGTAATACTCTTACATATACTATAGGCATTAATGTGTATGCATAAGACCTTATCTACACAAGAGTCTCTTGGGCACTCATAATATTCCTAAATCTCTTGTGCATGCATAATATTCCTAAATCTGTGCACACATAATATTCCTAGGTCTCTATATATAGATAAAAATCAATGCATAAGGCTCTCTTGCACATGCATAGACATATAGATTCGATAGAAACTAACAGATCGAAGAGACTCTAATCTATATGTGTGTGCAAGAGACTCTTTAGTATATCCTTTTATAAGGTCTTATATACATAACTGTCTATACATAAGACTCCCTACATACAACATTGAATTTGGATTAGATGGAGTGGATTGTGGGATTTTAAAATTGTTAGATTTGAAATGCCAGTGCAAAATACATCCATTTTTAAGTTTACTTTTTTCTCAAATTGTCACAGCAAAAGGGTTTCACAAAAAGGATTTTGATAAAAATTATAGATTCAATAGAAAACGGTTACATTCTATTTATGAAAAATTCATAGATAAGACTTGAATGCATGTAACACACACACACACACACACACACACACACACACACAATTCTCAATGTTAGGGTGAACATACTACGTTAGCCCATACATGGATTGTGGATCAATCTATCCTTCGTCTGTTGTTCGTTCATCTAGAGTGTGGAAAATTTTTGTGGTATTATTTTTTTAGAACGTTTATTAAAAAGCATGAAAAGGATCAGTTGTTGCAGAAAGTTGGCTTTGTGGTTGAGGAGGATGAAAGTTTGAATGTGCCCCACCAAACATGTAGAAATGAGTCATGTTTGACCTAGTCATTGCGATAATAGAATAGTGGGCTGGAGATCTAAGCTGGCAAATCCGTTCAAGAGAGGATTCAAAAGGCTCAATGTACTTTCTACTCAAGTGATCCAGAAGAAAATAATAAGTCCAGATGAAATGCATCTTCTCTATGTGTGTGCAAAAAGTTCTAGTGGCAAAGGTCTAATATACGCAGTGACAATTTCACATTTTCCACTCTATTCAGCATATAGGTAAATTAAGTGAGAGTAATGCTTATTGAGTATTTAATGGGGAAAACATCAAACATAAAAGACAGGAATGCATGCTACTTTTGCAATACAAATCATGCATTGGAATATGAAAATCAACAAGAGCCTTCACTCAAACTTCCACTGCGCTCGAATGCAGGTGCTCGAATTTTAATAATCCCCCTAGCAATGTATCTACACAAAAGCTTGTTGATGTGGCTCACAATGTCATAGAAGAAGCTGGCCTGCAAACACTTGAAATACGAAGGCCATCTATGGAGCAAACCTAGCTTAGAAGGAGAAGAGGCTCTACCACTCCTACTGCAATGACATAGCATGATAGTCATAGGCTGGAGTATATTTATGTTACCAGCAAGCGGTCAGTTGGTGGGAGTAGAGCAAGCTCATCTAGTGGCAAGAGCATGACAACAATATGCAAAGAGACTGCTATGCATGATGGTAATTGGGCTATCAACAGAACAGAGCCACGTAGTGTGGTCACATGCTTTGGATTTATTGCTGAAACAAAGATTAGGCGTGGAGCACTCATAAATGTAATGTGTCGAAGTGCAATGGAGGGTGTCCCTGCACCTTGCTTCAAGGGTAGAAGACAACATCCTAATGGTATCAAAGAGCAGTTTGTGTGGTTTTGTAATACCTCTGTACCCATACCTGGAGTGTTGATCAGTCTATCTTGGGTGTGCCTAGTCATTCACCTGGGTTGTGGAAGGTTGCAATTGGGACTTCCATAAAAAGACATGAAAAGGAGCAGTTGCAAACAAGTAGGTTTTGTGCTTGAGGAGGATGACAATCTGCATATGTAGGGAGCACACGTGCCAAGGAATGCTGCAGCAATGAGTCATGTTCGCACGGGCCGAAGGGATAACAGAATAGTAAAGTGATCCAAGTTGAGTAAAGATTTTCGAGAGAGGATTCACAAGGCTCAGTGTTTGAACGCTGAAGTTGTGCAAGAGAAAATAAATATTCCAAAGGAAATGCATCTATTTCATGTGCGTACAGAGAGTTCTATCGCTAAAGGCCTTACATACACATTGACATCAGAGTTTCCACAATGCTCTTGCAAGGACTTCATGCAACGAGATGCAAAGAAAGGGATGTACATTCCGTGCAGACACATCTACTTTGTCTTCATGGGTGTTTTGGGATTCAATGATGACAAAGTGCATGAGTTCATGCACCAGGCTGCTCTTAATTGTTTCAAGACTTGCCTTCTCATCGTAATCAACCCAGTATTGGCAATGGACTTAGTTAAATTTTGAGACCACATAGGATAGATTTTGGGTGCCAGTAGGTATTTGGAATATGTGCGAGGGTGCATTGGCAAATTTTTGGAGACTATTTCTGAGAAGCAATAGGCTTGATATATCCACTATGTAATTTTTGAAAGATGTCTTTTGATTTGCTTGTACATGTGCATTCCCTTTGATCCGCATTCTTCTTGTTCAAGTATGGTTCTTTTTGTTTGAGAGCAAAGATTTGTATACATATAATAGGTAAGGCAAGAAAATATTACTGTCAATGCTTTGTTTCTCCAGAGTTGCAAATTCATAGACAATTTTTGGAGATAGTTAAGTCTTGGCAAACAATTGTTATAATGAAGTAAGATAGACATAAAAAATTATAGTTGATTTAAACCCAACCGCTACTAGCCAATAATGTAAACGAGGTCCTTCTTGAGCAACGTATAAACATAATTATAATTTTCAATCAAGAGCAAAGAGTTTGACATCAATGATTTCTACTTTTGCAACATTGATCAATGAACTTTAGTGTTAAATTGAAAGTTTATTTAGGCTCGCTCGAATGCAGTCGCTCGAATTCTGCTAATCCTCTTTTAAAGACAATTTAGTTTTTGTTTTGTTTTGAGAGCCACCTTATTTATTCGGTGCCACCTGAAGCGTGGACCCTCCGTCTTAAATTTACTCTTACATGATATTGTGGCTTAAAACCAAAATCTAAGCTTGTTTATGGTAATTGAGACATACTCAAAAGGTCAACATGGTGAAGCTCAAGCATTTATGTCGGAAATGCATTGTTGGTTCTTCGAGGCTCAAACAACTACCTCCACGAGGCTTCCCCCTTTCAATTGGGCAATGTATAAAATGATAAGAACCCAACTCCTCGGGAGCTTGTCCTCACAGGAGGAAGGGAGTCCCTTCATGACCTTCAAAGGCCCAGGGATACATCAACTCCTTGCTGCCGCCAGTGGGCTGGCCATTATCAGCTTGGTGTAGGATAAAAAAATGTCGACCTGACGGGCTTCGAAGGTCCACATAAGCAGTTGAGATGCGGAATCATAACAGCGTCATCGTGCCACATCAGCACTCTCGCGACGACGGGGCGAGGGGAACGTCCACGCGAGCAGCTGATGTGGAGGCATGCCAAGCAAGCAGGTTTGCCACGTCAGCATCCGGTTGAAGGACATCGCTGCCTCCCGCCCGTTTCAAATTTGTCCTGATTTTCTGTGCGAGATCCGTCGGGGAATGCACGCTTTTGATCGATTTCCGGTAGATTCATCTTTCACCGAGCTTTCTTCGACTTGTTCATCGATTTCCGGTAGTTTCATCTTTCACCAAGCTTTCTTTGGCTTCCTCTGCAGTTTAATCCTGCACTTCTCTGTCCTCGCAGCGATTCGACCTTCTGTTCGCTTTGAAGCTGGCATTTCCCTTGCCCTGCGTTGTTTGCTTGAGGAAATTGCATCGCCTGCACTCGGCTGGTGCTTTTTCTGCTCCCAAGAAGACTTATACGCTCACTGGATTGGTTGATGATCGCTGATGTATTGTGAAAGACGATTTTCACATGGACGATTTCGAGGTTCCGTCCTTCTCTCTTGGTTTGGATGACACGCAGACATCCAGTCCCTTCTGCCAAACGGTTCCAGAGGATCAAATAGTATCGAATGCCTCAGGTACACCAAATACTAATGCCGTCAATGCAGAGGCTGATTCTGACTTTGAGTCGCTTCCTCGGACCTCTACTCGGATCATGAAACGGTTGAAACGAGGATCATCACAAACTTGTACCGGTTCCTTTCTTAAGCAGGAAGAATGTCCTGCAACCGAAAGCAAGTTGAATGAGTTTCAGGGTTTAGAGAAGGCGAACTTGCCTGGCGAAAATCCGGCCAGCCATGCAAGTGAAAACAAAGTCAATGCTCTTCACAGCTTTTGGAAAAGCTTACATCATAAGAAGACGAACTTGCCTGAAGCTGATTTTAAGCCTATTGTCGCTGCTGATGAGGATGACATCGAAGAATATTCATCAGAGGACGACTTTCAACCCCAAGGTGAGCAGGCTTTTGATGCTTCGAAGCCTTGAAGCACGCAAAGATGCTTGAAGACGTTTAAAACATTCAGCTAAATGACCTCTCTGAATTCTGTAATTTTCTGGTTTTCTCGCACGTTCTGCAGAGTTCTGTCCACGGTCTACTCAAAAGCCATCGCTTTGTGGTAAGGCGGCTGCGGGAGAACGCTTTTCTTTTCGACACGCTTCGATAGGGTCCGTTGAAAAAGATATACTTACCATGGACCGGACAGCAAAGGCAGCCGGTCGGTGTGTTGGCGTCGAAAAGCAAATCAAAGGGAACGGCTCAAATTGTACAAGTAAACTTGAAAATTTTCGTGGAAACAGGGATGTCGTTTCATTGATTACAGTCGGCCGTAATGACGGTACAACAACACAGATGGGAGGTGGTGGTTGTGAAATAAAGCAATCACCAAATTTCTCAATGTCACAAACACGCAAATTAGAAAACACTGACAGTTCGTGTTCAGATTACAAGATGCTTGAACCTACTGATTCTATATTGAATAACCTTTTGAGACAAAGATTTCCACACTTCCTTTCTATAAGCGCCCTGCAACGGGAAGAACAGAAAGGCTCGGAGCAAGTTTACATTGATTATGTGTATGTAACCTATCCTTGTGAAGTAAAAAAGATACATCACCTTAAGTTCAACAGTCGCACATTGGGGAAAATTTTAGGTCACCGTTCCCATATTCTGCGTGCTATATTTCAGGAATCAATTTGCTGATGGCAAGAGTGCATCAGCTACCTCAGAATTGAACATTTTCAAAAAGCAAGCTCGACGGTCGACCCCAAAGCGGACACAAAATGCTCGAAAGAGGCGGAAGGATGTCATCAGGAACGGTGATGGCTGGGTTCAGCCAGGCAATGTAACTCCTGTCAATGCTATGAGAAAGGAAGGGGAGTGTGGACCTGGTCACTGGGTTACAGAGAGAACTGGAAAAAGGGTATATGTTTGCGTGTGCTCTCTTTTCTGATAAATTTAGGATAGTGGTTTGAAGTGTTGGTTCTTTATGTTCATCTTGTTTCCCATCTGCATGGATATGCGGTTAGTATTTTCAGATCTGCTCTGGCTGAGTACTGGGAGTGGATGGGGGCAGCTCCTGATCCTGTTGGAGCAGTGACTCCTTTGGGTGTTGTGGGTTTCTTGCATTGTATCTTGGTGTGGAAATGCAATAAACTAGGGATAACCTTTTGCTGAAAGGTAGTGCTTTCAGGGAGGCTTGGACACTCCTCACTCACTCTCACTTGCAGTCACACTCTCTCACTCAACACTCGCACTTGCACTCCCATTGGTACTATCAATCTCAATCTCACTTTCTCTCTCTCTCTCTCTCACACACACACACACACACTCTCTCTCTCTCTCTCTGTTAGATATGCTCAATGCCCCACCCTCCTGGTAACCACCAGTGGTCCAAGGTGCTCAAGTTGTAAGGCCCCATATGAGGAGAAGCCATGTGTGAGCCTGGGACACTGGATGGATCCTGACTTGCATGTCAGATGAGGTCTATCAATGAGATGTGCCTCAAATGCTAACTTGTATGTGTACAGGAAAGGTGAAAAATCTGCTATTATTATTCTATATGTGGATGATCTCCTTATTACAGGTGACTATGAAGACATGCTCATCCAGCAGATAGACTTAGGCTTGATGCATTACTGTTTGGGGATTGAAGTCTGGCAAGAGTCAGGCAAGATCTTCATCTCTCAACAGAAATATGCAAGGGAGATCTTAAAGGCATTTGGTATGTCCGAGTGCAAGGAGATAGCTACACCTATGGAGGTAAATGCGAGGTTGTCTATGGAGGATGCCTCATCACCAGCTTTATCTCTCAACAAAAATATGCAAGGGAGATCTTGAAGGCATTTGGTATGTCCGAGTGCAAGGAGATAGCTACACCTATGGAGGTAAATGCGAGGTTGTCTATGGAGGATGCCTCATCGCCAGCAGACATCGGGAGGTATAGGAAGTTGGTCGGCAGACTGGACGTCAATTTTGCTGTTGGCGTTTTGAGCAGGTTCTCCAATAAGTCCCGGGAGAATCATTGAAATGTAGGGATGCGGGTGCTCAGGTATGTGAAGGCACTCTTGATTATGGCATCACCTAAGGTACGGGCACTTCCTTGGATGGTCATTGTTGTGACTCAGATTGGGCTGGAGATGTTGATTCCAGGAAATCAGTTTCTGGATATTGTTTCTCTTTAAGTTCAGGTATCTTCTCTTGGATCAGTAAGAAACAACCAACAGTGGCATTGTCTTCTACCGAGGTTGAGTACAAAGTAGCATGTTTTGCTGCATGTGAAGCAGTGTGGCTGAGGAGGATCTTATGGCACATGGGAGTGCAAGAGGATGAGGCAACTGTGCTGAGGTGCGACAATCAAAGTTGCATGGCCATTGCTAAACATCTAGTGTTTCATGCGTGCACAAAACATATAGAGATTCCGTATCACTATGTGCGTGATTTGATCGAGGACGCGGGATAATGGAATTGGTCTACTATCCAACAGAGCAAAATGGAGCAGATATCTTCACCAAGGCACTGGAGAAGGATCAGCTTCAGGGTCATCTTTAGAGACTCGGCATTGAGTCGAGAAGGTAGTTCACCTACGGGTGGACATTGAGGGGGGGTGTTAGATGTGCTCAATGCCCCACCCTCCTAGTAATCACCAGTGGTCCAAGATGCTCAAGTTGTAAGGCCCTCATATGAGGAGAAGCCATGTGTGAGCCCGGAACACTGGATGGATCCTGACTTGGATATGTCAGATGAGGTCTATCAATGAGACCGTTGATGGTAGAAAGGTGATTGTGTGGGAGTCCCTTATTCTTGCAGGGGCCTGGAGGCCAGCTGGGGGGTCCCAGGGGGGCCGTTGGCCCCCATGGTGGGGGTTCGGGGGCGAGAGCCCTCGAGGCGATAGTATAGGGAATATTCCTTGAATATTTCATGGACGACTAGTCGGTTCCATCGACTAGGTTGACTAGTGGGCTCCACCGACTAGGTCGGTTGGTCGACTCCACCGACTACGTTGATCCGACTACCGCCCTCATAACTATAAAGAGGCGACCTCCCTAGTCCATTGGATCAGATCAGTTCAGATCAGATCAGATCTTCCAGCTAGTAGCTCTTCACCTAGTATTTGTCTAGATCGCCATCTAAGCTCCACTGTGGGAGTGCACAGGTGGACGGAGCCATCATTTGTACTACATTAGTATTGAAGGAAAAGTTTGTTTTTCTCCAGTTTGCTGTGTACTCTCTATTCTTTGTTCAGTTTCTGTTTTGCTGCGCCGTGTAATTTAACACACACACAATTTTTAGTGAAGGATGTTTTGTGTCATATTACAGAGCCACACACACACACACACCACACACACACACACACTTTGACACCGACTCACGTGCACATCACACTCATAAATCATGAGTAATGCCCATGAACATTCAGGGTTTTGTCTTATTTTAAACGGGCTGTATATGATTTTGCAGATATACATCACCCGAGATGGGAGAAAACTCAGTGGTTCGTCAGCATACCAGCAACACATTAAGGTATGTGTTCACAACACCATTCGGTTTCAGATCTCCACAGGTGTTTTTATGACATCAATATTCAATTTAGCTTTTGAATTTGTTTACTTCATGTGCAAATCAAACTCTATGCTCCTGCCCAATGTAGTATGCCAGAGGCTTTTCTTTTGCTCAGGATGAGTGACTCTCTTGTATAACCTATCTAGCAGCTGTCAAGTCTTAGATCCTTATAGAGATTTAAGCTTTCATATATTTGTCATGGTATGTTCCCTGCCTCCATTCAATATGCTTCAACATTTTGCTGCGTCTAGTATCACTGGAATTTTTCTTTTGGAGCTTACTGTGTACATTTCAGAGGCGTGGCTTAAAGAGAACTGAATGGAAAGGTTTTTTAATGAAAATGAAAGTTGTAAGTAAATTAATAAACCTATTTTAATCACAAGCAGATGCCAGTTCTGAGATGTGATGCAAAATGCCTCTCTCTCTCTCTCTCACACGCGTGCACACACACACACACACACATTCTTTATATAGTGAAATCTTATATTCCTGCGTGGGAAACCTCAGAAGAGGTGAAAACCCACCATGAAGTACAAAAGTAAAAAGATTACAAGTAGGCTCTAGGAAAAATCCAGCAGGTTAACTGAAAATTGGAAAAGTGAAAATAATCACAAATCACCAGGGGAGGCATCCAACAGGATATCCGCCAAGGTGAGATTATTCACTTGCAAAAACTGTTGTAAAGGAACCACATCACCATCAATAAAATGAAGGTGTTTTTTACCCTTTTGATTCTTCTTTAGATAAGGAGGCACTCGAAATTTTTGAATTACAGGGTCAAAAACCTGCCGCAACCAGGGATGGAAAGTGTCCAGAGAAAAGGTAGAGGCAGGTGCCAAATTCGACATTGATGGGGCATCAGTATCTAGTTCATAAGAGGTATCCAACCACTGTTTGAGTAACTTGATCTCGCAAATCCACAGTTGGTTCCATAAGGCCATCATGCACTAGATCCGAAGAAGAGAGATCCACTAGTAGCTCAGAGGATTCTGATTCAAGAGCCGGAAAAGTTGTTTGAGTCTCCACACCAACCAAAGAAGACTACTGAACTGAAGAGGGATCCGTGGAAACCACAGCAGGAGATACAGAGGATTGCTCCGCCTGCTGTCTGCTGAAGAGACAAAGCTACAAAAGGATTGCTCGAAAGAAGAGGAGCTACAGCTAACAAAGAAGTACCACCCTTGGAACCCACCTGACGCCATTCTTTCTTGGGATGAGTAGGAGCAGCTGAAGAGGGAGGAGGAGAAGACAGCTGAACTCCCTAGTGGCCTGAAAGAAATCTTGTCTCGCGACATGCAATACTCTGCTTAAAAGTGTTGCTAGGGCAAGAAGATGCGAAAGTAAAGAAATTGGTAACGCCTTCAGGGTAATCCACATAGGACAATAAGTAGAGTAGTTGTTGGATCAAACAAAGGATCCCAAGGCATAACGTTGGCAAAAGATCGAGCGCCAGAGACACCAGCATGAGTCACCAAATGCTCTACCACATCAACCGAGGAGCAGCGAGCATAATAAAAACCTTTGCCAATGAAGACAAAGGAGGAAATAAGATCGGGACCCACTCTAACATCAGCCCAGCGACAAAGCTGATCCTTAGAAAGAACCCTGCCCATGAAATAAAGACAGACCCCAAGCTATTGGGCCTGTTGGAGACTGGAGAGCATAGGGGCAGATTCCAAAGAGACAACCCAAGGGGCACCCGAAGAAGGAATTGCTGTAACCGAAGCAGCACAAAGACTACGAAGTAGATCCTATTGTAAAGAAGATCTAAAGGTGATGCCATGGAGCCACCACGTTTCCGTTGCAGAGCACTACGAGTGAAGGCACAAGAAGCGGCCGTAGTAGAAAAGACAAAAGGACTTGAGGCAGCCAGCACCATCTGCTGCGGGACAAGCAAATTAGAAGGCTCTTGGGGCTGTGGATTTTGGATGGACGCAGCAACGAATCAATCAAGGGGAACGGTAGAGGGCTGAACAGAGGGAATATGGAAGGGTGCAGCAGCAAGACTATTAGGAGAAACGGACGGATGGGGCGGCTGGACAGCGCAGCTCAGAGACGGAACTGATGGGACAAATGATGTAATAATAGACGTTTTGGGCGGCTGGACAGCACAACTCAGAGATGGAACCGACGGGACAGACGGGGAAAGGAGACACGGAACATACGAGGAAACGAGAGACGTAGCAGGAAATGAAGCGCCATGCGCCATCGCGAAGCTCCACCACAGCTACACACACACACACACACACACACACACACACATTTTTTTGTGGGTGAAAATACACACACCCACACCCACACCCACACCCACACGCACTCACACTTTTTTTTAGTAAAAGAAATTTTGCATTAAGAAAGCATTTACATTCATCCCTCACTTTTTTTTGGGGGGGGGGTGAAATCCATACACACACACACACACACACACACACACACACAACACATTTTGTTTTTTGGGCGAAATCCTTTTATCTTTATATCACAAAAACCAGTCCCCAAGAAGGAGACAGCCAGCTACAAACATCAGTATATGACAAGAAGGCAGGATAATCAAGATCCCGTGCATGTAAGCAGTTATAGAATGATTGCTGTAGAAATGCCCAGAAGAACTAAAACTTAGCCAGGGAGGGATTACCAAAGATTGATGGTTGCGGCCCTTCCATAGGGTCCTTAGTGCCAAAGAGAGGATCATGTCCTTGCCTTACAGGATGGGGCTGGTACATCATCAACAAATTGTGCGCAGGTCTTTGCCCATGTGGAAGAACAGTTACAATAGAGTGTGGCACCATGGTATTGCAGCAGCATAGCATCAATGCAGTTTTGGGTAGGTTCTAGCCCCCCTATAAATTGGAGGGCAGCGGGGCGGTGGGGGGCCACACTCCATCAGCCACAATGAAGCCCTTCAAAGTTCAAAGGCAACACAAGTTGAGTGTGAGCACACCTGCTCTCTAAAGATCTCAGCATCATAATCATCCTTGATTATTGTTTTACCGAGCATCTTTATTGGATGTGTCTAGCTCCTCTAAGATGTTTTTCCATGCATGTGGATGAATAAATGTAACATGCAACAGTCAATGATATGAATCGCAGCAAGGCCTTCTTTAAACCTTTGGCGAGTCGTCTTCAATATGCACTAATAGAGGGGGGAGAGATAAGGGTAAAGAGATAAGCGAGTCAACAACGGATTGGGTCCCTGTACCCATCAAGGGGCCCCTCTTGGAGAACTCAAATACAACTGAGAACACTCTTCTAGAGAGCAAAGATTGCAATTGTGAAGAGACTATGAAACATGAAACAAGACCCAAGAATAACTAGCGTTGTGCTGTCCTTGTGAGATCCATAGCTAGTTAGGGATCTTGATTATAGGTGATGACATATATTTTTTCATTGGGGAGGAGCACACACTGAGTTGACGTTGCAAGATGCAGTAGGGTCAGGCGACACCAAATATTATGCACCTAGATGCTCAAATTAGTAGACTTAATCCAGCAGGGCTGGGGGCCCTAGGATTAAGGGAAGCAGGCTAATTGGGACTAGAGGACTTGAACACTAGAAAAGGGACAGTTGGCTTGCTAGGACCCTTTCAATGAAGCGGGATGCTCTTCTATATATAAGAGGGACCAAGGCTATTGTGATGGCATTCGGCGTGTACACACCATAACTCATGATCCTATACTTGATAGGATTCCCTTTCCCTGAGGGGCTGCATGCACACACTTTTGGAGTGTATTTACATTTTCAGTTAAAGTTTCAGTTTCTTTTAGATCTCAGGGGTGTGCTATAATTCTCCTAGGGTGTTTTCTATAATGCATTTCCGGCCTAGTCTCATAGGCCTTCAGACACTAAGAAGTCTCTCTCTCTCTCTCTCTCTCTCTCTCTCTCTCTCATGCGTGCCCTCTCACGTGGCTGTCCAGCCCTCTTCCAGGGCATCCAGTCAAAACCACATAGATGTGCATGCACAGCCTTCCCCCACGGGCATGTGCTTCCTTAACCCTAATGTGGATCTACACATCCCTTCCAGGGCATGTGTTATCCCCTTGTTACATGCATCTTCCCACATGGCAGCTTGTATTGTGTAAGTTAATAAAGCTTGTGAGATTCAAAATCAAAGTTTCATATTGAAGGTTTTAAAAGGGTATATTTACAAGCTTTGAGATTTATGATAATATTAAACTTTCTGAATCTCTTCGATTTCAGGAAGGCTGCCTTGAATATTATGGTCAAAGGGTTCTCCTTGATCCATTTTGTTGTGTTTTAAATAAAACAACTCTCTAGCTCTACTAGGCTTCTTGTGTTGAGAGTTCACGCTCAACATCATGTGATCATGTGTGCATAGCACCATCACGTGATCATATGTGCATAGCACTAACCTTATAGAGTGCTATAAAGGAAAGGGTTAGAACCCCTAACCCTAACCCTAAAAGGGTTTGTATATATTCTATTTTTTCAACTAAATCTAGTGTACAGTTAGTCATTTGTGGTGTGCTCTCTAGCTGTGCCCTCTCTCCTCATCTCCACTCTTCTCCTCTTCCCTCTTCATATTTTGTCATGGTATCAGAGCTCCCTTGCCTTCCGCTGAGGCATTGCGATTCTTGAGAGTGTGAGAGAGATTGTGAGATTGAGAGGTTTCTATCTTTCATTCCGTTGATGACAGATTTCCGTTCATTGGAAGAGTTTTCAGTCCATTTCCTTCATTTCCATTCTTTGAGAGTTCTCATTCCGTTATGAGATATATTCCTTGAGAGATTTCATTTCTTCTTGTGATAGTTTGCTCTTTAGGGAGAGAGAGAGATTTAGATTGTGTGGAGTTATGAGAGTTTCATATCTGCTGAAAAAGAGAAATTCTGAATGTGCTCATTTCGAGAGAAAGAGAGGTCTATCACCTACAAAGTAAGGAAACGAAGCTCTCCTTAAGAGCTCAAGTGCTTGACGATCGGCTCCTTTAGAAGCATCTACGACCAAGCAAAGCCTACTCCAAGCTTTAAGGCCACCTGCGACACCTGCGAAAAGCTCCTCCATCAAATAGGAGCTCCTACGGCAAATCGACATCCTCTTCACGCCTGTATTGACAATCTACTGCAAAGGCCGCCTTACAACCTGCAGCTCTAGTGAAGGTCCTCCCCAACGACAATGCTCCGCACGCGACTCTACGCCAAACCTCACAGCCTAGTAGACCGAAGACTTCGGCCTTGAGGTAGCTCCAGAGCGCCTTTCATTCTAGTAGGAGCATTCACCTGCAAAGTCTCTTGGATGCAAAGGCTCCAAGAGCCCGCATCCTCCAACTACGAGCCAAAGCTCCACGGGCTGCACGACTCTCAACGCAGGCTCTACAGAGTGCCGCCAAGTTGCATACGTGACCACAAAAATCCGGACCAGCATTCTTCGCGACTCGCATGCAACCACAACGGTACAAACGATCAACAGGTCCCTCTGAATGAGCTCTCGTAGCCATCAGTCGGCCACGCTTCGCCCACGAGTTGCGCTAGTCTTGGCAACGACGCCTCCATCCGAAAGGAGCTCCTTCAACACAGCTCCTGTGCACCGGCCGCTCTACAACGATCTCCTTCATAGACGCGGCTCAGCAAGACTCTTGTACACAGCGACGGGCAACTTCCATCGCGACTCCTTCAACGACGGCTCTAGCTTCGAAGCATCTCCCCTTGCGATTGACAGCAGCTCTCCTCCAAACGGCCGACGACGGAGAAGATGAAAAAATCTTAAAGATTCCGTCAGCACCTTAAAAGATTCCGGTTGACCACGTAGTGACACGTGTCTTATCCTCAGGGTCACCACACCCTAGGGCTTGGTCAAGGACTAGCCACATGGCAGACCTTATCTGCTACGCTACCAGTGCCAGCTCAGTAGGACACATCATCATCGACTTTGACTCGTCAGCAGTCCACGTCATCGATTGCCACGTCACCACCGATTGCCATGTCATTGCTCTCGCTCAGTGTGTCACGTCAGCTGACACGTCATCGTTGCCATGTCAGCTTACCCATGTCATCAAGCCACATCATTATGCCACGTCATCACTGCCATGTCACCTCTGCCACCTCAGTAGTGCCACCTCAGCAGTCCAGTCAGCACTGACCTCTGCAGGCACACACAATGCTTCACAGTCACTTCATGTGACCAGTCCTGCCACCTCAACATAGGCTTCACAGGCACACCTCTTGCTAAGCACAGTGCCACATCATCACTGCATGTGACTCACAGTGACACATCATCATTGAGCACCATTTGCACTCCTTTTGTCCCTCCACCTAGATCAGTTCATATCTCTTGATCCAAGAAGAATTTGAGGGCGCTCCAAAAAGGAAAGTTGCTCGTTTTTTTGTGCTCTACGTGCTCGTCACATCACGCGCACATTTCGGCGCAAGTTACACTCACATTTGAGCCTCGCCGACAAAACCACTTCCTTCACGCACATTTGCCTCTACATCGACGCATCTGACCCAGCACTTAAAAAGAACAAAAGAAAAGGAATTATTTGCTGTTCTTTCATCGATCGACGGTTGGTTTAGATCTAGATCAGAGTAGACTAGATCGCCATAGAGGGGACGCTTTGAATTTCCCCAAGTTGCCAATCTAAGCCATGCTCGAAATTCTCGACTAGTACCTACTTGGAGTCAGTCCATACGTTCACATATGGTTTCACATCATTAACATCACGTGAAACCTTACGTTCATCAGTTCAGTGAGCAGACTTCAGAGTTAAGAGGCATTGCAGATTGATTCAGTGGGCAGATAGCATTTGATTTCACACACACATGCCACCATTGTAAAGCCTATTCGGCTATCTCACGGCATCGTGCACATCATTTTCAGCCTTGTAAAGCCTCTTGGCTATTCTCGGCATCATTGCCACAAGCCTTGTAATTCAGATCAGATTTTATATACTGCAGTTCTATCTTCACCGACGGTTCAGAGATTTCACTTGGCATATTCAGTGTATTTGCAGTT
Source organism: Dipteris shenzhenensis (assembly GCF_047967505.1). Lineage (NCBI taxonomy): Eukaryota > Viridiplantae > Streptophyta > Polypodiopsida > Gleicheniales > Dipteridaceae > Dipteris > Dipteris shenzhenensis. Next base: position 32,918,533 of record NC_141605.1, on the reverse strand, counting down.
GATTCATACAAAGATTTTCAGGACACTTTTTGAGTATATTTCTTGCACCATGTCGACTAGCAACCTCAATTTAGAGGCATCTGCTAAGTTAGACAACTCCAATTACTGTACATGGAAATACCGAATGGAGACCATTCTTGTGCTTCAGGACAAATGGGAGTATGTCGATGGGTCTACACCTAGACCATTGGACAATCCAGCCACCAGTAGCTCTACTCCATCTGTTGTCACAGCACCAGCAATGGAATCTACATTGGGATCTACATCTACACAAAGAGTTTTCGCACCAGTAGCAGATCCCGCCATTGTCCGAGCTCAAGCAGAATGGGATAAGAAAGACAAGTATGCCTATCACCTGATCAAGCAGAATGTGCAAGATGTCATGCTAGGACAACTCAACACAGTCAAGACATCAAAAGAAGCATGGGATATGTTCGTAGCTCTCTACGAGTCCAAGAACACATCCAGGATTCTCACCGTGAGAAACCAAATCAACCAGAGTTTTCGCAACAGCAGTGAAATCGGTCATGCTTATGTACTCCGCATTAAAGGCTACAACAATTAACTTGCAGCAGCAGGAGAGACTATGAACCCCGCAGAAATGGTTCAAGTAATCTTGAATGGACTAGGAGAGGGATATGAGAATCTAGTCTAGAGTATTGTCATCCAACGGCAAATTCCAACACTGGAAGAACTTCAATCAATTCTACTCGGTGAAGAACTCAGGACTCAGGCAATTCAAGCACGTAAAGGTCATTCTAATGATCAGACATTCACAGCTTCAGATAGAAGCAGAGGCAAAGGCAGAGGCAGAGGTAGATCATACAAAAAAAGTGGTCATCAGCAACAAAATCAAAGTCAGCATCCGCATCAGCATCAGCAACATCCTCAGCAACATCAAAATAAGCAAAGAGGAAATCATTCCAATCGAGGAAGATTTCAAGGACGAGGGAATGCATCCACCAATGTGTCAAACATTCAATGCAACTACTGTTACAAGTTTGGACACTATGAAAGAGATTGCCGCAAGAAGCAGTACGACCAAGGCAATCAATCCAGCAGTAATCAAGGGAATTCTCGAGGAAGAGGAAATCATCGTGGTAGACATTCTAGTCACAGTCATTTTGCAAATGAACATGGAAATATGTTTCTTGCAAGCGAGAAATTGCATCAAACTGATACAATGTAACTAGACACTGATTTCAATCCCAAAGAGGATTACAGTTATCAAGTCGACCAAGTGGAACATGATCCTTGGTACATTGACAGCGGTGCATCATCTCATATGACAAATCATCAGGAATGGTTCACAGAAATGAAACCATTAGAAGGTCATAAGAATGTCATCTACACAGCAGATAATACACCGAATCCAGTTCAAGGGACAGGTGTTATCCCTATGAACAATTTCACTGGTATAAAAGGATTAGTCAAAGATGTGCTCTATGTTCCGAAGCTCAGCAAGAACCTTTTGTCAGTAGGTCAAATGATGGAACACAATTACAAAGTCATCTTCGACGGTGATGAATACACTATCAGAGACAAATCTAAAAGATGTCAGCTAGTAGCAAAAGGTGTCAAGGAAGGACGCTTATACAGGATGCTAGCTACAGTACCAGATAAGCATGCCATGTCAGCTCAAATGAAACAGATGCCACTATCTGCAAAATGGCACAAGAGATATGGTCATGTCAACTTCAAGTACTTGTTAGATCTCAAGAATCAGAATATGGCAGTTGGGATTCCGAAGCTACAGTTTCTTGAAAAAGTTTGTGAAGCATGCTGCTTCGGCAAACAAAAGCGAACCAACTTTGTCAGAAGTACCTCTCATGCACGAGGTATTCTTGATTTGATACATACATGTGTATGGGGTTATGCCCAGACCCGCAGCATCAATGGTTCACTTTACTACTTGACCTTCATCGACGACTACATCAGATATTGTTGGATCTTTTTTCTGAAAGAGAAATCTGAACTGTTTTTCAGATTTCAAGAATTCAAAGCCATGGTAGAAAGCCAGACAGGCAGAAAGATCAAGGTCATGAGATCATACAGAGGAGATGAATACATGTCTTCAACATTCATGAATTTTTGTAGAAACCACGGCATACGAAGACAATTCACATGTGCAGATACTCCTCAGCAGAATGCAAGAGTTGAAAGAAAGAATGGGACTTCAGCACACAGTGCTAGAGCAATGCTTAGTGACAAGCATCTTCCAAATCAGTATTGGGCATAAGCAATAGCTACAGCTAACTACTTGCTTAATCGGCTTCCTACCGAACCGATACAAGGTATGACTTCTTATGAAGCATTCACTGGACACAAGCCACGCATTGGGCATCTCCGCATATTTGGTTGCATAGCATATGCCTACATACATGATGATCATCGCAGAAAATTGGATGCAAAGTCACGCAAATGCATCATGGTTGGCTACAGTGAAGAAAGCAAAGCATACAAATTGTATGATCCCATCAACCGCAAAGTCATTATCTCAGAGATGTAATCTTTGATGAGGAATCAGAATGGAAAACCTCACCTACACAGGAGATAGAAGCATCGACTTCACAGTCATCTACAGAACAAGTTGATGAAGAAGAGCAAGAATTGCCAGCAACACTCCAAGCAGAGCTACAGCAGCTCAGACGGTCTACTAGGAAAAGCAGACCACCAGCCAGATTGACATATGCTCAAAAAGACAAAGCAATTCAGGTGGAAACCACCAACTATGCTCTTATGACTACTATCATGGCTACAGAAGAGCCAGTGTACTTCGAAGACGCAGTAGACAAGCCAGAATGGCAAATTGCTATGAATGAAGAAATGGATGCTTTGTATAAAAATAACACTTGGAAATTATGTGACCTTCCACCAGGAAAGAAGGCCATAGCCAACAAATGGGTATACAAAGTGAGTACAATCCAGATGGTAGTGTTCAGAGATACAAAGCCAGATTAATTGCAAAAGGATTTGCACAACAATATGGTCGAGACTATGGTGAGACTTATGCTCGAGTAGCAAAGATGGATTCCATACGGTTCTTGATATCACTAGCGACACTCAACAAATGGAATGTGTATCAGCTCGATGTCAAGAATGCATTTCTCAATGGTTACTTAGACGAGGAAGTCTACATGCAACAACCAACAAGTTATGTTGAACCAGGAAAGGAGAATAAGGTTTGCCATCTCAAAGAAAAGTCTCTACGGCTTAAAACAAGCACCCAGAGGTTAGTACAGCAGAATTGACACAAGTATTTTGTTGATCTGGGATACATGAAGTTTAATGCGGATCATACTCTCTACTACAAAGTTCAAGGGGAAGACATTACTATTGCACTTTTGTACGTAGATGATCTGATTGTGACAGGAAGCAAGGATAGCTTCATCAAAAAATTGAAACAAGACTTATTTGCAGAGTTCGACATGAAAGATCTTGGACTTATGCACTATTGTCTTGGAATTGAGTTTTGGAGAGATTGAGATAGCACATCCATGAGTCAGCTCAAGTATGTCGACAGTCTCCTGAAGAAGTTTCATATGGCAGATTGCAAGATTGCAGCCACTCCCATGGAACAGAGTTTGAAACTTACTAAAGATTCAGAAAAGCCTACAGTCAATGACAGATACTACAGGCAGCTCATCGGATCTCTTATATATATGACAATCACACGGCCAGATATTTGTTATGCAGTAAGCTCACTAGCACAGTTTATGGCAAATCCAAAACAGTCTCACTGGAATGCAGCCAAAAGAGTCTTGCGATACATTAGAGGAACAAGACAGTTTGGGATAGAATATAGAGGAAGTCATCCATGGTTGCATGGATACTGTGACAGTGACTATACCGGAGATCATGAGACTAGGAGATCGACACAGGGATATGGATTTTTCCTTGGTCAAGGTGCTATATCATGGTTGTCAAACAAACAGCCAATTGTTTCTTTGTCTTCGACTGAAGCATAATATAGAGCACTCACTACAGGTGCATGTGAGGCTATATGGCTCAGAAGACTATTGTCAGAAACAGATTACTTTGATGAGTCAAAGCCAACAACAATATACTGTGATAATCAATCGGCTCAAGCATTGGCCAAGAATCCAGTATATCACTCTAGGACAAAGCACATTGATGTCAGAGAGCACTTCATCAGAGAAAGAGTGTTACTTGGTGACATCACACTGCAGCATTGTGATAGCAAAGAAAATGTTGCAGACATCTTTACCAAACTACTCGGTAAAGAGCTATTCGAGAAACACCGACTAGCTCTTGGTTTGATGCAGAGGAAGGACATTCCCATTAAAGACGTGTGATGAAATGTAATGCTCAGTCCTTCTTCGATTCCCCAGAATCATCATCTTGAGGGAAGGCCTACTTCATGATGTTGATCTTAAGGGAAGGTGTTGAGAGTTCACGCTCAACATCATGTGATCATGTGTGCATAGCATCATCATGTGATCATATGTGCATAGCACTAATCTTATAGAGTGCTATAAAGGAAAGGGTTAGAACCCCTAACCCTAACCCTAACCCTAACCCTAAAAGGGTTTGTATATATTCTATTTTTTCAACTAAATCTAGTGTACAGTTAGTCATTTGTGGTGTGCTCTCTAGCTGTGCCCTCTCTCCTCATCTCCACTCTTCTCCTCTCCCCTCTTCATATTTTGTCATCTTGGATTCTGCGAGTGAACTTGCTAAGATAATGAAAGCACTCTCAATGCTGCAATGAGGGAATGATTGCTCCCTGCAGCACATCACGTCTGTAATCTAATAATTTCAAAGCAGCCTTAGATGTCTAGAAACATACAAAAGCAGTTTATTTTTGCATTGCCACAGACAAGGTTACTGGGCATAAACTTAAATGGCATACTCGAGTGTGGAAGAGTGATTGGGGACCTTATCAACAAGAAGATGCAATTACATAAAATACGGAGCAGTTCGAGACCTTTTAGGGCATTGTTGGTTTGCTGCTTCCCACCTTATGAACAATTCAGAAGATGCAAATCAAGATCTTAAATGTATTGGCCAGTGGGATTGATAGAAATCATATTAGCTAAGGAAACTTTTTGAAAGACTTGCAGTATTATCTTACTGCTATAGCTATACTATGTTGGGAAAGTGAAGGTTGCCTTAAATATTACACAATAGCTGTTGAGCAATACTTTGTATATGTCCATTTATATATGACTACTGTTCCTGTTTCTGATGTATACCTGTTACACCTTCTTTGGTGAAAATGCAGGATAGTGGGAAGCTTGGAAAAAAGACTAGGAGACGGCGACCACGAAGTAAAAAATAAGAGGAGACATTGTGTCTCTCCATTCAAGTCTTGAAGGGTAAAACATGGAGCAATGACAATGTTTCTGATTCCTGAATGAGCTCAATATGCTGTCAAGCTTTCTAAATAATGCTCTCTATGAAAATTGATGATCTGGCTTACTGGTCTGAGGAAGAATTGAGCTGTCTTAACAGCTTTTACCATCTCAAATCAACCTAATCCCTTGATTGTTAGCCTTTTGCTTGGAGGCTTTTTAAAATAAATAAACTGAAGTAATTTTGGATGCAATCTCAAATGTTATATATAGATACTTGTGTACTCAAGAAAATTGGGCCTTCGAAATCTGATGTGCCTTCCCAGCTTTGACGTCAATGTTCTAGTGTTTTCTTAATTTAAGGTTCACCTATTGAAGTCTGAAGTGTTCTTTGTACGAAAATTAGATCATTTAATATGGGGTTCTCTCGCTTTGTAAGTGTTGCATTTAAGCAATTGAGTTTGTATTCATATGCATGCATTATTTGATGCAACTTTGATTGTCATTGAGGAGCTAAAACTGTTTCTCAGAAAAAATTCATTGCCAATCAACATAGAAAGCAACCTGTGGATCATTGTATCACATCCGGTTATAAATTGAGGCACCCCTTATTATGTCTGCCCTTCGAATGTAAACACATGATAGACAGGAAGATAGGATTCAGGTCAAGTAGGTCAGGAAGCTTCCATGAATGGGTGGAAGAAGGGTGGCAGTTAGCTGAACGGCGCTTGTATTTTGTTTACCCAAAATTTGTTTGGCTCGCCAATATTAATGATTTTTAATCCGGATAAGATTAGTTTGGGAAATTGTGTAAGGTTCTTCATGAGTTTACACTTGTAAGGGATTAAGAATAATATGAAGTGTAATTCTTTTCAAGTTTTTGAGTACATTGGTTATATGAGGGTGTCATCATGGTAGACTTTGTAATAGCTAGTTTATGTAACGTTTGGCAAACTAGAGCATGCTTGTAAAATACACAATGGAGCTGCACAACACTACTCTCTCTTTCTCTCTCTCTCTCTCTCTCTCTCTCTCTCTCTCTCTCTCTGTGCTTTTGTGACTAACATTTTGTTGTGAAGTGTTGGCTTGTGGCATGACATAAAACTTCCCCCAGCCTAAACACAAACAACTTGCCTCCCCCCCCCTCTACATCGAGTTGCACAACACTACTCTCTCTCTCTCTCGGCTTTTGTGACTAACATTTTGTTGTGAAGTGTTGGCTTGTGGCATGACATAAAACTTCCCCCAGTCTAAATACAAACAACTTGCCTCCTCCCCCCTCTACATCCTAGTTCTATCAAAGATTGTTCTAGTCTTGCAAAGATATATTATAAGGTTGGCTCTTTAATATTAATGCTTTATAGGATGATCAAATATTAATAGACAAGCTCTTCAAAAGTATGCATTAGCAGATGAAGTGAAGATTGAGAGGTAGTTGTGAATATTTGGAAAATTGATATACTCACTATGCCGAATTTTCAAACATGAGGGAGATGTCCTAGACAATAGAGGAGATGATTTAAGTATAGTCGAAGAATAATAAAGTACAAGGAGAGCTTGTTGCATTTTGAATGGAGCTATTTCACAACACATCTAAGAAAATTGATTTGTCTCTTTATTGTGTCATCTAGAATTGTTTGCACTAAGCATTATGTGCATTTTTAGCACGATAGCTCTTGCGCATAGTCTGGTTGTCATTCATACATTGGTCTAAGTTCACTATATTTCGGCTTGTCTTTAGGTTTATTGCCTTGATGTTTTAAGTGTTAGTTTTGCATGGAGTTGTTTTGAAGTAGGTTTGTGTGGATAAGTCATGTTGATTGTTTTTTTTCGGATGGTATAGGTTACTTTATTTACACTAATGAACAGATGGGTTTGAAAGGGATCATAACCATTAGTTGTGTGAGGTGATGAGTCAAAGTTAGTAGGGTAGAGGGTAGGTTAGGATTGCATGGACATAGGAGGCGAGTTCCTCTAGAAAGATGTCACCTCCATTCCACAAGCTTTAGTAGGCATTGAGCTGAGTTCTACCTCTCATGAACAATATAGAGCTCCCATGAACAATATAGAGCAAGGAAAGGCATTTTACATCTAGGGAGGCTTGGGTAACCACTATATCTTCATTAACCCATCATAAAAAGAATTCACATTTGTTGCCTAGTGAGTTTATTTAGATATTGTCTTTGTTTAAGTTTATTTAGAAATTGTCTTTGATATAGTTTTTTTGGTAGGTGTTGCATATGTAAGAGCTTGGAAGTAATTGGATTTTGAAAAGATTTTTGAAGTTTTATTTACGCAAAAGTTGGGAAACAATTCGCTTTTTTTAACATCCTAGAGAAATTTTCAATGTGTGCGCACCTATATGTGAGGATGGAAAGACTATGAATTTATTCCCATCTATCAACTACATGCACATTTGTTTACAAGCATTTGTTTTCGGCTTTGTCGAAAACAAACAATAGGTTCTTGAAGGTCGTGCATAGGCAAGAGGTTGGACCCCACCTTATTAATAAAAGCAGGCAATGTTCTTTTTGAAAAAAAGCCATTGGCCTTATGATGTGAGAACCCGATTCCTGATGACCTTTCCATTGGCCCTATGAATACTTTTATTAATAAAATAAAAAGGGTTTAATGTTTTGATCTCAATAGTTTGAGCTTAACCAAATTAGTTGGAGAGGTACTTGTGAATTTTCGAGTGCTTTTTGTGTTGGTCCTTCTCTTTGGGTCTCAGAGCGCCTCAGAGCGCTCTCTCTTATGTAATTAAAAGGATGCTCGGAAAGAAGAAAAAGATACACGGTCAGGCATAAAGAGTTCGTGAGCCAAAGGAGTTGGTTGTATCCGACCATGAGAACTAGAGTGGCGGTCTCAAAAATGGAGCTCAATGCCCAAAGGAGACGAGAGAAGCATGAACTGTCCAACAAAAGTGACGAGCACGAGGAGGCCATTTCCTCTGTGGATCATCAAAATGAATGAGAAGACCAACTCAGAGAATGAAGAGATGATTCCAATAGTACTTGGCTATTATCCCAAAGAAATTATGTTGAGGGAGATATGAAGGAAGAAGGCCAGCCACAGTAGATGGTCGAAGAAACAACCGACAGGAAGAGTGGAGTGCTTTAGTTAACCTCTTTGAAATTGCATTTGGTTAATGCACGACTATCTAGAGGTCTTATAAATGAGGAGAGTCCTCAAAATATAATTGGGATCACATGCTCTAAATGCCAAGAAAAGGGGCACTAATGCACCAAGTGTCCTAGGATGAAGCAAAAAGAAGAAAAGACATTAGCAATGATGGGAGAAATTTCTTTACAAGAAAAGGAGAAAAGTATTATAATGGAAGGAGAATAGGATAAAGCAAGAGATTCAAAAGTTAAAGTTTGAATCTTGAAGCAAAACCTAGTAAAGATGAATCTTCTAGTCCTTAGAGGGAAAGAACACCTTTGAAAGAGGATGATATAATGTGTTTTGGTAAGAGATCATTGAGCAAACTATAGCTATGAAAGCCATCCTAGCAAAAGATGAATCCTTAATTAGGTTTGGATCCTCCTCTCTTGAACTTCTTAATGCAACCTCAAATTGTGGGGAGTAAAAAATTTATTCATTGCCTACTTGGGTAAGAATGCTGCTACCTCAATTCCATTAGGTGATGTTTCTCCTCCTAAAGAGCATGTGTTTGGTGAGCCTCTTGAAGGAGTGTTTGGATTGTTTGTTGAAGACAGTGACATGAAATCTTAATGGTTGACACATGAATGCGAAGAAAAAGATGAATATGGAAAGAATGGAAATGTTTCTTTCTCATTCATGGCCAGCGGATTAAATCATATGGATAAAGAAGGTGATATCCTGGATCATATGCTTGATGGAGTTTCATGCTTGTTTGAAAATCCATGTGAAGGTCTTGAACCATGAGGTCATGTAAGTGTTGATATTTTGGATGATGTAAGCTTGAGGGCAGGCAATCCACATTTGCTATTGATGAACCAAGCAGCATAGGCCAAAAGGAAGAATATTTTTGTGGGGTGATCCTAATGCTATTGGGACTCTTGAAACATTGGAGCTTGATCTTTTTTCAGAGATTGTTTTTGGCCGTGCTTTGGACCTAGGTGTGCTTATTCGCATTCTATGAAGGGGGGGTAAGGGGAACAATGCCCTCGATAGGACATCACCAAGGGGTTCTAAGGGGGGCCGACAACATGCATTAGGCCCCCCTTGGTGGGCGTTTGGGGGCAGCACCCCTGAAGCCAAAAATACATGAAAATTGGTACATGATTTGCTTATGAGTTGTGTGATCAAGATTTTAAGATAAGAGTGTGGCTCACATAGCAGAAAAGTAGTGGATATACTGCTTATATCTTGTATCTTCTCACTTATTGGATAAGAAAGATGCAAGATTGACTATTTCTCCATGGACATAGCACACATTGGATGAACCACGTATATCGATGTCTCTTTGTCTCTGCGCACTTTCTATATTGTGTATTTTACACATCCCTCTTCTTGCATTGTTTCTTTGTTATCATGTTGCTCCTATTTTGAGCGTTTGTTGACTCATTGGAAGGAGGTTCCTGGTTCAAGTGGGAGCAATGATGGAAGAAGGCAAGCTAAAAATTGAGAAGTTCAATCGCCAGAACTACCAACATTGGATGGTGCACATTGAGGATTATCTATACCACAAGGACCTTTTCTTGCTATTAGGTGGGATCACAAAGAAGCCTACAAGTACATCAACTGAAGAGTGCGAGGGTCTTGATAGAATGGTGCTAGGAATGATACGATTGTGTTGGGAGCCTTAGTGGCTTTTAATGTTCTTGAGCAAAAGACAACCAAGGACTTGATGAGCGCACTGGATACACTATACAAAAAAACATTTGCTTCTTATAAGGTATTTCTTATGAAGCATCTATTCATCTGAATATGTTAGAAGTTGGGTCGATAGCTGATCATTTGAATAAGTTCTATACAAATAAAAGACAAATAAGGTTGTAGGAGTAAAATTTGATGAGGAGGTTTGAGCTCTCTTGATTTTGTGCTCATTGCTAGAAAGTTGGGATAGCTTGATCACAGTTGTGAGTAACTCTGTTTTTTGGCCTTATCAAGGAAATGCAATGGAAAAGCACAGGTGAAACATCAAGTAATGCTTTTACTCTTGAGAATAGGCGAAGACAAAGGGAGAGAGGAGATAGCCCAAGACATCGCAACAAGCAGTCAAGGTGCAGAAGTACATCCAAATCCAAAGGGAACTTGGAGTGCTGGCATTGTGGGAAGAAAGGACACTTGAAGAAAGAGACTAGGTCACAAAAGAAAAATGGAGGAGATGGACAATAAGAGAATAAGAAGCAAATGTAGCAAGTAGTGTATTGCAAGATGCCTTAATTCTTTCATTGGATACTATCACTGATGCATGGGTAGTAGACTCAAGGGCTTCATTTCATGCTACACCTCATAGGAAATACTTTCAAGACTATGTTCAAGGTGATTCTGGAGTTGTTCATTTAGGTGATGAAAGCATTAAAGGTTGTTGGAAGGGCAAGTTGCTGATAAAATTGTAGAATGGAAACCAATGGTTCCTGAAGGAGGTAAGTCATGTTCCTAATTTAAAAAGAAACTTAATTTCAGTAGGTAAATTGTATGATGAAGGCTGCACAACCACATTTGCAGGGTATTTATGGAAGGTCACAAAAGGGTCAATGGTAACAAAAAAAGGACCCAAGGTAAGTATGTTGTATTTATGTACTGGTAATGCTCACTCTATTGCTTTAGATTCTACAAGATCAGATACAGTTCTATGCATCATAGAGGCTTGGACACATGAGCAAGCAGGTTGATTTGGAATTTTGTGAGAACTGTGTTTATGGAAAATAGAAGAGAGTCTAATTTCTCAGAGTTTGGAAAGAAAAGAAGAGAGAAAGTTAGAGCTTGTGCATATAGATGTATGGGGTCCTGCTGATGTATCATGTCTTGGTGGTTCTCACTGTTACTTTTATTGATGATGCAACTAGAAAAGAATGGGTTTACTATATTCAAATAAAATCTTATCACCTATAGGCCGGTTCCAAACTTGAATATACCCGTACCAAGGTCCATACCGGTGGTAAACAAATATATAATCGACCCCAAGGACCACCCAACTTTGGCATTGTGCCAGTACCCCAAAAGCCTCTGGCTGCACCACAAACTATACTCATTAATGAGGCAATGAGGATCCTAGTGCAAGCGGTAGGGGGCTAGCACCACCAATAATCATGGGGAGAGATACTAATTCACAATCTCTAAGCTCATCTCACTAAGTTCTTAGGTGAAGGAGATTTGGTCTTCCACGTCGAAAGGTTTGAACAGATTTGCGAAACCTTTGGAGACATTGGTGACCTAGACAAAGTCAATGTGTTCGGGCTTAGCCTTGATGGCCAGGAAAGCCAATGGTATAGAGCCCTAGGGCTTGAAGAAAAGATCAACTGAGAGACTCTACAAAAGCCTCCATAGTGGGATTCGCTCCCACAAGCCCAAAGTGGAGCCCAATCAACCACTTGTACAAAGTTAAGCAAAAAGCACACGAAACCGTTTGGTAATACATTGGGAATACATTGCTTTGAGAAATCGTTGCCTCAATTACTCATTGGATTAAGGGATGCTAAGTTGCATGATCATCTATTCACCCTGAATCCCACATCCTTTGGGTTGTGTAGCAAGATTTTCGTGCTCTTGGATGACAACATGAAGGATAAGGCTAGCCTGAGAAGTCACTGGTTGTCTCGGGGGATGCACCACTAAGAAATCCTAGGTATCATGTGCATTCAAAAGGCACTAAAAAAACCCCTCAACTAATTTTTTTTCCTAATAAAGCATCCTCTCTTTACTTATGAACTAAAAGATTTTTTTCTAAAGTTGAATTAAAAACTCCCTCCTATTATTGTAAACCTATTAAATGTTTTCCAAAAGTGGAATTAAAATACCCCTCATTTTGAATGCACGTGGTACACTAAAATTTTGGCAAGTGAAACCCCTGAGCCGATTGCTCCCTCATATTATCTCATTCCGATAAGAGAATTATCTCTATTGAGGGCAAGGAAGCCACCCAAGTTACTAAGGCCACAAGCATTGATGAGGTAGCCACATACCTTATGAATCGAGTAGCTCAACAACTCAAGGGTGGGATGGGTAGGGAAGGCTAAAGTAATCCGCACTTGTTCCCACAATGAGACAGTGTGTGGTGTGGGAGATGCACAAGAAACCACCCAACAAATGAGTGACCTTGGCTAAGGGCAAGACCATAACTCTACTACGCGCATTGTGCTAGATGGGGAAATCATGAAACTTCACAATGCTATTAGCCTAAGCCAATGCCGCCACCTGTCCAACAATGGCAACCACCATCCTTATTGGTGCCACCTAATTTGTATAATCAGGGCCAGTTAGCCTTACAAGGAGCCCCCCAGGACAAACAAGGCCCCATGCAATCTGAAAACTTTCCATTGCTCCCACCAATCCTAGGACCACAACCCCCACCACCTTGGATTACTCCCCGTAAACTAGGCAATCATTGAGGAGCCACCGAGTGGTAGGACCCTGACTAGGTCTTACCAGCACCCTGACTAGGACCCTGACTAGGTCTTACCAGCACCCAAGTCATCTCCTTGCAAGAGGCCTGTGTATCGAATCAACCACATCAACCATTATATGATGCAGGATGAGTAGTACATTCTGGTGTATCAAACAACTCCTACAATGCAGTGAGCCAAGGACATGAATGCAGCGAATTGTAGGATGGCCACATCTAGTGCTATACTTGCTAAGGTCCGCATCACGCTAGTGAGTGTCCCTACAAAACAATTGCTAACCAGGCCATAGCCTATTATAAATGTCAAGGGAATCACTTGCTAAGGGATTGCCCATAAAAGGATGATGAACCCACACTGGGGTTGATTGCAACCAATTTGAATACCCCATTGTGCTCGGGTTGTGGAGTGGATCATCTCTCTAAAAATTGCCCTATGAGAAGGGCTCCTACACCAGCTCCCAACCCAAAAGCCAGTATTAAAATTATTAAGTATCAAAAGGGGCCAAGTATCCTTAGTGTCACTAAATGTGATTACGAGGGCCCAAGACAAAGCCATGAGTAAGGAGCTCCATAAGCAGGCCAATAGGGAAAGGATGGCCATCCCCAAATCTAAGGGCAATATGGAAAGGACGGTTGTCCCTCAGTCTAAGGGCAAGGGTCAGGTGAATGCAATTAAGATGGGATATAATTCAGATAGAGTCATTATCCAAAGTGGCTCAGACGAAGAGATTGCAACAATCTCCACTTCGACATCATCACAACCTGGCCGACCAAATAGGGAACCCACTGCACCATGGCTTGAGATAAATGGTAAGGCCAATGAGACACAACCTAATAGATGGTCTTCAAGCCCAATGGGTCAAAATGAATACCTTGACCCAGACACTAAGAAGAAATACTTGATTAAGGAACAATGGTTAGTCCAAGATTTCCAAGAGAATTTGAGCAATGTCTTAAGGCTCTTAACATTATGGACACCGTTCACCCCAATCATCAAGTGCCAAAGGGATCTGCAAGACCCCTTCCCAGCCTAGACAAAGAACAACCATTCATCGGAGAAGTCTCTACTATGACATAAGATGTTTGAAGAGGAATCGATTTGGCCTCAAGCTTTAGAGGATAAACCAACATCTTTTTATGAGGCTAGAGAACCAATTGGCCAACCATGGGATGTGGCTAGGCTCACCGTGTTCTTATTTATGGAGACAAAGGTACCCATACTAGCCCTGCTCAAAGGAAATCCCATCCTTTGGAGAGATCTCATCGATTGGATGAATGGGTGGATGGTCAACCCAGAAGAGGTGGACATTGATCCTACCAAGTCACCGCATGAAGATCCTGATGTGCTCAAAATACCTATCAATAAGCTGGGTCAATACTTCAAGAGTGATGACACAAACACTATAATTTTGATTTTCTACCACAATAGGAAGGCCATGGCTATCTTGGATGGTGGAGCAGGTGTCAATATCATCACGAAGTAGTGATGGGCCAAATGGGAAAACCTGATGGAGAGCACCAACCTGGTTGTTGAATTATTTGATGATGTGACTACCTAGGGTTCTAAGGAACATAAAGATCAAAACCTTTGGTCTCACCTATCGAGTGTGGTTTGTGGTGATAGATTTCCATGGGCAACCGGATGGCTATGATGTTATCCTAGGCAGTAGACCCTTCAGACCCTTCATGCGTGCCACGGGCCTAGTACATGATTGGGCCTCCAATCGTATTTATCTCCATAAGCATGAGCAAATTGTGAGGGCCGACCTTCAAAATTGGAAGGCACACCATATGACTGGAAATTTGTTTGTGGCTGAGTCAAATACTACTCAGAGAACCACTCCCATGAATGTGTTCCAAGCTTGCAATGAAGAAGATAAAGGTGGGGATTGGGATGAGCACTGGTACGCTCTACTACCAAAGCCTTAGTTCTCCCAAAATTGGATGCATTTCTTGGCAACCATAGACATGGTTGAAAGGACAGGAACCAAGATGGCGGCTCTTGATCCTCAGGGGCTGGGCATGGTAGTACCCCTTAATATGATAAATGCCTTAAGAGCCCCCATAAAATACTAAGGGGTAAGGAAAGCCAAAATGGACCTTCATTGCCTGAGATATGTGGGTACCATTATGGCACATCACGATTTCTCATCGAGCTTGGGAGTCCGGCTAAATAGGCTAAAGGCCTCCCCTGTACAAATGCCATCTACAGAGAATAAACCACTCCACAAAATCAAGGCCTCAAAGAGGACCCTAAAACATCATACAAGGGGAAACAAATTGTCTCGGAAGCTGTAGAAGATGGCAAGGATGAGGAGGAGACTGACCTGCATCAGGTTCCCAAACACTTTAAAGGCTACCCAATATAGGACAGAAGGATGCTAAAACAAGCTAAGAGGTCTACTAAGCTCGGAGACCAAAATGGGTATGACGGACCTACAAAGGTCAAGGAAGTGAACTTGGCTAGTCCAAGAGAGGACCTTAAGCTAGTTTACATAGATGATGACCTAACTTCCAAGCAAGAATAGGACTGGCTTGCCTTGCTGCATGAATTTCAAGATTGTTTCTCTTGGAAGTACACAAACATGAAGCGTGTGCCAGTAGCAGTAGTGCAACACACCATCTATGTGATGGACGACATTAGACTAGTACAGCAACGACCCTACCCCATGAACCCAAAGTATGCAATGATCGTCCGAGAGGAGATACAAATACAGATCGATGCTAGGTTCATATGTGAGATCGAGCATCTAGATTGGGTTTCTCCCATCATTATAGTGCTAAAGAAGAATGGCAAGGTTAGAGTATGTGCTGATCTCAAGAAGGTAAGTGCTGTGACCCATAAGGATCATTACCACCACTACCCTTCACAGAGCACGTCCTAGAAAGAGTCGTAGGCAAGAAAGCTTATAGCTTCTTGGATGGGTTCTTAGGGTATAACTAGGTGTCCATAGCACCACAAGATCAACATAAAATGGCCTTAGCCATGGAATGGGGGGTCTATGCTTCAAAGGTGATGATCTTTGGACTCACTAATGCACCCGCAATGTTCCAATGATTAATGGTCACTGCATTCAAGGAATACTTGATGGATTTTTTAGAAGCTTTTGTTCACTCTACTTGGGATGATCATCTTAAGTATTTGAGGTTGGTGTTCGAGAGATGCCATCTCTATAGAATCTCACTCAATCCCCTAAAGTGCCAATCTTGGGTGAAACAAGGGGTGACACTCAAAGACTGTCCAAAATGGGATCTCCACCGATTCTGACAAAATCAAACTAACTTTGGAGTTCCCCCGACCCATCGATGCAAAGGGCATAAAACAGCTCACCAAGCATATGGGCTACTACCATAGATTTATTTATAATTATGCAGAGATTGCTCACCCTTTGTACAAATTGTTGATTATATTCCACTGGGTAGAATAATGTCAATTGTCCTCAGCATTAACTCCTATTTTGTGAGTGCCCAATTGGAACTTAGAGTTTCATGTCCTCATTGATGCCTCAAAATTTGTGATAGGGTGTGTACTGGCATAGCCGCGTGAGTTTAATCTAGATTATCATGTATACTTTGCTAGTCGCCAATTGAACGATGTCAAAATGAATTACACCACCATTGAACATGAAGGTTTGGACATGGTATATGCAGTCTAAAAGTTTAGTAATTACTTGTTAGCAAACAAGTTTGCCTTCTTTATTAATCACTAAGCCCTCCTCTTAATGAAACCATGCATGACAGGATGCATTACTCGATGGATGCTTATCCTTTTGGAATTTGATTTTATAGTAGTGGTAGTAAGAAAGGGGCTACACACCATGGCAGATCACGTGTCTCAGATCCCTAATGCTGAGCTTGCTACCAGAGTGGAAGACAATCTCCTAGATGTCCCACTATTCTTAGTAGATCTAGTTCCTAAATGGGCAAGGGAAATCTTACACTTCTTAATAAATGGGTTCCCCCAAGACAAAGCACTCAATAAGGATAGCACTAGAAAGACCATCAAGGATGCAATACCATACCAACTAATAGCCAGAAAACCCTATTGGATGGGGAAGGATGGTATTATGTGTCGATGCATATGAGAAGATAAGTTCATGGAAGTCCTAGAGGAATCTCATTTAGGCATCATTGGTGGCCACTTTGTTGGCAAACTTACTGATCGCAAGGTATTATAGGCCGGGTTATGGTGGCCAATTCTCTTCACGGATGTAGCTGAGTTTGTCAAGTACTATGATCCCTACCAACATGTCTCCATACTTCATAACTAGGACTTCATGCCATTGATCGAGGTCCTCACTGATTAGCTCTTTGAAAAGTAGGGAGTCAATTTTGTGGGTCCTATCAGTCCCACCACGATGGGGACTCAGGCCCATTATACTATAAATGGGCAGAGGCCAAGGCCACTAGGAAATTAGTTGTGTGGCCACCACGAAGTTCCCGTATGAGATGTGATATCCCACTTTGGTCTCCCACTTGAGATTGTGGGTGATAGAGGGACACACTTCGTGAGTGAATGATACGATTAAAATACTAATGAGCGAGTTCCTTATAGTGCACTAGAAATCTATTCCCTACTACCCCTGAGTGAACGGATAGGCCGAAAGCTCAAACAAATTCTTGTGCTGAATCATGACATGTATGGTTGAGGCTAGCCATGGCGATTGGGAGCATAAACTTACTACTGTACTATGGGCCAATCACACGACCTACAAGTTGGCGACAAACTGCACATCCTTTAACCTCATGTTTGGGGTGAAAGCGGTAATGCCCATGGAGTTTATCGTGCCCAGCCTTATAGTGGTGATTGGGGATCGCATATCCAATGAAGCAATTCTTGAGTAGTTAATTGAGCTTGAAAAGCTTGATGAGACAAGGCTAAGGGCTGCTTATGGCATGAAGGTGAAGAAGCTATGCCGAAAGAAATGGTTTGTCGCAACTTGCACAATAAGAAATTAAACGAAAACACTATATTAGAGAATTTTGGAATCTCCCAAGTCCCACTTTCAAGTAAGGGGTTGAGATTTGAGCATGTGACCAAAACTTGAACCCTTATGTGAAAGTGGGACTTGGGAGGATTCCCTAATATGGTGTTTAGGATAAATTCCACTCTCAAGTAATGGGCTTACATTTGACCATGTGGCAAAATTTTAACCATAAGTCCCAAACTATTTGAAATTTCCCAAATTCCCTAATATAGTGTTGGAAGGCAATCTTGCTCTTCTGTATAGCATTAGAAACACCAAGCACAAACTCAAATATTGCAGGCATGGGTCCCTTTCAATAGTAGAAATAACACCATAAGGATCCTGCAGAATTGCCACTCTTGATGGTACAAAAATGGATGACTACATTAATAGTGGTACTTAAATGCTATTATGGTCCCTTAACATTGCAAACCTTATAGGCCATCCATCGAGAAAAGGCACTAAAACTAGAGGTCTCTCATATGAAATGGAAGGCCATACAAGAAGCCAAAGCATGTCAGGCTAAGGAAGAGAATTTAGGACTTATATCTATTTATAAAGCATCCATGGAAGGGTTACACCCCATGGAAGATTTGATAATTTCTCCTGCAAGGGTACGAGCCAATTTTCAATTGTGCATGAAAACCATTGTACCTACACTAGTTGGATCCAGTATTGATATAAATGATGATTTGAACTCTTCCATCTGGGTGGCCAGAGCTAGGGAAGAGCCAATTGCTAGGAAATCAAAGCGTGGAAAATTATATGCAATATTTGGATCTACATCGCACATCTTTTCAAAGTCAAGCCAACTCCAGTAATGACATAGGGGCATAAATGTTGGGTCAATTTACCATTCGAGCCTCATGCAACAATATGTTGTCCAAAGATCTGCATGCTTTAAAAGTTGTATTTGCCATTGAGGTTGGAGTCTGGCATTAGTATCTTCATGGGATACTAGCTTATATTTTGGCCGAGTGTATGCCTAACATGTTCTCATTGCCACTTGCAAAAGCTGTAATGAATGAGTTTTGTTAGGGCCCTCACCTCCATGATGTCTTTTCGAGAGAGATGAAAGCTTTGTAGCTTCTCTTTCATTCTATTAACATCCGCCACATCCTCGACCAATCAAAAAGAAGAAATGGCCTCATCTTATGTCTCATGGTCGGGTGTAGAGTCTTACGGTTGGTCTTGCTCTTCCGGTGATGTGACTATTGTGTGACTTCTTCTTTCAGTTCTTCTTTATAGGGCCTTCAATATTTGAGAAGAGCATGGGTTTGAGAACATTATACTAGTGCTTGGTACCCATGTCTTCATGTCATTCTCCATTGACACGTTGCCCCTGCGTGTCCCTACTTCATATTGTGAGGTGGAAGGCTAAGTCTTGCTGCCCATGCTTGCATGGGTGCATATGATGGTAGAGCTTGGGCCTATGCTTGGTGTTGTGTCTGGGTGCGAGGGGGAAGGTAGAGGTGGGGTGGATGGAAAAAAGGTTCTAAGCCAAGTCCAAATCTTGGTCCTAGACTTCAGTGGGGTAGGCTATGTGAGAATCATCAAACTGGCTCAAGCTAAACTAAAGCATATTTAGTAAAGCATTCATGACATTATTGTAAAGAACATTGATGCCAATCGGTGGATACTACTCGTTTGCTACCCTAAACAAGAAATTTGACTTCAGTGTGACTGCATACTTGCATCCATTCCAGACTTTGCTGTATTGTTTTGGGATTATAGAGAAGGCCTTCGAGGGCATTCGGCTTGACTAGCTCTAGTAAAGGCATAGTCATAAGATAATTTATGGAGTCTCTGAGCACTCTGCACCATGCCATAAAATTGGATGCAATTAGGTGATAGGAGAGGGTCAAAGTATCCATATCCTCTTCTAGAACTAAGTCTTCATGGAAGTAGGCCATTACTAGGAGTGGATGTGCTTCTACAGTGGAGTGGCAGAAGGTCTCATTGAGGCCATGCAAAGCAAGTGTGTTTGCAAAATCTATATTGTGGGGGAGTAGTGTAGCCATGAGTGTGTGCAAGAAATAAGTGTACGTGTGGAGAATGGTGCATGATGTGAAGTAGAGGATGGAAGCTCGGGGTGACATTTCCTATAGGCTTGTCATGGATGGGATCCTAGTCTTGTATTGGAGGAGAAGAAGCCAATGTTGGTTGAAGGGCTGCCTAGACTTGGTGCTCTCTCCGCTAGGTAGCCACATGGATTTGTGCAATTAGGGATGCCTATTGTTGTACTAGTAACTCCAGTACTTGCTTTTCCTCCAATACTAGTGCGTGTTGATGTCACTTGAGATCTTCCTGTTGCTGCAATGCATCATAGTTGTCCTAGAGACCATATGTCCTCGACCTTTCTATTGCCAGGGCTTCCTGTGCGAGGAAGAGATCTTGTTCAATCTTTCTCCCCACTTCAATTTCCTATATCCTAGTGGCTTTGATGATTAGTCTCAGTAAGCATGTTCCTTTTGGAGTGTTGTGGTGGTCGTTTGGTTGAGCCACTACGCAACATGGAGAATTTCTTCATGCAACAGCTGGAAGGCTTGCTGTCACCTATGTAGAACATTATGGGATTCCACACCAAGTGTCAAGATCAATTCGAGGAAGGTTAGCTCTTTTATGTCAATGCTGTAGTCCCTTCTTATTGAGTCCATGTACCCTTAGAGGGAGTCATATGAGGTGGATGTACAGTACTCCAAAGCTTGTTGGTACAAATTTGGGATGAAGGGTGCTTGGAGGGGATTTTTCTCTTCAGCTGCTCTTTCTTGTGAAGGAAGTGGTAGTGGATATGGCTCCTGCGGGTTCTGAGTCAAATTTGTGATTTCATTGTCTGGACCAATGGGCTTTTGATCTATGTTCTCGTTCTCTGCATTCTTGTGACTCGGCTACCTTTTTCTCAATTTGGTCTTTCTTGTGTACTGGGGGGGTCCACTATTAAGAAAATCTATGTACCATGTGCATTCAAGGGGTATTTGAAAAACCCCTCAACTAAAATTTTTCTCCCAATAAAATCATCCCTCTTTTCTTATGAACTAACATATTTTTTCCTAAACTTTAATTAAAAACCGCCTCCTGTTATTGTAATCCTATTAAAATTTCTCCAAAATATGAATTAAAATACCCCTCCTTTTGAATGTACGTGGTACACTAAATTTTTTTGAGGTGAAACCCTTGAGCTTGTGTCCATGGAAGGTGGACTAGGAGTGGCAAGTCTGGAAATAATTACTTGGGGGTACAAGGGTGTGTATCATGGCTTTACCTTTGTTGTATTAAACCATTGTGAGCCCAACAGTGAGTTCTTGTGCTACTACCTCTCTTTGAGAGGTAGGTTCTTGTGTGGCTACTAGGGTTTGGGCTGAAGATGATGTAGGTTTGCTATTTAAAGTAGAGTCAAATCGAGTTTGGTTCATTTTTGTTTCTTGAGAGGTTTGTATAATGGAAATTTCATCACTATTTTGGATCTTTTGACTCGTTTGTGGACTAGTAGAATATGCTCATAGGTTCATTTGCAAACCTAGTTGGACAGGTTGCCTCTACTGTTAGCTATTTTGAAGTTGCCACCTCAGCTCAAGGTCAAACCACCATTAGAACTTGGATAGACATTGCTTGGAGTATCCACCTCTTTGAGGCCTTCCTCGACATGGTCATCCCTGGAGAGCATCCACGAATTCATTTGGCTACTTTAATCAATTCACATTTCCATTTATCGTATAGATTTTGATTGAATTAATTTGAAGTTTGCTTCCCAATTTACTCGAATTCATCTAAGCTAGTCTTCTAGATTGTCCTAGATTTGTCTCAAATCCATCTTACACTTGGGTCCCATCCTACACTCGGGTCCATCGTGCACCTACTCTTGGATTCATTTGTCTCCCCATATTTGTCTTGCACCATGATCTCTAATTACATTTGCCTCCCCAAATCTATCAAAATCCTCAGTTCCATCCAGCTCGTTAGATCTGTCTTGCACTTAGTCCACTTGATTCCTAGGATTGTCTTGCTTTTTGGTTCCATCTAGCTCCCTAAATCTATCCTGCAACCTCCTTCCAGTGAATCCTTGGATATTATTTTCTCCTCGGTTCCATTCTACACCTAGATCCATCCATATGCCCTTACGTATTACTACCAAGAAATGCTTGTTTGATGATTTGCAGCCTACTCTTGTTGGCAAAATTGTATCATGTGCCAACAAAAAGTCGTTGGGAATATTATGGTACCAACTTGTTTTGTCTACATGCCTTTTATGTTCTAAACATAAATAAGAATCTTCTTTCTATTTTCTCTTTTAAGAAAAGAGGATATGCTATTAATTTTCAGGATGATCAATGCATTGTCAAAGATAAAGAAAAGGCCTATTCAATAAGGATTCAATAGTCATATGAGCACTCTTCATCATAGTTTTTCTTAGTTGGATACACTTGATAGTAGCAAGAAAAATGGTTCTGTAGTAATGGTAGAATTTGCAATGAAAGATGCTATATTTGGCCATGTAAACTATGGGAGTTTGCAACTTCTACAAAACACAATATGGTTTTGAATATACCTACACTAGAGCCCCTCCAAAAGATGTGTATGAAGGATGAATTTTTTGAAAGATACATAGGAATTCCTTTACAAGGGATGGATCTCTTCAAGAATCTAGAAACTTGCATTAAACACCATCTATGGGAAAGTATTTGTATTTAACAACCTTTATAGATGACTATTCTAGAGGGCCTCTCCTTTGAGATACAAGTGTGAACTACTTATGTGCTTTTAGTAAGTTTTTACCATGGTTAAAACCTACATAGATAGGCGAGGGGAGCACATGTTTGAATGATTCTATGGAATATTTGCAACTATTGTCACTTCACTACGTCAATTGTAGGCTGTGTAGGGTTCTAAGGCTTTTTGTCACCCATAGATATGTTGTTGTCATCATTTTAGTATATGTGTAGCTTAGGACCTCATGTCATATTCCTATCAGAGGCATGGGTTCAAGTGTGTAAAGTAGAGGTAGTGCATGCTTTTCATGATAGAACCATAGATTAACATTGTTGGGGTAATGAAGGTTTTCACCTCCATTGGGAGTTTAAGGTTTAAAAGGAGGTTCCAAGGTTCAGAAAGAGGTTTTAGGGGTTTGAAGGAGGTTTGAATGTTACAAGGAGGTCTTGGGATTAAGGATAGAGTACATGGCAGAGAATTCATCCCCTCATAGATGTTGGAGGATAAGGGTTGAGAAACTAATCTAGTAGTGTAAGGGTTTAGGAGAAGCATAGGAATGGGAGAGAAAGAAGGTGTAAGAGCAAAGAGGTTGGGGAAGAGAGAGGATAAGGGAGGAGTGGGAGACAAGGGTAGGACATGCTATTGGACATGATAGTGCAAGGGAGCATGGACACTAGGAGACAATTGAAGAGAGCACCAAAGTTGAATTGAATAGACTTCCCCAAAGAGTGTGGGCTTCATTCCATCATGAGATACTTATACAAGGTTGGAGATCTTCTTTCTCTACCTATAGGAATTATAGGAGTTTCTCTCTCTAATTGTTCTAAAGCAGCTCAAAGATGAAGTGGCAGGCTTATGAACAACATTGCAATACACGAGCCCTTCTGGTGTGGAATCATATGACAACCTGTAGACCTTGTTAAAGGAAGCACAAGTGATGACTGTATTGACTAATTGTTCTTGAGATTTATCTTCTTGGAGAAATCAGGAGTCAATCTACATGCATCCTAGACCTCTCACAATTTCTCACTACATTGCTTTTTCTCATGTATAGCATGCTTACATGGAGGGGGTTCCGAGCAGAAAAAAGGAAGGAAGGGTCATAATATAAGTCTCAAGTCATTTTTTTAGGAAGCCCAAATTCCAAATTCTTTCAAGGAATATGTAAGTATATTTGAAATATTGATCAATAGAGATAGATATAAATATAGCTAAGTTATATAATTTCCATATATAATATCCAAATGGTGACTTATTTTATGAGTTTCAAATTTCTTTTTTTTTCTTTCACCATTGGATGGATGATGAAATTTTGAGCAAATCTCCTCTTTACAGTTCCTCGGGGCTGAGGTAAGAAAAAGATATAACCACTTTTTAATAGACTCTCCTAGTGGATTCTACCAGATGAAAATGGTTTGAAGAGCTTGCCCCAACCCCCCCCCAACCCTATTCCATTGGCGTAATACCCTTGGAGGGCCTACAAAGAAGGGGTAATAAATTTTGCCCCTTAGCTCAGATTGAGGAGTTGTTAAAAGGAAAAGTATTCAAATTTTTTTGATCTATGCAATGGTGGGATTTAAAGTATAACTTTGAGAGGTATATAAGAGATAAATTGGGAATTTCAAGATGTATATGAGAGATATAACTTCTCATAATTCATACTATTATAGGAAGGAGTTTAGTAGCGATCACATTTCCTTAAAAGTACTAAGTTTGGAGAATAGGAGTATTTTGAAAATCCCTCTCTTGCCTTACCATCTTTGATAATATCGTAGAGGTGAATTTATGATCGATTATAATGCCTTCAGGTGTGATGGTTTTCAATCTCTCTTTCCTACTCATCCAAGGAATATGGTATACATTGTTACATGAGAGCATCTCAATACTTCAAATATAGGATTGCTAAAGATAAGGGAAACTCTTCTAAATCCATTGAATTATTATAATCCTCAAAAGAGACTATGATAGGAAGAGATTTATGAGAGTTTCTAAAGTGTTCACTATTTGTTCATATATAGATGATGTTTGAGGAATTAAGAAAGTGGATATTATGTAGTGGTATAAAGTGATATCCGTCTCTATTAAACTCGAAAAGCTACCTTACTTACTATCTAATCATAGGAAATCTATTGCAATACCTTTATTGTACTCTTAACATCACACATGCTCTTAATATTACTATTAATTTTGTTAAGATATTGTCTATTGGTATGAAGTGGTATTTGTGACAAGAAACTACTATTAAACTTAGGAGAAACAAGATGTTGGAAAGTAGTACTATTACGCTTAGTGTAATACCAATATTTTACTCCTAGCACTACTATTATATTATTAATGCCACTATTAAATCAAATACAAGATGTTGGAAAGCATCCCTGATTTTCTATAGGTATGAGTTAGTATCTACTGGTATGAAACTACGTTTATATTATTAACATCACTACTTATGCAATTGTTGGAAGGTAGTGCTTTTTCTTTTTGTTTGTTGGTCAACTGATATATGTGATATTATGCTTAGTGTAGTACCAATATTAGACTCCTAGCACTATTATTCTATTATTAATACCACCAGTGAATGAAATAAAAGATGGAATCTAGTGCTTATTTTCTATTGGTATGAAGTGGTATCTTCTGATATGAAACCACTATTATATCATTAGCACCACTACTAATGCACATAGAACACGTACCATGTCACTAAAATAACAATCTCTCTTTTGTTTTGATATGATATTGTCAGAATCCACTCCAACACAAGCATGTGGGATTGCAACATTTTGAGATCCTCCACATATTAATTTATTTGCAGGTAAAGTTCTTGATCCATTCTCCTTATCCATTCCTTATGAGTCCATTTTTTCATCCAAATTTCCCACAATGGAGGAAAGGGGAGAGAACGAGAAAGGAGAGAAATAGAAATATGAAAGAGAAGAGAAAGAGGAGAAAAAGGAAAAGAAAAGAGACAAAGAGGAAGAGGAGAGGAAAGAGGATGACTTGAGACCCTCTGCACAAAAACAATGCAACAAAAATTGAGTACTTATTTCTTGTCTTTGAAGTGGATGAGTCCAAGCCCAACTATCTTCAAACCTACCTCTTGCCTTCCAAGTGGAGGAAAGGGATAGAGGCCATTGGAGATAAGTGGGGGGATGGATGGAGCATAGTTTTAAGGGAGGGTAGCTCATAGAATATAGCTTTTCCCAAAGGAGTAAGAGAATCAAGAAGTGGTGCGACATAGCAAGCATTGATACACTTTTCAAAATGCAACTCATTGAGCACCTTTGGATGCATAGAGCAACTACGAATTTATTTTGATCACCTATGTGAGAAGAACTTATTTAAGATTTAGAAAAATGTAAAAATCATAGGGCAATATTGTAAGATTGAAAAGCCTTAAAGCTAAGATTCCTTAACTCGATTTGGTTTGATTTAACATTAAATTGATCATGCTATATTAGTGTAGGATGTCCATGTTTTACCTTTAAGAAAATGTTATCTAAAAGTTAGGACCTTAGATGCTTTCAATCAAGCATAGTAAGCTTCGGAATCACTCAAACATTATAGGTATATTGACATGTTTGCATGAGACTCTATAGCATGATTTGATCACAAAATGTAGCTATGAACGACATGACACTCCAAATCAAAACCTAGAGGGGTTGATTTATATATTGCAAGATTTCAATGGCCAAACTTTGTATGATTGTTCATGTAGGTGCAAAATATTGTTTGTAATATCAAGTCATTTGTGCATGATATGTTTTGGGAACGGCAATGCTTTGTTAAAAAAAGAGTGAGTTATTTGTATTAAAAGATATCTACACATTTTAGTGCTCAAACATGTCGACAAAAGTTTAGTGGGACAAATGCATCATGGTGGGAGCATCATAACATACCCCATCTCACACACGCCATGTGATGTGGCACATTAGACCTTGTCCAAGTATATGAGCTATCCGATTTGACAATTGGCTATAGTTCTTCATTACAAAAATACCATGCTGGTATACCAATTCCTAAGCGTAATTGCATACTCTCAAAGTCATAATAATGAATCAATGCTGTATTAAAACATGTGTTTCTAAATCATTGTCACCTTTAAACACTTAGAATATATAGTGGTCAATTACCCATGGCAACACCAAACACTGATTGTAGGATATGAATATTTGTATGCGACAAGTTATCTTGATATGCTCGAATATGTACTCACTAAGGGAGTGAAATGACACAACCACCTAGGTTAATCACCAATTGTTGCAAATGCTTAAGTAACACCCTAGCAATTGGCAAAAACCTAATGGAAGGATACTTCTCCTAAAAAGCAGAGCACTGCCCTTGCAAGGCAGTGGTAACAAATATTTTGCAGATTTATGTATTTTAAAGGTTTACAAGGCAAAAACAAGACGGTAAGCAAGTATGCCAACCAATCCATTCAAATTGCTATTCATGAGCACAAGTTTAAAAAGACCATATTTAGCATTTGTTGCATTGTTTGAGGCTCTATATCTAGGTAAATATCCAGACGGGGCTGGAAAAAGTGACCCCAACTAGAAAAAGGCAGCCAACTGTGGTAATGGGAGCAACAAAAACAACACACACACAAACCACAACCCAAAAAGGAAGCTCAAGTGGCTAACTGCCAGAGGAAAAAATCCAATAAGGAAATTGTTGTTACCATCCCCCAAAGGTGAAGCGGGCACGGTAAGAGCTGTCCCCATCTTCCAAAGGACAATCCATAATAAGGTGCTCCTTCCACTTTAGCCACCATAGCTCAAGCTTGGACATGCATATGATCGAGGATGTTAAATATCAGCCAGAGGGAGATGCCTCTAGTACAGAAGATCTACACGAATGTAGTTGTTTAGATGCTATCGGGAGAGCAAAGACTTAGTCGAAACCTTATTTGATATTGGCAACAATAAGAAAAGGTGGTGGCCAAGCGCACTTGCAACATATCAGGTTTAGTATTATCCGCAACATTTCAAGGTCCAAAAGTGAAATCGTCACGGTAAGATTCATTAGTGATCTTTGGAGGGGTTGCTGACAATTTTGGCACCAACTGTAGCTCAGAAGTTTATTTCATCCAAGTACAATGGACAACCAAAATGGTAAATCACATCTTGCATTTCATGTATTGACATCAAGTAACAAACCTGGTGGGAGTATCACGATCTACAGTGCCCTGAGCTGTCATATCAAAGTTTTGAACCTTTGGACAATGCATTCAATTTTACATGGTGGATGGTCGAAGGCACATGTTGGACTGCCTTTTAAGGAAGTCCAGGGATGAAAATTGACGTGAGCTCATTAGATGAGGTAGAGGTAGTGAAGGTGCCACCAGCTTGACTTGTATCACAGTAGGCTCCTTCCGTTAAGAATTTGGAGCCTTAATAAGCAGCCATCGACTCCCCTCATGCAGACTTTACTTGTGCAGTCAGCTTTGTGCACTCGGGAGGGAAATTTGTATGGAGAATGGTACGCCAGAGCACATAGAACTACGTCAAGAAGCCTTGGTCCTACAGCTCTTTGGCTACACATGTTGGTGTCCTTCGGCTCTTGTAACAGACTTGTAAGGCAAGATCTTCTCTCACGAGCCTATCTATGCTCAATGACGCTTTTATGTGACCTAGTCTTTATGCTTCTGCAGACAGAGCGAATCCCATGTGCATGCATCGGACCTACTACGGTGAGAACACTTACACATAGACTACTACTCGAGATGGAAGACTTGTGTGTGGTAACTACCACTTTATTGCTTATGGCCATACAAAATCGCGTATAGCACAAAGAATACATCTAAGCCTTGGGGCTCAATACCACCGGAAAAACTGATCCTCAATGAAGGGGCAAAAGACTCCTTACTGCTCCTCAATGGAGAGGCTAAAGGCAGCTTGCTGATAGCTTCGGGAGAGCTGAATCCCTTATCCACTGGGCTGCTGACAGCTGGATCTCAGAAACTGCTGAAGACAGAAGGCTGCTGAGGAGCTATTTGCTGCTGATGACTGAATAAGGGTATGGAGGCCTTTTCATGCTGAAATAACCCCAGCTGAGCCAGATTTTGGCCATTCTAGCTGACTCCCTGCTACCTGGCCTGTTCTGGCCTATCTGTCCATGTGGCATCGATTAGGCTGCCTCCCTGGCAGGTTCAGTGGGTCTATGCTAGCTGCTGCTGTATGGCTCCTGCTGCTGGCCACACATACATCTGTACAATAAAGGCAGTGAGCTGTGCTGTGATCAATACATTAATAAATGACCCCGAAATAATCTACAAGTCAGCATGCCTTCCCCTAGGATCTATCCAAGGCTAAATGTCCAGTTCTGGAGTGCTGACTCTCCTCATCTATGTACGTAATATGAAATCTGTGACAAGCAACTGGGAGCTGGCAAGTTGGTGGGTTGGATGTGTCTGCCATGGTAAGAATCTTAGGCAGTGCCACCTATATCAGGTCATCAAATATACCAAGATAGGTACACCTCACTGGTCTACGACAGAAAAGAATCCTTCGCACCATAGAAGGAACACCACTGCTGTGCTCTGATCGTATAGCACAACAGGCATCTGATTATGCTGACTCAACCTCTCCAAGTGAATAGCAAGCATATCCATTGCTCCAACAATATATGCTTTCCCCATGTGGCCCAGAGTATCGTTCACTGATACTTATACCATATCCCAATCAGCCCCCACCAGAGGTGACTGGCGTATACCACCAAATCCCATCTCTGGCTAACTTGTCGTCCATTATCTTCTGCCACTTCCAATAGTGCATAGGCTCCTGCCCGGTCATCGATGGATCGGCAACATTTGAAGCACCCAAGACTTCCGATCTGCATCCTGCATGCACCGAGGCTCTTTTGGTCCACCTGTTCTAGGAGTTGGGGCCGCAGCAGCTCCAGTCACAGCAGCAGCAGTATCAGTAGCCAGTGCAGCTGTCCCAGCAGCATCTAGAGCAGCCTCAGCAGCACCTAGCCCAGCGGAGGCAACCACAGTTCCACAATGCTTACTAAGCTATTTCATCCCAACACAAACAACACAAACTGCAACAATAAAAAGGAAGATAAAAGAACAAGAAGAAGAGTTGAGAGGAAGAGAGAGAGAGAGATTATATTAAAAGTCTTTGGAAGACCCAAGGGTCTATGAGACTGAAATGAAACTGGTATAGTGAGCTGAAGGTGGAGCCACTAAGCGGGCATCAACACCCATGACGAACACAAAAGAAAAAAACCCAAAGTCCTGAACATGACGGCATCAATACATAGAGAGAGAACTCTCTAGGTCCTCAAAGGTTGGGGCCAATAGGCAGCATCAACTTTGGGAGGGGGGAGTCGATGTGTGAGGCTGATGTGGTGGCATTCAACCCGTGATGGGTCACTGGTGACTGTCGATGGATGCGGTCCGTTGTGGTCTCTTGGCTATAGCCCTGTGGCGAACAAGTGCCACTGTCACTCCTGTGGGTCGGCCCTCCGGTCTGATGAGCATGGAGGGAAGGTCCCCCAATGGGATCAGTGCCTCAGTGCACCGACGAGTCTGGCGTGCCTCTAGCTCCGCGGCTCAGGTCTTTGAATTTGCCATCTCCGTGAGTCCTGATCAGCCGTGCTGTCTGGCTAGAAAAACTCAGTGATCATACTCTGAGTGGAGTCTGGCTGTATGTCCTGATCACCCCTGCGCGCTCTGAGGAACCGCTCCCCGTGTTGGGTAGCCTCATGGATGAAGGCTGCCAGGCATCTCTGATCTGGGTAAGACAGGAAACTGGATAAGGATCCAAGACCATCTCTAAAATGGCAGTGATAGCGACCTTTGATCTCGTAATACACATATGTACTACTTTCACTATCAAGGTATTTATTAAAACAAAAGAAACACCAACGCTAACACAAGGAAAGTTTTCCTTTTATTAAATAAAGGAGGGCAAGGGGGGAAATATATCATAGCAAAACATCACCTAGAAAAATGACATCCAAAAAATGGTACAAAAAATGGGCTTTGAAGCTCCCCACTTTGGGTTTTGATTCTACCTTCAAGAAGCTTGGACATAGCGAAAGCCAAATCTCCAAAGATGTAATGACTGCAGCATAGAACAGAGTCGAGTGTCTTCAATACTTTTCTTGTATTATAGCCCTTTCAGAGAAGTAATATGATTACAAGCCTCTCATTTTTCAAGAGGGCCAACATTGTCACTAGTTAGAATAGGTCAGACTCATATGTGAGCCTCCATATGAGGACAGGGTTCCATGGACCTGGTGAGGTAGTAGGTACATACCTGGATCATGTGCATACTGTACAGGCTGCTTCCTGGTGTGCAGTACGGGCTGAAGGACTCCCTGGAACAGTGCACAGATCTGTCATACCTGCAGCAGAGTTTGCAGCCATGACAGGTCTATCTATAGGCTTGGGATGGCCGGAATAGGTCGCGTACCAGCAGGTCGGCAGACCTGCAATTGAGGTGATTTCGACAGACCCAGGTTGGCCAGGATCTGGTTGGTTCAGTTTACTGACCGGCTTAGTCAGGGAGTTGGCTGCCTATAAAAAATAAGCCATAGTGGACCAGTTTTCTATCCCATTGAAGCCATTCACAGAAAGCAGAACCTAGCCACCTTCCTTGTCTGCATACCTCAGATTTGTGCAGCCTTCGCTGGCCGTCCTTTTGCCCAGCAGTCCTCTGGATGCTTGCAGCTCCTTTCTGGAATCATGTTCCACTCTAGTGGTTGGTATAATATGACTAACGTTGGAAGCATATGTGCTAATCTATCTCTCTGTTCTTTTACAGTTCTTGATGAAGCCGAAGTTTTGGAGCCAGAACAGATCCTTCTTCATAAATTCAAGCATGTGTCAGGACGCAGGATCCGAGAGTTTTACACCAAGTTTCATGATCGAGGTACCCATGAAGCAATGTGGTTGGACGAAGACTTTTTCCAGGAGTTTCCCCAGATATTGGCGGACTACTTGGAAGCAATGAACCTACCGCCAAGTTAAGGAGGGAATGTCACATGCACCCCTGCACTTGGGTGCAAAGTGACACACTGGCTACATCGACAATTGCATAATAGTCCCCTAATAGGAGATTTTGTCATATGCTGTGACCCTTTGTGAGCCCTTGTCCAGGGACAGTCAGGCACAAGCTACATAAGTTTGTCTCTCAGCCTTAGGTCAAGTCGGAAGATCAGTCCTTGATCACTAGTACCCACTGGAGAACCGTAGGGTAGTGTTTCCGTCTTAGGTTTAGGGATAGGTTTAGGTCCAGCCTAGGATAGGAGCCCTTCTGAGGCCCCTCAGGGCTGGAACAAATGAAGAGAATGGCTGCCTTTATAGGCTACCCTACACCCCTCCCTAGGCTGCCATTTATGGGGCCTAGGGCTTCCTTTATGGGACCTAGGGCTGGCATTTATGGGGCCTAGGGCTGCCTTTATGGGGCCAGCCAACCAGCCCCAAAAGCCCTATAAAAAGGGGGCCTCCAAGCCCTCTTTCCTCATTCAGCTCCTTCCTGCCTTCAGCCTCCTACAGCTCCTCTCCAGCCTCCCCTCTGAACACCCTGACACTCCCCAGGGGTGGCCCTCTGACCAGCCTTAGCCTTGGCATCAGTTCAGCCCTCTGGGAATGGCACATGAGACGGGAAGTCGGGACAGCGAACGGAGTAAGGTTTGGGGTCTGTTTCAGCAGCTCTTTTCAGTTATCTTTTACAGTTTTACACAGCTCATTCTCAGCTCTTTATTTCAGTCATCTCTCAGCTCTCTTATAGGATCTATCACTCCTAGCTTTCACTCTCTCACTCACGCAGTAACCCTGCATTCCGGCGGACAGCACAAGCCTCTCCCTTGCCTTGCAAAAGCGTCTACATCGTCAGTGTGGACAGCATCAAGGTCTCGGTATTGGCTGGCGTTGCCTCTCAGGTCTTTGGGTCTGCTCTACGTGTGCACAGTGAGCTCTTCAGAAGCGTGTTCCGTTCTCTCTCGAAGAGTGTTCTTTGTATTTCTCAATTCGCCAAGTATAAAGCAAATTCTCCCTTGATTGGGGGAGGGGGCCCTCAGTGGGTACAGGGACCCAATCGGTTGTCGACTCTACTCTCTCTCTACCCTCATCTCCTTTCTCTCTCTAAGGTGTACAATGCTAATTCCTCGCTAAAGGTTTAAAGAAGCTCTTGCTGTGAATTACATGATCAGATTACCGTTGCATGTTACAAGCTGATTCTTGATCTGCAAATGGTGTTCCAAGACAAAATACATGTAAGCAAATCCCATCTTGGAAGGCCGTATGATCCCAAAGGTACTGTATACCCTTAAGATTGAAAGGGCCTTTACCCTCTTGGGGAGGGATATGATCTGCTTGGACTCCCATCATGGAGCTAATCCAAGGGAGCTTCCCAATTTCTTTTATGAGAAAGCTATGAGCGCACATGGAGTCCACACATAATAATTGAACTCCCTCTCAACCATCTTCCCCATCCTTTTGCAGTTGCCTGCATTTTCTGTCACAACTTGCCCTACATTTTGTACCCCCACATCAATAATGGCTTGCCTGAAGTTTGTGAAAATAAACAGTGAATCAACTTTCTTTTTTGCCTTCCCAACATCAACTACATGCAAGGAAAAAATGCCCAAGCAAGAGGAGCTAGTATATTGAGTATGCTCCTCCTCTCCATCCATAAAAAAAGATACTACAATCAAACATATCCATCCTTCGTATCCATCCTTCCTTAATAAATGTAAGAGCATTATTAATCCTTCATGCAGGCTGATGATTGATCAATGACGGTTATTACGATGGATCCTATGAGTATATGTACATGTCTTCTCAATCTATGATAGTTTTCAAAGTCTACTCCCCCTCCCCTTGAAAATATAAAAAAATTTGTTAAAATGTAATGCCTCTTCCATCTCTAAAGTTAAGAGTCTTTGGAGGCTCATACCATACGGGCCTCTTATGCACGCCTCTTGCCACTATGGGTTTTTTTGGAAAGAGCTTGACTAGTCGTGTATTTGCATCATATGAGGCCTCATGGATCATATCTGCAAGATCTTTTTTTATAACAACTTCTAGAATGCTAAATAAAATTCTACAATCAATCCATCTCGTCTCCGAGATTCCTCTTATTTCATGAATGAAGTGCTTCACCAAATTCCTCTTCAGCAAATGAAATAGCCACCAAGGCTCTTTGATTATGTGATACTTGGCATATAAGAAGATCCACCACGTTTAAGCTCCCAATCATAATTATTCTCAGCTCAAGATCCCAAAATTTTACAAAGCTCATTCTTGAACATCGTTGTCTACTCTGTATCCCGATTCTTTCCTCCTGTTCCAATTCAACGTGTAGTGCATCTTCTATTCCACAAGAAGCGTGCTTAGATAGTTATCAGTTGAACTCTCCCTTACCGATTGCAATACAGCCTTCCTGATTGCATCGAGAAAGGATGATTCTGTTAGATATCAATGCTCCACTCTCGTGTAACTACGCGGGAACCAACTAACTCTACTTGTAAGCCCCCGATATGAGGAGAAGGCATTTGAGTAGCTCGGTTATCCGGTAGGTCCTGGTTTGGACACCAGATGGGGGCCATGTGTGGCCTGATGGCTAGACGGCTTCAAATAGAGTTGGTACACTGCCAACTAGGCTACATGCAAGTGTGGGAAGGCATCCCATGACGAAGCATTTCTCGGGGCAGCCCACTCTAGGGTTGCAGGGCCCGTTTGGAGCCCCAGATGATCCCGGATGGCTTTGGGCCAAACGGTGACCATAGGTAAGTTGCTCTATTCTGCGCCACGGTTCTAACAGTGGTCGGTGGCCTATTTTGGGACTGACCTCCAGTCGGCCGTTTTGGGCCGACTGGGTCGGTCTCCCAATTGGGTCTAACCGACTACGACTGGTGGCTATATAAGAGCAAGCCCGTGAAGCCCATCATCATCATCACTGGCTACAGCAACCCTGATTCCTTAGCATCCAGCCTCCGTCCTATACTGTTTCTAGCACGCCATCGAAGCTTCTCACACAAGAGCGCACGGCTGGGAGGCAGTGCCATCTATTGTATCAGTTTTACAGTAATCAAATTTTTGATTCTCCACACTATCTGCTTTTCTCTCTTGCATATGAGATCTTGTTATTTGTTGAGCACAGACGTTGTATTGTTTTCTTACATGGTATCAGAGCTTGGGTTCTAGCAAAAAGATTTGGTGGTGTGTTTCTGTTTGCGAGCAGATTGTGAGAGATGGCCCAGCCCGCAAAACTGCGAATCCCACCATTCGACGAAAGCGGAAAGTTGGACGGCACTAACTATCCACTCTGGAAGTTCAAGATGAAGACCATCCTAAGCGCATACAAGCTTTGGAATACTGCTATTGGGGTGGACGTGAAGCCGGTTGCGAGACCGAATCCAGCTAATGCAAGACAACAGATAGTACCAATTGCGAATCAGATTCTCGTGTGGACAAGAAGAAATGCAGATGCGCTGTGTTCTATTGTCTACAGTGTGAGTGATTCTGTCATGGCGTTAATTCAACATGTCACCACAGCAGAGGAGGCATGGACGGTCTTGAAAAATCAATACGAGACCACGAATCAGACGCGGATTCAGAATCTGAAGACTCAACTCGCAAACGAGAAACTGTCTGAGTCTAAAACGACATAGAAGTTCATCACCAGGGTGAAGAATCTACGCGATCAGATGATTGCGATTGGCATCACCATCACCAGCGAGAATCTAGCACGAAGGTGCATACGGATTCTCCCACCAAAGTACGACGGTCTTGTTACGGCGCTGAATACGCAGAACAAAAATCCGCCCCTCAACTTTGAGGATTTCAGCGCGATCCTTCTGGATGCGGAGATGCGTCAAAAGACGAGGACTGGAGAAGATTTGGCTTTCTCGACTGGATCAAAGAAAGATAAGGGTAAGGACTCTGGTAACCAATTTTCTTTTGATGATAAAAAGAGAAAGAAGAAGATCAAGTGCTTCTATTGCAACAAGGTAGGGCACAAGCAGAATGAGTGCCGGAAGAAGATTGCAGATGAGAAGAACGGAGTAAAGAAAGAGTCCAGCAACAGTGCGCGCGCAGGCAGTACCAGTAGAGCTGTTCGTAGCAATTGAGGAGATTTGCACGGAGGCAGTTCATGTATATGCGGATGAACCTTGGATTATTGACAGTAGTGCATCGCGCCACATGACTAGTCGGAAGGATTGGTATACCTCTCTACATCCGGTAGGGAATGATATTAAGCAACTAGCAATCCCCAATTTCTGGGGCAAACATGACAGTCTGCAGGCCAGCCAAAAGGTCAGCCAGCAGGGCCAAACAAGTGGCCAGAAAGGACCAGAAATGGCTGACCGAATTCAGGCCAGCCAGCTGGTCTGGCCGACCAGCTGGCTGACCAGCTGACAGGCCCACCGACCAGCCCGACCAGCTAGGTCTGGCCTATAAAGGCACAAGCCCCCCACACTCTCATGGACAGGACAGGACAGGACCTGCAGCTGCTCCTCATCTCCGCCATTCTTTGCTGCAGCCCCACCTGCTCCATCTACCTCTCTTCTTCAGATCTACCTTCTCTCTGCCTCTCCTTCCTGCCTCCTGGCTGCTCCATCTTCTCCAGATCTGCCCCATCCTGCTCCAAATCTGCTCCTCTGCTCCTCCTGCTCCAGATCTGCCCCATCCTGCTCCAGATCTGCTCCTCTGCTCCTTCTGCTCCAGATCTCCCTCTCCACCTCCAAATCTGCTCCTTTTCTTCATCATGTTGCTATTCCAGATAGCCTGAAGGTTCCTTCCTCAGAGCATGCTGGTTTTCAGCCATTTCCTAGGGCAGCTCTAGCCCTTCATCTTCTTCGTCATCATCGAGCTACACGGAGGACTGCATTTCGCTCTCTCTGTTGTTATCTTTTCTACTGTTTCTCTACATGGAATCATCTTTCTGATTCACCTCAGCCACGGTCCTTGAGACACACCGGCTTGAGGTTCTTGTATTCAGTTTTTCATATTACCGATAGGCACTATGTTTTCTGAGTTCCGTTCTTCAGTTGCATCTGAGTATTGTCTATTTTCTGATCGCTCCACTGCAAACCCTATCGTTTCTCTATAAATGACATCCTGGTAGCAGTCGGCAATGATGCAAAATGTCCAGCAAAAGGAAAAGGTACAATTGCTCTCAAGTCAGATGGAGTTGTAAAATAGTTGTCCAATGTTCTTTATGTGCCAGATATCAAGAGGAACTTGTTGTCCATTTCCGCGATCACGGATCGGGACCTCAAAGTTCACTTCGATAAGAATGGCGCACTGATTTTGGATCTTTAAGGAAAGGTCAATGGTAAAGGTACATGGCGCAACAACATCTACGAACTCTCAGCTTTCAGTGCTCGAGCCGATGTGAGCAACACTAAGCTGTGGCATGAGAGGTTTGGTCATCTAAACCTTAGTTCTTTAAAGGAGATGCATAGAAGTGGAATGATTGCACACCTACCAGAAATTACAGATCTGCCCGATGTATGTGAAGCTTGCATGATGGGCAAGCAGCATCGGCAACCCTTTCCTAAAGAGGCCAGCAGGGCAAAGGCTCATCTAGAGCTCGTTCACACAGACCTCTGCGGAAAGATGGAGACGAAAGCTTTAGGTGGTTCCTACTACTTCATGACGCCGATCAACGACTACAGTAGAAGGATATGGATATACTTCCTGAAGACTAAAGATGAGGCTTTCAGTAAGTTCAAAGAATGGCATGTAATGGTCGAGAAAGAAACGGGGAGGAAGGTGAAGAAGTTGAGATTAGACAGAGGTGGAGAGTTCACATCAAGTGAATTCGAAAGTTACTGCAAAAGTCACGAGATCAAGAGGCAGAAACCCCCACCACATACATAACAGCAAAATGGAGTAGCAGAGCGCAAGATGCGCGTCATCTGCGAAATGGACAGGAGTATGATGAAAGGGAAAGATTTGCAAAAGACTTTCTGGGCTGACGCATGTAACACGGCAGTTTACATTCTCAATCGTAGCTACACGAAGGCTGTGAACGGGGGATGACTCCATTGCAGGCCTTTTCTGGTAAGAAACCTTCAGCTGCATATTTCAGAGTTTTTGGATGTGACTGTTTTGTGCATGTCCCTGATGCTAACAGGACCAAATGGGAACTGAAAAGCCGGAAGTGTATTTTCTTGGGCTACAGTGAAGAGGCGAAGGGTTACTGTCTCTATAATCCTGTTACCAAGAAAGTAATAGTAAGTCGCGATGTGGTCTTCTTAGAACAGCCGCATCAATTGGAGGAGGATGCTTCCTTCCCAGACAACCAGGACCAGGATATCCATCCAGTACAACCACCAACAGCAGACCGAACTCCCCCAACGGTGCTTGGGAGGATTCAAGATAAAGAAGAGGAAGAAGAGTCTGCAGAACCACAACAGCAACGGCCATTTTCGAAGTGGATAAAGCAGCTTTTGGACGGCAGAGAACCTCCAGCCATTGAGGAGGAACCATCCGAACACCGCCGGTCCAAGAGATTAGAGGAGCAAAGAAGGGCGCATGAACACTTGGTCAACTACGCTTTGATGATAGAGATGATCCGTATTGAAGAACCCAAGTGTCTTGAAGAGGCACAGGGTGATGATAGGTGGATGGAGGCTATGCAGTCGGAGTATGGCTTCAAAATGAAGAACAACACTTGGGACCTTGTGGATCGACCACCAAAACGCAAGGTAATCGGCACCAAGTGGGTGTACAAGACCACGTACAAGTCCGACGGCACGTTGGATAAGTACAAGGCTCAGCTCGTGGCAAAAGGATTCGCACAGGTACATGGTTTTGATTATCAGGATACTTTTGCTCCCACAGCTCAACTAACCATAATCCGCAGTGTT
Source organism: Dipteris shenzhenensis (assembly GCF_047967505.1). Taxonomy (NCBI): domain Eukaryota; kingdom Viridiplantae; phylum Streptophyta; class Polypodiopsida; order Gleicheniales; family Dipteridaceae; genus Dipteris; species Dipteris shenzhenensis. The sequence continues at coordinate 32,880,161 of NC_141605.1, read as the reverse complement.
TTGGCTTTAGCAGCACATGAAAGTTGGCCCGTGTTTTAGATGGATGTAAAATCCGCCTTTCTGAATGGAGATCTCAAGGAGGAGGTATACGTGGAACAACCACCAGGTTTTGTGATCCCCGATTCACAGAAGGTAAAGTCTGTAAACTAAAGAAGTCACTTTACGGACTGAAACAAACCCCACGAGCGTGGTACCAGCGGATTGCCTACTTTCTGCAAAACGGGTTCAAGAGGAGCCCATCTGATGCAAATTTGTATATCTACAGAGAAGGAGGCAAGTATATGATCGTGGTCCTTTATGTGGACGACCTTGTCATAACAGGGAACCATGAAGAAAAGATCTCGCAGACAAAGCAGCTACTAGGAAGAGAGTTTGAAATGACAAACCTCGGACTAATGCATTTTTGTTTGGAGATTGAAGTTTGGCAACAGCCAATACAGATCTTCATCTCACAGCTGAAGTATGCTGAAGAGATACTAAAGGCATTTGGCATGGCTGAGTGCAAGACAGTTGGCACCCCTATGGAGGTTGACGTGAAGCTCTCAAACGAGGATTCATCACCACTGGTGGACGAAGCGAAGTACAGAAGGCTTGTGAGCAGTTTGATTTACTTGTGCAACATGCGGCCGGACATCAGCTTTGCGACTGGTGTACTAAGCAGGTTTTCCAATAAGCCCCGGGAGAACCATTGGAGTGCAGGGATGCGGGTGCTGAAATACATCAAAGGCACACTTGATTATGGCATCACCTATACCAAGGGCAACATCTTGACCAGATTCTGTGACTCGAATTGGGCAGGAGACGTGGACAACAAGAGATCAGTGACAGGTTACTGTTTCTCACTTGGATTTGGAGCTGTGTCATGGGTCAGCAAGAAGCAACCTACAGTTGCTCTTTCTTCTACCGAGGCTGAGTACAAATCAGCATGTTTTACTTCTTGTGAGGTAGTGTGGTTGAGGAGGATTTTAGGGGACATGGGTGCAGTGCAGAACAAGCCTACGCAGTTATCATGTGACAATCACAGTTGCATGGCAATTGCCAAGAACCCTGTGTACCATGCTCGCACAAAACACATTGAGATTCAATATCACTTTGTACGCGAGCTCATCATGGATGGAGAGGTTGACTTGGTGTACTGTCTGACTACAGAGTTTGCTGCAGACATCTTCACGAAGGCTCTTGGAAGAGACTTGCTAGAGAGGCATCTTCATCGACTTGGCATTGGGCCGAAAAAGTAAGTTTACTTACGGGTGGACATTGAGGAGGGGTGTTAGATATCAATGCTCCACTCTCATGTAACTACGGGGGAACCAGCTAACTCTACTTGTAAGCCCCCCATATAAGAAGAAGGCATTTGAGAAGCTCGGTTATCCGGTAGGTCTTGGTTTGGACACCAGATGGGAGCCATGTGTGGCCTGATGGCTGGACGGCTTCAGATAGAGTTGGCACTTTCAATTAGGCTACATGCAAGTGCGGGAAGGCATCCCATGACTGACCGCACTGAGGGTAGACGGAGCATTTTTTGGGGCAGCCCACTCTCGGGCTGTGGGGCCCGTTTGGAGCCCCAGATGATCCCGGATGGCTCTAGGCCGAATGGTAACCATAGGTTAGTTGCTCTATTTTGCGCCACATTTCTAACGTGTGGTTGGTGGCCTATTTCGGGACCGATCTCTAGACGGCCGTTTTGGGCCGACTGGGTGGGTCTCCCAATTGGGTCTAACCGACTACGACTGATGGCTATATAAGAGCAAGCCCGTGAAGCCCATCATCATCATCACTGGCTACAGCAACCCTGATTTCTTAGCATTCAGCCTCCGTACTCTACTATTTCCAGCACGCCATCGAAGCTTCTCACACAGGAGCGCACGGATGGGAGGCAGCGCCATCTATTGTATCAGTTTTACAGTAATCAAATTTTTTATTCTCCATACTATCTGCTTTTCTCTCTTGCATACAAGATCCTGTTATCTGTTGAGCACAGACGTTGTATTGTTTCTTACAAATTCTCCCTAAGCCTCTTCTTATAATTCCAGTGGCAGACTACCACGTGGCATAGTTGGCATATCAGGTCAGCTGACTGAGTACAGTGCACAGACCGAGTTGATCCGATCTGTGGAGTCTGGTTGGCTGCAGCAGTAGTCTGTTCTGCCAGATTGGGGGCTGCGTAGCCCGATAATAGAGTTCTTGGGCGAGCATTTGGCAGGTAAGCCAGGAACAGTTTGGGGCCCTCCTGTGTGCAGATCACTACCCAGAGTAGTGCCCATGAGCATAGCTAGCAGCAGGGCTCCCTTGAGCAGCTACTGAAGCCTGAAAAGAGGCATGTGGCAGTTTGTTGGAGATCCTTAGCAGAGGGTGCAGTATACAAGGCTTATGGTGGTCCCTACTTACATCAGCAGATTTTGCAAATCTACTATTGGTGGAAGTCCATCCACTATACCGGCCTTCTGCATCATGGACAAGGTACTATAGTTGACATGCCCAAATCTCTCATGCCATAGTCTGGAGCTGTTTGCGTTTCCATGAACCATAAGTGCATTAATCTGGTACACTCAATCTTCTTGGAATCCTCGTGCCAAGATCTCTCCTGTTGTTTAATTTGACCAGGACCTGTCGATCATTGAACTGCATCTTCATCCTGTTCCTTGTCATCTGACACAGAGAAAGCAAGTTCTTACAAATTCCAGGCACCTAGAGTACAGTGGAGATTATGGTCTCAGTTCCCGAGTCAGTGATGAAAGGAATTCTACCTACGTCCTTAACAAGACATGTGCAGTTATCTCCCATGATCAACTTGAAACGGGGCCGCCTTCGAGCTTGCAGAGACTCCTACCTTCAAAGTGAATACAAGAGTCACACTGATGGTTCTGATACCATGTTAGAAATAGAGGCATAATGCTTGAACCTCCAATGCAATGGGTTGATCTAGGTGACTCTCCAAACACTTGGAGGTGCTCAAACAATTCTGAACCCACAAATAGTAAGGTTGTTGCTCGTCAGAAATCTCTGCAAGAGGTCCAAAATATGGCTTCAACCAAGCTACATGAAACACATTATGCATAGTCCAACTGTCTGGAAGGCGTAACTCAGTGCCACCAAAAAACGCGTTTCGGGGCATCGAAACGCGAAGAAACGTTTCTAGACAAAACGTTTCTTCGAAACGCCCGAAATGCGCAGTTACGGCGAAATGTTGCCTATCCAAAAATCCGCCGTGACGAGTTTCTTGCAGATTTTGGCCGCCGTTTTCGTTTTTTCGCTCCTCCCGTGCCGCTCCATTGCTTGCCTTGCTCCAGCCTCCTAGTGCCTACCATCTACAGTTTACTCTACCCTCTACTCCACCTGTGAGAGAATGGAGAGTGAGAGAGAGCAAGAGAGTGAGCTGAAAGCTTGGAAGCTGAAAGCTGAGTTGCAATAGAAGAGTGTGAAGAGTACAACTCAAAAGAGAGAGATAAGGTTTTGTCCTAGTGATAAAACCTTAGTAGTCACTAACCATAGTTAGTGAACTAACTGCGGTTAGGGGAAAAAACCTCTTAAAGAGGGAAAAGTGCCCCTAACTAGCTTATTAAATTACATTGGTCACTGCTGAATTATATCTATAATTCTAACACCCCCCTGCAGTGCTAATGTCATGTACAAGGATGATCAATCACCAAACGGATATAAGTTCAAGGCACTGCGAAATGCCTCAAACTTTTCACGTGATAGTGCTTTGGTGAAAATATCTGCAACGTTGTCATGTGTGGACACAAAGATCATATCTCTCCTGCATGCAACTTCTCTCCGACGTAGTGATAGTGAACCTCAATGTGCTTCATGCGAGCATGAAACACTGGATTTTTTGCCACTGCAATGGCACTCTGACTATCAGTGAGAATTGGAGAAGGACCCTCCAAAGACAGATGAAGATCAGCAAACAGACGTCACAGCCAGACACATTCAACTGTTGCTGTGAAAGCTGCCCTGTACTCAGCTTCACATGATGAGGTAGCCACTGTAGATTGTTTCTTGCTCAGCCAGGAAATGCAAGATTTACCCAAAAAGAAACAATTGCCACTAGTGGACTGCCTAGTGTCATAATCACCAGCCCAATCTGAATCACTGTAGGCATGCATCTGCAAGTCACCCCCCTTGGGAAATAGCAAGCCAAAGGACTTCGTGCCCTGCAAATAACGGAAGATGCGCTTAACTGCCTGCCAATGCATAGTTTTTGGGCTGTTCATGTACCTGCTCACCTGAGATACTGCAAACTGAATATCAGGTCTGGTGTTGCAGAGATACATGAGGCATCCAACAGCCTGACTGTAAAGTGTGGCATCAACTAATTCTCCTGCATCATGCATTGTGAGTTTCATCCCCAGCTCCATGGGAGTGGCTATGGGCTTACACTCATGCATGTTAAATCTGTCCAAGAGTTTCTGTACATACTTGGACTGAGACATAACAGTGCCACGTCTCTTATGAGAGAACTCGATCCCCAAATAAAAGTGAAGCAGCCCCAAATCTGACATGTCAAAGTTGGTCTGCAAATCAGCTTTGAAATCTGCAATTTTGTCTTCATTGGACCCTGTGAGCAGTAAGTCATCGACATAAAGAAGGATGACTAAAATTTCCCCCCCATGTAGAGGGTGCTCTCAGTAGGACTATTGTGCAGCCCCTTGCTGGTCAAAAAGGCATGGATCTTGGCATACCATGCACGAGGGGCCTGTTTCAGCCCATATAAAGCTTTGTTGAGCTTGCATACTTGAAGTGCATTTGCTGTAATTTCAAAGCCCGGAGGTTGTTTGACATACACCTCTTCTAGCAGGTCCCCATTTAAGAAGGCTGTTTTTATGTCCAACTGATGAACATTCCACTCAAAATGTGCAGCCATTGCAATAACTGATCGGATGGTGGTCATCCGGGATGTAGGAGCGAATGTCTCCTCATAATCTATGCCCTTTTCCTGAGCATAGCCTTTAGCAACCAGCCTTGCCTTATATCTGTCAATGGAGCCATCTGGCTTCCGTTTGACCTTGAAAACCCATCGTCTGCCAATGGCATGTTTACCCGGTGGCAAGTTTACAACATCCCAAGTCTGATTTTTTGCAATGGACTGCAACTCATCGTGCATGGCATTCATCCAATGCACATTGTCCTTTTCCTCTTCGAATGTGGCAGGCTCCTCCTCATCAAGAAGAGTACCTGCATATGCTGATTCCACTGAATTAGCACCTTCTATGTGCCTTGCTGCACTGCGAGTCCTGCCAGGTAACGGAGCATCAATTTTACTCTCCCTGAGAGTTTGTAACAGCCAGTTTGGGACTCTTTTTGCTGCATGTATGTCTGCAATTTCTTGCTGCACCACCTGTTCCACTGCCTGTGGAGGGGGCAAGACATCCTGTGGCGGAACTAAAGCATCTGGAGGTTGCTGTAAATTCTGATTTGCATCAGAAAAATCAGCAGGGGAACCCAAGGCAATGGGTAGCAACCCCTCAAAGACATCCTCTGAAGAAGAAGGCATTTGAAATTCAGCCTGAGTGTGAGCTGAATTTTCAGAAAATATCACATCTCTACTGACTATGATCTTGCGTGTAGCAGGATTGTAGAGACGGTACCCCTTGCTTTCTGCACTGTACCCAACAAATATGCACTTAATGGCTTTATCTGACAATTTGTGCCTAAATTCAACTGGCACATGAGCATAAGCAAGGCATCCAAAGACTCGGAAGTGATCCACTGAAGGCTTTCTATCATTCCAGACCTCATAAGGAGTTTTTGTTTTTAAAGCCTTAGTGGGAGCCCGATTCAGAATGTAATTGGCACACATCAAACCCTCAAGCCAGAATTTGTGAGGCATGTGTTTGCTTTTCAGCATACATCTGTCCATCTCCATGAGAGTTCTATTTTTCCTCTCAGCTTTGCCATTTTGCTGAGGGGTCAGCCTGACTGTGAGCTGATGCACAATACCCTTGCCTTTCAGAAAAGCATCAAATTCTGCAGACAAGTATTCCCCACCTCTATCTGTGCGTAATGTCTGTATCTTGAGTCCGGTTTCATTTTCAACCATGGCTGAAAAGTGTTTAAACACCGTGAACACTTCTGATTTGCGTTTCAGCCCAAAAACCCAAGTGAAATTGGAGTAATCATCAATAAATGTAACGAAGTAGAGATGACCACCCAACGATGGAGTCCTCATGGGACCACAAACATCACTGTGTATAAGCTGTAATTTGTGGACAGCTTTAACTGAACCATCCTTCTTGAAGGGAAATCGATGCATCTTGCCCAAAATGCACCCTTCACAGGCATGTGGAGGAGGTATCTCAAGAGGTGGCAATGCATCAACCATGGGAAGTGTCATCAAGCTGTTGTAATGCATGTGGCCATATCGGGCATGCCATAATTCTGCATTCTGCATGGCAGCTGTAGGGGTAGAAACTGCAAGAGCATGGGCTGCTCTTTTCTCAAAAAGATCAAGCTGAAAAAGCCCACGCAGCAGAGTACCAGATAACCTTAAGGCATAGTCATCTTCCCTGTCTCGGACAGCACATTTGTCATCCTCAAAGATGACCTGAAATCCAACTCTGTTAAGAGTGGACACTGAAAGAAGATTTTTGGTTATACCAGGCACATATAAGACATCTGAAAGTCTGAAAATTGAGCCATCAATGGCAATGAGCTCAACATCTCCTGTGCCACGTACTGAATATGATGAGTTGTTGGCACAAGTGACTTTCTTACCAACGGGAGGTGGATGCAAGAAAGTAAAAAGACACTTCCTAGAAGTGATGTGCTTGGATGCACCGCTGTCAAAATACCAAGTGTTCAGTGTTTCATTGACACTGAAAGCAGATGCATCCATAGAAGAGTCATAACTGCAAGTCAAAAATGCATATGTATCATCACTGCAAGTGGCTGTACTATCCTGAGCATCTGGAACAGCCAGCCTAGAATCTGAAATGCAAGATAAAAAGGCATAATCCTGTCCAACAAAGTTGGCTGCAGCATCCCCACTGTCAAATGCATGAGGAGCTGAATCTGAAACAACCATACCGGAGCTGTTTTTCTTTTCTTTTGCAAGCCTTTTCATGCATTCTGCTATGTGATGACCTGGCTTTTTGCAGTGGTGACAAAAACCCTTCTTCTTGGGCTTACTTGCATCATTTTTAGCCTTTTGTGAAGGCTGTCCTGACCCACTGGAAGGCTGATTTACTGATGTCTTTGACTGTCCCTTTGTTTTTTATTTAAACTTTGAGAGCATGGCTTGTTCACTTGCACGTGAAGCCAAATTTTTCCTGGTCTGCTCTTCCTGAAGCAGAAGTCCTATCAACTCATGAAAAGTGAGAGGATTTGCACCCCCCTCAATGATAAGTTCAGCAAGGTATGAAAGCTGAGATAAGACTCAGGAAGAGAATTCAGAGTGGTCGTAATCATCTCTGAATCAGGAATAATTTCATCTATATTTAACAATTGTTCTTTGAGATCCTGTAGCTTTGTGAGGTGGACTGACATGGAGTCACCCTCTTCCATATGTGTATTACTTAACTCTCTTTTCAAGAAAGATACCCTTGCATCATTCCGAGCTGCATACATGCTTTCTAAAATATCCCACGCTGCCTTCGAGGTCTTACACGACCGGATATGTGGAATGATAAATCTTTTCACTGAAAGAGAGATGCATGACAAAGCTAAGGCATCCCGTGAATCCCATCTCTTCTGATCTGGAGTAGTGGCTATGGCTGCACCAACAACTTGTTCTGCAGCTGCCCCTTGTGCACGACCTCTTCCACCTCCTTGCTGAGGAGGGGTATTAGGTGCCATACCTGCTGGTCGGATCTCACCCCCATTCACATAATCCCATAAATTGCGAGAAATCAGAATATTGCGTACCATAAAACTCCAGAGGGAGTAGTTGGTACCATCCAACTTGTCTTCCTGTGAAAGACCACCGAACTAGACGTCATTCTGATTTTGCTGGGCCATATCTAAAGAGATTTAAGCAGATACAAAACTGAATTCCCTTACTGGGAATGAAATGCACAACTCCCAAAAAACACAGCCAAGCACCGGCTGTAAATGCAACTCAGATTTCTGTACTTGCACTGTCAGAAATCTGTCCAAGCATCAAAAACTAACCAGAATCTGCCAGAAGTGCTGCAAAACACTCCAAGAAAGGCAATATGAACTGAAAACTCCAGAAATTGCTCTCCCAACACAAAAGCCCCAAAATAGGCTTGAAATTGCAACCGGAAAGGGGCAAATTGATCAAAAGCCCCAAATGTTGCAAGAATTGCGCTCTGTCTGCAAAAGCCCCAGATTTCACTGCGAGATTGCAGTGTAAATACAAAATCCCCAAATTTCTTCAAGAAATTGTACTGCAGAACTGAAAGCCCCAAATTTCGAGCTTGAAATTGCAACCGGAAAGGGGCAGAAGTACTGAAAGCCCCAAATTTTGCAATTTCAGCAGAAAGCCCGAAATTTCAGACCAAATCTGCAATGTTTGCTCCAAGTGTAGCTCCGAAACTACAAAATGATTGCAATGTCTACAACAAACAAAATGCCCCAAATGTACCCCCAAAAAACTGAGTCAAACAATGGCTGTCTGCAAAATTTGCCTGCCAAAGATCACCTGCTTGTTCTCCTGTACGAAATCGAAGGACTACCTGCTGTACGGAAGCAGGTCCAGTACAGAAGTACTGTACGGAAATACTGTACGGCTGACAGTACGGAAGTACTGTATGGCCGACAGTACGAAAGGACTGTACGGAGAACGTACGTGCTGTACGACGAACAGGTACGGTATGGGATGTACGACAAGCAGGTATGGTGCACGATGTACGACGAGTAAGTACGGTACGCGATGTACGGACGAGCAAGTACGGTACGTGATGTACGAACGAGCAAGTACGGTACGGTACGGCAGGTAGGTACGACAAGCACGGAAGTGCAGGGACAAAGTACAGATTCCGTACAATCGTACGGACTGTACGGACGACGTGTAGCAGCGAAGCGTGGGTTTGCAGCTGGAGCTCAACGGGGAAGTCGTAGGGAGCTAGATCTAATGCTCTGATATCAAATGTGAGAGAATGGAGAGTGAGAGAGAGCAAGAGAGTGAGAGCTGAAAGCTGAGTTGCAATAGAAGAGTGTGAAGAGTACAACTTAAAAGAGAGAGATAAGGTTTTGTCCTAGTGACAAAACCTTAGTAGTCACTAACCATAGTTAGTGAACTAACTGCGGTTAGGGGGGAAAACCTCTTAAAGAGGGAAAAGTGCCCCTAACTAGCATATTGAATTACATTGGTCACTGCTGAATTATATCTATAATTCTAACACCACCTTCTACTCTCCTCTACTCTCTACTCTCTACTCTACCCTCGAGCCTCTACTCTACTCTACTCTACCCTCTACTCTAGTATGTACGGTCTACCCTCTACTTTCCTCTACGGTCTACCCTCTACCCTCTACTCTACCCTACCCTCTACTCTACTCTACTCTACTCTACCCTCTACTCTAGTCTCTACCCTCTACTCTCCTCTAGCCTCTACAATCTACTCTACTCTACTCTCTACTCCCATACCATGGCCTCAAGACGTGCCGGTGGACCGAGTGGAAGCACAAAACGGGATGTATGGTAGGATACCGTTTTTATAAAGAGATATGGCATATCTGGCACGAGGAGGTCAGTATGCAAGTTTTGTGGTGACACTTTGACGGGATCTGCCCCTCGCGTTCGAGCACATTTTTTATGGATCGGAGTCCAAGGTAAGAGTCCTTGCCATGCCATTCCAAAGGGGATCTTCTTGGCATATGGAGGTACCTCATCCAAATTTGCTAAGATTCGATCCCTCCTCCATCCCATGATCACAGATCAAGTTCTTCAAGCTAATGTGTTGGTTGAGCAGCAGAAGTTGGGCATAGAGGCAACTGTCACTCTCACATCATCCCAGTCAGATATCGGGAATGTGGAGTGTTCTCACTCACAGCAGGAGGGGCATCGGTATACTCCATCTACATCGACATCACAAGTTCATGGGAGTGCCTCTACTCAGCCTCTACATGGCACCACTCCATCGGCATCCGTATCAGTTCGGCTGTCCGCTATGCCATCAGCTCCTCCACAGCCTCCTGCCAAGAGGCCGCGTGGTCCAGCAGCTATCACTCCGAGAGTTACTCCTATACAGGCTGCTTGGGCACCACGCCTGAAGCAAGAGGCTGCAATTGCAGAGGAGCAGTTTTTCTACGCTTGCAATATTCCCTTCAATGTTGCAAGCACTCCTGCCTACAAGAAGTTTTATCATGCACTTGTAGCTGCTCGTAGAGCAGGTGCTCGTAGAGCAGAAGCATCATCCCTTACACTTGCTAGTTCTGAGACTCTCCGCACACCACGTTTGAAGACGCAGGTGGGATTAATCAAGAAAGACATGGAGGGACTCAAGGAAGCTTGGAGTCAGTATGGATGCACCATAGTCTCCGATGGATGGAGTGACACGAAGAGGAGACACATGATTAATATCTTGGTCACTAGTTGTGTAAGAAGCATATTCTTGAGGGTGGTTGATGCCTCACATGCCGGTCTTCACATCACCGGAGAGTGGATATGGGGTCATATTGAGGCAGCCATCAAGGAGGTTGGTGAGGACAATGTGGTGCAAGTCATCACCGATAATGGCTCCAACTGCAAGAGAATGGGAAGTCTTCTTGAGGAGAAGTATCCCAAGATAGTATGGACACCTTGTGCCTCACACTCTCTTGATTTGATGATGGAGGATATTGGAAAGCTGCCTTGGGTGTCTAGTGTGGTCAAAAAAGCAATGCAGCTAGTGACTTATATCACTCGTAAGCCACATGCACTGGCCCTATTCAGAAGGAAGTGTAAGTGGGAGCTATTGAGACCCTCAAAGACACGCTTTGGCTACATCTTCCTGGTTCTTAGCAGGTATGATTCATGAATCATGATTCAATTTTCATCATTCAAAGATCAATTCCTCAAATTATTCATTGTTTAAATTTGTTTAAACTTTATCATTTGTAGGCTGGCTAAGACCAAAGAGAACCTTCATCGCATGATGACCAGTTCAGATTCGCTGGATTGGAGTGACTCGAGATTGCTTGTTGAACAGAATGTCGAGGGGATTGTCTTTGACAATCAGTTTTGGCAGGAAGCCCTTTGCATTCAGATGTCCATAGAGCCCTTGTACTTCGTGCTTCGACTCTTTGACCATGAGGGTTGTATTATGGGCTTGCTATACGCGTTCATGTTGAAGCTTCGAAAAGCAACGGAGGATTGTCCTATTGAGATCCTCAACCAGAGCAGGTACATATAAGTTGAAACTTGTAAGTTTAATACTCAGTTCTCCTAGCTCTAGAGTCTAGCCTCTAACTTGATTCCTTTTGGTAAATTTTCAGAAAGGATGACATATTAGGAATTTGGAGGAAGAGATGGGATTGGTTTCATAGGCCAATCCACACTGTTGCACATATGCTCCATCCCTTGTGGAAGGAGCTTGCTAAATGAAATGATCGGGTGCTTGTGAACGGATGGACCCAATACTTAGAGAAAGTATGCGACTCATCGGTCCAGAATAGGTGAGGTAGCATGGCGTACAAGTTTGCAGCCTGCTCACTACTAACTTCTAAGTGCTTTCAACTTTGTATTTACTATTATCATTTATGATTTATCTAATTATTTATATTGTCTTCTTCTGTATTGCAAATTGCAATAGCATTGAAGAGGACATAGTCGAGTTCCGCAATGACATGGGTCATTTCTCCCGTGTAATTGCCAAGGAAAGAGACAACAGGCTGTTGGCTCTTACTTGATGGGAGAAATTTGGGATTTTGAATCCCTCATTGCAGAACTTAGCTCTCCGCATCCTTTCGCAAGATTGCACATCAGATCCAGCTGAGAGGATATGGAGCATATGTGCAGACATACACACCAGGAAGAGAAACAAGTAAGTTCTAACTTCTTATAGTTCTTATTTATAGGCTATATAGTATAGCGTCAAGCTTGTAACATTTTGAAAAACAATTCTTAAGTCGTGAGAATTGACTTCTTTATGCTTTGTAAACTATGTCGAGTTGAGCGTGGAGCAACTCAATAGGTTGGTATATGTCAATGCCAACCTACGTCTACTTGAGAAGTACAGGTCTGCAGATGGTACCGGTAGCATCGAGTGGAAGCCCAAGCAAGTCAATCCTGACAAGATCAAGCTAGAACCTGTCGACATGTCCATCATCCAGCACAGTCGAGAGAATGACGATGCTTACGAGTTCATGCGACAGGATATGCTTCGATTCCGACGTCAGACACGTTCGATGGCTCAAGCTCGTGCACCACGAGTACGTGCTGCTACTGTTGCAGAGGATACACGGACACCCCAGATTCGTGGTTATCAGCATCGAGCACGAGCCTCACGAAGGGGATCACAGGTATTTGTTCTTGCATCGTCATCTCGAGGACGTCCAGGCAGAGATGAGCCAGAGGAGGAGGAGGCATTGGTAGACAGTGCGGACTCAGAGCACTCAGATCAGTTGCGAGCCCCTACTTGGTTCGAGGGTGGCACTTCCTCTTCCTCCACAGAGGATGTAGATCCATCTGCTGATTCCAGTGCTGATGATGACAGTGATGAGGCAGCAGATCTTGGAGAGGGCAACGGTCCCTAGCTCTAGAGAGTCGAGACTAGACTCTAGAGTGTACTGTGTACACTGCAGCTGTTAGCAGCTGGCTTGCAGGCGACGGGCTTTCTTGTGGGAAGCCTTGACCTTTTGGCATATCTGACAATTCTGAACATAGCCATAAGCGTCCTTCCGCATCTTTGGCCAATAGAAATAGCGCTCTAACTTCTCCAAAGTCCCATTGATACCTCTATGACCACCGGTAAGGGTGTAGGGTGTCATGGGCATCGTGAAGAAGCAATTGTCATTTGTCTTTGAGTACACATAATCTTTTCTTCAAGAAAAGCCAACCATCCTCTAATGAGTAATGACCTAGAGTAAACGTTGTGGCTAACTGAAACTATGTGCCAAACTCTGCCGACTCTACGTACTGTGCCTTCATGCTATCAAGATCCTTTTCTTCGATTGCAAGCACAGTGGCCTGCTCAATGGTCTGGATGGAACCTTTCTCACTGAGAGCATCGGCAACGGGGTGGTTTTTGTTGGGAACGTACTCAATCATTCCCCAAACTGCTAGAATATCTGGCTCCACCGATCACTCCATTGCGCACTAGGCATTGTCTGAAGCCACTTAAGGGCTTGGTGATCTGTCTTAACCATGAAAGTCCGTCTGTATAGGAAAGGCTTTCAATGCTTTTAATGCCTGGATGACACCGAGGAGCTCTCTATCATACACTGAATAGTTCTTTTCGGCATCGTTAAGCTTTCTACTGTAATATGCCACGGGCCTATCCTCTTACTGTAAAACTGCCCCTATGGCGACATTGCTGGAATCTGTGATTACCAGAAATGGATCATCCCAAGAGGCGATCTTCATAACTGGTGCTGTTGTGGCCAACCGTTGCAAATCATGGAAGGTTTGCAAAGTTTTGCTTGTGACTTGAACTTTTTGTCTGCGTGTGTTTATCCCCTTGAGTAAATATGTAAGAGGGACTGCATATGTTGAGAAACCCCCATGTGGGAGCTGTATGCTTGACACAAACCCACAAAGAATCGGATCTCCTGGGCCGTCGTGGGGACAGCCCAACTTGTGATAGCTTGGATCTTCTCAGGGTCCAATTAAATCCCTTGAGCACTAATGATGAAGCCCAAACATTGAATTTCCAACAATACGAATTCACTTTTCTTTGCGTTGAGGTACAGTTGGTTATCACGTAATGACTGTAGGTCACATCGCACATCCTTAATATGCTGCTCGACTGTAGCGGAAAAGATAAGGATATCATCGAGAAAGATGAACAGGCACTTCCCAATATACTCTGCAAATACACGTGACATCATCTTGTTGAATGTTGGTGGTGCATTCTTCAAACTAAAGGGCATGATGACAAACTCGTAATGAGCTCGCTCTGTTCGGAAAGCTGTCTTTGGGACTTGATGGTAGCCACTCTTGAGGTCAATCTTGGAGAAAAATTTTACACCATTGAGTTGTTCCAAGATGTACTCGATGTAGGGCATAGGAAACTTGTTGCTTACTGTAAGCTTGTTGAGTGCTCTGTAGTCGACACATAGTCATGCATACTTATCCTTCTTTGCCACTAGTAGAATAGGTGCAGCAAAAGGCGAAGAAGAAGGTCTAATAAACCCTGCATGCAAAAGGTGCAGCAAAAGGCGAAGAAAAAGGTTTGAGACAATTGCTGTTCTAACTCCCCCTCCATAGACTTGGAAAGTCAATATGGGAACTTACTTGGAGGTGCCGAGTCTAGAAGTAGATCAATGCGATGGTCTTCCGGTCGGTTGGGAGAAAGCTGGCGTGGCAGACCATCCCAGAGCATGATGTCTTGGAACTCTTCGAGTAGATCCACCATTGCTTGCCCCATCGGACGAGCGGCTTGAATTGCAGTGATTTGGCACAGGACGTAGACAAGTACACACATGACACCTTTGCGGGCGGCGCGACCTCCTTGAATGTGCGAGATTAACGGAATCCCTGGTATGCTCCGATAGCCGCGTATCACGGCGGACTCAAATAAACATTCCACAATAGTAAAGGTGTCTTGCCGCCAATCAGGTGTCGGTACATGCTCACGGAACCATTGAATCCCGAGGATCATGTTGCACCCCATCAAAGGGATCAAAATAAAATCCCGCGTAAACATTGCCTTCTGACCTAAAAAAGTGAAATGGATAGCCTTATGTGTGATGTGTGTGTGCAAGCCGGGTGAACCCATCCACTTCAAGCTCGTGAGGCACCAAGGTACACCCCACTGTCTTGGCAAGCTGAGGGGAGATGGCATCTTCTGAACTCTCCATATCAAATAGGATAATAAGTTGATGCCCGCTAGCTGTGCCGTACGCTCGAATGAGTGTCTTCTTTTGATCTGAGAAATCACCCTCCTTACCTTGAAAGACCACCGTGGGAAGGGCGTTCAAAGCAGGGAAGACGGCATTCGTAGCTAAGGATGGAGGCGAGCTTGGAAGTGCCACTACATTGGCGACAGACGAAGTAGGCGCTTTCGCAGCCTTCTCGGCAAGCCACTTCAGACAATCCTTCTTGCCATGCCTAACGATGTGGTGGCAATGAAAGCAGCAATGTTCTTGGTGGTACCGCTTCTGCTCGTTGGACTAATAGATAGCCTCTTGTAATGCCCGCTTTAGCCTTCTCATATGGAATCATCTTGGGCTTTGACTTCTTCTTTTGACCAGAAGCCTAGCCGTCTTTCTTTTAGAACTGGTTGTTCTTCTTTTGATCCTTACTTGCACTGTTGTTTGACTGTTGCAGGGCTTTAGAATCTTTTTGGACCTGCTTGGGCTTTTCCCCGTTCAGCATCATCTCCTGATTCTGTGCGAGAGTCAACACCCGCTCGTAATCCGGCAGGTCAAAGTTCCAAATTGTATAATAGATGTGAATTGCTTCATCTGCACTCTCCGTCACGCCCAACTCTTGCACCAGCGCGATGACCTTGTTACTGTATGTCAATACAGACAAACCATTGTGGGAGAGACAAGAAAACACATCCTCCAAGTTAAGCATATGTTGGGATGGGAGAAAACAGGCTTTGAGGTCGGCCACAAACATTGCCCAAACAAAATTCGTCTTAAACGTTGTTGGATCAGTATGCTTACTAGCCCAATGTTGCCACCAAGTCACCGCCTCACCCATAAGATGAGGGGCTGCGAGGTGGACTTTATCTTGCTCATCTTGAATCTGCGCCAACGGAAAATGAGGTACAAACTGATGAATAAATTGCAAAATTGTTAAATGGTCACACTTATCATCAGACTTAATAAAATTTGGAGTGGACCGAGTGAGTGGTGTTACCTTTGTCGATGACGAAGCTGTGGCGGTGACGGCTGCTATGCTCAAACTTGCCCGCATAGTGGCTAACATCTGTTTGTGTTGGATGCATCGCCTCTCAGTCTAGCTTTTGTTGCCTTTCTACCTGGGCGAGCTCTGCGCGTCGCAATGCCTCCTCATTTTTGCGTTCCTCACGCATCAACAAGAGCAGTTTTTCAAAATCTGTGGTTCCGCTTTCTTCCAGCGGCTTTTCTGCTTCTTTTTCCTCTAGACATTATTTTGTTTAGTCCAGCTGTCTTCTGCTTCCTTCTAGCTCGGATGAAGTTGCTACAGGAGGAGAACTCGATTCTGCTCTAGAAGGTTCGCCATCACTTCTTGAGCACTTGGCGGAAGTGTATCTTGTTCGTAGTCTTTCTTCTCTTCAAAGTCTTCAAGGTTGAAATCTTTTCCCGACCCTTCCATGGCGCTTGATTGTGTGTCCTTTCCGGATCTCAACACAACCATACACTCGCGGTAGTCAATATAGACCAAAGCTCTGATACCAATGTAACATGCAACAGTAATCTGATCGTGTAATTCACAACAAGAGCTTCTTTAAACCTTTAGCGAGGAATTAGCGTTGTACACCATAGAGAGAGAAAGGAGATGAGGGTAGAGAGAGAGTAGAGTCGACAATCGATTGGGTCCCTATACCCACTGAGGGGCCCCCTCCCCCAATCAAGGGAGAATTTACTTTATACTTGGAGAACTCAGAAATACAAAGAACACTCTTCAAGAGAGCACGGAACACGCTTCTGAAGAGCTCATTGTGCACACGTAGAGTGTACCGAAAGACCTGACAGGCAACGCCGACCAATACCGAGACCTTGATGCTGTCCACACTGACGATGTACAATGCTTCTGCAAGGCAAGGGAGAGGCTTGTGCTGTCCACCGGAATGCAGGGTTACTGCGTGAGTGAGAGAGTGAAAGCTAGGAGTGATAGATCCTATAAGAGAGCTGAGAGATGACTGAAATAAAGAGCTCAGAATGAGCTGTGTAAAACTGTAAAAGATAACTGAAAAGAGCTGCTGAAACAGACCCCAAACCTTACTCCGTTCGCTGTCCCGACTCCCCGTCTAATGTGCCGTTCCCAGAGGGCTGAACTGATGCCAAGGCTGAGGCTGGTCAGAGGGCCACCGCTGGGGAGTGTCAGGGTGTTCAGAGGGGAGGCTGGAGAGGAGCTGTAGGAGGCTGAAGGCGGAGGCCCCCTTTTTATAGGGCTTTTGGGGCTAATTGGCTCGCCCCATAAAGGCAGCCCTAAGCCCCATAAATGCCAGCCCTAGGTTCCATAAAGGAAGCCCTAGGCCCCATAAATGATAGCCTAGGGTGTTAGAAACTCACTGTACCCACCTGTGAGCCCCCGATTTGAGGGGACAAGGGGCAGTGAAAGGTAGGAGGGCTGGGAAAGAGAGACACCCAGGCTGACATCATAGGCAACCAGCACACGGGCTGGTTGCTGCCTGCAACAGCAGAGAAATAGGGGGGGCCTTGTGCCTCCCTTGGAGGCGTCTAGAATACAACAACATTGCCTCGTTTTGTTGCCACTCCACCTAAATTACAAGGAAAGCACTTTCTAAAGACACATCTTGGCATGAGCGCTTCGGTCATGTCAGCTATGGAATCTTGGCTGAAATGTCAAAGTCGAAGATGGTGGATGGACTTCCACCAATTACAAGCAAGGATGATGTCTGTAGGGCTTGTCTAGAAGGCAAGCAGCACATGGATAAGTTCCCACAAGAGGCCTCGTTTCGGGCCAGCAAACCACTTGAGTTGGTTCACGCCGACATTTGTGGTCCAATGTCTACAGCATCGTGGGTAGGATCCAGGTACTCACTTCTCTTTGTGGATGATTTCAGTAGAATGACTTGGGTATATTGTTTGGCTAAAAAGTCTCAGGCTTTCGAGAAGTTCAAGGATTGAAAGGCTAGAGTTGAAAAGGAGACAAAGGAGGATGTCAAGACATTCCGCACAAACAGGGGGGGAGAATTCACTCAAATGAGTTCAACACATTTTGTCGCAAGCACAGGATCAAGCGACAACTCACCACCGCACATACTTCTCAGCAAAACGGGGTAGCCGAGAGGAAGCATAGAACCACCACAGAGACAGGGCTTGCTATGCTCCGAGGAGGAACCTTTCTAAAGCCTATTGGAGTGAAGCTATCAATACAGCCGTACACATTCTCAACAGGACCAAGACGAAGGCCGTCAAGGACAAGACTCCATATGAGGCATTTTATGGTAAGAAGCCCTCTATTACCCATCTTCGCATTTTTGGTTCTAACGCATGGGTGCATGTGCACAAGGAAGACAGGACCAAGCTTGATTCCCGGAGCAGAAAATGTATCTTTGTTGGGTATAGCGAAGAATCCAAGGCCTATCGACTCTTCGACCCAGTAAAGAAGCAAATCCTTATCAGTCGGGATGTTGTCTTCGAGGAAAAGGAACCTGAACCCCAGGAGGAGCCGCAGATTGAGGAGGATGAAATTGTTCAACCCCCGAACCCACCCCACCCCAGGTTGACCATCCAAGAGGTGGCCAAATCAAAAGCTGATGTTCCACTAGATACTCAGGAAGAGCAGAATGTTCCGGAAGAAGTTCCAATTCCTCCTCCCACAGAGAGGCAGAAAAAGTTGCCCCAATGGTACCACGGACATTGGAAGAGTCTCGCGTCACCGAATTACCTCAGAGTAGCAGTTCCAGATTGTGGCGGTCTCAACGTCTTCAAAAGACCCCATCCGTGAATTTTGCGTTGGTGGCTCAACTTGACGAGCCAAGGACCTTCGACGAGGCAAAGGACAATCCAGAATGGCAGGCTGCCATGAAGGCAGAGATGGATGCTATCCTGAAGAACAATACCTGGGACTTAGTGGCCAGACCCCCGCGACGGAAAGTGCACTAAGTGGGTATACAAACTTAAATACAAATCAGACGGCAACTTGGATAAGTATAAAGCAAGGTTAGTGGTCAAAGGTTTTGCTCAAACTGAAGGCTTGGATTTTGATGAAAGTTTTGCTCCCACAGCCCGCATGGTTACTATCCGGACAGTGATTGCCCTTGCTGCCCAATTCCAGTGGCCTATTTTTCAAATGGATGTGAAGTCCGCATTCCTTAATGGAACCCTGGAGGAGGAGGTATACGTGGAGCAGCCACCGGGCTTTCAAGATCCAAGGTAGCCATTAAAGGTCTGCAGGTTGAAGAAGGCGTTATACGGGCTGAAATAGGCCCCCAAAGCTTGGTACCAAAGGATTCATGTATTCTTTTAGAAGATAGGGCTAAGTCGGAGTCCTTCTAAGGCAAACCTTTACTTGTTCATTGAGAAGGGATTGCGACTGGTACTCATCCTCTATGTTGATGATCTTATCTTGACAGGTGATCATGTCAAGAAGATTTCACAGGTCAAGGAGCTACTCATGTCTGAGTTTGAGATGACTGACCTTGGGTTATTACATTACTTCCTTGGGATTGAAGTAAAGCAGGCCAAAGACAGGATCTTCATTTCACATAAGAAATATTGCAGAGAACTTCTGAAGAGATTTCAGATGGAGGATTGCAGGACATCATTAACTCCCATGGAGGTCGGGCTCAAGCTAAGTGTTCACGACACATCTCACCCGGTCGATACTCCATTGTACCGACGATTGGTAGGAAGTTTGCTTTACCTTACCAATACTCGACCTGATATTTGTTATGCAGTTGGGCTATTATGCCAGTTCTCTGCTTCTCCCAGGAAGAGTCATTGGGATGCAGGTTTAGGAGTGCTGAGGTATCTAAAGGGTACTTGCACCTATGGGATCACCTACACCAAAGGCATCGAACTAGGCGGGTTCTGTGATAGTGATTGGGCGGGTGATGCTGACACCAGAAGATCGACAACAGGGTATTGTTTCTTACTTGCATTTGGTGCCATCTCTTGGCTGAGTAAGAAGCAACCCACAGTGACCCTTTCATCTACAGAGGCAGAGTGCAGAGCCGCGTGTACAGCAGCTTGTGAGACACTGTGGTTGAGGTGGATTCTGGAGGACCTGGAATTGGATTTAAACCTCAGGTCGAGTCCTTCCTTCTTCCTCCCGAGTCCAGAGATTTAATGTGATAAGATTTAACGTGTGTCAGGAGGATGCAACAGTGCTGATGTGCAACAATCAGAGTTGCATAGCCATTGCCAAGAATCCAGTGTACCATGCGCGGACCAAGCACATCGAAGTTCATTACCACTTTGTTCGAGAGCTCATCATCGACGACATGATCGAGCTTATCTACTGCCTGACCGCCAATAATTTGTCCGACCTCTTCACGAAGGCACTCCCTCGAGAACAGATGGAGCACCTCATCAAATGCATGGGGATTGGCCCACAGTTGTGACATTGAGGGGGGGTGTTAGAAACTCACTGTACCCACCTATGAGCCCCCGATTTGAGGGGACAAGGGGCAGTGAAATGTAGGAGGGCTGGGAAAGAGAGAGACCCAGGCTGACATCATAGGCAACCAGCACACGGGCTGGTTGCTGCCTGCAACAGCAGAGAAATAGGGGGGGCCTTGTGCCTCCCTTGGAGGCATCTACAGCCCCATGGACTGGCTGCACAGGGAACCCTTTTATAGGGGCCTGTGGCAGGCCCAGTCAGCCCAACCAGGGCCACCGACCAGGGCCAACCCTGGTCGGATTTCCAGGGCAATCTGGTCGGCCACCAGACAGGGTACCGACCCTGATGGTCAGTCAACCTAAAGGGCCTGGGCAGTGCCTATAAAAGGCCCACTCCTTCAGTCATTCCAGCATCCAGTGCAGGACAGAAAGCCTCCTTCCTAGGCTGTGCTGTGCACTCAGAGCTGATTCAGTTTGACAGAGAGAGTTCCATCAGTTTTCCTCAGCACTTCGCTGAGTTTTGTATTGCTCCCTTGGAGCCAGTTTCTGCCCACCTTCCGGTGGATGAATATACTCTTTCTCTCTCTCCGTTTAAGTTATCTCTGAGTGAGTGTTTATTGCATCTGTGATCAGTTATCTGAGTTGAGTGTAGAGAAGAGTGGGAGAGATCTTGGGTGGAGGTTTGAGTGATTCATTCCCTCCTATTTTCCAACATAGGGAGGGGTGCAGGGTAGCCTATAAAGGCAGCCCTTCCGCTGCCATTCTCTTCACTTGTTCCAGCCTTGAGGGGCCCCAGAAGGGCTCCTATCCTAGGCTGGACCTAAACCTATCCCTAAATGTTGGAGATAAGTGCACACTAAGTGTACTATTTCCTAGTCTACATTTGTCTAAGTCTAAGTCTAGTCTTTAGTGTATGCCATGTAGCACTTCTACAATTATACCATAAGCACTCTTGCTTTATGTCTTGTACTTTGGCCCATATATTCAATGGGTCACATCATTGTAATCCATCAATCTAGCTTGTGTCTTGTCTACACTCTTCTCAAGGTATTTTATTTCTAGTCTTTCAGTCTTGTCATTTCATTTCTAGTTCTAGTTCTTGCTTCCATATTCCAACATGGTATCAGAGCATGTAGATCCCCTCTCCTCTCCTCTTACTCTCCTGCAGCCATAGCTTCGTCTTCTCCTTTCAGTTTACCTCTCCCTCCAGCATCTCTCTCTTCAGCCTCTCGTGGCACCTCTACCTCTGCACCGCCCTCTTCTACGCTTCTATTGGCCGCCTCTTCTCCGAGATCTGCCCTCTTTCTGTCCCGCCATTGCGCTCCAAATCTGCGCGAATCTGCTGCGTGTACGCCTGCTCCGCCTGCTCCAAATCTCTGCGCCAGATCTGCGCTTCAGATCTTTGCAGCTCAGCCACAGATCTGAGCGCCACATCTGCTGTCACGACAGATCTGCGCAATCTGCTGTCGCTCCTGCTATCCGTACAGATCTGCGTACGTATTTCGTACGACGTCCGTACTCCGCTGGTCGTCAGTCGTCCGTACTCCGCTGACTGTACGACGCCTGTACTTCGCACGTCGACCGTATCTCGCTGTCCGTACAGTCCGTACGACTGTACGGAATCCGTACCTGCACAGGCTGACTTCTCCAGCATCTTCACGGAGATCTGCATTCTTTCTACACTTCTACTTCTGCCCGGGATTAAGGTACTAAGCTTTACCCCTTTCAGTTTGCTGAACAGTCTCTCCTTTTTTGCTGGTTCCTCCTGCTTTGATGGGCTGTCATATGCTATGGCCCTGACAAACTGGTGAGAGAACCTTCCTCTCATTTATTTCTGCAATATTGTAAGGGAATAGACACTGCCCTTGCATCCTAGCAAGAGGTAAGACCTTCCCACATGGCATCTTCCTCTCATTCTCTCATATCTATCGACAAATTCAATGGGTCCAACTTTCATACTTGGCAGATCAAAATCAAGTGCCATCTTATGAAAGAAGGCCTTTGGGACATTGTTCACCGTGATGCTCCCGAAGGTCCATCTGAGCAAGTTGTCACTGCCAAGAACGACAAAGCCTATGCTATCACATTACTCGGCCTTGGAGATGATTACATTTATCACATCTCCGACATACAGTCTACTCCTCAAGCATGGATCACTTTGGATACTCTTTTTGGAGCCCGATCTAAAAACTCTAAGATTGCACTTATGATCTCATTCTTTGATCTACATATGCAGGAAGGAGCTACTATAGCCTCTCATGTCAATTATTTTCGCAGTCTTATGGTTCAGCTTGCGTCAGTCAAGTCTCCCATCTCCGAAGATATTGCTATTGCTGTGCTTCTCAAAAGCTTATCTGACTCCTATGCTACTCTTTTCACTACCTTCAAGTATCATAATAATCCTTCTCTTGAGGGTATCATCAATGCTCTCCAAGAGAAAGAAAGAACTCAACAACGAAAGGTAACTGACACTGCATTTTTAGCAAAGAAAGGAAGTTCTAAGGTAAGAAAGCCTTGCACCCATTGTGGCAAAACTAATCATGTGGAGAAGGACTGTTTCAAGGCTCATCCATGCACCATTTGTGGCCATGATAATCACCGGGAGAGGGACTGCTACTCCAAAACCTCTACATCAGCTCCTGCATCTACCTCAGCCCATGTTGCTGCAACATCTCCATCAGCTGATCCTGCTGCTCCTTCCTCACATGATGAGAAGTGGGCTTTCTGATTACTTCTATGTCTTGTCTACCACCTTGACCACCGATGATGTAGGTCAAGGGGTTCTAGTGTCTTGGTCTTTCTATTTGACTACAGTCAGTCTTCTATCTATCTAGTCTTGTCTGTCTGTCTATTTGTCTATCAATCTGACCGTGTTTTAGATCCATCTTGTCCTTACCCTTGTGGACCCATATGAGGATATCACTAGGATCATTTGTCTGTCATGTTTTCTATCTTGTCTCTCAGTCTATCAGTCTGTCTTCTAGTCTTGTCTTTCTGTCTTACTCCTAGTGTCCACTTAAGGAGGGTGTTGGAGATAAGTGCACACTAAGTGTACTATTTCCTAGTCTACATTTGTCTAAGTCTAAGTCTAGTCTTTAGTGTATGCCATGTGGCACTTCTACAATTATCCCATAAGCACTCTTGCTTTATGTCTTGTACTTTGGCCCATATATTCAATGGGTCACATCATTGTAATCCATCAGTCTAGCTTGTGTCTTGTCTACACTCTTCTCAAGGTATTTCTAGTCTTTCAGTCTTGTCATTTCATTTCTAGTTCTAGTTCTTGCTTCCATATTCCAACACTAAACCTAAGACAGAAACACTACCCTACGGTTCTCCAGTGGGTACTAGTGAACAAGGACTGATCTTCCGACTTGACCTAAGGCTGAGAGACAGACTTACGTAGCTTGTGCCTGATTGTCCCTAGACAAGGGCTCACAAAGGGTCACAGCATATGACAAAATCTCCTATTAGGGAACTATTGCGCAATTGTCGATGTAGCCACTGTGTCACTTTGCACCCAAGTGCAGGGGTGCATGTGACATTCCCTCCTTAACTTGGCAATAGGCCCCATAAATGCCAGCCCTAGGTCCCATAAAGGCAGCCCTAGGCCCCATAAATGCCAGCCTAGGGAGGGGTGCAGGGTAGCCTATAAAGGCAGCCCTTCCCCTGCCATTCTTTTCACTTGTTCCAGCCTTGAGGGGGCCTAGAAGGGCTCCTATCCTAAGCTGGACCTAAACCTAAGACGGAAACACTACCCTACGGTTCTCCCGTGGGTACTAGTGAACAAGGACTGATCTTCCAACTTGACCTAAGGCTGAGAGACAGACTTACGTAGCTTGTGCCTGACTGACCCTGGACAAGGGCTCACAAAGGGGTGACAACATACGACAAAATATCCTATTAGGGAGCTATTACGCACTTGTCGATGTAGCCAGTGTGTCACTTTGCACTTAAGTGCAGGGGTGCGTGTGACATAGCTTCATATGGCTGTTATCTCTCTTGAGTGCACTGAGTCGAATGATTCAAAGCTTCTCGAGAGAAGGGTTCTCCAAAGGATATGCCTTCACGACACTTTTGGTCACGTGTGAAGAGTATTGCCTCTCTTCAACGTGTTCCGGGTCAAGATATGGAGGGTTGTACCTTCAGTCTTCTTCATGAGTTTACAATGAAGACACTATTAACTTGAGACAAATAGGTATCTTTCCCATACTTGCTTTACTCTTGAGCCCTTTCACAAATTTATGACTTTGTGTTGAGTTTTCAGAACTAAAACTATATTGTTATTGCAACTTTTAAAATTTGTAGGTCACAAAAGGTCAAGGTCCTCTTGCCTAAAGATAAACATATATGAAAGGTCTCATACATAGGATGGCTAACTCTTTTGCATCCACTATTCAAATCCCCAGGGCTAGAATGATAGCCCTAATGCAGACGGACAGATTGCAGTACTGAATTAGATGATAAAGCATCTTGCTTGTGAAGAGGCAGTAAAAATTGTACCGCCATTTCAACAATATTTAATGCAACGAGAGTCATTGTAGGCAAGATCACAAGTATTTATGATCCGCAAAGAAGATAGCGCAACTTACGCAGGATCCCTTAGCTGCTCTCCATCCCAGCAATTGGATTGACAATTAAATTCGAAACCTGCCGTCAAATTGAAGAAAACGCTGGCTTCCTACATTCTGTAATCATCAAAACAGGCAAACTTCTACACGCTTGTATGATTGCCCTTAAAGAAGAAGTAGCACGATTGCAGTACTGAACTAAATTATAAAAACATCTTATTTATAACATATTGTACCTCCACTTCAAAAATATTTTAGGCAACGTGAGTCAATGTTTGGCATGGTCAGAAGTATTTAGGATCCAACAAAGAAAATAGCTCAACTTACCTAGGATCCCCTAGCTGCTCTCCGTCCACTCTAGAGCAATTGGATTGACAGTTAACATTCGAAGAAATTGCGAGCCGGCGTCAGTATGAAGAAAATGCTGGCTTCCTACATTCTATAATCCTCAAGAAGATAGCTTGATTGAATGAACGATGTTATAGGGATTCCAGACCACTTTACATTCGCTTTGATCCACTGGTGCAGGTTTTTCTGGTAATTCCTCTTGGATGGCCTGTGTCCATTAGTTCTGCTATTGCAAGTGTTATTTGTATGGCTCCCATGGGAAATAGAAAAATTTATGCAACTGATCATCCTGACAGACATATGCTCCAGGAATCTTCAAGGTGCACGTCCCGCATTCCATTTGCTGAAAGTACGAGACTTACGACGTTCACGAAATTCTGGATCTGATCTTCAAGCGTGACCCTGACTGCCCAACATAGCTTTCAGTTCCTTCAGCCTCTGCATGCCTTCGCTGATTAAGAAACGAATTGCCTGGGAGTCTTGGGGGTTGCGATTGCGCTCCATCTCCTCCCGCATGGTCTGCCGCAACTCAGCTGGAGTCAAAGAGATCGATCAAACGGTTGCAGCATTCGTTTCCTAGCTCTCTGAGCGCAAAAAATGTGCACACCCGGGGACGGGGGGGTTTCAACACCAATGTGAGCTGCTTCAAATAATGCTACGAGTTGGATAACCAAACAACCTCCCCCCTTGCATTCTGCCCTCCGGCCCCCCCCCCCCCCCCCCTCTCTCTCTCTCTCTCTCTTGCATTCTGCCCTTTTTCGCCCCCCCCCTCCGCCCTCTCTCTCTCTCTCTCTCTCTCTCTCTCTACAAAAACTTATAACTACATCTTCACCTCGTGCATGTTGAGGAGCCCGGCGAGCGGTACGCAATGCAGAACGGTAGAGTCGAAGGGCGTGAGATCGCAGCAGGAAAGACTGGAGCTCCCGGGCAGCGGAAGACTTGCCTCCGCTCATCTTCTTGCATTCTTGTTTGTACAAAATGCACGCTAGTTCAATGTGTTAAGTATATATAAAGGCGTGGAAGCCCTTCTCCGGGACTTGGGTCTTGTTCCTCCACCTCAGCTCGCCAGCTGGCATTCCACCACCGTGTGTTCGATTGTGCGTGTTCGATTCCCCGCGACGCCCACTCGGACTGGGAAGCCCCCGCGTCGTTCATAGAGTAGGGCACTGGGATTATTAATCCTCTGCAGAAGTACCTCGTCTTCCTCCAATGTTCCTCCACTTGAGCTCGCTACCCACGTTCGACCCCCAGGAAGCCCCCTGTGCTGCCTGTGCTATCTGGAGCATAGGCAGCGGCGATGCACCCTTCGTAAATGGCCATGTGGGTCTAGATGTGGGTGTGGGTGTGGGTGTGGGCGTGTGGCTAAAAAGAAAAGCAACCCTTTGGTGAGAGCAAGGCCTCTCTTCCCTCCAAACATTTCTGCCACTCTTGGTGAGCAGACTCGTTGGTTACAAAAGTGACTTGTTCTTGGGTGTGCTGAGTTCAATCCCCATGATCAACTCTCATGACCCCATGAGGAACCTACCTTGTGGCATGACGTTAAAATTTTATTATTCTTCTTCTAGCCAAAGTCTAAACCCTAATTACTTGAGTCAAGGGTGGCATGACGTTAAAATTTTATTATTCTTCTTCTAGCCAAAATCGAAACCCTAATTACTTGAGTCAAGGGTCCACTAAGACACATCTGGCTAAATGTTCCCACGTTGTGGCTGATTTTTTGCAAGTTTGAGAAACCTTGAGAAGGAATTTTTTCTTCTAACATTCAGTGGAGCCCATGATAACCGAAGGACGATCGGTAGAAGAAGCCAAGCTAAGGAAAAAGTTGGATTAGAGCTCAAGGTTTTCTCACAACTCTATTTGAGCATGTCTAGATGCTATGCCTCGTGCTTATCGCTCTACCTCATTACACATCTAGGAAATCAAAACATGGGGAGGAACCTAAAAATACAACAACAACTACCCTATGATTTGGTTTAGTTAACTTGACCAAGGTTAGCTCTTGTCAACAAGGGTTGGGTAAGATTTACTCAAGGCCTTATCTTCACATGTAATTAGCAAATGTGCTTGTGGTAACTAAAGGTGCAATAAATTTTTTGTGTGTACTATGGGTGCATCCATTGGTTGCTTTTTGGCCTGCCTCCAATGGGGAAGGTCTTTTGGCGCTTTGCATGTTTTGCGTGAGTTTTTGTTGCAATGTGCACGGCGCTTTGCATGGTTCCTTTGCACTTCAATGGCGCGGTCTTCCTCTGCATCTGATGGACTCTGTCGATCAGTTGGCGTCTCCTGGCGTGTCTTCCTCCTGGCGTTGTTTTCTGTGATGGCGTCTTTTGCTGTGATTATCCAAATTGTTGGCGGCCTTCCATCGTTGGTACAATGGGGCATGCTGCTGCACCTGAGGATGTTGTATATAAGCGAAGAGGCTCAGGTTGTTGGGCATTCCTTGTGCGCTTTTTGCTATCAAGTCATCTCTCAGGTATCGGTCTTTTCGTGTTGTGCTGAATATGTAAGGAAGCAAGATTGTTGATGCGGTCGTCGAGCCCATGGAGACTGAGAGTACCAGTTTTGCGAAAGGTTTACCTAGCCTTTGACTTTCAACTTCATCCTTCGTTTACTTTGTTTCACCTCTTGTACTTCATCCTTCGTTTCGTTTGTTTCATTTTCACTTTGTTTGATTCGTTGCTCACGATTTCGTCTCGCTGAATCTATTCATGAAACCACTTGCATGTGTTCCGAGTCGACGGGTATTTCTTCCGTCGTTGCTTGTGGTTACGTCAAATTTTTTATTGTTGTCGTGATGCGCTTCTGATTGTGTCGCTACGGTGGTTTTGCATGAGCTTTCCCGTTCTAATTCCGTTTCTACGTTGTTGTTGCATGTAAGCTCCTGGTTTTGTTGTCAGGCTACTATCCCTTGTCAGAGTTGGAAACGAAGACAATTTCTTCTTAGGAAGTACGTCGTCAAGCAAAAGGAAAAGCTATTCAAAAGGATCCCAATATGTACTGCGATGAAGGAAGCAGTGTCTTTTTGTTTCTTTTCCAGTGGCTTGTAGATGTACCGTTGTTGCGACTGTTTTAACCGAACACCCTTCACAAATTTGTCTCCATTAAGTACTACTAAAGAGGTTGGAGAGTCTTCAAAGTTCCCGTCTGCTGGCTTCCAAGGTATGAATCGTCCTTTTGCATGTTGACGTTCTTGTAATTGAGGTTTTCCGCTACACGTTTGTTTGGACCTGCTTCAGTATTTTGAGCGAACGTTTCGTGTCTGAGTAATTGATGAAACAGCCTTTTGAAATGGACCCGTGGTGTGGACGGGATACTCCAGAGCTCTGAAGGCAGGCGGAATTTGCAAGACTTCTCCGCTTAAGAAGGCTGGACCTGCTAGATCATTGTGTAAAGGCTTTTTGGCTGCGGCACGGCAAGCTTACGCTGAGGGTATGGTCTGAAGTTTGTATTGCATTCTTATTTTCTATTGCTGTTCGTATTCGTCAGCACGTCCTTTTTTGTTCATTTGTATAGTGATTATGTCATTTCTGCTGTAGGGTTTTCTTACTCAAACCGTAGAAGGAAAGAGACGTAAGCTTTCATAGAGTTTAGCGATACTGTACCATGGCAACAGTACGTTGTAGCAGAATAAGAATTTTTTTCCTGTCATTGACTTCCGATGGAAGTATTTCAATATTTTGTCTTTTTTATTTTTGAATGAATACCGTTTTGCAATCATTTCGTTTCCTTTCAAGCTGAAGTTCTTGTTATTTACGTTCAAAATTTTGTAATTATATATTTTGTTGTTTTGTTTTCATATTATGTTTGTTTGGATGGCGATTTTATTTTATTGAAATTGTTTTGTCTAAATCATGATATGCTTTTCCCGTGCGATGTACAAGAAGCAGGTATAAGGGTCATAATGTTCTTGTTTTTTATTTTTGTCTACGTAGGTGGACTAAATTTGTACTTAATGCTCGAATAAAGTTTGAGAAATAGTTCCAATGCCGTTGGATGTTTTAGTCGCCTTTCTCCTTATAAGTGTTTATTCGACATTGCAGCTAAGAGGGAAAAGTTCTCTTGAGGTGAATTCTTTTGCTCAAAATAGTCTGCTCTACAAATAGAGTTAGAAATCAGCATTGAAATGTACGCCTGCACTAAAGGTGTCATGACTGTATTACTAACCAGTCACCCCTTTTCTGCTTATACACAGTCACAGGCTTACGAGAGTACCAGTGTGCATATCTCCATCTCAAAAAAATGATTGGCAACTGCAGTAACTCATCGTGCGTGTGCATCTGCTTGTGCATGCATTGCATGTGTTTGGAGGGCTCTTAGGCCTCCACTTGCATGATATCACAGCAGAATAAGCGCAAGACGTCCAAAGACCCAATCTTTTGGTGGGCCATCTAGCATCTAGAATACAGACATGCTACATGCAAAGCAAAAGACCGTGCAAGATACATTTTCATAAAAATGTACAAGGTCTGGTTGCTTCAAGTCTCCCCGTGGATGGTAAATGTAGAGAGCCTATTGTTGTAACGCAAGAGCAAGTTTCAAGAGCATTAGTTGCTACTACAAATCATTTCTTCCAAGGCAGAAACTCATTGCCTGTCCTTACTATCGCTGAGCTTTTAGAGTATGTGCGCTTCCGATTTGCCTTTGAGGGGAAATCACTTGTGAAGTACAGGATGTTTAAGGCTAGAGATGTTTCATACCCCGTTGTTTTAAGAGCCGACTTCACAGATTATCACAACTTTGATACTGTGGCATTGGTTGTACCTCATGCATACGTGCACCAGTATAGGGATGTCCTTCTTTTTTATTACTTTTATGGATTGAGGGTGCAACTATAGTGAAGCGTGCAGCTAGTGAAGGTGGAACATGTCGCTTCTCTCTTCATGTTGATGCCACTACCAACATCATAAAGGGAGAACCTTTTGATGGTAACATTACCATGCTCCCTGAAACCACCATTTCAAACTATGTTCCATGGGCATTTCGCATAGTGAGGGGAACAATATGGAGTGCTGTTGGCACAATTGCTTTTGTCGTTATAAAGGCTGATTCAAAACATTCTCACAATAGCTGAGGGCCATGTGCCTGAGTATCGTGCCACTGTGAGATTTCTATACTCAACCATTATAGTTTGAAGCGTTATAGACTTTGTAATTGAATTGATAATTATGATTGCATATTTACTTGTAATAGCTTCACTTTATTGTTGCTGAGCGACGGAATGTGTTGTCACACTTAGTAGAGGAATATCATGAGAAGGGAATTGTTATGTACACTTTGCGAAATGTTTCGTACATGCGTGGCAATAAAAGTTTGGGATTCTTTGATTTCACGATTCTAGCTGAAATTCTGGAGGGCCAAAAGAGGGATGAACTCCAAGCAGCTTTCACTAGCCAAGTGTTGGAGCTAGGCTATGGAAGGAAGTTAATAGGATTTTGAACAATGAAGATTTTATTCTGTTCCTTTTAGTATTACTTGAAAACAAACTTCAATACTTATGTGGTTGCCAAGTGGCGGGTGTCCTTCATTCTACTCACCTCAATGCACAATTGATAAACTACCAGTGTGCTTCTTGTGGAGGTGTACAAGTTAGCCACCATGAGCTGACACAGTCCAGAAGATTCTCTAGATTCCATGTCTTACAGGAAGAATTGTTCTTGCTAATGGTAGTGACATATCCGTGGAGATTAGGGGGAATCATGTTGATAAAGTGTTGCTATTGGATTCTTCATTCCTAGAGCTTCACTCAGAGAGTGTTGTGCACACTCATTGTTTGCTCCTTGATCTAAAGCCAAGTGGCACGTTCACTTAAACAGTGCTGGATCCATCATAGCATATGAGTACAATGCAAGATTGTCTCTATTTTCCCCATGGGGCGAGTTTCTTGAACTCCACGCATAATAAATTGTATGGTTTCACTTCACTGTGTAGTGGCGTTTTCAAGGTCTTATGCTACAATGAATAAATAAAGTTGCTTCCAATGATTTTGCACATCATGTTTTAATTCGTCTTTTTTCAATATAACATTTGTTGCTTTGCCTATTGTTGTTG
This sequence comes from Dipteris shenzhenensis, assembly GCF_047967505.1. Classification (NCBI taxonomy): domain Eukaryota; kingdom Viridiplantae; phylum Streptophyta; class Polypodiopsida; order Gleicheniales; family Dipteridaceae; genus Dipteris; species Dipteris shenzhenensis. Next base: position 32,848,903 of record NC_141605.1, on the reverse strand, counting down.
TTAAAGATATGGAGTATCTTGATTCATGGCTGAGTGAATATGATAAACATAAGATTTATGAATTCAACAGTGTACACCCTTTCAATACTAACATCATGCGTTTTGTTGAGTATTTGTTCCCTCATTTGTCATATGAAGAACTCTCAAATATATTGTATGAATGTGTTTGCAATGACACAAAAAAAACTTCTCGTTGGTTTAGATTATCAGTTCACTACCATGATTATGAACCTCTCCCTATGTGTCAAGTTCAACAAATTCTATGTTGCAGTTCTAACTCAAAAGCTTTGTTGTTCTACATATCGAGTTTCCTCTCAACACAACTACATTGCTCATTCAAGGTAGTAACATTCAATGGTTTGACATTATTGAATATGTTTGATGTTCAACAACCTTTTGCAAGAAAATGCTATGATATACTACTTGATGAAATTTCAAACACCTCACATAATCTTGCCACTTCCAAGGAAATATTTACTGTGATCATATATGATATGGACACATGAACATGAAGACGAACTTTGCACATTAATTAAAAGACATAGATCTTTGAGTGCCATGCAAGTAGCTCATATGTATTACGATGCCTTCGCACATAGAACATACACTATAAAAGAAATTGAAAGAAAAATCTATAGAATGTGAGTGATACTTTCACAATCACCCGATGAGAACAATGTACTGCAACACCATCTGGACAGCCATCACGCAATCGCAACAAGTCCTTATTACCTTAGTCAAACAAGGAAACACAAGAGAAACTACAGTGCGAGCCATTTTGAGGAAGAATACAAATGAATCATTGAAGACACACCAAGGTTTCCATGTACTTGTTGTGGCTCTCTCATGTTTAAAAGAAAACTTGTAAAAGTAAAGGAATTGTGGCATGACTTCTTGAGTGAAAGAGGTTTGATAGAAAACCCTTGTTTTAGCAATTAAAAAATTTTGTGTTCACTATGTGCAAACCAAGTGAAGCAAAACAAGGTTCCTATGTTTTCTCACACGCACATGAAACTTCCATCTCAAATAACATACACGTGCAAGCTAAATGAAATTGAAGGTAGGCTAGTTGCAATAAGAATCCCATTTGCACAAATGAGGGAGATATCGTATGATGCCCAGTACGGGTTGAGTGGTAGCATCATGAATGTTCTAACAGATGTTGATAGGGCTCAAAGGGTCCTTCCCCGTTTCTTAATAGATGACTCAACCGTGTTAGTTGCCATTAAGAGGAAACTCGAGTACACTCATAATTACATGAGCGGCATCGTAAGGCCCATGCTAACAATACATGCTCTGAAGGAGCTACTACAAGCACCACTATACAACTTAGAGGCCAATGCAAAACTAAATCCCTTATGGTTTGATCACATCTTAAATCTACAAGAGACGACCAACTATGCTATAGAGAATGAGCATAGTGCAATCGCACTTGATGAAGATGATGAGGTTCATACATACACTTTAGTCCATGGTATATACACTGCCCAACAGGTTGTAGATTACGAGGACAAAACTATTACTATAGCTGCTTCTAAAGGTTTCTCGCCACTTAGCTCATTCAAAGATAAATTTTGTGAGGAACTTGCATTTCCAACTTTTTTTAATGGACAGCCAAGAACATATGAAGTACTTGCATGTACAAACTACCAAGACATAGCATGTTGGGAGCTAATGAACAAAGATCACCGATTTGCTTACTCAATCAATTATCTCTTCCTCAAAACCATGAAAATCTTAGTGAGACAAGTTCTTTCTTCCACATAGGTATGTCTACTATGGAAAAGACAAATGCGAGGAAGGAGAATACAAGTAAAAGAAATGATAAAAGACACAAACATTGAGAAGCTATTACAATCTAATTTAGGGTATAGAGACTTCCAATGCCTCCGAACATCACTAGACTATAAGTACAAGCTCAAGAAGAACTTATTTACTATGATTCGGCAACTTGGCCATCCAACCTTCTTTATAACATTCTCATCAGTAGAGAAACGTTGGTCCCCAGTTGTTACATGCTTAGAGGAACTACGTAATAAAGCAAATCCCATAGCAAGTATGGGCAAGCAACAAAACCTACAGGACATTATACACTTTGATCCAATTACTATAGTGAGATACTACTTGCATAGGTTCCAAGCGATTAAACGAATGATGAGAAGAGACCGTTCAGTGATTGGCAAGATCATAGACTATTTCTTTGTCACTGAATTCCAAAATAGAGGTAGCCAACATGACCACGGTTTGTTGTGGATCGAAGAAGCACCCCAATATGACATAGCCCCAGAGAGGCCCCAGATGAAGCTCTAATTGAATTCATTGACAAGTACATTACAATGGATAGTAATCATCTATCCAATCTACAGACGCACAAGCATAAGAAAACATGTCATAGAAGAAACAAACACTGCAGATTCAGTTTTCCAAGACCACCTATGGAACAAACAATTATACTCTTACTGTTCAATGCAGGATCGATCACATCGACAATAAAGTTAAATGTAAGGAAAATAGAAAAAGCATTGCAAGAGGCCACGACTATGACACTCAACTTCACTGAGTTCCTTACAAAAATTGAAATGACAGCAGAAGAATACATTCATTCCCTCCGTGCAAAAGTAGTACAACCAACATTGATGCTCCGATGTGACAGCCAAGAGACATCTACAAAAACAACTTCAATAGTAAATTATTTGAGCTATGGGGTGCAAACACAAACATTCAGTATGTCTTGAATGCACACGGCATAGCATCGTATTGCACGTTGTACATGACAAAAGCGAAAAAGGCAACAACAGAAGCTATTAAACAAGCAATGACTTCATGCATCGACTCAAATTGTCTAGTATCAGAGAGAGAACGAAAGGTGGGAAACACAATATTGAACACATAACACATAAGTGCACAACATGCGGTATACATTTCTTTGTCCCTGCCCCTAATGAGCAGCACAAGAAACTTTGCATACATTAACAAGAGTGCCCCAGAGGAGAGGACACTACTGCTTAACATCGAAAACTATTGGAAAAGATGGACTGTGAAAGCACTGATATTTTTTTTGATGACCACCTTTAAAAGTATTGCAAGCGCAAGGCAGGCATGGAAAACATGTGCCTTGCAGAGTTTGTCTCCCAATACAACAGTGCACACAAAACTACCCATAAAAGAAAGCGGCAAAAAATAATCCGATTCAACAACTAGGCTAGGCTAAAGACCCTGAGAACCATTACAAATAAATGTGCTTACTGTATCAACCTTTCTTATTAAAAGAACAGAAGAGTTTCCTACATGGCATGACAAGTACAAGGACCAAAAAAACATTATAGAGCCCAACAAGGAGTTGTACAATAGACTTTTAGTCAATAGTGCAACAGTGATCAACACGAGAATAGTAGATTCCACATCATCAATGAATCTGACAAACACATTGTGTACGGGTTTGACATTGCAATTGAGCGCAATCTCTCTCAAAAAAAGATGCAACCTACAGTATGTCACAATACAGAAAGTTGAGGCAACTAACGCAAGAGAAAAGGATAATATTAGAAGACTTGATGCTTTGTAAATGTACGGAACATCACAAACAACTTGTACTATTTCTATAAGGAAATGTAGGGACAGGGAAGAGACACACATTGTTACTTCTTGTGGAAGCCCTTGTGTGACACTATAACACAAAGACACTATAGGCATAGAACTACCTAGGGTGTTGATAATGGCATACACTAGTTGAGCAACATTCAATGTTGGGAGGGTAACCATACACTCAACACTACACTTGCCCCTACTCACATCAAACTACACTGCCTTATCTTCAAAGAAATTGCAACAACTGTCAACCCAATACAAAAACATCGACCTAATTGTTTTCGACGAAGCATCACTAATAGGTCGAAACACTCTCATTGAAGCAGATATGCGGATGCACGAGATCAAACACAACCACATGCAGCCTTTTGGTGGGGTAGACGTGCTCTTTTGCGGTGACCTCTGCCAAACAAGCCCAACAAAAAGATGCATGGATCTTCTCGGACAAGCCTACAATCGCATCTTTGCTCCCTTTAGTGTGGAAGGACCACGAGAGCTAACGAGACCCATGCACCAAAAGAAAGCAAAGTTCCTAGAGATTCTGAATAGAGTACGTATAGGCAAACAAATAGAGGATGACATCCAATACCTAAAAATCAACTATCACAGACAACCTCTAGAAAAACATGAGACACCTCATTTTTTTTACACAAACGCTTTAAAAGAAAAACATAACAAGGAAGGCTTCCAAGCATTCACAACTATAGCACACAATATAAAAGCGAAGGACACACGATAGAAAACATGTAGTAAAACAATAAAAATCCCATTGGAGCCAAAATCAACAGTAGAACTGCACGCAGAACTAAACCTAAAACAGGGAATGATAGTTAAAATATCTCAGGAAACCTTGACGTTGAAGATAGCTTAGTAAATGGAGCAGACAGTGTTTTAAAATCATATGAAAAACAAATTAATGCATTGGTTATGTGCATTATGTTCAACAAAGAAAGAATAGTGAAACAAACAAGAGCAAAAAATAATTATAGATAGCTCGAAAAAATTCACAAAGACTGGACTCCAATCACAATTGTCACAAGAGAATTTCAGATAGGAAAAAACATCCTCAACACCATAACAAGAACACAATTTCCTGTACAACTAGTAGTAGCAAGAACAATACATCGTGCATAGGGTCTAACAATGGAGAAACTAGAATTCGACCCTTCAAACATAAGAACACATGGCCTACTATACACATCTCTCTCAAGAATCAGAGACCTTGCAAAGCTATACATACTTAACGAGATAGAAAGTAAACATATAAAAGTAGACGAAAACATAATGCTAGAAATTGAAAGGCTAAAAACAAAGGCAAAATGGAAAACAAAACAAGTAGACTTTTCTTTACCCCCAAATAACAAACCAAACTTGCAATCACTGAACACAAGATCATCTAATACTTGCAAAGATGACATCCTAAACTGTGAAAGCATATTGTCAGCAACATATCTTTGCTTGCAAAGATGACATCCTAAACTGTGAAAGCATATTGTCGGCAATAGACCTTTGCTTGCAAGAAACACATGAACACGATCTAAGAAAAGTCAAACTTCTAGGATATGAGGTTATATGTAGCAACAAAGGGCTTGGGCTAGCAACATACCACAACAAAGAAAAAACATTGATAACTAGCAAATTTTGCATAGAAAATGGTGTCGAGATATTGCTGACAATTCATCTTTCCAAAAGAGGGACAATGCAAGCAATAATAAATGTATACAAAACACCACAAGAAAATGCATCAAACCTTTACAAAGCTTTACAAAAAATAATTTCTAAAATACGTGACAAAATGGAAACATACATAGTAGGAGACTTTGCCTACTTTACAAAAACAAACAGATCATCAACACTAATATCGCAAATGCAATCAAACAATTTCAAACAACTATTCGAAACACCTACAACAATATACGGATTGTGCATAGACCATATATGGACAACGAACAAAGAACAAAACAAGAAAAAAGGAACAAGCTACATTTACTTGTTCGACCATTTGATGACTTACACTACAATTTCATAGTGCAAAAATCAAATTTTAACAACTACCATCCATGGGCAGGCCTGTTGAATTACATCCACCTTGTTATTATGTGATTTATGCACTACATCAGTTTCATGTATTGTGTCTTTCTTGTGTGTGATTCAACAACTCAAGAACTGGCAATGTTACAGCCAAAAAGACTAACAAACAAATAATATTGCTAGCCACTATCCAAAGAGACTTGTATAATAAATAAACTTGTAGCTTTTGTTGAAGGACAAGCTATAATAGCATCAAGCAGCAAGAAACATTGATAGTCTCACCACTCGATCAATGTATAACATTTGAAGGCCTTGTGAGTAGAAAAGTAACAAGTTGGCTAAAGAATAGGTAGATACAAATGGCAAGAGTGTATAAAAGGAGGGTCAAGAGCACAAGGCTTTAATACCATGTTATTAAATCAAGGAGAGGGAAGAATGCTTAACAGGGAAGGACAGAGAAGAATGGTAAACCACACAACAAGAGATAATCCAACACATAATGTGGTATTAGCTATTAGCTATTAGCCTTATAAATGGAAGGCTATAATGTGATTAACACAAATGACATAGGTACCACCTACTCTTTGTTGAGATATCGAGCTCCACTCGTGATATGCCAGGGTGACCATTGTGCATTTATGTCACCGACTTGTTAGCTGCAGATGCAATTGGTACACCGCCCATGAATAATAGCTGGATGACAGCTATCTTTATGTACTCTAGTTAGTGGCTCAGTTAGTATGCCACCTAGGTTATCTGAGTTCGGTTTGAGACCCACATATAGGGTTCATCTATTCCTTTTGTACTTAGAGAGAGTTCTTTTGGCTTTCACAACTAAGAAGAGAAAAACTGTTTTTAGCCTCCACATTTGTGTGTATTCCCCCATTGTGTATGTGAGAAGTTGCAAGTCAGACTCCTTACCTCTCTCCCACTCTCTTCACATGGTATCAGAACTCGGTTCGTGGTAAAGAGCTCAAGAAAGCAAACCAAGTTCATGGTGTCTTGGTAAGAGGATCAGTGTTGCTTTCCTTTTTCGAGTTTGGGAGCAAATCTCTACAGGTAGCACAGCCAGAAAGTGCAAGAGTACACTGGGGATGCCCTTCACGGTGTGGCGAGAGGGTAGTATATGCTGCGGGCATGGGCAAAGCCCTCGATGACATTATTTTTTTGATTCGAGGCCATTTCAGGGCTCGTTTTGGTGGCGGAAGTTTTTCGCGAGCACTTAGAAAGGTGCGCTATTTTTGCTGTGCGACCACTGTTCTGCAAGTTGGTGAAAAGTTGCCGCAGAAATTGCATCATATGCCTATGCATAGAGATATTGGGAGTGACATAATCATTCTTATTGCCTGTTAATGCAAACTCGTCACTAGGAAGTGATTGTGTGGTCAAATACCACTTTCGTCAATTTCGCAGATTTGCCCTTGTGAGGAAGAAGTTGTGTTTTTTGCAGTGACAGAATATTTTTGTAGTGTTCTGTAATGGAGTCTAATGCTCTTTCACAGATAGTCAGTGAAAAGCTTGACAAGAACAACTTCCCAGCATGAAAGTTTAGAATGATGAATTTCCTTAAGGGAAAAGGCTATTGGGAGTTCATTACTAGAGTTGAACAAGAACCAGTTATTCCTAATGTTCCCAATCAACAGGAGTTGCAGGCATTTAAAGGCTGGCATGAGAGAGCCAGGAAAGTTATGTACTGGCTGTCTATCAGTATTTCAGATTCTATGATTGTGCATATTCAGGATGCAAGCTTGCCGAAGGAGGCGTGGGATACTTTGACAAAAATGTATAGCACAAATATGCAAGCCAAGAAAATGCAACTCAAGCAGGAGTTGCATAATCTGCAAAGAGAAAATATGAGCATCAATGACTACCACATGAAGGTGAAGAAGATTGCAGATGCACTTGCTTCCATTGGGTCACTAGTGGAAGATGATGATTTAGTTTCTATGACCTTGAATGGTCTACGAAAGGATTATGCACAGTTCTGAACATCCATTGCTGATTGTGAGAATTTTCTTGATTTTGGGGAGTTGATTGCTCTTCTAATTTCTGAAGAGCAGAGAAATGGTGGTGCATCTTCTTCAGGAGGAACTTCAAAAGAAACTGTCTTCTACTCAAATGCTAGAAGAGGTAGAGGCAAAGGTAGAGCAGGCTGATCTAAAGGCCATGGCAGAAATCAGAATATGCAGTAAATTCAAGAAAACCAGTCCTATGGAGGAGGATGTGGTAACTTTAGAGGCAGGGGGAGCCAAAGAGGTCATGGTGGATGGTAGAGAGGCCAAAATGCAAACAACAATGTTGAATGCTACTACTATGGTAAAATGGGTCATATGGCTAAAGACTGCTACAAAAACCAGAATGACATCATGAATGGAAAATTGCAACAAGGCAATTATGCATCCTCTAGTAGACAGGGTAATGAAAGAAATGAGCATTTGTTTATGGTGCACCACATGACCAATTCTATCATTGCTATGGCTGCATCGAAGGGATGGTCTTTACATTAGATGGATGTAAAGAATGCCTTCTTGCATGGTGATTTGCAAGAAGAGGTCTATATGCAGTAGGCACCAGGTTATGTTCATGCTATTCATCCTGAGTTTGTTTGCAGGTTGAAGAAAGCCTTGTATGGCTTAAAGTAAGCACCCAGAGCATGGTCTGACAAGATAGGACAATATCTTGTCATTATTGGCTTTCAGATTTCCAAGGCACATTCCTCACTTTATGTGAGAAAAACAGAGAAAGGTATTATGCTGCTTATCATTTATTTTGATGATTTGATCATCGTAGGTGATAGTGATGAAGATATCCTTCATGTGAAAATGCTATTGAAGCAGAAGTTTGAGATGAAGGATTTGGAAGAGCTGCGTTATTTCTTGGGCATTGAGATGATTAGATCCACAAGTGGGATATGGCTCTTGCAGAGGTAGTATGGATTGGACATGATGTCCAAATATGGGATGACAAGCTGTAAGCCTATTTCAGTTCCTTTGGAGAAAAATGTGAAGCTGAGCGCGATGCAGGTGAGCTTTTGGAAGACCCTACTATGAACAGATGCATAGTAGGAAGTTTGATTTATATGACTATTACTAGGCCAGATTTGAGCTATGTTGTTGGGTTGGTAAGTCAGTTTATGTAGGCTCCAAGGAAACCACATTTGGATGCGGATAGACGCATACTGAGGTATGTGAAGTCCACATTGCAGTATGGACTATTTTATGAGACTAGGGTTCAGATACAATTGCATGGATACAATGATGCTGATTAGGTTGGTAGTATTTCTGATAGATGATCTACTAGTGGATATGTGTTCTCTTTTTGGAGTGCTGCAGTCACTTGGAGCAGCAAGAAACAGCCTATAGTTGCCTTGTTGAGCACAGAGGCTGAGTACAGGGGTGCATCAATGGCTGCATGTGAGGTAGCTTGGCTGCGTAAGCTACTTTATGATATGCATCAGTCTACAGATGGGCCAGTTGTCATTTATTGTGACAACATGAGCAATATACACTTGGCAAATAACCCAGTCTATCATGCTACAACAAAGCACATTGAGGTGCATTATCACTATGTGCAGGAGAAGGTTTTAGTAGGTTTTATTGATCTGGTTTGTGTCAGCATAGAGGATCAGGTAGCTGATATATTCACGAAGGCATTGGGTGCAGAGAAGCTGCGCAAGTTCAAAGACCTGCTTGGTGTGTGCAGGAATTGGGATTGAGCTCAAGGGGGAGTGTTGAGATATCGAGCTCCACTCGTGATATGCCAGGGTGACCGTTGTGTATTTATGTCATCGACTTGTTAGTTGCAGATGCGGTTGGTACACCGCCCATGAATAATAGCTGGAGGACAACTATCTTTATGTACTCTAGTTAGTGGCTTAGTTAGTATGCCACCTAGGTTAGCTGAGTTTGGTTTGAGACCCACATGTAGGGTTCATCTATTCCTTTTGTACTTAGAGAGAGTTCTTTTGGCTTTCACAACTAAGAAGAGGAAAACTGTTTTTAGCTTCCACCTTTGTGTGTATTCCCCCATTATGTATGTGAGAAAGCTGCAAGTGAGACTCCTCACCTCTCTCCCACTCTCTTCACACTCTTATAGGCAACCAAACCTTCCAAATCCACATCCAAATCCTATCCAAGATCCACATTCTCTAATCATCTTAAAGTACAAATCTCAATAGTGCTCATGTTTCTTGTGTGTTGATTTGGTGGGTATGCGCATTCTATGTGATGACAATTGTTAAGTTTTGTGTTGTGTTCATGGGTGTGTGCATTTTGTGCAAGGTGGCTATTATGTTTTGCATTATGTTCATGGGTGTGTTTTGCCATGATAGCTATTATATTTTGTGTTGCTCCTGTTGTAGCTTGCTTTCACCACCATGTTTATGTTTGTGCTTTGTGTCATGTGTACGGTTGTGTGCTCACAACGCTACTTGTTATGTGTATTTACGATTGTTGTGTGCATGGCTTTGTTGATTTTTTGTTGGCCAATAAGGCCCTAAAGCATTGAAACATGACATAGAGATCAATCATAAATGAAGGCATTGACATGTAACTCAAACCCGCATGCTTTTCTCTAAAAAGAAATCCCAAAATGATGTAAAACTCTAATTGCAATTTTGTCCCTTCTCTTTCTCATAGTACCTCTCTATTTTGTCACTCTAGTGGTTTCAACCACATACAAGGCTCATGAAGAACATACAAGATCCACTGAGTCATATCTTGAGGTGCAAAGCTCCAAATAGAATGATTTTAAACTAGCATAGAGGGAAGAAGTCTTCTACGAGATGGATAGAAAAGATGGTAGAGTTCTACACATGAAATGTCCCATTGGAAATCAAAAGCATGTGAGGATGGAGTCCAAACAAGTCGTATTGGAAGGCACACAAACCCTACACCTTCCAACCCTGAACACAAGTACTAGTGACAAGATGTGGAAAGTACAAGTCTCTTACTTGAAGGATTCCACAATGTCTTTTTTCAAATTCTAAGTTTTGATACCATGTGAAAGTGGAGGAGAGAGGGAGAGAATGAGGGAGAGGTACACCACAATGTAAATTGCACCATAGAGATACAATGCATGAGCATGCATATATTTTAGCTTCTTTGGAATACAACATACTGCATAGATAGTCATTTTTTATGCATCTCTCTCTCTCTCTCTCTCTCTCTCTCTCTCTCTCTCTCTCTCTCTCTCTCTCTCTCTCTCTTCCCCCCCCACAAATCCTTCAACATGGTATCAGAGCCAATGGTGCTATATCCTTTGTAGAGATAGTGGCAAGCCCTTGCTTTTACCAAGGCATAGGCTCTCCCCTTGATGTTATTCATGTAGCTTGGTGTCCTCTTTAATTGTTTCAAAAATCTAGGCATTCTAATGCTTTTGAACCACTTCTAGGATCATCTAATATAGCAAGAGCTATTGGCCCATTGCCTTCCCTAAAAAGTTACCGATTGCATTCTACCATCTGTCTATACTTGAAGTGGGAAGAATAGAGAAGCACTAAGGCAATCAAGTAATAGTACCATTGTGAATACAAGCATAAGCCTATGGAGAATCAAGTAGTAGTAGGAATTTGAGCTGCAGCTTATACATTTTTGGTGCAAATTCCTTAATTGTAGTAGATTCATCTTCTCCACATTGACCACAACCCACTCTTTATAATGGTCGATGGTGTGGAGTTATGGATTGCATTTAATGTCCCACTCTTCTATTTCATAGAGAGTAATCTTAGTGACAAGAAGAATGAATGTACATGCTATGACATTATTGGAGGAGGGGTCTTTTGGATTCAGTCATCTTTGTGTGATAGTTGTCAATCTCTCTCCTCATTATGTAGCCTCAACACCCAATTTCTTTCCAATGCCATCAAAAATCTCCACACAAGCCATATCCTCATACCACAAATCACACCAGCTTCTCCTTTAACTAGACAATCCACATGCAGATAACCACACAATGAGACATGGTAAATTGGATTAGTGATAAGGGATCACCTATGAGTGACATGTGGCAATCAAGCCATATCATATGTGGTAGTGCCACATCATTAGTTCCACATAGGTAGTCCAACTTAGTTGCCACCTCATCAGCAACTTAATAATACACCTCAATAGGCTCATGGCATAGTGCCACCTCAATCTATGCCACACCTAAGCACATTGTGCTACAGTTGACATAAATCACATGCACACAATTGTTACATTACTTGTGCATGCCATAGAGCACTCAATTTGGTCAAAGTTTGGAAAACCTTTCAAATTGCTATAACTTTTGATCCCAAAAGAATTTGAAGGAAAGGGTCAACGTTGTGTGGATAAAAAATGTAAATATCTTTTTCACTTGTTGCATGCTGATGGATAGGTGCATAGCTATGTACATAGCTAGTTGACGGAGGGAATGAGCTATGGATACTCTCATAAAGACTGTACACAGATATCTTCTACAGGGACATCTGGGAGATGATGGAAAGTAGTGGGGGGCCATCAGGCACTCCAGAGTAATTGGTGAGAGATGACATGTCTCTCATGGTTATCCTATGTTATGTTATCTTGTCATGAGTGGTTCCCGATTTGTAAGTCATGTGAGCATTCATATCCTAGTTTGAGGGCTTTGATTATATGTGGCAATCAAGCACTGAAGGTAGAGGAGTAAAAAGCATGGATGACGTGGCTTCTTTTGAAGTAAGATAATCCGTGCATGCAGTAGTAGACTACGTGATGGCGGGGTTGAATCTTCTAGAGGATGAAGTGACAAAGTACATGGAGAAGGTGGCTGGAAGATCATCCTGGAAGAGAGGGGAAGGGGGTGATGTGTAAGGAGGGATGAGCTCTGTGAGCAACAGAGAGATCGTGGGAGCATCTTGCTAGCATCCGGCAGAAAGAGTTCCTTATTGAGAGCTAAAGGAGTTTGGAAGAGGAGCCATTGCCTCACGGGAGTTTGGGAATTTTGTGTTTGCTATGCTGAAGGAGAGGATGACTATGGAGTATGGGAGGACCGTAGACGAGGAGGAGATGGAGGGAGAATGAAAAAGGAGGGGAGCTGTTCGGAGTTGTAGAAGAGGGAGGGCATGTCAGAATCGAGATAATGGAGAACCTAGCCGACTTGTTCTCAGAAGTTTTCTGAGCTGATTCTTGGTGACAAGTAGCGGCTGAACGTCTTCAACTGTAACCTCTAAGAAGAGTGACTGTTTAAGAAGGGAAACCTCATTGTTTGGAAGCTGTACCAAGAAAGGCTTGCGTGATTTTCGACTGTCTTTGGCTTCTGAAAATAGTTGTTTAGAGAGCAGATTCCGAGTAGAGGTTGCTGAATTTGCTGAATGGAGGTTGTGGGCAGGAGTTCTGATCAGTTGATGCATTTCCATCACAGAAAGTTGCTATTTTTTGCTATCCCTAGGTGTTAGAAGAGGTAAGCAATCGTGAATTTGCTAAAATCAAGTGTCGAAAGCGACTTGATTTATGGGAGGAAGTGCTACTGATTTTGCATGCTGAAGGAGCTAGAAGCTAGGCGATTTCAAAAAGGTGGTTCCTGGTCAGTAGAACTTGTAGATAGAGGCGAAGAGAGTGAGGTCGATTTCAGATTTGGTTGTTTTCTTACTGCCCGAAGTTTGTACTAGCTGGGATTCACTGCCTGGGTAAAAAGGAATGCATAAACAGTTGTTATTTGGCTAATATTCATCAGAAGAAGTGGGCTGCTACTGTGTTTCATGAAGAGGGAGGTAGTAGGAGTGTGATAGACCCTAGGAACTTGCTGAAAAATACAAAAATCAGACCTGTTTTGGTGTGAGGAGGCTGTTGGCAACAGGTTGAGGTGATTTATGCTTGTTTTATGGATAAAATAAGAGGGAAAGAAAGGACAACTGAGGGCTATAAAAATCTGCAGCAAAGAAATTCAGCCCATTGCATATAGAAGCAGAGGAATTGTGTGGTTTTCTCATGTTTCTTGTGATAGAGATTGATTCGGAAGTCCAGTTTATCAGGTTTAACTGGGATTTTCATTATGAAGTGATGCTGGATTGTAGAGATGCTGTTATATGGCATATAGTGTTGCGTGTGGAAGAGGAAGAGTGGGTGGATGTGAACTTACCTAGTGATTGTGATCTACCAGATGAAATCTACTGGTTCAACTCATATAATAAAGAAGAACTTGAATGAATAAATAAAGGTTGTACAATTTTCTGGGTATCTAAGTTTGAATCTGTGAAAGTTGTTTGCTATAAAGGCATGAATTAGCTCTACTACTTTTTTGCATCCACGTTTTGGTGCCTCCATGCTTCACTTTAGTTTACAAGATTGGAAGAGAAGATGTTCTGAGATGTGTTGCAAGCAACGGGGAGAAATCCACACATGAGAGTGATACAGTGTGAGTTGTGTGGAGAATGTGGCCACAGGAAGGATAGATGCATTGAAGTCTAGCTATGTGTGATCCGACTCTGAGCCAGAGTGCAGAGAGCTCTAAAAGTGCTTGCCCATAGGAAAAAGAATGCTCTTCGGATGCAGAGTGAGCTTCTTCAGTAGTGTGTTTGTTTTGTTGCCTTCTAGAGGAGCAAGACGGAGGAGGAAGCGGGAGGGAGGGAGAGGGAGAGGGAGAGGGAGGAGGAGGAGGGAGGGAGGAGGAGGAGGGAGGGAGGTAGGGAGGGAGAGAGAGGGAGGGAGGGAGGGAGAGAGAGAGAGGGAGAGAGGGAGATTCAAAATTTGAAATTCAAATTTCAAAAAGTGGCCCCCTCCCCTCATTGATGGGGGGAGAGGTGGGCTCAAATGTGGGCTTTACCCACCTAGGTTGGGTTAGTTAGGCCTCTTTGGGACCCTCCAAGCCCCTTGCATTAGCCCACTAAGCATTCCCTAATCCATTCCTTATGAGGCCCTTTTGAGACCCCAATTCTCCCCTAATGGATATTGCATATGGTTAAAATGCAAGATTCCTGGAAAAGATGGAATTTACAGCACTTATGAAAGATAGGGCAACCCCTGAGATTTTGTTTCAGATCTTGAATTACTGTTTGTAGGGAGATGCAAAAGCATGGTTGCAGACTCAAGTTGCTACCTTCAGGACTGCTCATCCTCAGCAACAAAATCCAGAGTATATAGTGGTGAGAGCAGCTTTCCTTGTACGGTTTGCACAAGCCAGGAGCCCTAATGAAGTCTGGAAAGAGCTATGCCAAGTGAGACAGGTAGAAGAACAAGATGTGAATCAGTACATAATCTAGTTTGGGAGATTACGGAGTTTGTGGTGTGAAGCTCTTGTTCCGGAAGTACCACCTCAAATGACCAAGCATGATCGTTTCATAGCTAGCCGAAAGCCCACACTTAGATTGAAAGTGGAGCTAAAGAATCCGGATACTTTTGAAGATGCTATCAGAGTGGCCAGAGAGAAGGAATGGAAAGTCTAGAGACTGAGACAGCTTGGCATGCAAGAAGAGCCTAGGAATCTGATGGGAAGTCCATAAATAATAAAGGCCTATGTAGAGAGAGAGCCAGTGTCTGTTCCTATGCAGGATGACTCCTTGAAGAAGGACTTGCATGATGCTGTAGAGCTTATGAAGTCACTCAATCTAAATTGGATGGAGACTACAAGAAGAGGAAGAGGCCGAGGTGTGCAAAACAACAGGAGAGATGCATAGGCTAGGAGTGAAGGAAACACAGGTGGAATAGGTAGAGGATAGGGATACATGAGCAATGTGAAGTGCTGAAACTGTGGAGAGTGGGGACATATCAACCCTCATTTTGATAAGCCGGCAAGAGTAGGTGGAGAAGTTTATCCTGTGATGTAGAAGACAAATGATAGGTCAGGAGACTTCAATGTGGAAGTGAAGGATCTAAATCAACCCTCTACCAATGGAGTCAAGTGGGAAGATAAAGGAAAAGGGAAGGCAATCAGCCTGATTAGGGTGGAGACTATTCCGGAGATCATGCCAGTAGCAAAGAGAACAAGGAGTGCAATAGGAGAAAATGGACCTTCTGCAAAAAAAGGGAAGCATGTAAAGTTTGATCTCAGCCCTCAGTCTCCTAAAAAGAAGAGTCGGAGGCCCAGGAAACATTACAAGACTTTAGATTTGCATATGGGTCAAGGACAAGAGGAATACACACTAATGAATGATTTGAAGGGGAGAACAGCTAATATAACTTTTGCACAGTTCCTTGGTTTGTGTCCGAAGCTCAAAAGAGAATGGAAGAAGTTGGCTAATCCCAGGAAAAGAAAAGAGCAGGAGCCTACGAGAGGAGAGATGGAGATGATGTCTGTGGAAGATCTTCTAGATTTATGCCCTGCAGTGGATGCATGGTGTGGGGGTATGAGTGTTGGAGAGGCATATGTTGATGGTGGTGCACAGATAAGTGTTATGACTCAAGCATGTATGGAGAGGTTGGGGCTAAAATTGAATGCTCATTCATATTTTAGGCTCCGATTGGCAAACCATGCGAAGGTGAAGTGTCTGGGTATATGCACAAGAGTAGTAGTGGATGATTTTGGAGTATCCTATTGCATTAATTGCCACATTATGCCTGCTGGTTTGGGAGCATACCCACTGATTTTGGGCAGATCAGACAGGTGGGAGCAATACAAAACTGGAAGATGGGTACAATTACATTGCATAATAAGAAGGGAAAGGCCAATAAATTTGATATGAGCAGCAGACGGGAAATAGAAGAAGAACCAGAAGGAACAAGCAAGGAGGAGGAGTCAGACAGTAAGACTGAAGAAGAAAGTACTACATCTGAGGAGGAGGGGCAAATATCATTTTTGTTGGAGTCTGATGCATATGAGTTGTAGGCAGCAGAGATACAAGAAGCTAAGGAGGAGAGTAAGCTTGAAGATATGGATAATTTGATGCAACCCCCACCTTCCCAAACAGAGAGAGGAGATATTGCTATCCATGTTGAATTCCAATAATCTGGAAGAAGTGGAGAAAGAGGAGTATATGAAAGTCATTCATCAGTATCCAAAGCTGTCTATTACCTCACATGAAGAGATCAAGGGTTTCAAATGTGAGCCAATGCACATTGAGCTAAAAGAAGGCAGCAGACCTATTTTTCAAAAGTTGAGGAGGACACACAGAGAGCTTTTGCCCATGCTGAGAGAGGACTTCAATAAGTTGCTCAAGGCTGGGCTGATATATCTAGTGGAGCATTCAGATTGGGGTAGTCTAGTGGTAATCATTCCTAAGCACACATGAGGATGGAGAGTATGTATTGACCACAAGCCTCTCAATGCAGTAACTAAAAGCAATCATTATCCTCTTCCTTTTATTGATGATATATTGGATAGAGTGGCAGGGTATGAGAAATACATTGTGTGTGATGGATAGTCTGGGTACTTCCAGATTTCAATTGCTGAGGAGGATCAAATCAAAACTACATTCATCACACCCTGGGGTTGCTTTTATTACAGAGTAGTGCCATTTGGATTGAAGAATGCATCGGCATGGTATCCGGAGAATACTGATGAAGTGTTAGCTCCTTTCATTGATAAATTTGTGAGAGCATTTCCGGATGATATATGTGTGTACAGTTCCAAGAGAGAGCATGCATGGAGGCTGGATCAACAAGTGCTCCACAGAATGGATGAAGCAGGAGGACAATTCAACCCATAGAAATGTCATTTGGGATGCTCCAAAGTGAAATTATTGGGACATATAGTATCCCAAAATGGCATTGAGCCTAATCCAGAGAAGGTGAAAGCCCTTATCTTACTTCCAGCTCCCTCTACATCAAAATAGTTGCAGAATTTTGTGCAGAAAGTGAAGTATATGACAAGATTCATACATTTAGTGTCTCAGCTATTGTATCCTTTGCAACAAGCTATGAAAGAAGAACCTCTGCAATGGAGTGAGGATTGTGAAGTAGTGTTCAATAGAGTGAAGGAAGTGTTGGGAGAAATTGCTTGTGTGAAAGCTCCAAATTTCTCTCAGACCTGTTATGTGAACCCTTCATTTGGACCTGATGCTGTGGGAGCCATTTTATTGTAGAAAGGGGAGGAGTCCTGGTATATGAGGCCTGTGCTGAAAGTGCTCTCAATGGAAGCAAGAACGGAAGAGGGAGAGAGAGAAATGGAGAGCCACACAAGTTTTGGTGGGTGCAGAAAACCCTAATCTTCTTTTTCATTCATTTATATATGTGTTTGAGTATTGTACATAACTGGGGTAAAGGCACAGTGACCTTTAACTTCCACAACCTCCTAAAGGAAAATGTGCCTTTAAGGGAGAACAACCAGTGAGCATACTATCCAATGCCCATCAATACACAACAATACTCAAACCACTGACTAGGTAGACTCTTTGTCAGGATATCTGCAGGGTTATCATCTGTATGAACCTTGACAAGCTCTATGCGCTTGTCCTCAAGTACCTCCCTAATGAAATGGTACCTGACCTCAATGTGTTTGGTCTTTGCATGAAAGACCAGATTTCGTGCTAGCTGAATAGCACTCATGGAATCACTATGCAATGTCGGTACACTTGTATGAATCCCCAAATCTCCCACTAGCCAATCAAGCCATATAGCCTCCTTGCAACCCTCTGTGGCTGCAACATACTCAGCCTCTGTGGTAGACAAAGTAACGCACTTCTGTGCGTGAGACATCCACGACACTGCACCACCTGCAAAGGTGAACACATAACTAGAAGTGGATCTCCTACTATCCACATGCCCTGTATAGTCTGAATCTGTGTACGCAAGTACATGCATGTCTCCTTTACCAAAGCAGATGCACATCTCCTTGGTACCCTTCATGTACCTCATGATGCACTTAACTGCCTCCCAATGCCTCTTTCCTGGATTAGCCATATACCGGCTAACAACTCCCACTACAAATGCAATATCTGGTCTAGTAGCTATCATAGCATACATAAGACTCCCAACCACTGATGCATAAGGAACCTTGGCCATCATGGCCCTCTCCTCATCTGATTTGGGACTATCTGTATGACTCAATTTCACATATGGAGGCAATGGAGTACTCACTACCTTCCCCCCCTCCATATTGAAATGCTGCAATACGTTTGTAACATACTCCTTCTATGAAAGCCAAAGGAGTTTCCTACTCCGATCATGCGTGATGCGCATACCAAGAATATGGCATGCAAGTCCCAAATCCTTCATATCAAAGGCCTCATGCAACTTGGCCTTTAATGCATCTAGCTCATAAGTATTCTTACTAGCCAATAGTATATCATCCACATATAGTGTTAGGAGTATCAGGCTATTATCCTTAGCCCTTTTAGTGTAGAGGCAGTGATCAATTTCACTCCTTCTAAAACCCTAGGACCGAATGAAATCATCAAACTTCTGATACCATTCTCTAGGCGCTTGCTTAATACCATAGAGACTCTTCTTTAGCTTGCAAACTAAATGCTCTTTGCCCTTTTCTTCAAAGCCTTCCGGCTACACCATGTAAATTTCCTCATGCAAATCCCCATGCAAGAAAGCTATCTTAACATCCATCTGCATAAGCTCCATATCCTCTGCTGCCACTAGTCCAAGCATGCATCTAAGTGTGGTCATCTTCACAACCGGAGAGAATATCTCATCAAAGTCCACACCCTTCTCTTGCTTGAACCCTTTAGCGACCAAACGGGCCTTGTACCTAGGCACATCATCACCTATGACCTTCATTTTGTACACCCATTTACATGGCAATGCTTTCTTTCCATGTGGCAAAGAAACCAAGTCCCAAGTCTTATTCTTCATAAGTGAACTCATCTCTGATTGCCTAGCATACTCCCACTTGCGTTGATCCTCGCGCATCATAGCCTCTCTGTAGCAAGAAGGCTCCCTGCAATCAGTAAGCATCATATAGTCTACCCCTGGAACAAACCTATCAGGCGGTCTAGACACTCTAGATGATCTTCTCAAGGGCATTTCAGCTTGCTGTCCCACCTGCATATCAGCCACATTTGGCTCATCATTTCCACCAATAGATGATCCATCATCTACCCTTGATTGTATACCTGTGGGAGTACTTGGTGGTACCATTTCTTGCACATTTGGTGCATGGACAGCTTGCTGTCTATCAACATATGCAGGTGGATTCACATCTTGGAAAGTGATTCTTCTCATTTCCACATCCCTCATGGGTGCCTTATGCATCTTCTTCTCATTGAAGACTACATCATGGCTGCGTATGATCTTCTTTGCTTCTAGATCCCAGAGATGATATCCCATCTCGCCACTTTCACCATAACCCAGAAAGATGCATTTCCTAGACTTAGGATCTAGCTTCTTTCGAAGCTCTTTTGGCACATGTGCATATGAATCACACCCAAATATACGCAAATGAGAGTAAGAGGGCTTCTTGCCACTCCATGCCTCTTCAGGAATACCACCATCCAAACTCTTACTAGGTGATCTATTGATCACATGCACTGCAGTCTTCATTGCCTTAGCCCAAAAACCACCAGAAAGACTTGCATTGGAAAGCATGCATTGCAACCTTTCTTGAATGGTACGGTTCATCTTTTCTGCAACTGGATTTTGCTCTAGAGTACGAGGGGATGGTACGAGGGGATGTGAGCTCCCTCTTAATCCCACGTGTATCACAGAAATGTTGAAAGTCATTGGAGAGATACTCTCCACCATTTTCAGTCCGTAGGCATTTAAGTGTTCTACCTGACTGATTCTCAACCAAGGCCAGCCATTTCTAAAATACCTAGAACACATCACTCTTCCGAGCTATAGCATAAGCCCACACTTTCCTAGTTGCATCATCAATGAATGTCACATAGTATTCAGCCCCGCCTAATGATCGTGTCGGCATGGGACCACATACGTTTGAATGCACCAAATCAAGCTTTTCAAACTCTTTCTTTCCCCTTCTTTTATGGGCTGATTTAGTCTGCTTCCCATAGAGACAGTGCTCACAAAATTCAAAATCAGAGAAACTCAAATGTGGTACATAACCCAAATGGCATAAGAGTTTCATTCCATTCTGGCTCATGTGCCCCAACCTGCAATGCCACAAAGAAGTGCTTGGCTTCTCGGTTATTGCAACAACATGATCAAATATCCCTGATACATGTAAGGGATACAAAGTCCCACACTTAGCACCCTAGCCAAAAGCATAGAGCCCTTCTGAATTTTCCAACTCTGAAAGCCAAAAGTGGCGTGAAAACCAGCATCATCTAGCTGACCCACTGAAATAAGACTCTTGGTCAACTTAGGCACATGTCTCACATGTTTCAAAACAAATGCAGACCCATTTGCAAAAGAAAACTTTATGTCACCTACTCCCATTATGTCACATGCATAGTCATTTCCAAGATGCACACAACCTGTCTTTCCACTGTCATAAGTGGAGAACCATTCCCTATGGGGAGTAACATGGAATGAAGCCCCAGAATCCAAAATCCAATCCTGGGAATATGCATCATATGAAGTGGTAAGCAACTCTGCAGATAAACTAGACATGAAGAGAACGTCATTGTCACTATCATGCGTGACTGCATTGATCTCCTCGATCTTCACTTTTCCTTTATCCTCCCTTGGACTCTCTTCCTTTTGATTTGCACCCCAATTTGCATTCTTTTTCTTATCCTTTTGCTCTCTTTTCAGCTTGTAGCAATCCTTTTTCATATGGCCCTTCTTGCCATAGTGGTAACACTCAATGTTCCGTGCCCTGGATTTGCTATGAGACTTCCCTCTTTCTTGGGACTTCCCCCTGAACTGTGATTTACCCCTTTGCACATTTAAGGCTGCATCCTGCTTGTTGCTATCCATAGACTTCCATTTAATCTCCTCGGCCAACAAGCTACCCACAACATCATCAAATTTTAGTACTCCACCAGGTGCAGAGTTACTGACAGTTGTACGGAAGGTATCCCATGAGGATGGCAATGAACGTAAGAGAAATATTGCCTTAGTCTCCGCATCAAAATTCATCTTCTGAGCCTGAAGCTGGCTGAAAATAATATTAAATTCATTCAAGTGAGAAGCAATGGAGACCCCTTCCTTCATCTGTAGCTCAAATAACCTTTTCATGAGATAAAATTTATTAGAGGCAGTTTCCTTTTCATAAGTGGCACACAATTTCTTCCACAAATCTTCTGTAGTCTGCTCATTTACTACTGTGAAATAAACTGACTCTGCAAGATGAAGTCTAATAGTAGATTTTTCTAATGCATCCAACTCATTCCAATCATCCTCAGACATATTTGCAGGCTTAGATTCAATCCCTGCCAAGGGTTTAATCTGCTTCTCTTGAATAAGCACATCCCTTATCTATTCTTTCCACAAAGAAAACTTTGTCCCATCAAACTTTTTAATGCTGAAAAACTCCTTTTCAGACATGGAAGAGGATGCCATGATGCAAATAAAGCAAAATCCCAAATGCTAGTGCCTACAAGAGAGAATCACACCAAATACCAGGTGCACCCAAATGTGTTTGCCACAATAGAGCGAAATATCACCAAAACTCATGTCTCAAAGAATCTGACTCATGTGCATATTCTATGCATCCATATGAGCAAATCTGGCCCAAAAAAAATGCCAACTGCAATGGCAATCCAAAATGCCAATAAGTGCCAGATGGCTCAAGCATAAACACTGTCCATGGGCATATGCATCAATAATATCTCATCCAAGAGAGCATAACACTATCAGTGCATCACCTGCAATGTGTCAAAGCTGTCCCTCAGCATAAAATAGCATCCATGTGCAAAGCGTCCATAAAAATGGCATCCCACAAGGCAATTTGGGCCTATCAGCGCATCCAATAAGGACCGCAATGCATCCAAATGGCCTATAAATCATCCACTACAACCCAATGCACACAACAAATGAGCACACACTGCTCAAATTGCAACCAGAGTGATTTGCATAAGGTATGCTCAAGAAATCATAGTCCCACGATAATGACCACTACTAAAAATAGAACTTGAAATGCCTCAAAACATGGGTGCCATTGCATAATCAGACTCAGCAAGAAAATTTGCAAATATCTCTCTTCTGTCGGAACTCCAAAATCCCAACCGATGAGTGAGAAATGGGAGTCAACACTTATCCACTACCATATGGCATAAATCTAAGGTTTCAAAACCTTAGAATGAAAAATGCATAACAGAGACATGAAATCAAATACACAGAGATCTATAACTCTAAAAATCCTCCACCGAATCGCACAAGAACTGACAGGTAGGGGTTTTTGGGTGTCCGAAATGCAATGGGACAGACGGTTTTGGAAATCGTGGTCTCAATCAATGGGTCCAACACATGGACTGAAAAATGTTTTTGGAAACAGAGCTATTAATTTCCACCGGAGTGCAAATGATGAGCAACCTAGAAGTTTTAGGACCTCTTGAGTCCACCGGAACTGACAGATCTACAAATGGTTGCTCCAAACTTGAGTTCCAACACTTGGGTAGAAAAACGCAGAAACTGACACAGTGAGTCAGAAATCCAATGAAATGATCCCAAATTCATGAATGAAGGTGTTTCCAAGCTCCTGAAGTGAAGTGGACACCAAAAGCAAGCAATAGTTGCCTCTACAAGTCAATACGGAGTCTCTGCCATCGAACGGAACACAGAAAAGCTCAAAAAACGACTTTTTTTTTAAAAACACTTAACTGGCTCTCAAAACCACTTCGCAAAGCCAAAGTGACTTTTCTAAAGGTTCCTCCAAGGTCTCTACACATTGGATGCAAGTAAAGTCACCCACAAAGCTTCCCACAGAGCTTCTCCTTCCTCCCACAGAGCTGCTGAGCTTCTAGGCATTCACGCACGCTCAGCTAGATCACCCGAGCTCTGATACCAGTTGAGAGTGCTCTCAACAAAAGCAAGAACAGAAGAGGGAGAGAGAGAAATAGAGAGCCACACAAGTTTTGGTGGGTGCAGAACAACCTAATCTTCTTTTTCATTCATTTATATATGTGTTTGAGTATTGTACATAATCGGGGTAAAGGCACAATGACCTTTAACCCCCACATGTGCATTATGCTAGTAGAGTCAAAATAGAAGCAGAGAGGAGATATACGGAGGCAAAGTTGATTCTATAAAGCTTGGTGTATGCTTGTAGGAAGTTCAGGGCATATATGATCTCAAAGCCATTTGTGGTTCTGACTTTTTACCATTTATTACCTCAGTTTGTTAATAATTCAACACTTTCTCGAAGCATGATGAAATGGTTGGTTGAGCTATAAGAATATACCTTCTCATTTCTAGTGGAGAGCACTTCCATAGCCACATTGGCAAATTTGTTAACATACAAAGAGAGTCCCATTTTGGTAAAGGAAGTAGAGAAGAAGATAGATAAGGAGGAGCATGCTATCATTCCAGGAGCATCTATCTTGCATTTTGATGGCTCATACAGGAAGAGTTTACATCAAGCTAATGGAGGCTATGTGATTACTAATTCAAAGAGCAAGCTGATCTAGAAGGAGAGAGTCCATATGGAAGCCAGAAGTAATAATGAGGCAGAGTATGCAGCATTATATGAGGGGTTGCAGGCTGCACTTAAGCTGAAGATTCAGAAGATAATGATCAAGGGAGATTCTCTACTTGTTGTAAAGCAGGTTCTAGGAAGTTGGCAAGCAAGAAACCCGAGGTTGAGAGGGTATCTAGCCAAAGTAAAAAGGCTGCTTCAACAATTTACAGTATGGAACATCCAGCATGTGCGAAGGGTGGATAATCAAATAGCACATGAATTGGCTCAGGAGATGAGTGACCAAGATCTAGTGATAGCGAAGCTTGAAGATCCACTGTACAGAGGGAGAGAATTCCTGGCTCAAATAGTGGATTTCTTACTTATTGGACATCTACCTCAGGAGCTTAAGAAGAGTCAGAAATATCACTTCATACGGAAGAGCAGACATTATATGATGATTGATGATGAGCTTTACATGAAAGGAGCTTATCAAATTTTGAGAAGAGTGCCCTGGAGAGAAGAAATATATTATATACTATCATCCAACCATGAAGGAGCTTGTGGAGGACACTATGCTTTTAAGATCACACTGCAAAAAATACTTCTGGAGGGCTATGTGTGGCCTTCAATACAGAAGGATGTACAGCATTGGTGCAGATCCTGCCATGAATGTCAAAGGATGGGAAAAATAATTCTTAAAATGGAGCCAAGAAACATTATGCTGGTTTATGATATTTTGAAAGATGGGGGATAGATGCAGTTGATCCTCTACCCAGAACTACCAAAGGGAAATGTTATATGCTTACTGCAGTGGAGTATTTATCAAAATGGGTAGAGGTGAAGGCATTAAAGAGAGTGGATAGCAAAGGGGTTGCTGATTTTATATATGAACACATATGTTGCAGATTTGGGATTCCCTTGGAGCTACTTTCAGATAGTGGTCCTGGATTCAGAGGAGAAGTGACAGATTACTTATGCAGCAAGCTGAATATAAATAATAAGTACATCACCCCATACTACCCTCAGTGCAATGGGTTGAATGAGAATTTTAATGGGGATTTCAAATTGTTGATGACTAAGATGACTGGGAGCCACACCAAAAATTGGGATTTGGAGATAAATAGAGTTTTGTGGGCATACAGGGTAGCGGTGAAGCATAGCACTCAATTCTCTCCATTTCATGTGGTGTATGGGAAAGAAGCAATTTTGCCATTGGATGTAGAGATACCAACTTTGAAATTTTTAGTTGAAGAAGGATATGAGCCTATAGATAGTTACAGGGAGAGATTACTAGCAGTGTAGGTAATGCAGTTGGACAGGGATTTGGCTTTTGAGCATTATGCCAGAGTGCATATGTGGAGGCAAGAATTGGAAAATGCAAAAATTAAGAAAACAGAAATCGAAGATGAAGACTTGGTTCTTAGATACAATAGCAAACTGGATAGTACATTTCAAACCAAGTGGGAAGGTCCATACAGAGTGGAGAAGAAATTTGAAAATGGAACTTATCAATTGACTAATTTAGATGGTAAAAAACATAAGAAGAGAGTCAATGGTGTCCGGTTGAAGAGATACTTTGCACAGTTGATGGTAGCACTGAAAGAAGAGGATCATGAAGATAATGAGCAGTGGCAAAATCAATTGAAGTCAATGCAAAGTGAAGAAGAAGAAAATTTGGATCTATCATCTCTTTTTGGCTCATTGCTGGACATGAATGTCACAACAAAAGAAAGGGGTTGCTAGAGATGTGTGGATAAAAAATGTAAATATCTTTTTCACTTGTTACATGCTGATGGATAGGTGCATAGCTATGTACATAGCTAGTTGATGGAGGGAATGAGCTATGGATACTCTCATAAAGACTCTACACAGATGTACAAATGGTAGATACTTCTACAGGGACATCTGGGAGATGATGGAAAGCAGTGGGGGGCATCAGGCACTCCAGAGTAATTGGTGAGGGATGACATGTCTCTCATGGTTATCATGTGTTATGTTATCTTGTCATGAGTGGTTCTCGATTTGTAAGTCATGTGAGCATTCATATCCTAGTTTGAGGGCTTGGGTTATATGTGGCAATCAAGCACTGAGGTAGAGGAGTAAAAAGCATGGATGACATGGCTTCTTTTGAAGTAAGATAATCCGTGCATGCAATAGTAGGCTACATTATAGCGGGTTGAATCTTCTAGAGGATGAAGTGGCAAAGTACGTGGAGAAGGTGGCTAGAAGATTGTCCTAGAAGAGAGGGGAAGGGGGTGATGTGTAAGGAGGGATGAGATCTGTGAGCAACAAAGAGATCGTGGGAGCACCTTGCTAGCATCCGTCGGTAGTAAGAGTTCCTTGTTGAGAGCTGAAGGAGTCTGGAAGAGGAGCCGTTGCCTCACGGAAGTCTGGGGATTTTGTGTTTGCTATGTTGAAGGAGAGGACGACTATGGAGTATGAGAGGACCACAGACGAGGAGGAGATGGAGGGAGAATGAAAAAGGAGGGGAGCTATTCACGAAGCTATAGAAGAGGAGGGCATGTCAGAAATTGAGATAATGGAGAACCTAAGCGACTTGTTCTCAGAAGTTTTCTGAGTTGATTCTTGGCAACAAGTAGTGGCTGACCGTCTTTAACTGTAACCTCCAAGAAGAGCGACTATTTAAGAAGGGAAACCTCATTGTTTGGAAGCTGTACCAAGAAAGGCTTGCATGATTTTAGACTGTCTGTGGCTTCTGAAAATAATTGCTGAATTTGCTGAATGGAGGTTGTGGGCAGTGAGTTTTGATTAGTTGATGCATTTCCATCACGGGAAGTTGCTGTTTTTTGCTATCCCTGGGTGTCAGAAGAGGTAAGCAATCGTGAATTTGCTGAAATCAAGTGTCAAAAGCAAGAGGGAAGCAGGGCAATCAGATTTTTGTTCAGAAATGGAGCCAGGACAGTCAGGAAAGAAGGGCGACCTAATTTATGGGAGGAAGTGCTGCTGATTTTGCATGCTGAAGGAGCTAGAAGCTAGGCGATTTCAAAAAGGTGGTTCCTGGATAGTAGAACTTGCAGACAGAGGTGAAGAGAGTGAGGTCGATTTCAGATTTGGTTGTTTTCTTGCTGCCCGAAGTTTGTACTAGCTGGAATTCACTGCCTGGGTAAAAAGAAATGCATATACAGTTGTTATTTGGCTGATATTCATAAGAAGAAGTGGGTTGCTACTGTGTTTCATGAAGAGGGAGGTAGTAGGAGTGTGATAGACCCTAGGAACTTACTGAAAAATACAAAAATTAGACCTGTTTTGGTGTGAGGAGGTTGTTGGCAACAGGAAGAGGTGATTTATGCATGTTTTGTGGATAAAATAAGAGGGAAACAAAGGACAACTGAGGGCTATAAAAATCTGCAGCAAAGAAATTCAGCCCATTGCATACAGAAGCAGAGGAATTGTGTGGTTTTCTCATGTTTCTTGTGATAGAGATTGATCCAAAAGTTTAGTTTATCAGGTTTAACTAGAGTTTTCATTATGAAGTGATGCTGGATTGTAGAGATGCTATTATATGGCATATAGTGTTGTGTGTAGAAGAGGAAGAGTGGGTGGATGTGAACTTACCTAGTGATTGTGATCTACTAGATGAAATCTACTAGTTCAACTTGTATAATGAAGAAGAACTTGAATGAATAATTAAAGGTTGTACAGTTTTCTGGGTATTTAAGTTTGAATCTGTGAAAGTTGTTTGCTATAAAGGCATGAATTAGCTCTACTACTTTTTTGCATCCAACATTAGCTTGGGTGTAGCCAATCGCGAAACTATTTTTGAGGCCATTTTGGGGCCACGACGCAATGCGCTTCTAGGTGAATATTTGAATTTTGCGCGGACCCGTGCTCTCACCAGAAATTTTCCCGACGTCATGAAGGTGCACTAGCATAATAATGAGATGCAATCTATTTGTTCAAAACACCGCATAGCTTGACACATGGCATCACTTATTATCACACAACCTTTTGCTGTAGCTTTGCCAACTATCACTGGGCACGCACCCATGCAGATCATTAAAATTGAAGGTTGGCTTGGAGAGACCATCGTGCTGGTTCTTGCCGTAATAATTAGACACAATCTATCATTTTGAACATTGCCGTAGCGCTGACCACCTGTCATCATGCAACCTTTTGCCGCTTCTTTGCTTGCAACCCATGCAAATCATAGGTTGGCTTAGAGAGACCACCGCGCTGGTTTTTGGTGTAATAATGAGACGCAATCTATCATTTTGAGCATCACCTCAATGCAGTATCTGGTGTGACCACCTTTCATTGCCCAGAATTCAAGGTTGTTTTGGAGAAATCAAAGCGCCGGTTCTTGGTGTTATAGCTACGTTACCTATTTTTACGTATTATGGGGAGAGATCTATGAAAGCCACCGCACTGGTTCTTGGAGTTATATATTTGTGTACCAAGGAAAATGTATTCCGTTGTGCAACCAAGCAAAACGCAATTGATGATATGGCCCTTGAGGGTTCCCCTTTAGGGGCAAGGGCCATATCTACATGCATTATACAATATCCAGGATGCCACTGGACATAAATAGCATGTCGATATGGCCCTTTCCCCTAAAGGAGACCCCTCAACAGCCATATCGTCAATTGCATTTTCTAAAAGTTTAATTGTATTTTTCTAGATGTATCTCCATGCAACCACAACGGTGGGGTCGTTGGAGTTATTTTAGTGCTATTTTGGTCATAAACTAAGGAAATTGTAGTCCTTCTTTCTTGGTATTTTAGTCCTTGTTGCTGTAAATATAAATTATGGAAAAAGTATAATTTATCGAGTGAAAATTGAGCAAAAGAGATTACAATGTACATTTATGTCTAATAACAGATTATATGAAAATTATCAACTTATACCGAGCAAAAATTGAACAGAGGATCTTACATTTATAAAAACTCAGCAATTGCTGAGAGCCTTAAACAAAAGATTATAGGTAGCGGCCATAACCATTCAAATATAAATATAAAAGCTAAAAACAGTGCATACTGAGAGCCTCAAATTGAACAAAAAGAGATTACATAAATGCCTTAGAGACCAAAACATTACATCCAGTGAGCCAAAAGATCGTTGAGCTTGCCCAAAAGATTACATCCAACCATTGCTGAGAGCCTCGTTTGAGCAAGAGGGAATTTGTACAACTCAATTTTCAGCCAGTCTAGCTTGTTGTATTAAAAATTTTTAGGGAGCCAAAGGAGGATACAATGGAGAGGCCGAAGACCAATGCACATTGCCAAGACTCAGTTAATCACGCCCCTAGCAAGTCGAGGGTACTTTGGTCTAAAAATATTGAGGGCTTCATCGACATCTAGGGGGAACCCATACAACACAACCATAAAGAGGTCCTCTGTGAGCATGTTATCCAAGGTGATCATTTAGATGTGTGGGGAGTCGCCTATGGGAACAAAGTGTCTCCACTAGTGCGAGCATTTCTATTCGAAGTAAGTGCAATGCAATCACCTTATATGAGAAGGCAGATATTATTGGGATCACAGAGCATCAAGGGGGGGACCAACTAGGCATGCTGAAGATGAGTGGGTGAGTAGAAGATGAGCAGAAGATGAGTGGGTGAGTAGAAGATGAGTGGGTGAGCAAAAGATGAGCAGGGGAGTAGATGCAATGATGAGAGTTGGAGAAGGGAGCATGGAGGAAAGTAGAGCAAGGCGAAAAAGAGATAGAGGATAGAGGAGGGGTGTGCAGCAAAGTAGCAGAGCATGGGCGGATTAGAGCAATGTAGTAAAATGCCAAATGCCACATATCTTATATATATTATAAAGCTTGAGCCACCGTGGTGGTTGGAGCCTAAGGGTCCATCGATATTAATTGCAGGCCACCACGGTGGAATCCCCAAGACGGGGGCTAGTAATCATGAAGAAGACACCATGTGGTGCCACTCCGGTGGTTGGTAATTAACTTAGCCACGACAGACATGGCTGATGAGAGCCACCACCACCAGGCAGTAATGCTCATTACCATGTCTAGTCACTCATTACTATGTCTAATCACTCATTACCATGCACTCTAGTTCTCTACTAAGCATGCAATCCTGGTGATTGGTATTATTTACTACACTCGTAGTGATTGTGCATGCTAAAGCATGATGGTGGGTGAGCGATGGCATGGTGGAATCATAGCCACGACAAACGTGGCTAATGACAGCCACCACCATCAGGCCGTAATTCCTATAAAAGTAAATCATGAAGCCTAATCACCTCTAATCCCTCATTACCATAATTTACTGCACTCATAGTAATCATGCATGCAAGCCCGGTGGTGGTAATTGGAAGCTGAGTAATTGCGAGCCACTACGGTGGCTGGTAATTAACTGACAGCTTGGTGGATCTTAGCCACCACCACAGATGTGGCTAGGAATCTTAGATGCCACCACATCTAATCATTCATTACCATGCAAGTCAGTACTACCACCTTGAATTATTCAAAATTCAGGCCAACCACCATGGTGGCTCTCACCTTGATAGTAGTCGGGCTACAACTACCATGCTGGCTCTCACCTTGATGGTGTAGTCAGCTATTCCATTCCCTTAACCATTTCCTCTTATATCCCTCTTGAACGTTTTGTTCTCCCTTGCAATCTCAAGCCTCCACTATTCCATTTCCTTCACTACTTCATCTTCTATCCCTCTTGACCATTTCTTTCTTCCTTGTTCCTGCAACTTCTATCCCCTCTTGTAATGGACCCTGCACAGTCTGAGAGCTCCTCACAAAATCTTTCCTCCCCCTCTGTAGCATAGTGCCAGTGCCCCTCCTCCCCTCATCTTGAAATTGTGACATATGGGAGCTCCTCTCTCGCGATTCAAAAGCCCAATTTGGATGCTCTCCAAAACTTGACCAGGATGGTGCAGGAGGTGAACGTGAAGGAGGGGCAACTAGTCTATCAAGGTCACAAGATTACCATAAATGAAAGCATGATTGAAAAGGCTCTAGGAATTTTTGGAGGCAGTACACAAGCACACTTTTTTGAGAAGCAGTGGAAGAGACAGGATATTCTAGACTTATACCCCAATGCTTAGATTAGTAAAGATGTTGGAGTCAAGATTTCGAGCTTGCCAACAGACCAACATGTACTGAAGAAGACAATTCATTTCTTTCCTGATTTGAGAGGAACCTGCAAATTCTGGCAGGTTCAAGTAGTAGTAGAGCAACTAAAAGGACATGATGTATCTTTCTCAAGGGCGATCTCCAAGAGCATGTTAACCAACCTAAAGAATTGCATGGATGGCAAATCCCAATTGTCATCTTAGTCCATTAGAGTTGCAATGCACCTGATGGCATCCACCCTCAAAGGGATTTTTAAGCAATACGAGAAGCAGATGTCTCAAAAGGTGACTTTTCTACAAGAGAAAGCCACTGATGCAGCAAAGGCAGTGCAACTTGAGAAAAGTCTCAGGGAAGGTGTAGAAGCCAAGGTAGAGGAGGCACAAGAGCAAGCTGAGGCTGCCACAAAATTGGTCGACATGGAAAGGCATAGAAGAGAAGAAGCAGAGAAGCACATGAAGGAGCTCCGAGATAGGCTTGAAGAAGTGAGAAATGATGGGGACATGGCAGACAAAGGTGCTAGAAAAGATGCGAAAGGACCTTGCAGATCAGAGAGCCGAAAAGGAGGGTCTTTACAAATGGCTCTATAACATGCAGAACTCATTGAACATTGAAAAAGACCAGATGATGGAGCTGAAAAGGGAGAATGCAGAAACCAGAAAGGTGATGTATAAATTGCAAGAGAGCTTTGAGGCTAGGAAGGATGGGGTAGAGAGCAGCCGGGGTGGAGAAGACAACAAGGCAGCTCCCCAGGTTAGAAAGGATGCAGAGAGCAGTCACCATGGTGAAGGAAGTTTCAGCCACTGCGGTGGAGAAATTTGCAACAGCCACTGTGAGGGTTGTTTTTATGAAACACTGTTGGAAGTCCAAAGAGCAATCTACAATACCCTGCAAGAAGACCACGATAGATGTTTGCACAAGCTTGCCATGGCTTTCGAAGTTATGAAAAGTAGTTCGTTGCCATGCGAGATTTCCAAACTAGAGTGGAATTCTTGGAAACTGCCCATGAAGAAGTTTTTCAAGAATTTACGAAAGTTCAATAGATGCTAAGGGATTCTGATGTAGTTGTTGCACAGAGTGATCAAAAAGTGGAGGAGATGAAGGAGAACATCCGTAGCCTTAGGATGAGGGAGGAAGGAATCAAGAAGCAACTTCGTCATGTACACAGCAAGACTGTGGTATTGACGGCCGCAATAGTTAAATCGGATGCTTATCCTACTATGCAGCAGGGTCCAAAATGCATGGTCTGCCATACCCCCATCATAGATGATTGCTGTATACGATGGCCTGCATGCTACCACCCTATGCACGTTTTTTGCTTTGGAGTGTGGGTGCATACAAAATCGCTATGTAGAGAATGTCATTTGCCATTGCCCAGGTCATGGATAGACCAAATTTGCTTGCCTACTACAGCTATCTACGATGAGAAAGTAGATGCTGCAGCTCAATTTGGCATTTGGGCAAAAGACTGTAAAGACAAGGAGCTCAAATTGAAGAAGGCCAAGACTGAACCTAACTGCGAGGAAAAGGAGCCTAAAGGGAGGAACTAGCCCCCTTTCAGAAAGGAGCGAAAAGGGCCAAGCCTACAACCAGGAAGCTCAAATCAAGGAAAGAGGAAGCGGCATGAAGGGAAGGAGTCTTTGAGATTGTAATCTATGTAATCTGTGTATAATCTATTGAATTGTTAATCTTCTCCAGAGTCTACTTGGGCAATGTTTTCTCAGCTAAGTGATTAGACAGTATCCTTTGATCCACGCTAGCACGGTGATAATAATGAGACAAAAGATTTTGATTTGCAGGTAATGTAAGACGAAAGATTTCAATTAGATGACTAATGTGAGACTGAAAGATTTTGATTAGTGAACTATTGTACCATAAAAGATTTCAATTAGACAACTAATGTGAGACAAAAGATTTAGATTAGACAACTAACATGACACTGAAGAATGATAAGGTTGGGCTCAATGAACTCTCTCCCTATTCAAGTGAAGTGCTAACACAACTAAGAGCCCATTACGAAATCTAGCCCCAAAACTCTATACATCGATCCACCTACTGCAAATCTATGGCATACCGGAAAGACTTTGGAATGCTTTTGTTCTATCTGAAAATGATGTTGGATGGCATCCTCGCAGAAACAGACCTGGAGAAGTAGGAAAATAGCTGCAAGGAGGACATGCTTCGCTGGTGGGTGTATTACTTGGAGTCGGCACAGACGGTGATTATTAATTTCCTTGGCTATGGGTTTTTTTTGCTCCTTTAAGATACTTGTCAAGCTCATGATGTAGGTTTCTTTTGGCAGGACATGAAAGATGCTCAAAGATGTATAGAGTGTAAAGAGCAGTATGAAGACCCCCAATAAAAGGAGGAGTTACTATGGGCGTATAAGTCAGTAGAGTCAAGCAAGTAGCGTGTGATCTGAGTGTGTGAAGAGGTTTGCCATAGTGCAGCAGACTCGCCTCTAGAGCTGGGAGATGCTTGCTATAGAGAGGTTGATAAGATAGTTGGGAGTTTGGAATTTCCTTGAAATAATAAAAATCTTGCATACATTTCTTGAACTTGTGGATATTCTCATGGTGCTCGTAATACCTGAGTTTGTATCGACCTACTTCCATGTTAGTACTTAAATGTTTTAAGTAGCTCGATGGTTGAAATCTGATGGTTAACAATAACCAGTCTAAAGGGCACTAGCACTGTGCAACAAATTTTAGGATAGGACGGTAATAGTGTAGGGATAGCATGGTAATAGTGCAAGATTAGTGCAGGAAAAGTTATCGCGAGTGCGGTGGTTGGTTGCACTAGAATATGAACATCCACCAGTGTGGTGGTTTGCTTCTATTATTATAAGATGAATGGATTCGTTATGGGAAAACAACGTGGTGGTTGTTGGGATATACAAAAAGCAAGCATGGGATGAAATCTGATGGTTAACAAAATGATAAACAGTCTAAAGGGCATTGTTTTAGTATAGCACTATGCAACAAATTTTAGAATAGCACGGCAGTAGTGTAGGGATAGCACGGTAGTAGTGTAGGATAAGTTATCGCCAATGTGGTGGTTGGTTTGCACTAGGATATGAACAGCCACCAGTGCAGTGGTTTGCTTCTATCATTACAAGATGAATGGATTTGTAGGATATGTGGATTCATTACGGGAAACCAGCACGGTGGTTGTTGGGATATACTAAAAACAAGCATGGGTTTTACCATTTGGGATTTACAAAAACAATTTAATAAAACCAGCACGGTGGTTGTTTGGGATATAAGAAGCAATTTCAATACAAATTCCATTTTGTAGGACAAGTGGACATATTGACAAGTGGACATATTGTTTCCCTGCAATGAGACTACATGCATTTTCTTAGTACTATCTCAGTCGTCCTCGTCCACCACTCCAAGACACCCCAAGATGTGCTCATGTATGTCTAAATCCAATTTGAAGACACTCTTGCCCTTCTTTTATTGTGGCACAACTTGCATTTGGAACTTAATAGCTCTTACTAGATGAGAGTACACACATGTTTGTGGACTCTTATGTAGCCATTCATAATTGCGGCCTCTCTTAGATGTTTTTTTGTACCAAAAAACTCCGGCTACTACATCCCACTTCTCATAGCTTGTTCAACAATTATCCTTAAATGTTTCCTCAACTTTGTACTTAGGTTTTGTGCACTGCAACAGAAAGTATGGGTCATCTTCCTTGTTCTCCTTAGAATCTCCCTGCAAAGTTATCCCCCTCTTCCAGACAGTCAGTGAGGTCATCGAAACTCTCCCCAAACTATGGTGAGTCGTTTGTCTCTCCATTGTTTGTGACTCCATCTGAACGTAGAAAAAAGATTTGAACTCTATCCCATGTCTTCACAGTTGCAATGTTCTCACAATCATCATGATCCCCTATGATGCACGCACTGTAGAAACAAGAAAGTTTTCTCATTTTAATCAGTTAGTTGTTTGAAAAGCCCCATATGCTGTGCAAACCACGAACTCCTTTAATTTTCTCACAATCATGCTAGCTTCTCCTTTGCACTTCATCCACTTTCACTTCATGGAACGCTCTGCATACTACAGTATTCTTAAGGCATTGTTTACTGTATATTGAATGCACTCCTATCGAGAGGTTGGCTATAAGCCATGTTACAACATCATGGGCATCATTGAGTTTTTCTTAAGGGCATGCTAATTGGTGTTTAAACAGAGCTTGCTTTATAACATCACCGCATCCATCATGTTCACCCTTGCCATGGCTAGACCCAAAGAAATTCCACATCATGTCTAGACCACTGGTCAGGGATTTGACCTTGAGACGAAGTAGAATCCACATGCTGATTTAAATTGAGAGGCAGCACCATCTGACTACACCCAATGTTGTTTTATATTTTTTGCATGGGGATTTTCCTTTTTTAGCCATTCCCAATGCAGTAGAAAAGCATGCTGCACAAATAGGGTGTCATGTTCCCTATCATCTGAAATGTAGAAATGGTAAGTGCATTGCACTGACTTGGACTCCTATGAGTCATCAAGTAGATTGACATCAGGCGTGGAAGAATCAAGCAAATGACTATATGTGATATGCACAAGAATTGTTATCTGCTTGTTGTACCAGTGAGCACTTTGTATCTCATCTTGCTCTTGAAAAGAATAATTTTCTACAAAATCTATGATAGATACAATAGTGTCACGGGAGAAATTGGCAAGGCATGTCCTGAAGTGCTTATCCTACCAACTGGCTGTGAAATTGTAAAGCACATATTTTGGGATGGATTGAACCACGTGACCTACAAGCTTCCTTGGTTGGGTGCTCTTATATGATAGTAGCCATCTCTTTCTATCGGATGCTTCAACGTTGACATTTTCAAATCTCCTCCATTTTAGAGCAACGTGGTTGTCTTCCCTCATTTCATTTGGACAGAAATTGAATGTCTTCTTCTTCAGCTTCAAACTACAATGCTTGCATGTACCGCAAATGCATTCAATCCTATGCCACTCATGGTCTCCCTTTGGACAAACCACTGGCTCCCACAGAGACCTTAGGTTACAAAACCTGCCCTCCCTTGCAACACATGATGAGGATCCAAGTGGCCTACAGATTGCGCATTCATTGGGGAGGCATGGGCATCAATCCCCATGGAGCAATGCTCTAACACGACCAGAACTCAAGTCATTCATAGCTTGCCAGCAGGCCAGGTCAAAGTCTATGTGTGTTTTGCAACAATAAACATTCCTATCTTTGAGTTTCCTGACGTACCAGGGCTTACAATGCTCAAAGCTCCTCTGCCCAATTGAAATGTCTGGATTCTAATCCACAAACTTGAGATACAAGTCCGTCTACTGACCCAACATGCCGGAACAATAGAACAATGAACCTCCTTTTAGAAAACATAGTCTAATTAAAGTATATAATGAAGCAAAACAATTTTTAACCACCGTGCTGGTTTAGGATAGTCATAATTTCAATCATCGGGTTGGTTTAGGACACGTTTAGGATAGTCACAATTTCAACCATCAAGATGGTTTAGGACATTGTCACAGTTTCAACCACTAGGATGATTTAGCCTGACGGTCTCAACTTCACATATTAAACAATAACAAGTATATTTCTTTTCATTTCTGAATTTCACCATTAGAATATTTCTTTGCATTTCTGAATTCCACAATATAACAGTGGTATATAACCTGAATAACAGGAAATTAAATTTAACAAATTTAAGTACTAAGAAACACAATAATTTTAACCACCGGGCTAGTTAATAACTAATATCTGCTCAACTACGCTAGTTCAAGACAATCACATAACTAGTGATTGGAGCTGAAGCAACCACAATTGCATGATGTTCTAACCACTAGGCTGGTTTAGTAAAATAACAATATATTATGAAATATATTGTTGTTAATTTCTGCTCAACCATGCCACTAGGCTAGACAACAACTAATGTATGTTCAACCACGCTGGTTCAAGACAATCACATCACTAGCGATTGAGCTGAACTAGCCTATGGTTGCATGATGCTCCAACCACCGGGCTGATTTAGGACAATCACATTTAGTCCCCAAGCCTAGTTTAAGAAAAGAAACAAGTAAAATATCCCAAAGCTCAATCACAAACAACCACCGGACTGGTTTAGGCACCACTGACCTACGTTGTATCTAGCATGTGTATGATGTGCTCCTCAAACACCTTTCATCCCATCCGCTTCTTACAGATGTCCTTTTTATTTGGAGAAACTCTCATATTTTTGTGCCAAAACGTCGTCATGATAGCAATGACTTCCGCACTTAGGCTCTCTCCTTTTCTTGCATTCTGTTGAAGCCCACAGACTTCTCGGATCGAGATGATTGTGCATTATTTCTGCTCTACGTTCAACCACTGGAGCCATGTTGGTCCTTTTGATTGAAAACATCTTCGACATTGTGCACCCAAGCCATTTCCCCTTTGTTTCAGGGGACACCAACATAGCTAAGGTCGCTCTCTTTGTAGCTAGTCGATCTAAGTTGTGCACCCCTTTCACTTTCTATAAGCCATTTCTCAGGTTACAGAGCATCGCCTCTTGGGCGTGCATCTCCCGAGGTGTTGGTACGGTTGTTACTCTACAAACTTTAGGGTGCAATCTAAAGCTTGTAAAGACTCAAGACTAGTAATCACTTGAATGGCTTGATGTTGTTGCCTCGAATGCTCCCACCAATTGTGACACCACAGATCGTGTTCTTCGCTCCACTGGCAATGATCGAATGCATGCACCTGTGATCACTTCTTACTGCTGCTCTACAAGGAGTCTTCTTTGTTCTTGTTGTTGCTCCCTTTGTAGATGTTGCAAAAGTGTCTTCCATTGCCGATTTGATACCGTGCCAATGCTTTCCTCGATCTGCACTCTGTTCCTTGTGCCTTGATCTAGCTTTTCGGCTTTCCTATCTCACAACCTTTGTCTGCTTCTCTTGCAAGCCATGGTGAGCTGCTTGTTGCCATTGATGCCATGGCCACGATCAGTCCAGAATACACCCAGAGAAGCGAGCTGGTGAGGCAAGCAAAGAATAGAAGACAACTTACCCGAAAGAAGACAATGGCAAACCAAAGTTTATGGTTGCAGGTTGCAAGGCGTTTGTAGGACAGGGGCAAGTT
Organism: Dipteris shenzhenensis; assembly: GCF_047967505.1. Classification (NCBI taxonomy): domain Eukaryota; kingdom Viridiplantae; phylum Streptophyta; class Polypodiopsida; order Gleicheniales; family Dipteridaceae; genus Dipteris; species Dipteris shenzhenensis. The sequence goes on along the minus strand of NC_141605.1, from coordinate 32,810,767 downwards.
GCAAGTACTTAAATCTTCCAAGATTTGATGGGTAGGAGGTGTGAAAAATCAAAATTTGTAGGAATAGTAGAATTTCAGCTGCCAATTTTTCCCCCTTTGATGATACACATCAGCAAAATTGGATATCCCAAACAAGTGTAATGTGGCCTAAAATGCTTCAAAACACAAATAGGCCAAAGGGCATGCTATCGGGTTTGATGCTCTGTATTATTAAATGGAATGACCTTTGGCATGCTTATGAGCCATATAGCAAGCGAGTGCATGGAAAAAGAAACAATTCAGAACTGTAAATATTGTTCGATTTATTAATAGATCTTTGTGCATGCACAAATTGCTCTTTTCCAACTTCTTCCATTCTAGGGTGAATCTAGATACCAATACTAACAACTATCAAGGTTTTAAGACCACCATGCACTAGTCCCAATAGTTTAGATTCCAAATTTTCAATCCATTTTGGTTTTCAACAAATCAAAAGAAAGTTATGGAGTGTGCCCTCAAATGGGTATGCATCACTTTAGCACAACATTGGAGGCCCATTAACCCATGCATAATGATCTCATTAAGGTGTGTCCTTGGGTTGAGTAGAAGCTTACATAGTGTACTTTAGAATGATTACTTGGTTGCATGTATGTATAGAACAAAATTTTGATGTTTTTGAATAAATTTCTATATCCTATAGTCTTCAAGATGCATGCTTCACATGAAATATAGCACTTATAATGCTTTAACGGTCTCATTCCAAATACTTATTCCAAAATTTTTTTGTTCTCATGTTCAAGTTTGGAATGTGTACTATACTGAAGACAAAGTTTGTCAAATTCCATTGAGCAATGCATAAGTTATGGGTCATGCAAGATACCCATATATAGAAAAGTCCCTGAACCTCACCAAAAATGGCTACACCCAAGCAAACATTGACCCGAAAGGTGCATGGCAAATCATGCTCTCCACATTGGTCACCTCACATACAAGTCTTAACCTTCTCACTTTACAATTTTATTTAGCTTTTCCATTGAAACAACCTCTTAATTAATTGAAGCCTCTTCACTAACCATAGTTTGGCATCATCACTTCTTAAGATTAGTCCCTAAAAAGAGGAAAAAAAATGTTTTGCCACATTTATTATCTTGGTGTTTACTCCAGCTCATAGGCTAGCACTTCTTTAAAGGAGATCCAACTCCACAAAGCCAAGTAATCCCTTGCCTATTCCACACTCATACATCTAACACCATCTCAATACCTTTGACAATCAGTAGTATCATACTTCACCACATCAATGATTTATTCAGTAGATCTCTTTTGGCTTCAAGAAGTTGCATTATTTTGCACTTTTTATGCCATCCTTTAGCTATTTCTAGCATAGTTCCTATTTACATTAGCCTTGCAATGCCTCTTGGGCTATTTTTGACACATTGTTGCCTTTACCTTGCTATAGGTTTTGATCTTACATCCATCATGGCTTGGATTAGACAATTGTTGAGAATCCCCACATAGGTTGGACTATGTTTCACAAAGTAGTTTCTTTTGAGAGGGAGTATTATAGACTAAGTAGGTTGAGCATAAGCCACATTGAGGCAACTTAAATTGTTTCAACCCATGTTCAAGGTAATGAATTCTCACAAGTTAGAATTCATTATTTTGACATTCATGAAAGCATCTCAGTGTTCTCTTGGTAAATACTCTTGATGAATGATGGGTAATCCTCTACGATAGAGCCCCAAGTAGTCTCTAGCATGGAGCTATTCACATTTTGATTGTAGTGATGATATTCCAGTCTTGAATCCATATGAAATCCATGGAAAAAGAAACTACTTTATCCTTTTTATGCCAAAGAGTATGTATTAGTATAGATCATAGGCCTTAAGGAAAAGGAAACATCTCCTACTATCTCAAACAAAACAACTCTTACTATCTTATGTAAAAGCAATTTGAATGCAGCAGATTCATCACGTGCTTGCATGGATTAGTGTCCACCTTATGATCATGTAGATTTGCGGGTTAGCCTTAGCATGAGGCCCTTCCATCCACATTAGTACAGTCTAAATTTTATAACAATTTTGTATGGATCAAAGTCCAACTTCTAATCATGCAAATTTATTAAAAGAACCCCTAGCATGAGGCCCTTCTATCTCCATCAGATTTCCCAGATTTATGCTATAGCACATCATTATTAGATTAGATTTTCAATATTGCTTGTGATTAGCACACCAATTCTTAGTCTGAGGGCATTCCAGCATTAAAGGATGGTGTAAATTTCACCATACCATAAGGGCATAGGTCAAACATTAACCCTAACCCTACGGGGTTCGTTCTCATGTATAAGTCAAACACTAACCTAAGGATTTCTCATATAGCCCCTTAGGGCCAAGCACTAATTCTAACCGTTAAGGGGTTCTCATGTCTATATTCATGTTTATGATCAATGTATAGTGCATAGTGTATAGCTACCTATCTTGTGCACTTTAATTTCTCCCCTAATTCTCTAACATGGCATCAAAGTCACTCATGCTCAATCTATTGTGAGAGAGTGCAAACCTTGCTTGTTAGAGTGTAATCCCTTTCCCTTGTTAAGGCTTCCCTCTTGAGGTCTCTTCTTCACTTGTAGAGCTCATCTTGTAGATCTCTTTTCCCTCTCCAACTTGCTTTAGAAAGCTCAAGCTATGGAGGGTGGATGCATTCATGTTAGTATTGAGGTTCTTTCTTGAGTTCTCTTATGAGGTTAATTGTGAGTAAGGTGCATTTTCTCTTAGAGTTTGTAAGGATCTTTTCAATAAATTCCTTTGAAACCTTTGTTTTTAGGTCTGCAAGAAAAGAAATTAGTCAAAATGACAATAGAAGGCTCCAACAACTCAAGCCAATGCATCTCTAATAAAATGACGTAGAAAAGTTTTACTCTTCTACAACAACTTGAGTAGCTACACGAAACCAATAGCAAAATAGAGGCAAATGGCTTCTAGAACACTCTACACATATCTAACTAGCCTATGCCTATGTCTACAAGCATTTTTGTCAACACACAATAGACTCGAGTAACCTTGATATGATGCTACAACAAATACATATAACAATCAGACAACACTACTCAATAGTGACAGACTACAACACATGCAAAAATGACTCTCAGCTTGAATGACTCAGCACAAAGCAATTTCTATAGTGGAAAAGCTAAGCAGATGTAACATGACATGACCAACCATGACACAGCGTGTAATAGGGACTCTACACATCCGACTATAGCTCAGACAATGGAAAATGTGACACAGGAAATAACTAGGAGAGCACATTCAAATGAAGGCAATAAGCTCAACTATAGTTGAACTGATAGCAATGACTCAACAGCAAGATAACATGCACAACTCAACACAAGACAAGCAAAAATAGAAGCTACGCAATGGGGCCAACTTCTATAAACCAATAGAAAGAAATGGTGTGCAAGCAACACATAGGCAAGAAGAAGCAATGTCTTCATCCTCATTAACACAGAGTAATCATTGCAGCATGGTCTCCTCCTCAAGATCACACACTATTTCATTTCTTGTATTTTCATCGACTGTCTTCCATCACCACCATTGTTCTTCCTACTCAGCTTCACAAACTTCTTTAAACCTTGCCCTTGGCACATGGCATACCCATGTGGTAAGAAAGGGTTACCCAACCCTAGATGTGCCACATGGTAGCACAAATAAGTGGTAGTCCACAAGCTTGATCAGCAGTCAGTGCCACATGGGACTTCTTGCCAACTAGTAGTACAATCATCAAGTGCCATGTCAAATAGCCATTTTTATACCATGTCAGCGATCTTGCCACGTTATCATTCCCACATCATTAAATTTCCATGCCAACATATGATGACATCACTACCACATCATTATGCCACATCATCTTGTGTTACATAAGCATGTAGTGCCACATAGGCATAGTTTTATAAAAGTAGCATGTGAACTCACACTACCACATGCCACATCACCAGTTTTTACGACTCCTTGGACAAAGTTTGGCACAATTTTTGAATGGCCAAAAATTTTGATGCTAAAGTAATTTGACACAGACACGCACATGTGCAAATTGAAAATTCACATGCATGTGCACACATATGCACACACACACACACACACACACACACACACACACACACACACACACACACACACACACACATGCACATGCATGCATGCACACACACACACTCACACACTTCTTGAGGGTGATTACACACACTTCTTAAGGGTGATTATCAACTTTTGAACAAGTAAAAGATAGGTATGTTGACTGCCTTGCAAAACACACACACACACATGCATATGTGTATGTATTCACATAGACATGTGTATGTGCACACACACACACAATAATTTTGATTAGTAAATGTATCTCACACACATAGACACTTATTTCTTCACACACACACACACATGTATGCTTCCCCATCTATGAATTATTCTTTTATGTACCCCCCTTGAAATATCTCCCCTTTACACTCTCTTTTTAACCACCCCACATACCAAGCCCACTAATCCTCTCATATCTCCTCTAAGCCCATCTCGACCCATGCACTCATTCACTCCTTACTCCACTTGTGACTTAAACTTCACTTGTGACTTTAACTTTTTTTTAAATTATCTAAGAATCCATATGGTTGTCATTACCTGTCTACCCAAATGTAACTATGATGTTCTAACACCTAGTTTGTTTGGATGGTGGCAAGTAAGTGGACCTCGGCCTCGGAACCTCGACTGCATGAGGATTCAACATCTTTTGTCAATATTGTGTTTATGAAACTCAATATTATTAAAAAGTCTTAATTTGGTCAAACGTTTTGCAAACTTTAGTTGTTGCATTTTTCAACTTAGATGTCTCAAACATTTTTTCCTTATATGTTTTCCTTTTTTTACTTTTATTCAATTGATGGAATTAATTGTATGGCTCAATTATTGATGGTACTTTGTAATCTAAATGCACATTTTGATTTCCCAACTAGCTTTTGGTTGGGCTAGTGCTATATAATAAATTCACATCCATTGGATAATTCTTTAGCATGGATGATAGTCATTTTGTGATCCGCCTTATTTTTTACTAACTTTTATATCTATTTTGTAGAAGTGATGTACGCATTTACTATTGGCATCAATTTATCATTTTGACACTTATCATATAAATCCACTTTTATTCACTTATTATTAGTAGGTGGGGAGTAAGTTCCACATGGTGGGCTTACTTCCCACCATGTGGTCTTACCCTCCAGGTTGGGGGTGGGACACACAAACACACACACACACAAAAAAAAAAAATAATTTTGATTAGTAAATGTATCTCACACACATAGACACTTATTTCTTTACACACACACACACACACACACACACACACACACAGACCCCTCACACACACATATGTATGCTTCCCCATCTATGAATTATTGTTTTATGTACCCCCCTGTGAAATCTCCCCTTTACACTCTCTTTTTATTCACCCTACACACCAAGCCCACTAATCCTCTTATATCTCCTCTAAGCCCATCTCAACCCATGCACTCATTTGCTCCCTACTCCAGTCTTCACTTGTGTGACTGCAACTTTTTTTTAAAAATTTATCTAAGAATCCATATGGTTGTCTATATTCCTAGGTAAAGCGATAACAAGCCAGGGAAAACAGGCATTAATTGTCCACCCAAACGTAACTATGATGTTCTAATACCTAGTTTGTTTGGATGGTGGTAGGCAAGTGGACCCAACCTCGGGACCCAACCTCACGGACCCAACCTCAAAGCTTGGACTGCTTGAGGATTTGACATCTTTTTTTAATATTGTGTTTCTCAAACTCAATATTATTAAAATTTCTTAATTTTGGTAAATTTTTGCAAACTTTAGTTGTTGCATTTTTCAACTTAGATGTCTCAAACATTTTTTCCTTATATGTTTTCCTTTCTTAACTTTTCATCCAACAATTGATGGAATTATTTGTATGGCTTAATTATTGATGGGACTTTTTAATCTAAACACACATACACACATGCACACATGTATACTTCCCCAAATATGAATTATTCTTTTATGGACCCCTCATGAAGTCTGCCCTTAACATTCTCTTTTTAACCACCCCATAGACCAAGCCCATTAATCCTCCCATGCCTCCTCTTATCTCTTCTCAACCCATGCACTTATTTGCTCCTTACTCCACTTGTGACTTAATTTTTTAAAAAATTATCTAAGAATCCACATGGTTGTCTATATTCCTAGGTAAAGTGATAACAAAGCTGGGGAAAACAGGCATTACCTATCTACCCAAATGTAACTATGATGTTCTAACCCTAGTTTGTTTGGATGGTGGCAAGTAAGTGGACCCCAACCTCGAAACTTAGACTGCCTAAGGATTTGACATCTTTTTTGAATATTTTGTTTGTCGAACTCAATATTATTAAAAATTCTTAATTTTTGTCAAAATTTTTGCAAACTCTAGTTTTTGCATTTTTCAACATAGATGTCTCAAACAAATTTTCCTTATATGTTTCCCTTTTTTTATTTTTTGTCCAATTGATGGAATTAATTGTATGGCTCAATTCTTGATGGGACTTTTTAATTATTTAGCATGGATAATCCCTGGTCATTTTGTGATTCCCCTTATTTTTTACTAACTTTTATATCTATCTTGCAGAAGTGGGTTACACATTTTTTAGTGGCATCACTTTTTCATTTTGACACTTATCATACAGATCCACTTTTATTCACTTATCATTAATAAGTAGGGAGAAAGTTCCACATGGTGGGCTTACTCCCCACCATGTGGTATCACCCTCTACGTTGGGGGCCACACACACACATGTATACTTCTATAACTATGAATTACTCTTTTATGTACCCCCCATGAAATCTTCCCTTTACCCTCTCTTTTTAACTACCCCACACACCAAGCCCACTAATCCTCCCATGCCTCCTCTAATCCCTTCTCAACCCATGCACTCATTTGCTCCTTACTCTACTTGTGACTTAAACATTTTTTTAATGATCTAAGAATCCATATGGTTGTCTATATTCCTATGTGAAGCGATAACAAGTTGGGGAAAACATGAATTACTTGTCTACCCAAACATAACTATGATGTCCTAACACCTAGTTTGTTTGGATGGTGGCAGTAGCAGGTAAGTGGACTTCAACCTTGGAACTTGGATTGCCTGAGGATTCAACGTCTTTTTTCAATATTATGTTTGTTAAGCTCAATATTATTAAAAAGTCCTAATTTTGGTCGAATTTGTTGCAAACTCTAGTTGTGTGTTTGAACTTAAATGTCTCGAACATTTTTTCCTTATATGTTTCCCTTTTTTTACTTTTTATCCAATTGCTGGAATCAATTGTATGGCTCAATTATTGATGGGACTTTTTAATACACACACACACAAACACACACACACACACACACACACACACACACACACACACACACACACACACACACACACACACACACACACATATGTATATATATATATATATATATATATATACAAAATAGAGAGAGAGAGAGAGAGAGAGAGAGAGAGACCTTGTCTATGTACTTTTTGCAAGTGAAACCACCTTTTCAATCATTGCTTTACAAGCCACTATTTGAAAATATCATCTGCTATCTTTTGCAATCTATAACTTTGGCCACCTTTACTTTTTTGTTCACATAGACTCTTCATTTCCATAGTTGGACAAACCTCAATCGCTTTTCCATTCACAATGTTAAATCATTTTTTGGGTTAGTCCATTTGCATGAACTTGCACTTGGATTTACACGTATATCACACTTTTCTTTTGCATATTTGCATGGACTCTTCACAAGAGTCCCTTCTTCAGCTTTCACTATATTTTTACACCACCTTTCATAGGGCTTTCCTATAACTCCTCATTATATACAAGTTTTAAATCATGTCACATGCACTTGATTTTTTGCACAAGTCTCCTCTTTTGCAAGTCACATCTATTAGAACTTGTGCACATCTACTTATCATACATTTGATCATTTGTACAATCAATTTGGATGCTTCACACAAAAATAAACCCATTGAACAAAACCCTTCAAGCTTGTGTTTATAGGACCCTTCATGCTAATGTTTGAATGCTTGTTTGCACATTGTCTGCAAATTGCATCTGCTCCAACCATGGGCCTATGGGCAAGTCTCTGTGGGCGACCAGCCAAAACATGTAGGAGATCTTCCTCGACCAAAACTCGACCATAGGCACATTAAAATCTAGAATAGACCTCCTGGGGAACCTGATGCCTCTCCCTCAAAGGGGTCCATGTTGAGGAGTCCATGGGAAGCCTCTTGCCAATCCAAGTGGTATAGGAAAAGAAGGGCACCTCACCCACCTACTCGCTGAGGCCGATTGTGGAAGGCCAAAACCACACTTCTAGATCCCACTGGACCTCCCTTAAGGGCCTAACTTCCCAAAGCCAGAGGCACCATTTGGGGGCACCTTGCTTTGGGATGCTGGGAGGATCAATGTGCCACTCTTTCTCCAATTGGCCCTCGACTCTGATCATTTGCTAATGAATCCCATCCAGACTCCCTCTTTAGGTCTCTCTTAGTGAGTGCCTGAAGTAGGCCTCTAGGCCCTACATGGAAGAAACCGGGCTACTTGCTACCTCACTAAATCATCACCCTTAAATGGACCCCAGTCCAAGAAAATTGACCCAGCCATCTACTGTCCATCCACATGCGCAGTCCCTCCAGGGATGGCTAGGTCGATCTTCCTTATCCATTGCCCTACCCCTTGCATATGTGCTATGACTCCAAGCCTTGCCTCTACCTCCATGGGTAATTTGCTCCATCTTCCAAAGGGCAAACCGGGGGTCCATTGTCCCGCTGTGCCCATCCAATGTGAGTCCGTTGTCCAAGCATACACCCATCCCGATCCCTGATCTCTCAGTGCCAAATGAGAGGCTGATGCTCGAACTCCTCTTTGCAAAATGAGGCTGAGCAAGGATGAGGCCCCCTACTACTCTCTACCAGCTCCTCATTGTTGGCTCTTTCCCATGGCTTCCACAGGAAGAGCAGGGTGTTCTAGGTGTGTAGGGTTCTTAGGCTTTTTGTCACCTACATATATATTGGTGTCATTGTTTGTTGTATACATGTAGCTTAGGACTCGGGTTTGTATTCCAGTGAGAGATGTAGGATTAAATGTGGTAAGTAAACATCACGCATGGTTGTATGAAAGGAACACATATCATCATGGTTGGGGTAATGAAGGCTTTCTCCTTCATTGGGGGTTGAAAGGTTAGAAAGAGTTTAAGGGTTAGGGTTCAGAAGGGGGTGAAAGCATGGTAGGGTGTCTGAAAAAGTACTCTTTTTGGCAAAAAAGAAATGGTACTATTTTGATACTAATTGTATACTTGTGAGCACTTTGATTTTTTTCCATGTCAAACTAGAGTACTTTTGAGGTTTGGCTATGTTGGAAGCAAATTTTTATGAAATAAATTCTTGAAACTTTATTTTCACATAAGATTTTAGTACTTTTGAAATTTTGTACTATTTCTGCGAATAGTATATACGCCATAGCATGCTTTCACCCGAGGGGTTTAGGTTTTAGAAGAGGTTCCACAGTTTAGAAGGAGTTTCAATGTTTAGAGAGGTTCTAGGGTACAAAAGGAGTTTAAGGGTTAGAAGGAGGATCCAAGGTTTAAAGTAGAGTACATGGTGGAGAACTCGTCTCCCTTGTGGATCATAGAGGCCAAAGGTTGAGGAACTAATCTAAGGGGGAAGGGTTTAGGAGGAGAATAGGAGTGGGAGAGGAAGAAGTTGTAAGAGCATGGGGGAGGAGGAGAGCGAGGAGAAGGGAGGAGAGGGAGGAGAAGGGAGGAGGAGAGGGAGATGGGGAATTGCAAGGTTGGAGGAGAGGGGAGTAGGAGGCAAGGTTAGGACATGCCTTTGGACGTGGAGTGCAAGGGAGCATGGACACTTGGAGACAATTGCTTGGAATACCAAAGTAGAACTCAACACAATGCCCCAAAGAGTGTGGGCTTCATTCCATTATGGAGTATTTATACAAGTTGGAGAGCTTCTCTCTCTACATGTAGGAATTGTAAGACATTTTCTCTCTACATGTAGAACTTGCATCTAGGATGCACATATAGAAGTTGCATGTTGCATGTACCAGCTTCATGTAGGAATCGTATGTAGAACTTGGATGTAGAACATGAAATGTAGGAGTTGCATGTAGGAATTGCATGTTGAAGATGCATGTTGAGGATTCCTAAGAGAGATTATTCCTAGCCTTATGCAAGTACAAGCGAGGCTTTGCTGCTACCCTACACACACTTTATGTGCTACTTAAGTCCATGCTGGCATAGAGACAACACTCATCATGGGGGAACCCTTCCCCGTAAGGATGGCCTCTGAGAAGACCCATCTGTGCGAATGCTACCACTACGCCCCAGTGCATGGTGTGTTCCTACAAATCCCTCATTCCAGGGCTCGGTACCAGGGGTGAGGCTACACACCACCAACTTGCCTAAGAGGGCTCTACCCTACATCTTTGGATCAATTATACCCAAGCCTCCCAATGCCTGCGACATAATCACCGTTTTCCAAGTGACCCAAGCTTTGGTGCTCCTCGTGCCGTCCAAACCTATCAAAAAGAAATTCCAAACCAAGCATTGGAGCTGTCTAATGCACCCTCTATGAGAGCACTAGCAGGAGGCAGTGTACCAGGCCATGGTAAGAAGAGCCTGGTTTGCTACTAAGGCATGGCTTGCTAGGGAGAGTTTGGCCAAGCTCTAGTATAGAAGCTTGCATTGAACACTCTCAAGAATCGGGGTGATTTGCTGCTTTGTTGTAATATCAATACCCACTTGACACCTAATGTATCTCCTTGTCTAGCTCCATGGTATCCAGCTATGGTCAAAGAAGGATGGCCAAAGGCTTTGAATCCAAGAAAGACCACTCCACCTTGCTTGCGACCGATTTAGGGTTTAGGGTGGAGTGATCTTTCCTAGCAGGGATTAGGGTGGAGTGGTCTTTTCTGGCAGGGATGGCTAAGGCTCCCTGGCACAATCCATTGCTTGAAAATGTTGTCCAGGATGCCACACACTTGTACAAAGCTAGTTTGTGTGTCGTGGATGATGTCGGTGAGATGAGGCTCCAACTGCACACTCAAGACCTTAGCAAGGATCTTGTATGTGGTGTCCAACAAGGTGATTGGTCTCCATTATCATTGACTGACCTATCTCCCCCTTTTAGGATTAAACAAATCCACCCCTTGCTCAGGGATTGAGGAAGAGAATCTGTGTCAAAGATCTCCTAGCAGGCTGAGTGGAAAGGGCTAGTAATGATCTCCCAGAAGTTATGAAAGAAGGTTGGAGTCAAAACCATCTTCACCAAGACACTTTTGGATTGGAAGGGCCTTGAGGGCTTCCCAAAGCTATTCATCTATGAAAGGCTCCTCCAACTCCCTTAAGAGTATTGTCAAAACATGGTTCCAAACTAACTCATAGGCCACAAGGCAAGCTGGAGTCCCCCTCTTCACCTAAAAGAGATGGCAATAGAAATACCTGGTCAGCTCTAAAATCTCCTCTGGATCAGTGTGAAAAATGCCTTGTGGATCCAGTAATCACTATAGTTATGTGTCTGCCAATTGAGGCCTAAAGATATGAAAAAACTACTTTGTCATCCTATCCCCCTACTGAACCTAGCGGGCTTGGGTGGAGTGGTAGGAAAACTCAGCCTGCCAAAAACCTCTATCTCTTGGAGCTCAAGGTGAGCACTCTCAAATCTATCTTTGAGCCACTGGGATCCTGGGTCTTGTTCCTTGAGCCTCTCTATGGAGGCAAGGTCTTGACACAATGCACGCTTGTGCTCCTGAAGAGCCCTTCTTCATCTAAGGGTGTAAACTTCTATGAATGAAGCTCAGCCCTTGCATGGTATTGACTTTGGTTGCTGCTACCAAATCTCTTCAATAACTAGCTGAACCTCCTCACCATGTAGTAGGTCCTATGGAATGCAGACCCCCTTTTGGGAAAGACCATGACAAGGCTACTCTCAGCATAATATTGTTGGAGAGTGGTCTGACATTGTGGTGCTTGCTAGAATCCCTATAGACCCACCTCTACGAAGTGCCCAGTTCATGACGTAGAAGCGAACCAGCCTCTCCAACAATCCATCATGTTGCCTCTAGTCGAATGAGAAGAGAAAGCTGCCAGAGATCCTGTAGTGAAATTTAGCTCTCTCCATGGGTCTTTGCCACTGATTGTGAAGACGAACTACTCCTGCTCTGCTCTATTGCTGCATCTCAGAAAAGGAGGCACCCCCTACTTGTCCTTCCTAAACTCCAAGTTGTTGAAGTCTTCTCCAATGATCCAGGAGTCAACATCTAGCAAACACTCTATCAGCCTCCTCCAAAAGGCCAGACACTGATGTCTTCATGCCGGGGCATACACATTTAGGATCCCAATCTTGGACTCTCCCATCCTGACTCCCATCCAAACTGGTCGCCCTGGGATAAGCTCACCCTAAACGTAGACCTCTGGGGACATTGCCTAGGAGACCGAGATGCAGACCCCTCCACTCCATCCTACGACCCTTATGAGCCTCTCCCAAGAAGAAGGTATGAGGTCGTTAGATGTTTGATGCTGAGAACATGTGTTCTTGTACCAAAAGGAAGTCCACTTCTTGCCCTACCACTGCCCTTTGCAACTCCTGCTGAAGGATCAGTATTGCAGCTGACTATGTGCATGGTCATAAGACCATGCATGTTCCAACTCACTATGGTCCAACTCATGAGTGTTGGTAAACTGAAAGGAAACCATGGAGTGAACACAAACTGAGAATTCTTGCTTATAGAATGAAGAAAGATGAGGTCCTAAAGTAGGCACCTCTTACATGATCACTGGCATCACTGATGACCTCTAAGCTCCACAATCATCTCCTCAATCTGCTCCTAGATTCTCTCAATCATCCTATGTGGCTTCTACCACCACCTAACAGTGCTTATGGGCACCTAACTGTGCCTCTAGCACACACACATAGAAACCAAGATGTGCTTGGGGCATACACCTTGAGATATCCCAACATACCCCCCCTCAAGGGAATGCCTCAGGCTTTGTCAAGGATACAGCTAGCACAAGGTGTCACATGCCATCTCATGGTGGTCATGGATCTATCAATGGCTAGGATCTCAAGCTAGCAAGGGTTCCCATGGGTGTAAGGTAAACAAAAGGGATACGAAAGACCTTCCAATGGTTATCTCCCCTGCATGTACATGCACACAATGTCTGCAGGAAGTACCATGGAGAAAAAACACATACACATGGCCTACATCATATGGTGACAGAGGTGTTTACAAAACACACAATAGTTTATTTCATTCATTTTGGAGGACTATCCAGGATGAGCACCTTGACTCAACAAAAAAGAGAGATTTGGAGCATATATGGAGATGATTTAAAAAGCATAATCTTCAAAGGATGCCTCAGCTTGTGGAGGCACATCAACTGAAAGTAGATTGGCATTTTCTGACTTTGAAGTTGCTTCCTTTTTGGCTCTACAAAACTTTTCATGATGATTGTTTTTGGCAAAGTTTTTACATGGATTGATCTTGAAGCAGTCTTTTGAGAGGTGATTAATCTTCCCACAATGATTGCAAGGTGGAAACTTGCCCTTCTGGATTTTTATGGCATAGGCTGTGTCATTGCCTCTCTGGAGTTCCATGTGCCTTTCTTCTTCTTGAAGAGCAGAGATAAGACCTTCAAGATTAGGATTAGGAAGAATTTTCAAAGTGGTAACAACATGATCATAATCTTCAGGCATACTCTTGAGCAACACTGCCATAGCATCATCTATAGTGATAGGAGAGTTGATAGAAGCAAGTTGAGTCATGAGACTCCGCATGTAATTGACATGGGCAGCCAAAGGAGTGCCACTAACCATCTTTAATTCAAAGAAAGCAACCTTAAGTGATAATTTTGAGATGTGAGAGCTAGCACCAAAAATAATGTCAAGCTTCTGCCAAGCTTCTGAAGGAGACTCTAAGTCAGAGATGTGATGAATATAGTCATCTCCTAAAGCAAGAGCAATGATGCAATATGCTTTCTCCTCTCTAGCAGGATCTCTTGTTGGGTGTGTTAGAGCTGAGGATTCTCTAGCATTGGAGGCTATTGAAGAAGAAGTTGAAGCCAGTTTGACAAGCCCCCAGAGGTTTTCCCTCATTAATGCAAACTTAACCTTCATCTGCCATGTGTGAAAGCCCTTACCATTGAACTTATCCATATTCAAGATGGTAGCCATGAGAGGGTCTAACCCAAGAATTGGACAGTGTATTCTCTCTTACAAGGCTAGAAAAACAACTGAAAAGCTTCAAAGTATAAGCATTTAATGTAGCAAAGACTTGTGACCAAATTTCATACTACAAATCAATGATGCTTTCACTTGCATGCTTCACATAGGTAGCTAAAAGAAAGCTTTTCAAGCAAATCTAGGTGTAGCAACTTAAAGAAAAGCTGTAGCCACAGTTGTACTGATGCTATTTAACACTTTAAAACATTACAAATGCTAAAGTAGCATCTAATGTAGCATCACACTCACAACCTTGTCAAAACTGTCCAAAACAGAGGCCTAAACTTGGAGGGCTTGTATCTCACTCTCCAAAGCAAAGAAAAAGAGGCTTTCTAAAGCAAAAGAAATCTCATATACCAGAGAAGATCCAGCATAGAGGTTGGGTGAAATGGCACGTGATATTGTTGGCTAGAGCGTTGTCAAAGTCGACTGGTTTTTGCTTGATTTCTCCTTGAATATGCAGCCATTGTTGCTCAGATTTCAACACAAGATAGCCCAAGGTATGGAGAAGCTTCCCTTGAAAGGAATTTGAGAGAGATGGAGTAGACACAAAGAAATCGCAAAAGACAGGTTCATCGATTTTCGTGGAATGGCGACTAATAGCGACGATGATTCCTCAATTGCTTGTAGGTGGAAGTTCGCCCCTTCAAGAGGTATCTCCAACAGGAAGGGCTTGGAGAATGGCATAGAAATGGAGGAGAACAAGCTTTAGCAAGATTTGGGAAGAAGGGGAAGAAATGGTGAAGATGAAGAAGAAGAAGATGGAGAAGAAGAAGATGATGTGGCACAAATGGGCTCAAGGAGGATCAAAGGGCTCTGATACCATGTTGGTAAACTAAAAGGAAAGCATGGAGTGAACACAAACTGAGAATTCTTTCTTATAGAATGAAGAAAGATGAGGTCCTTAAGTAGGCACCTCTTACATGATCATTGACATCACTAATTACCTCTGAGCTCCACAATCATCTCCTCAATTTGCTCCTAGATTCTCTCAATCATCCTATGTGGCTTCTACCACCACCTAACAGTGCTTATGGGCACCTAACTGTGCCTCTAGCACACACACACATAGAAACCAAGGTGTGCCTGGGGCATACACCTTGAGATATCCCAACAATGAGACCATGCACATTACAACTCACAATGGTCCAACTCATGAGAATGGGGAAGCAAGAAAAAAGGCTCGCCTGTGGGTGGGTGTCTGTTCCCAAAAAACTACCTTTTGTGACTTTGAGGGGGGTTTGGAGGGAGAGGAGTCTATGTCCGTGTGATGACATACCAGGGTGAACACTAGCTCTATGCCAATCTTCTGTGCCCACTGCAACATGAAGGAGACATCCATCCGAACATTTTTGGAGTGGCCAGTAGTGTGCCAAATCAATCCATACCTCAGGCGGCAATCTAATAAGCCCTACTGCCAATCCATAAATCAAACTCTCCCATGTGATGCTCAACTGGAAGTTCCCTTCAGCACCATGGGCGTTCCAAAGATCTAGTCCGATGGACCCATCCAATCATCCATCATGCGTGAGATCTTATCCCCCATCATATCATCAAATACTCCTGAGGTCCACTTCTCCAACCATATGGAGGCAAATTGAAACGCTAAACTAGATGTGTCTAGAAGCCCACTACGCTGATCGAACCCCCTTTTTGGGGCTGTGAGACCATGAGCATCACCTCCAGTGGTAGAGGGTAAGAGTCTAGGGTCTCCAAGTAATTCCTAGGACCCAATCTCCAAAAGTCCCTTAGGAGAGGGCACCCATGCTGAAGTTGGGGAGCTACGGATTGGGAGGATGAGCCCCTTCCCTTTGAATCCCCCTAAGAATGGGAGGGCCAAAAGGCAAGTCTGATGGGAGGGAGGGAGTGGGGGACATTGAAGAACGAGGGGGAGAGCAGGGCAAAGGGAGGGGGGTGGGTGGTGAGGATGACCATTGCAAGAGTGGCAAGGGGGGGAGGAGGGGGTGGGGGGAGCTTGGAAGGAGGAGGAGGGGCAAAGAGAGGGAGAGGGAGAGGGGTCTAGAGGGGAGGGGGGAGAGAGGGAATAGGGGCAGTCATAGGCCCACCCTATTGATCAGGAACACTTGGGCTTTGAGTTCCCTTCTCCTCAATCACTGCTCAGCTACCCTTTGCATCTTTTGCCATCGCAATGTTAGGAGCTCCTAAGGCATGCTACTGATGCAAGGGTGATTGTGTTTGATGTGTCTCCACTAATGAAGGATCACCTTCCTAACTCTGTGGCCCTTATCAGTGGGGGGGAGGGGTCTCCAACCAAGGGCTCCTGTGGTTGCTCCTCCATAGGCACCTCTTGACTTGCTCTCTCTCTCTCTCTCTCTCTCTCTCTCTCTCTCTCTCTCTCTCTCTCCATCTAGCCCGTTTCTTGTAGCACTTTTGAGCCAATTTGCTTCATTTCTTTTTCTTTTTGCCCACCTGGGTCTACTCTCCCTCTGAAAGTGTCATCAAGGATGTCTGGGACTCTTGCTGCTCCTGTCTGAGGGGGTGATGGGGCCCTGGCCTACTGACGTTGCCATTCATGCGAGGGTGGGTGGGGAGGAGTGCATACCTAACCATGTGGGAAATTTCAGGCTAGATGGCCCATCTACCTACAACGAAGACACTAGGCTGGTAAACTGGAGATCTCTGCTTTCTAATGAAGTGTACCCCCCTCATGGGTTTCGAGGAGGATCAACTCTAGGAGGGACTTTGGGCTTTCAAAATCACCAATTTGATCTTGGGGACCCTGATGTTAGCTACCATTGAAGTTGTCAAATCTAGCGGGGACTCCAGCACCATGCCAAATGCTATATTAGTGGAGGGAAGGATGGCTCTAACCTTTGGAAGGCTTGGGAAATGAAGCATCATTGAGAATTGAGGAATATGGTGTGTCGACTCCACTGTGAAGCCATGGTACCAAGGGAAAAGGTACAAAAGATACGGGCTAAGGAGGATGGGGTTCTGCTCCATAAGTGTCACGTTAGTAGAGAGCTCAACTAGATGAGGAATACGCCACTTCCATAGATGGTGACCTCTTGGATCAAGCTTGCCTAGATCCATTCTCTCACCTGTCTCCTTGTGGGAGTGAGGCCCACTATTCTACCCACAACTACCTTGTCCTGATGTGATTGGACTACCTGCTGCACTTGTTATGCTTGTTGGCTCCTAGTCCTTAAGGGTAGAGGGCTGATCTGTTGAAATTTGGAGATAACACCTTCCCAATATCAATGGCCCCTTGTCCCAATATGTTTGTGAGGATCTCCTAAAAGCACCTCCTTTCCCACGTCTTCATCCTATAGGCCAGTTCCAAACTTGAATATACTCGTACCAAGGTCCTTACCGGTAAGACCAATAGACCTAAGCCCACCATGTATGCCGGCTCAGGTTCCATGATGCAGGACACTCCATTCCAAACCCTATCAAACCAATGAATTTTTATAATCGACCCCAAGGACCACTCAACTTTCACACTGTGCCATTACCCCAAGGACCTCCGCCCGCACCACAAATGGTATTCCATTGATGAGGCAATAAAGATTCTAGTGCAAGCACTAGCAAGGGGAGTGGCACCACCAGTAATCATGGGGAGGGATACTAAGGCCTCATGCAATCACCCGATCACAATCTCTAAGCTCGTCATTAAGTTCTTTGGTGAAGGGGATCCAATTTCCCATGTCGAAAGGTTTGAACAGATCTACAAAACCTTGGAGACATTGGTGACCTGGAAAAAGTGAACACGTTTGATCTTACCTTTGATGGCAAAACGGCCACTAGTACAGATCCCTAGGGCCTAAAGAAAAGGAGACTCTATGAAAGACCTTCATAGTGGGATGATTCGCTCCCACAGGCCCAAAGTGGAGCCCAGTCAACTAGTTGTTTGAAGTTAAGCAAAAAGAGCATGAAACCCTTCGGGAATATATTGCTAACATCTAAATTTGTGTTGTGAACCACATGAGAGGATGAGCGACGAGCATCTTGTGAAGATAGTGGGAGAGAGGGAAGGAGTCTCACTTGTGGCTTTCTCACATACACAATGGGGGAATACACACAAAGGTGGAGGCTGAAAACAATTGTCCTCTTCTTAGTTGTGAAAGCCAAAAGAACTCTAGTACAAAGAAATAGAAGAACCCTATATGTGGCTCTCAAACCAAACTCAGCTAACTAAGGTGGCATACTAACTAAGCCATGAACTAAAGTACATAAGGATAGCTGTCATCTAGCTATTATTTGTGGGTGGTGTACCAACCGCATCTGCAGCTAACAAGTCGGTGACATAAATGCACAACGGTCACCTTGGCATATCACGAGTGGAGCTCGATATCTCAACACTCCCCCTCAAGCTCAATCCCAATTCCTACACACCAAGCAGGTCTTTGAACTTGCGTAGCTTCTCTACGCCCAATGCCTTCGTGAATATGTCAGCTACCTGATCCTCTGTGCTGACATAAACTAGATCAATAAGACCTAGTAAGACCTTCTCCCACACATAGTGATAATGCACCTCAATGTGCTTTGTAGTAGCATGATAGACTGGGTTATTTGCCAAGTGTATACTGCTCATGTTGTCACAATAAATGACAACTGGCCCATCTGTATACTGATGCATATCATAAAGTAGCTTATGCAACCAAGCTACCTCACATGCAGCCATTGCTGCACCCCTGTACTCAGCCTCTGTGCTCGACAAGGCAAATGTAGGCTGTTTCTTGTTGCTCCAAGTGACTACAGCACTCCCAAAAGAGAACACATATCCACTAGTAGATCGTCTATCAGAAATACTACCAGCCCAATCAGCATTAGTGTATCCATGCAACTATATCTGAACCCCAGCCTCATAAAATAGTCCATACTGCAATGTGGACTTCACATACCTAAGTATGCATCTAGCCGCATCCAAATGTGGTTTCCTTGGAGCCTACATAAACTGACTTACCAATCCAATAGCATAGCTCAAATCTGGCCTGGTAATAGTCATATAAATCAAACTTCCTACTATGCGCCTATACATAGTAGGGTCTTCCAGAAGCTCACCTGTATCTTCGCTTAGCTTCACATTTTGCTCCAAAGGAACTGAAATAGGCTTACAGCCTGTCATCCCATATTTGGATAGCATGTCCAATCCATACTACCTCTGCAAGAGCTGTATCCCACTTGGTGATCTAATCATCTCAATGCCCAAGAAATAACGCAGCTCTCCCAAATCCTTCATCTCAAACTTCTGCTTCAATAGCATTTTCACATGAAGGATATCTTCATCACTATCACCTGTGATGATCAAATCATCAACATAAATGACAAGCAGCATAATACCTTTCTCTGTTTTTCTCACATAAAGTGAGAAATCTGCGTTGGAAATCTGAAAGCCAATAGTGACAAGATACTGTCCTATCTTGTCAGACCATGCTCTAGGTGCTTGCTTCAAGCCATACAAGGCTTTCTTCAATTTGCAAACAAACTCAGGATGAATAGCATGAACATAACCTGGTGGCTGCTCCATAAAGACCTCTTCTTGCAAATCACCATGCAAGAAGGCATTCTTTACATCCATCTGATGTAAAGACCATCCCTTTGATGCAGCCATAGCGATGACTGCTCTTACGATTGCCATCCTTGCAATCGGACTGAATGTTTCTTCATAATCAATGCCATATGTCTGTGCATACCCCTTGACAACTAATCTTGCCTTGTATCTGTTCACAGAAACATCTGCATTGTGCTTCACCTTATAAACCCACTTACAGCCAATTGCATTCTTGTCTTTAGGCAAAGGCACCAATTCCCATGTAGCATTTGCTTCCAAGGCATCCATTTCTTCATCCATGGCTTTCTCCCATTTTTCTTTTCCCATGGCTTGCTCAAAAGAAGTGGGTTCTGGTTCCTATATCACTTTGACCATATAGGCATAGTGAATGGCTGTAAATCCATCATATTTCAGCCTATCCATAGGATACCTAGCTTTGGTAGACCTGCACAAAATAGGCTCACTTCTAGGTGCTCTCAAAACATCCCTGGTCTTCCTTACTCCAGGTGTAACAACAGAAGGAATACCCAACTCATCATCAATGCTCTGTTCTGAGCCACTAGATTCACCATCCACATAAGAGTGACCTGCATTCACATCAAACATGGGCTGATCTACTTTCTCTTTTCCTTTTCGTGATACCTGCATACCACTATCTGCATTGCTTTGAGGAGATTCTCCTGATCTCAACCTACCTGTCCATGGCGAAGTATGTGAACCACTGCTAGAGGACACTGCAGGTCCACTAATATTTTGTGATTGCTGCTGTGAATTCTGTGCAGCATTACCATTTTGTGCATCTATATCATCAATCACATTTACTGGTTTATACCAATTGCTCATCTCATTGAAAACAACATCTCTATTCACTGTAAACTTACGAGTAGAAGGGTTATAGCATCTATACCCTTTCTGCTGCAGAGAATAACCAATAAAGTGTGAAGATTGTGGGAGAGAGGGAAGGAGTCTCACTTGAGGCTTTCTCACAATCACAATGGGGGAATACACACAAAGGTGGAGGCTGAAAACAGTTTTCCTCTTCTTAGTTGTGTAAGCCAAAAGAACTCTAGTACAAAGAAATAGAAGAACCCTATATGTGGGTCTCAAACCAAACTCAACTAACTAAGGTGGCATACTAACTGAGCCACAAACTATAGTAGATAAGGATAGCTATCATCCAGCTATTATTCGTGGCCGGTGTACCAACCGCATCTCCAGCTAACAAGTCGGTGACATAAGTACACAACGGTCACCCTGGCATATCTCGAGTGGAGCTCGATATCTCAACACTCCCCCTCGAGCTCAATCCCAAATCCTGCACACCAAGCAGGTCTCTGAACTTGCGCAGCTTCTCTGCGCCCAATGCTTTTGTGAATATGTCAGCTACCTGATCCTCTATGATGCTGACATAAACTAGATCAATAAGACCTAGTAAAACCTTCTCCCGCACATAGTGATAATGCACCTCAATGTGCTTTGTTCTGGCATGAAAGACTGGGTTCTTTGCCAAGTGTATACTGCTCATGTTGTCACAATAAATGACAACTGGCCCATGATGCATATCATAGAGTAGCTTATGCAACCAAGCTACCTCACATGCAGCCCCCTGTACTCAGCCTCTGTGCTCGACAAGGCAACTGTAGGCTGTTTCTTGCTGCTCCAAGTGACTGCAGCACTCCCAAAAGAGAACACATATCCACTGGTAGATCGTCTATCAGAATACCAGCCCAATCAGCATCAGTGTATCCATGCAACTGTATCTGAACCCCAGCCTCATAAAATAGTCCATACTGCAATGTGGACTTCACATACCTGAGTATGCGTCTAGCCGCATCCAAATGCGGTTTCCTTGGAGCTTGCATAAACTGATTTACCAACCCAACAGCATAGCTCAAATCTGGCCTGGTAATAGTCATGTAAATCAAACTTCCTACTATGCGTCTGTACATAGTAGGGTCTTCCAGAAGCTCACCTGCATCTGTGCTCAGCTTCACATTCTGCTCCAAAGGAACTCAAATGGGCTTACAACCTGTCATCCCATATTTGGACAGCATGTCCAATCCATACTGCCTCTGCAAGAGCTGTATCCCACTTGGTGATCTAATCACCTCAATGCCCAAGAAATAACGCAGCTCTCCCAAATCCTTCATCTCAAACTTCTGCCTCAATAGCATTTTCACATGAAGGATATCTTCATCACTATCACCTGTGATGATCAAATCATCAACATAAATGACCAGCAGCATGATCCCTTTCTCTGTTTTTCTCACATAGAGTGAGAAATCTGCCTTGGACATCTGAAAGCCAATAGTGACAAGATATTGTCCTATCTTGTCAGACCATGCTCTAGGTGCTTGCTTCAAGCCATACAAGGCTTTCTTCAACCTGCAAACAAACTCAGGATGAGTAGCATGAACATAACCTGCTGGCTGCTCCATAAAGACCTCTTCTTGCAAATCACCATGCAAGAAGGCATTCTTTACATCCATCTGATGTAAAGACCATCCCTTTGATGTAGCCATAGCAATGGCTGCTCTTACGGTTGCCATCCTTGCAACCGGGCTGAAAGTTTCTTCATAATCAATGCCATATGTCTGTGCATACCCCTTGACAACTAATCTTGCCTTGTATCTATTCACAGAACCATCTGCATTGTGCTTGATCTTATAAACCCACTTACAGCCAATTGCATTCTTGCCTTTAGGCAAAGGCACCAATTCCCATGTAGCATTAGCATCCAAGGCATCCATTTCTTCATCCATGGCTTTCTCCCATTTTTCATTTCCCATGGCTTGCTCAAAAGAAGTGGGTTCTGGTTCCTGTATCACTTTGACCATATAGGCATAGTGAATGGCTGTAAATCCATCATATTTCAGCCTATCCACAGGATACCTAACCCTAGTAGACCTGTGCAAGATAGGCTCACTTCCAGGTGCTCTCAAAACATCCCTGGTCTTCCTTACTCCAGGTGTAACAACAGAAGGAATACCCAACTCATCATCAATGCTCTGTTCTGAGCCACTGGATTCACCATCCACATAAGAGTGACCTGCATTCACATCAAACATGGGCTGATCTACATTCTCTTTTCCTTTTCGTGATACCTGCATACCACTATCTACATTGCTTTGAGGGGATTCTCCTGATCTCAATCTGCCTGTCCATGGCGAAGTATGTGAACCACTGGTAGAGGACACTCCAGGTCCACTGATATTTTGTGATTGCTGCTGTGCATTCTGTGCAGCATTACCATTTTGTGCATCTACATCAATCATCACATTTACTGGTTTATACCAACTGCTCATCTCATAAAAAACAACATCTCTGCTCACTGTGAACTTACGTGTAGAAGGGTTATAGCATCTATACCCTTTCTGCTGCAGAGAATAACCAATAAAGACGCACTTCTCAGCTTTTGGATCCAACTTGGACCTCAACTCATCTGGCACATGGACATAAGCAATGCAACCAAAAATCTTCAAATGAGAAATATCTGGTTTCCTACCAGTATACATCTCCTCTGGCGTCATGCCATGTATTGCTGCAGTGGGAGTCCTATTCATTATATAGACTGCTGTAGCAACTGCTTCAGCCCAATAATAATCTGGTAGATCTTTTTCATTTAGCATAGCCCGAGACACCTCTCCAATATGCCTGTTTTTTCTTTCTGCAATTCCATTTTGCTGTGGGGTATGACTGCATGAATATTACTGCTTTATACCATGCTCCTGCAAGAACCTTGCAAACTCATTTGAGAGGTACTCTCCCCCTCCATCTGACCTTAGGCATTTTATTTGCAGGCCTGTTTCTTTTTCAACCATAGCTTTGAAAGCTTTGAAGTGCCCAAACACTTCACTTTTCTTTTTCATAAAATACACCCACAGTTTTCTGCTGAAGTCATCAATAAATGTGACAAAATAGTGACAGCCTCCAATAGATGCAGCTTTTGTAGTCCACACATCAGAGTGGATTAATTCCAATGGTTTTTTACTCTCTTGAACATGCCTAGGAAAAGGTTTCCTTGCCTGTTTCCCAAATTGACAGGCTTCACAAATCTTGTGCATATCTGCAACCTTGAATTTTGGCAATCCTGCAACAATATTTTGGGCTTGCATTGATTTAAGTCGCTGTATATTAACATGACCAATGCGTTTGTGCCAGATATCAATATCTGCAACTACACCGGTCCCATGTGCAAACATTGCTGCACTCAATTCAGGCATGTCTGCATCCAACGTAAACATCCTGCCCTTCTTCTTTCCTTTTGCTATCAAGCGACCATTATTTTTCATATCCTCAACAAAGCATCCATGAGGATTAAATCTAACCTGCAAGCCCTGCTCAACCATTTGACCAACAGAAACCAGGTTCTTGGTGATGTTCGGGACATGAAATACATCAGACAAGTATTTCTTTTTCCCATCCTGCATGGACAAAGGAATTTTGCCAATCTGCACAATAGGATGTGCAGTATCATCACCAGTCTCCACAAATCCTGGTTTTTCCATTTTTCTTGCATCCTGCATCCATTCAGCGTGACCTATCATGTGGTTTGACGCACCCGAGTCAACATACCACACATCATTGCTTTCTTCTGCACTTGTTACAGAATTTGTCAAATGCTGCACCATAAACAAATGCTCATTTCTGTCATCGCCCTGTCTACTAGAGGATGCATAATTGCCTTGCTGCAATTTTCCACTCATAATGTCATTCTGCTTTTTGTAGCAGTCTTTAGCCATATGACCCATTTTGCCACAATAGTAGCATTCAATATTGCTGTTTGCATTTTGGCCTCTCTGCCATCCACCACGGCCTCTTTGGCTCCCCCTGCCTCTAGAGTTACCACGTCCTCCTGCATAGGACTGGTTTTCTTGCGTTTGCTGCATATTCTGATTTCTACCACGGCCTGCAGATCGGCCTCCTCTACCTCTGCCTCTACCTCTGCCAGCATTTGAGTAGAAGACAATTTCTTTTGAAGTTCCTGCTGAAGAAGATGCACCCCCATTTCTCTGCTCTTCAGAAATTAGAAGAGCAATCAACTCCTCAAAATCAGGAAAGTTTTCACGGACGGCAATGGATGTCCGGAACTGTGCATAATCCTTTCCTAGACCGTTCAAGGTCACAGAGACCAAATCATCATCATCCACTGGCGACCCAATGGAAGCAAGTGCATCTGTAATTTTCTTCACTTTCATGTGGTAGTCATTTATGCTCAAATTTTCTCTCTGCACATTGTGCAACTCCTGTTTCAGTTGCATTTTCCTGGCTTGCGTATTTGTGCTGTACATCTTTGCCAAAGTATCGGGAATGCCTCCTTTGGCGTATTTGCATCCTGAATATGCACAATCATGGAGCCAACCCGTGATCCCTTAGCCATAACCAGATTGCCTTTAGCAATCTTCACAGCCAGTACATAACTTTCCTGGCTCTCTCATGCCATCCTTTAAATGCCTGCATTTCCTGTTGATTGGGAACATTAGGAAGAATAGGTTCTTCTTCATTTCCTGTAATGAATTCCCAATAGCCTTTTCCCATCAAGAAATTCGTCATTCTAAACTTCCATGCCTGGAAGTTGTTCTTGTCAAGCTTTTCAGTGACAATCTGTGAAAGAGAATCAGATGCCATTACAGAACACTGCAAAATATTCTGTCACTGCAAAAAACACAGCTTTTGCCTCACACGGGCAGATCTGCAAAACTGACGAAAGTGGTATTTCACCACACAGTCACTTCCTAGTGACGATTTTGCATCAACAGGCAACAAGCATGAATCTGCAACTCCCAATATCTCTGCACATAGGCATACGATGCAATTTCTACGGCACCTTTCCACCGACTAGCCGCGCAGTGGTCGCACAACAAAAACAGGGCCTTTTCCTGAGTGCCTGCGAAGAACTTCCGCCTTGAAAATGGCCCCCGAAACGGCGTCAAATCAAAAAAATAAAATCACTAAGGGCTTTGCCCTCTCCCGCAGCATATACTGCGCTCTCACCACACCGCGAAGGGCGTCTCAATCTGAAACAATGCACTCCTGCACTTTTGGCTGTGCTACCTGCAGAGATTTGCTCCCAAACTCGAAATAGGAAAGCAACACTGGTCCTCTTACCAGGACACCACGAACTTGGCTTGCTTCCTTGAGCTCCTTACCACGAACAAGGCTCTGATACCATGTGAAGATTGTGGGAGAGAGGGAAGGAGTCTCACTTGAGGCTTTCTCACAATCACAATGGGGGAATACACACAAAGGTGGAGGCTGAAAACAGTTTTCCTCTTCTTAGTTGTGTAAGCCAAAAGAACTCTAGTACAAAGAAATAGAAGAACCCTATATGTGGGTCTCAAACCAAACTCAACTAACTAAGGTGGCATACTAACTGAGCCACAAACTATAGTAGATAAGGATAGCTGTCATCCAGCTATTATTCGTGGGCGGTGTACCAACCGCATCTCCAGCTAACAAGTCGGTGACATAAGTACACAACGGTCACCCTGGCATATCTCGAGTGGAGCTCGATATCTCAACATAAAGATGCACTTCTCAGCTTTTAGATCCAACTTGGACCTCAATTCATCTGGCACATGAAGATAGGCAATGCAACAAAAAATTTTCAAATGAGAAATATCTGGTTTCCTACCAGTATACATCTCCTCTGGCGTGATGCCATGTATTGCTGCAGTGGGAGTCCTGTTCATTATGTAAACTGCTGTAGCAACTGCTTCAGCCCAATAATAATCTAGTAGCTCTTTTTCATTTAGCATGACTTGAGATACCTCTCCAATATGCCTGTTTTTCCTTTCTGCAAGTCCATTTTGCTGTGGGGTATGACTGCATGAATATTGCTGCTTTATGCCATGCTCTTGCAGGAACCTTGCAAACTCATTTGAGAGGTAATCTCCCCCTCCATCTGACCTTAGGCATTTTATTTGCAGACCTGTTTCTTTTTCAGCCATAGCTTTAAAAGCTTTGAAATACCCAAACACTTCACTTTTCTTTTTCATAAAATGCACCCAAACTTTTTTGCTGTAGTCATCAATAAAAGTGACAAAATAATGACTGCCTCCAATAGATGTAGCTTTAGTAGTCCACACATCAGAGTGGATTAATTCCAATGGCTTCTTACTCTCTTGAACATGTCTAGGAAATGGTTTCCTTGCCTGTTTTCCAAATTGACAGGCTTCACATACCTTATGCATTTCTGCAACCTTGAATTTAGGCAATCCTGTAACAATATTTTGGGCCTGCATTGATTTAAGTCATTGTACATTAACATGACCAATGCGTTTATGCCAGATATCAATATTTGCAACTACACCGATCCCACGTGCAAACATTGCTGCACTCAATTCAGGCATGTCCACATCCAACGTAAACATCCTGCCCTTCTTCTTTCCTTTTGCTACCAAGCGACCATTATTTTTCATATCCTCAACAAAGCATCCATGAGGATTAAATCTGACCTGCAAGCCCTGCTCAACCATTTGACCAATAGAAACCAGGTTCTTGGCGATGTTCGGGACATGAAATACATCAGACAGGTATTTCTTTTTCCCATCCTGCATAGACAAAGGAATTTTACCAATCTGCACAATAGGATGTGCAGTATCATCACCAGTCTCCACAAATCCTGGTCTTTCTATTTTCCTTGCATCCTGCATCCATTCTGCATGACCTGTCATAAGGTTTGATGCACCTGAGTCAACATACCACACATCATTTCTTTCTTCTGCACTTGTCACAGAATTGGTCATGTGCTGCACCGTAAATAGATGCTCATTTCTGTCATCACCCTGTCTACTAGAAGATGCATAATTGCCTTGCTGCGATTTTCCATTCATAATGTCATTCTGCTTTTTGTCGCAGTCTTTAGCCATATGACCCATTTTACCATAATAGTAGCATTCAACATTGCTGTTTGCATTTTGGCCTCTCTACCATCCACCATGACCTCTTTGGCTCCCCTTGCCTCTAGAGTTACCACGTCCTCCTCCAAAGGACTGGTTTTCTTGAGTTTGTTGCATATTCTGATTTCTACCATGGCCTCCAAATCGGTCTCCTCTACCTCTGCCTCTACGTCTTCCAGCATTTGAGTAGAAGACAATTTCTTTCGAAGTTCCTCCTGAAGAAGATGCACCACCATTTCTCTGCTCTTCAGAAATTAGAAGAGCAAACAACTCCTCAAAATCAGGAAATTTTTCACGGACGGCAATGGATGTCCAGAACTGTGCATAATCCTTTCCTAGACCATTCAAGGTCACAGAAACTAGATCATCATCTTCCACTAGGGACCCAATGGAAGCAAGTGCATTTGCAATTTTCTTCACCTTCATGTGGTAGTCATTGATGCTCATATTTTCTCTCTGCACATTGTGCAACTCCTGCTTGAGCTGGATTTTCCTGGCTTGCGTATTTGTGCTGTACATTTTTGCCAAAGTATCCCATGCCTCCTTTGGCGTACTTGCATCTTGAATATGCACAATCATAGAATCCGAAATACTGACAGACAGCCAATACATAACTTTTCTGGCTCTCTCATGTCATCCTTTAAATGCCTGCATTTCCTGTTGATTGGGAACGTTAGGAAGAACTGGTTCTTCTTCATTTCCTGTAATGAACTCCCAAACTAAATGTAATTACGCAGGCCCCCAGTATCCTCAGTTTCACTGAATGTGATTACATGGGCCAGCCCCATATATGGGGTTCAATACCATTGGGTCAAAATGAATACCCCGACCCGGCCACTGAGAAGCAACACCTGATTGAGGCACAATGAGTAGTCCAAGATTGCCAAGAGATATTTAAGCAATGCCTTAAGTCTCTTAAAAATATGGGCACCGTTGACCCCAATCATCAAGCACCAAAGGGATTTGCAAGAACCCTTCCCACACTAGATAAAGTGGGTGACATCTTTGTTGCGAACAACACTTTGTCGGGGAAGTCTCTACTACGACATAAGATGTTTGAAGAGGACTTGACTTGGCCTCAAGTTGTGGATGATGAACTAGCATCTTTTTATGGGTTTGAAGAACCCTTGTTCGAGGGTAGAGCACCAAATGGTCAATTATGGGATGTGGCTGGGATCACCGTGTTCTTATCCACGGAGATAAATATGCCCATAGGAACCTTGGTTAAAAGAAACCCCATCCTTTGGAGAGATCTATCCGATTGGATGAATGGGCGGATGGTCAACCCAAAAGATGTGGATATTGATGCTGCCAAGTCCCTGCATGAAGAGCCAAATGTGCTCAAAATACCTGTCAATAAGCTGGGTCAGTACTTCAAGAGTGATGACACAAACGCTATAAATCCAATTTTCTACCACAACAGGAAGGCCACGGCTATCTTGGATGGTGGAGTGGGTATAGGTATCATCACAAAGTAGTGCTGGGCAAAATGGGGAAAACTTGAGATGGAGAGCACCAACTTGGTTGTGAAATTAGCCTAAAATTAGCCGATGGTGTGACTGCCTGGGGTTATAAGGGACATAAAGATCAAAACCTTTGGTCTCACCTACCCAATGTGGTTTGTGGTGATGGATTTCCATGAGCAACCAAATGGCTATGATGTTATCCTAGGCAAACCATATGTGTTGCAGGCCTAGTACATGTTTGGGCCTCCAATTGTATTGATCTGCCCAAGGATGAACAAATTGTGAGGGCCAACCTTCAAACTTGGAATGCACACCCTATGACCTGCAATTTGTTTATGGTTGAGTCAAATACAACTCAGAGAACCACTCCCATGAATGTGTTCCAAGCCTACAATGAAGAAGATAAAGGTGGGGATCGAGACGAGCATTGGTACACTCTACTATAGAGCCTTAGTTCTCCCAAAATTAGATGCATGTCTTGGCAACCATAGATGTGGTCGAAAGGATGGGAACCAAGATGGTGGCTCTTGATCCTAAGCGGTCGGGCATGGTGTACCCCTTAATATGATAAATTTCTTAAGAGCCCCCGTAGAATACTAGGGGGTAAGGAAAGTCAAAATGGACCTTCATTGCTGCTACGTTCAAGGAATTCTTGAGGGATTTTTTAGAAGTTTTGTTGGACGATTTGTGTGTTCACTCGACTTGGGATGATCATCTTAAGTATTTGAGATTAGTGTTTGAAAGATGCTGTTTCTATAGAATCTCCCTCAATCCCCTAAAGTGCCAATTTTGAGTGAAACATGGGGTAATACTCGGACACGTAGTGTACAAAAATGGGATCTCCACTGATTATAACAAAATAAAACTAATTTTGGAGTTACCCCCACCCACCAATGCAAAGGGCATACAATAGTTCACCAAGAATATGGGCTACTACTACTGCTAGTTTATTTATAATTATGTAGAGATTGCTCACCCTCTCTACAGATTGTTGATTATAGTCCATTGGGTAGAAGAATGTCAATTGTCGTATGAGACCTTAAAGTTGGTCTTGGTGTCAGCCCCTATTTTGTGAGTGCCCAATTGGGACTTGGAGTTTCATGTCCACATCGATGCCTCAAAATTCGCAATAGGGTGCATACTGGCACAGCTGGTGAGTTTAATCTAGATTATCCCAAATACTTTGCCAATTGCTAGTTGAATGATGTCAAAATGAATTACACCACCACTGAACATGAAGGATTGGCCATGGTATATGCAGTCTAAAAGTTTAGGCATTACTTGTTAGCAAACAAGTTTCTCTCTTTGTTGTCACCAAGCCCTCCTCTACTTAGTCAAGCCATGCATGACATGTCACATTACCCGATGGATGCTTATTCTTTAAGAATTTGATTTTACAATAGCAGTTAGAAAGGGATGTACGCACTTCATGGTACATCACATGTCTTGGATCCCTAATGGTGAGCTTGCGACCAGAGTGGAAGACGATCTCCCAAATGTCCCACTATTCTTAGTAGATCTAGTTCCTGAATGGGCAAGGGAAATCATACCCTTCTTAACAAATAGGTGTAGGGCTAGAAAGATCATCAAGGATGCAACCCCAACTAATAGCCGGACAACTATAAGAAATTTAAGGAAGGCAACCTTGCTCCTCTGTATAGTGTTAGAAACACCAAGCTCGAACTCAAATACTACAGACATGGGTCTATCAATAGTAGAAATAATGCCACAAGGGTCTTGCAAAATTTCTACTCTTGACAGTACGAAATGGATGGCTACATTAATAGTAGTAAGCTTAAACGCTACTATGGTCCTTTAACATTGCAAACCTTATAGGCCATCCATTAGGAAAAGGAGCTAAAACTAGAGGTTGCTGGTGTGAAATGGCAGGGCATACAAGAAGCCAGAGCACATCAGGCTAAGGAAAATAGTTTAGGACTTATATCTATTTATAAAGCATTAATGGAAGGGTTACACCCCATGGAAGACCTGATAATTGCTCCCGCAAGGGTACGAGCCAATTTTCAATTGTGTAGGAAAACCATGTGGACACAGCTCTTGACCTTCAAGGTAACCGTGGAACCCACACCTATTATGGTATGTGCTGTAAATGGCAATATTTCCCCTGCTAACAATTATGTCAAAATTCTTTTATCAGTTAACAACTGTTGTGTGGCAAGTCGATTTTATGTTATGCCTGTAGGTGCCATGGATGAACAAGTAATTCTAGGGAGAACATGGTGTTGGATAGACTGGCGAGAATGAACGCTCAAGGGGTTCACCTCCAAAAAACTTAGTGTACCACATGCATTCAAAAGGAGGGGTATTTTAATCCCACCTTTGGCAAAATTTTAACAGGGTTACAATAACAGGAGGGATTTTTAAATTCAATTTTAGAAAAAATTCCATTAGTTCATAAGTAAAGAGGGGTGGTTTTATTGGGGAAAATTTTTTAGTTTAGGGGTTTTTTAAATACCCCTTGAACGCACGTGATACCTAGAATTTCTTGGTAGTGCACCCCTCGAGAATAAATGGTGACCCTAACCTTTGATGACTGCACCTCAGTAATCCCGATCGATGCCAAGACTTCAACTATGTCATCCTCTAAAGAGAGAAAGGAAAAAGAGTAACTAACGAACCCTACGGTTCCATGAGCTATTCTGACCATAGCCACACCCAAGAAGGATGATGTTCAAACTCTAACAGCATCACGGGCACATGGACCAAAGTGCTCCTTTGGGCTACTGAAGGACTCACACATCGGTTCCTATTCCTAGGTTTTACCCAAAAAGATTGAAGATACAATTCAGGCTACCCACTCTCCTGTTACATCCACAAAAAATAAAGCTACAGGCCCAAAAAGAAATAGGACAAGCATACGCCAATAAATGAAAGATCACACGAAACACTCTAGATGGATACCGAAGCGATTATTGGAAACCCAAGGTTTCTATGATGGCAACACCTTCATATGGGTGCCAAAGCACTCACCTTTTCAAGTGATAACATGCAATGCCACACAAGAACCTGCCTATCACAGAGAGGTAGTAGCACAAGAACTTACTATTGGGCCACAATGGTTAATACAAAAAAGGTGAAGCCATGTGACACACCATTGTACCCCCAAGTAATTATGCTGCAAGAATTTGAGAAGTTATACTAGTGCTTGGTACCCATTTCTTCATGTCATTCTTCGTCAGACAGGCTACCCCTGCGTGTCTCCTTCTTCATGTTGTGAGGTGGAAGGTTGAGTGTTGATGCTTGTGCTCGCATGGGTGCCTGTGATGGTGGAGCTTGGATGCTAGGTGCTGTGTCTAGGTGCGAGGGGGAAGGTGGATGTGGGGTGGATGAAAAAAGGTTCCATGCCAAGTCCATATCTTGGTCCTGCACTTTAGTGGGGTTGGCTATGTGAGAATCATCAAATGGGCTCAAGCAAGTCTAAAGCATATTTTGTAGAGCATTCATGTAATTATTAAAGAACACTGATGTCGATCAAGGGACACCGCTCGCTTGCTGCCCTAAACAAGTAATGGAAAATAATTTTGGCTTCAGTGCGACTGCATTCCTGCATCCATTCTAGACTTTGCTGTATTATTTTGGGATTATAGGAAAGGTCTTCGAGGGAATTAGGCTTGACTAGCTCTAGTAAGGGCGTAGTCATAAGATAATTTGTGGAGTCTCTGAGCACTCTGCACCATGCCTCTTCATATCCATATCCTCTTCCAGAACTAATTCTTTGTGGAAATAGGCCATTACTAGGAGCAGATGTGCTTCTACAGTGGAGTGGTGGAAGGCCTTATTGAGGTCATGCAAAGTGAGTGTGTTTGCAAAATCTATATCATGGGGGAGTAGTGCAGCCGTGAGGGTGTGCAAAAAATAAGTGCGCGTGTCAAGAAAGGTGCGTGATGTGAAGAAAAGGATGGAAGCTCAAGACGATGTTTCCTATAGGATGTCATGGATGGGATCCTAGTCTCATATTTTGAGTCATATTTTGAGGAGAAGAAGCCAATGTTGTTTGAAGGGTCGCCTCCTGCAATACCTGGACTTGGTGCTATCTCTACTGGGCAGCCACTTGGAGTTGTGCATTTAGGGAGGCCTGTTGTTGTACCTATAACTCTAGTGCCTACTTTTCCTCCACTACCCATGCATGTTGCTATCGCTTCAGATCCGCCTGTGGCTACAATGCATCATAGTCGACTTGGAGACCGCCGTCTGTCCTCGATCTTTCTATTGCCAAGGCTTCCTGCATCTCGAAGAGCTCTTGTTCAAATTTTCCCCCCACTTCAATTGCCTGTATCCTAGTGGCTTCGATGATTAGTCGATCAGCATGTTCCTTTTGGAGTGTTGTGGTGGTCATTTGGTTGAGCCGCTACATGACATGCAGAATTTCTTCATGTTGCAACCGGAAGGCTTGCTGTCGCTTATGTAGAACATTTTGGGCTACCACACTAAGTGCCAAGATTGATTGGAGGAAGGTTAGCTCTTTTATGTCAATACTACGGTCCCTTCTTATAAAGTCCCTGTACTCTTCGGGGGAGTTGTATGAGGTGGATGTACAGTACTCCAAAGCTTGTTGGTACAAATTTGGGATGAGGGTTTCTGAGCTACTCTTTGTTGCGGAGGAGGCGGCGCTGGATTTGGCTCCTGCGACGGGTCTCAAGTCAAATTTGTGATTTCATCATCTGGACTAATGGGCTTCATGAATCTATGTTCTTGCTCTCTGCATTCTTGTGACTCGGCCACCTTTTTCCGTTCTTTCCTCTACTCGGAGCTTCTCTTGTTCCTCCTGTTGCTACCTTAGGAGTTCCTGTGCCTGTTTCTCGGCCTCCTCTCTTTGTCGTTGGGCTTTTGCCTCTGCTTGTAGCTTTCTTGTGGACCCTTCTTCCTTGATCTTCCTAGATGTTTTTTTTTTCGTGATCTCGTCTTCTTTCCTTTTCTTTGTCGGTGTCTTTTGGGCAGATGGTAGTGACAATAACTCGATGTCTCTGTCTGCATCACCACCATAACCTTTTGGAATGGGGCCATTGGAAAGGTGATGGATGATGGGCATCAAGAAAATTGGATTGCCTATCTTTTCACCATGTTTACAGATGCTTATGATCTCCCTATAAAAAAAATATGCCCCGTTAGTGGGATCTGGCTTGTATAATCATAGCATGAGGTTAGGGAGGATGATGACATGGTGCTCTATCCATTGGATTTGTATTAGCAACGTAATGGCTCGAGCTTCTTTTATCGGTTGTGGTTCTTTAATTATACTGAGTGGCAACCGCCCCCAATGGATTTTGCTATTATAGGGGCCACATTTGCCAACAGCTTCTCCATGGTCCTTAACATTGGGTATGGCTGAGAGGTTGCAAGCAAGTCGAATGCCCTTTGGATCGTCTCCACTATGAAGTGGTAGTAGCGTATCTGGCCATCTGCATGTACCCAGCTAGTGGTGCTTGTTGCCTTGTTGTAGTTGGCAGCTGCAAATTCCATAGTTTTTCTGAGGTTGAGATGGCACAAAAACTTTGTTGCCACTGTTTGTGATATATGGCTCTACTTTAGGGTCATATAGGGCCATGTAAGCTGCTGCGCTATGGTAATACAATATATAATCCTTAAGGTTATGCTAGAACTGCAAGTGCAAGACAATCCCTTGTAACTATTCCAGTCATTCTTGTCCTAGTGGAGAGAATCTTGTGACTTGGACCCCATGTTTTGAGAAATTTAGCACTTTCGCAGTGTCTTGTATGCATCTTTTTCAGAGGGTATGCGTGGTAGACTGTTGATTCCTGCTCTTATTGCTACTCTTGTTCCATTTATCCGGGCAGGGGAATAGAGATTGTGCGAGAGGAGGAGGGGGTAACTGAGTGTGGGAGAGTGGAAGTGACTTCGGTGAGCTCATCAACGGAGAAGAGATCGTGAGTAGATTCGGAGTGGGAGGAGATGGTGGACATGTATGAAAATAGCGAGCGGGTCTGGTTTCAGAGGCTTTTGGGAGTAGTGAGAATTTGAAGAAAATTTTGGTAGAGTTTTGGTACGATAGAAAGTGAGCTTCTGAACACGAGGCAAGTTGTTTATATAGGTCACC
Source organism: Dipteris shenzhenensis (assembly GCF_047967505.1). Lineage (NCBI taxonomy): Eukaryota > Viridiplantae > Streptophyta > Polypodiopsida > Gleicheniales > Dipteridaceae > Dipteris > Dipteris shenzhenensis. The sequence continues at coordinate 32,775,504 of NC_141605.1, read as the reverse complement.
TGGTGTAAAGCAGCGAGTTACTTTAGCAAATAGCACAGTGACTGGATTTATTATACCAGTGATGACGATTGGCATTAATCTAGGCATATGGTAGTGACTCAGCATTGTTAAAGCAATGGGTAAGCATTATTAAAGCAATGGATGGCTTTAATGGGATGGTGTGTCACTGTGTTAGAGGTGGGTGCTTTTTCCATAGTGTAGCGGGTGGTGTTATTTATGGCAGCGACTAGCATTATGTATAGTAGTGAGTGGTGTTATTTTTTAGCACAACGAGTGGCATTATTTTTTAGCGCAACGAGTGGCATTATTTTTATCGTAGTGAGTGGGACAACTGCTATGTTATCAGCTGCTACGTTAAGGTTATAGCAACAAATTAGTTTTGAAGACCTTGGTGATGATTCTAACTATTGGACCTTTTGTTGGACTTCACCTGGGTGCGTGCAGTGTATATATGATGTGGTGCGGACAATCATGATGGAAGAAAAGTGAGCAATATGTCTGTGGTTGCGTGTTAGCATTTGACTGACTTAGTGGTTAAAGCGTGAGTGGACAAATGAAGCCTAGTCACCTAGCAGCGATGGACTGACTGTTTACGAAGTGGTGGCTTAAACTGTGGGAAGTTGAAGACTGGCTTGACCTTGTTCTATTCTCACCTAAGGCTCAAACTTGCTATTTTCACCTAGACTCTTGTGCATGAAAGGTGGAGTAGGAGCATCAAGTCTAGAAATACCTAGCATCCCTCTAGGCAGCATATTTGCTCAGTGTGCCGATGAAGAGTGTGTGGGAAGCCTGTAGAAGTGGTGTTGCACTTTTGTTGGTATTGGCTTCCACTAACTGGACCATCGCCTAGAGTTCGGCATAAACGTGAGGAGTCCATAGGTTTTTAGGTGACTCGGCCATAGCCTTGCCATGTGCCTCAGATGTTAGTGTCATAGAGTCAGAGACAAGTTCTAGTGGATTCGCCATATGTACGCTGCTTTTGTGGCCATTGATGCTGAAGTTGATTGAACGGTGGGGTGCCTCGAAATCCATGAAGCTTCGATGTTGTCTTGGAGTGCAATAGGTTCTTGTGTTTTTGCCATTTTTTGACACGCCATTAGATATCGAAGGGCCGTATGAAGAAGAAGTCACAAACAGCTGCCAAAAGAGTAGGACCAACCGCAAGACTCCACACCCGACCATGAGACATGGTCATGAGACCATTACTTCCTTTCGATCGATCGAGGATGTGGTGTGGATGTTAACAGATGCTAGAAAGACATCATGGAGGGGAGGGCCCTAACATAACTCATTTAGTGCAACTTTTGCAAGTGGCGGCAAGAATATGCTAGCCATACTCGGGGGGCTACACCCATCCAAACTATAAGCTAGTCCCCCAGGAAGATAATGATGCCGGACTCCAACCTCAATGACGAATACAATTTTTAAAGCATGCAAATTTTTGGACAACATATTGCTGCATGATGGTGAATTCCAACATGTATGCCCTTACGTTGCTGCTAGAGTTGGCTTGACTTTGAAAAGATGCGCGATGCAGATCCAAATATTGCATACAATTTTCCACACTTTAATTTCCCGATAGTTGGCTCTTACCTAGCTCTGGCCACCCAGATGGAAGAGTTAAACGTTAAACTCATCATTTGCATCAATATCGGATCCATCCATTGTAGGCACAATGCATTTTTTTCGCCCGGTACATGGAATAGGTGAATAAGCAAGGGAGGGAAGGCGGAGCTAGGGTTAAATAAAATGGATGCAATAAGAGAAAGGAACCCAAAAGCAGAGATATTCATGGAGATTCCTCTCGAATGTCCTCATGGAAGAGTTGTGATAATATGATCTCATGAAGCAAAGCAATGTGAATGGGAGAAGGTGGTTTAGGTTTAGGTTTTAGCAGTGCCTATAGTGGAGGTCTTGTAACTTGAAATTTTTAGAGACTTCACCTTGAGACCTAGCGGAGCAGGCCTGTGACCCATTGTAGATGGGTCTTGCTACTTGTATCAACAAAAGCTAAAGTTCTAGCCCACTAGAATGCAAGCGTCCACATAGTTGGATGATCCCCTAGGTTTTACATGCAATGAAATAATCCTTTTATCATCATAGCATAGAGCATGCTTAGTATATTCATCCCTGAGGAAGGATTTGGAATGAAAGGGACATCTAGGTCCTCATACTGCCTCGAATTGGCAAGCTCCATAACTGTATCATTTGCAAGAGATCTCTTCTCCATAGTAAGGTGGAAAAGACATTGAAAATCAATATTCCATCTCCTCAAGTAGGAACAATCATTCGAGAAGCAAAGCACGTATCATCCTTCCATTTGTAAAAAGGAAGCACGATAAGTGAAAGCTTGTGAACATAGGCTATCACTAATTCCGGTTGACCTAGCAAGGTTGGCTCTATTTCAAATCAATGCCAAAGTGACAATATGCATGAGGAAGCAAAACAGGAGTAGGAGCTCTCTATGTGTGTGCCTGCAAGGATAGTATGCATTTACTATGGGCATGCACGGTGATGAGGAGGGTGTGGTGTGCGGTGGAAGGGGCTGTCAGGAAGGTTGAAGGTTGGGTTAATGAGCAGGTTTTCCTTAAAGACTAATTGGAAACTAGTTATGTTGGGGGGATACTCTTGGGTTGCTCGGCCTATATGCAATATATTTGGGATGTAGTACTATTTTGTATTGGACTGTTTGTAATGATATCATTTTTAAACAAGGAGAGGGATGAGATATCGAGAGAATGTGGTGTTGGTCTATGCTTGCAGAATTTGTGGTTGATAGTAGGTTGAAAGGATTCCCCAGTTGGGTCGTGTCTTAGTGAGTAAGTTACAGCACATATGGCGCAGGCCATGGGTAGTGTGTGCCCTTCATAGATGGCCTAAGTTTTGTAATAGGTTTCCCTTTTATTTCCTTATACAATAAAAGCCATCGTTAAGTAAACTCTAAATAACAAAAATTGCAAAATTATTTAAAAAAAACCTTCAAAAATTTTGAAACCCCAAATTTTGTGATTTGTTTAGAAAAAGGTTTCTGTGAATAGATGCTGCTGCTGCTGTCTCTGTGGACAGTAGTCCACTAGGCGATCATCCAACCAATGAGCCACCCACACTTGGATCAAGTGGTTGGAGGCATTTTGGCTCACCTAGGTAGTGAAGGTATAGTTTTTGTGACAGGAAGAGCTCTGGATACAGCTTGGATTGGTTGGAGGCATCGAGACTCCAGAACCGCCATAGATCTTAATGTTGATTCCAATGTGACTGGCGCTGGGGTAGGCGATCAAGATTCTGGAAGGTGTGGAACTCAATGGAAAACAACTGCTACTGCTTTTTACTGAGGGGACTCAAAGGTGAGGCCATGGAACCGGCCAATGCTGTTTCAAGGGGGCTTCTGGTGCCTCTGTGAGCCAAATCCAGGCTTACACTCTAGTCCATTTGGATGCTCTCCTGTCACTGGTAGTTACCGTGCATGGAATGATCCAACTGACCTTGTCAGTTCCACAATGTAGTGATCCTTGTTGTTGACCACACTTAGCAGTATCTCTGTTTGGCTTCGGTATATTACGGTGCCTCACTCCAGTACCTTTAAGTTGTTGCAATCATTGTTGGCCTCCTTGAACTCTTGAAATTCTCTGTCCAGGGCTTCTTTCTTGTCTTCGACCCCTTTTTCTTTTCCCTGCAACAACTGTTTGTTGAACTCAGTCTTGGCATCTTTCAATCTTTGCTTAAATCTTTGTGCCTGTTGGATGTGAATTTTGAGCTAACTGATTTCTTCCTTGGTAGCCAATGCTCTTTCCCTGTACACTTTGGTGGTGGCCTATAGAGATTCCCTTTATTTCATAGTTGTCTCTTCATTTGTCCAAACAATCTTGAGCTGCATAGCCATTTCTACCATGTTCTGCTTAGGCTATTTGAAGATATCATGGGATGTGCTAGCATAGTGATGCATCATCCTCATGAATGTATGTTCGACTTCATTGAGGTAAGTTGCCATGTGTGTATAGTGACCTGCTGCACAACCTTTTGTTCAGGTGCGAAGGCTATTTAGGCTCTTAGGCCCATTTGGAATAGGTAAGCTAGCACATCTGAATCATGGAGATCAGCATAGAATTCAGGTCTATGGTAGACCACCTTAAATTCTACATTTTTTCATGCTACAATAGTACCCCATCCTGAATTTCTCCAAGTCCAGCACACTGTTGTGCCCCCATAAGTCAAAATCCCTGCACCAGTCCAAGTCCCAAATCCCTTGCCATACACATGATGCAGAATACCCTCTTGTATCATGCACATCATTGATGATGGTGAGGCTTCAAACCGCCAGCACACAAAAAACAAAAGAATCCATCAAAGAGTGTAGATTTGCCAGTGCAGCTAAGCTGGAATTGTGACTTTGGAACACGAATGAAGTGCCCCCACTGAGACCATTTTTGTTTTGAAGAGGATGTAAACATTTCTTTGTGGCTTTTCCCATGTAACACGTTGGTATCTCTGTGTATCACTTGCAGTCTCCCAAATCCCTGTGCAAGTACTCTAGCACATCAATCCCCCACTAAAAAAATCTTTGAACTTTGCCTCGCTTTTCAGTAGCTGCCTTCCCCTTCTCTTCCCATAGACATATGTACCTAGTAGTACCTACTTGTCCATGCTGAAGTCGTAAACGTGCAATGCTTCCCCTTTCTTATAGCACCAGCCTTGTGACTGCAGCAGGTTGCGGTTATGAATTCGGCTGATGATCTGCTCCACCCTTGTAATTTCAACCTGCATCCTCAAGCCATCCTTCACCCTCTTCAATGCCACCGGGGTTCCATCAGGAAAAATGCCTCATTTGTTGCATAATGCTACACACAGTGCTTCCACTTCTTATTCACATCCTCCACGATGAAATTCCAAGGGTAGAGGACATTGCCATGACACTTATTACCGAAGGTGGTTGTTGTAATGACATAGTGGGCTCTAGAGGACTCTGATCGGCTGTGGCGCTGCTGTTGGTCACCCACAGTTGGATCAGGTTGCTGAAGGCATTATAGCTCACCCAGGTAGTGAAGGTATAGTTGTGATAGGAAGAGCTCTGGAAATAGCTTGAATTGGTTGGAGGTGTAGAGAGATGCCATAGATTTCAGGCAGTTGATGTTGATTCCGATGTGACTGGCACTCAGGTCAATCTCTGCTTAAAGATTTTGGCAGGTGACAAACTCAATGGCAAACATATGCTGTTGCTTTCAATTGAGGGGGGACTTGGAGGTGAGGCTAAGGAATTGGCCAGTGCTCTTCAAGGAGGCTTCTGGCGCACCTGCGATAATGGTGAAAGTAAGGCCATCACGAGAGTGGGATTGTAGGATGTATTGAATGAAACCAACGACCTGATGGGTGCTGTTGTTGATGCATCAACATGGGATGCATTGAATGAAACCAACGACCTGATGGGTGCTGTTGTTGATGCATCAACATGGCCAACGTTGTAGAGCTGGTAGTTTTTGACAGTAGAACTGGGGTTTGGTGTGAGCCAGATGGAGTCACTGGTGTAGGTAGAAGTCTCTGGTGCCAAATCTTGCGCAATTCAATTCTAGACTGCATTGAAGAACAAGCTTACAATGAGGAACAGGAGTGCCAAAGCATCATTTGTTACCATGAAAATTGCACAGAAAATTGTATTGTGAGTGTTACAAGAAGAGCTGAATTTAACATCACAACATTGAGCTTATACTCTATCCATTTGGATGCTCTAGTGTCATCGGTAGTTGCCGTGCTTGGAATGATACAACTGACTTGTCAGCTCCACAATGTAGTGATCCTTATTGTCAATCACAATTTGCAGTATCTCTGTTCGGCTTTGTATATTACTGCTTGCCTCTCTACCTTACTCTGAAGTTGTTGCTCCAGCTCGTCAGGTTTATTGTTGCGGTCATTGTTGGCTTTCTGCAAACGGCTTCCTTGAACTCTTGAAAGAACTCTTGAAATTATATGTTCAGGGCTTTTTCCTTGTCTTCAACCACTTTTTCTTGGGCCTGCAACAACTATTGGCCGAACTCACAGCCGTCGCTTCTTCCACTTTTTCTTGGGCCTGCAACAGCTATTGGTCTGGTTTCTTCCAATCTTTACTTGATCTTTCTGCCTACTCAGCCTTCATTGATACTATCTTGAGCTTCACTTGGAGCTGTTGGATTTGAATTTTGACCTCACTGATTTTCCCTTGGCAGCCAATGCTCTTTCCCTATACGCTTGGTGGTGGTCTGCAGAGATTCCCTTTATTTCACAGCTGTCTCTTCATTTGTCTGAACAATCTTAAGCTGCATGGCCATTTCTACCATGTTCTTCTCAGGCCATTTGAAGGTATCATAGGATGTGGTAGCATATGGCTGCATCATCCTCATGAATGTATGTTCATCTTCATCTCGTCTTCATCAGCTTGGAGCCTTTATGCTCCTGGTATGTTGACCTATGTGTTAAACGCCCTGATGCACAACTTTTTTTTCATATATCAAACCTGCTTATAAGACTCTTTGATGGTCTCTAGCTGCAATGGTGTCCTGACTGCATCAGTTGTGAATGTCACACAACCATTCACCCTCAGGGTCCTATAATTTTTTTTTGGTGGTTGTAGTTGCTAATAAACTGCCACACTCTTCTTAAATCCCAGGGTGGCATGAGAACTTGCGAGCAAGCCGACTTAGGTAAGTCAGTACATCTGAATCATGGAGAGCAGCATAACATTCGGGTCTCTGGTAGACCACCTTAATTTTGCATTTTCTATTCACCTATGCCTCAGATTCACTAGATTCTGCAAGAGTACCCCAGTATGAACCCCTCCCTGTCCAACACATTGCTTTGACCCCCTTAGGTCGAAATCCCTGCACCAGTCCAAGTCCCAACTGAAGAGCAAGTCCCTTGCCACAGACATGCGAGTGTCACTCAACCATTCACCCTCGAGGTCCTAGAATTTTGTTTGGTTGTTGTTGGGGTTGTAATTGCTAATAAACTATGACACTCTCATTAACTCTCAGGTGGCACTCTCATTAACTCTCAGGTGGAATGGGAACCTATAGGCAAGCTGACTTAGGCCCATTTTGTCTAGGTAAGACAGCACATTTGAATCATAAGGGCAGCATAGCATTGAGGTCCATGGTAGGCCACCTTAAATTGTGCATTTTCTAGGTACCTATACCTTGAATGCACCACATGCTACAAGAGTACCCCAGCCTTCCCTTGCCACACACATGATTCAGTATTACCCTCTTGATCACCTTGAAGGTGGCCTCAACATCCCAGCACACCAAAAAGAATCTATCAAAGAGTGTATATTTGCCAGCATTTGAATCATAAGAGCAGCATAGCATTGAGCTCTATGGTAGACCACCTTAAATTCTGCATTTTCTAGGTTGCTATACCTTGAATGCACCACATGCTACAAGAGTACCCCAGCCTGAAAGTCTCTCAGTCCAATACATTGCTGTGCCCCCGGAGTCGAAATCCCCGCACCAGTGCAAGTTCCAACTGAAGAGCAAGTCCTTTGCCACACACATGATGCATGATTACCCTCTTGATCACCTCGAAGGTGGCCTCAACCTCCCAGCACACCAAAAAGAATCCATGCAACTGAGGTGAAATTGTGACTTTAGAAGTGCCTATTAAGAGCATTTTTGTTTTGAAGAGGATGTGAACATCTTTTTGTGCAATCTATCTAGGGTGACATTTCGAAAATTTGTGGGAAGTGATTGATGTGACCTAATATTCACAGCTCCTTGTGTGAAACAAATACATGTAGAATTATTACATTTCTTTGTGTAGTGTACTGTTTCTCTGCAAAGTGACCCTTGATTTCTCATGGGAATACTAGGTGATGCAGAAAGTTGATCGGGGCTGTAGTCGGGGTGCTTCTGATTTCTACACGTAGAAATGTGGACAATGGGATTTGGAGCTAGATTGCATAGCTTCACCCATCACCTCTTAACTGTTGGCTGGCTACCTGCCTACAATGGGGTATGGTCATAGCCATCCCATGAATCCATAGCATCACCAACAGCCAATACACAAAGAGTGGGTCAAGGGCTCTAGAGGGGAAACAAAGACAGGACTAGGGTTGACTGGTGTAAGAAAAGAGCAGCTTTGGGATGAAAGAAAGAAGAAGAAGAAGCAACTGGAAGTAGGGATGAATGTGCCAACATTCATCTAGGGCCATGCGAGGGCTAAGTTTTATTGATTTGAGATAGTAGGAATATGTATATGCATTGCCTGCCTTGGAGGATGCATCCTCCTCATTATTGCAAAATGTGGCAAGCATGCTAGGCAAGGCCGTGCGCATATAGTTATGCCTGATACCGTGAGAGGTAATCCCCCCCTCACTACGGGAGCAAGAGCCTCGTAGCTTCAGTGAAGGGCTTGGAGAATCTGCAAGGCCACCATGGATTTCCGAAGGTGAAGACTTTTGGCACGACCCCCGTGAGTAAGCCCTCTTACTCCAACATTGCAACAACACCCAACCCCTATGCTTTGAACTGTAGGAAAAGGATCGGATTAGACCCTCAAGAGCTCATTTACCACTTGGAGCATGAAGTCAGAGAGCTCAGGCTGCTAGTTGCAGCCCTTAGCAGAAAGGTGAACGAGATGGAGAACAAAGGCAAGAAAGAAATTATTGCAGAAGCTATGGAGAAATTCAGCACATTTCCACCAGCACCAACTCTTGTCTCCAAGGTCAAGGAAATGATCAACACTCAGGTGAGTTCAGCCAAGGAAGAGATGGCCATTGTTGCGGACAGCAAACTCAACAAAGCAGATCTATACACAGAAGTAAAAGAGCAGCAGGCTACAGCACATAATAAGAAGATACTACGCATTGGAGGGCTGCCCAAGGATTGCCTTGGCCATTTTAATAAAGAAGAGGATTGCACAAGAGACGAGAGGATTGCATGTGTCAAGAAGGAAATACTACAAGTAGAGTGGGATCATAATGATATCAGCTGTGTCTCCCAAACAAGAATGCAAGTACAAGTGTTTTTCAAGGAGAGAGCGTGAAGAATTAAGATTTATCGACAGACAAACAAGTTGAAGGGCACAAGGATTTGGATCTCTGAGGAACTCACCTTAACTCAGTTCAAGCAGAGGAGTGTCGAGCTCACCAAAATGAAGGATGCACGTAAAGGTGGAAAATGAACTATGTATTGAGATGGAACAACACTAATTAGAGATTTCAAATCTAAACCTAAAGACTCCCAATCTTAAACTGATGTTATGAAGGCCACGCCTATTAGTTTTATAGTCCTAGCATGTATCGGTGTGATTTAATAATCGAGCTGAGATACCATGTGCACTCCTCGATCCTCTGGCTTATCCAGATGTTGTAAGTCTTTTTGACATTTTGTACTTTGTCCCATAGACGTCTCCGGACATTAATATGACTTTCTCTCTCTCTCTCTCTCTCTCTCTCCAAATCACCCAATTAGTGTCCTTCCTCTGCGGTTTAGGCACTGACGGGAACCCTTGGAACCTTGTTTCTTTAAAGACCAAGGGTCTTCCTTAAATGCCGTTGCTTGCCAAAAGGCCCTTTGAATTGTGGGCGTCAATCTTCACGGCGGCTGATTAACCATGCAACAACCTAGACTTGGGCATAGTTGAACCACGGCTACACCCATGGCTACGCGAATGCCACATGTCACCTTGTGATTAGTTGACAGCTCATCGCTTATGCATCACCGTGGAATATTCGTATCTGCGCGGCATAATCGCCACGACTTGAACCGGTGACATCTGGCTTGTCAAGTCACTTGTGTAATTGAGCCGCCTACAAACCTTGACCTAGTTGGGAAGTCACTTCTGCCCTGTCATCATTGTAGAACTAAGAGTCATTATTGTAGAGCTAAGATTCACTTATGAGGTGGACCAAAAGGGGAATATTCCTCAAGAATATTCCTTACATAAGCTCTCGTCAAAATTTGAAACTGCTCATCTAATCTTCCCGTCGTCTGCCATGAACCTTAACAGACTAGGCAAATTGCATGGCTTTAACATTGTTCAAGACCCTGAGGCTAGAAGCGATGTAGTCCTTTCCTTTTTGACTTTAGATAGACTCTCCGTCTAGTGGGCTAGGGTCTCTTCTTTGTGCATCCTCAATTGATTGAGGACTCAATCGCCTAACAAAACCAGATGATCTCCTTTCGATCAAACTCGGGTCATAGACGTTAACACATCTTTCTCACTCGTTTCTTGTTCAGTGTATGATGGTAGAAGGACCCTGTGCCCCATGCATTCACTCCCTCACTTTCCAGGTTATCTTCAAATAGATCTTGGACCTACACTTTGGCATCCAAATAACTTAAGAACCCATAGCCCCTATTAGTCTTCACGCACTGAGAATTCTCAGTTCCACACCTCTTGAACATCATTGTAGTCATCGTGCAATCAATCCGATCCTCAGACAACTGAAATTATTAGTCAATAGAATCATCAAACGACCAGCATGGAGATGTGATTCGAAACTCAATTCCTAGATTTGGAGGCCCAAAAATCAACTCAAACATGTTCGAATTCCCTTTCTAACTCATCACATTAGTCTTCCCCTCAGTAAGGTTGCTGGCATTTCAGACGTGACCCTTGGTCGCATCATCATCTCTGTTCGTTTGCCTTCTCGCTGAACCACCATGGCTTTCCGTGTTCCTTCTTTGGTTGCCTGGTAGAGCCATGCCTCGTTGCCTCCTCCCCAAACTTCCCATCGTCTTAACACCTTGGTGCATCTTTGGTGAGTTAGCAAGACTATCTGGCCGTTTGATCTTGTCCATGGTGTCACTTTGCTATTGGTTGCATGTCTGCCGCTTGCTTGGTCAATCGTGCTGCCAAATGGCTGCTCATCTGGGACAGTGGGGATTTGACCCCCCCACTCCCAAGGCAAGTGGCCTTTTGGCCATACATTGAGGTCTCGTGTGGCATTTGGTCATCCACGGCCCGCGGTTGTGCCCTTTTCCATAACCATGCCAAGTGGCATGTCGCTGCTTGTGTGATGGTCTGCGTCGATTGCGCGTCGAACGTGTGTGCTTACGTGGTTGTGATTTGCAGCTTCTACTATAGTACTGTGGTCTATCTGCAGACATGGCTTTTCTACTATGTTGATTTGCAGATCCTATCTATGTCTAAGCGCTACATGCATGCCACATGGGCTGCCTCTTAGAGCCTTGTTGATGCAGCCGCCTCCCAAGTGGTCGCGTGTCCTCATGGAAGGGCACTTGGGCTAGTTTGCTTTGCACCTCCTTGCCATGTAGGCCGCCAAGTTGTGTGCCGGCCCCACGAACCATGAGGTCATAAACTAAACTGTAGGTAGAAAGTGAGGCATAATCAAGAAGACTACCAACTGTGATGAATTTTATTTTTTGCCCGTTTTTCGTTTATTGTTAAACGACACTACTGCAAAAATGAACAGTGATTCTGTAGTTTTTTGAATTTTAATTTAGCAAACCATAACTGGAAGAGTCAAAAGTAGCCGAAAGTGTTGATGTCGGCTCAATGTTTTTGTATATTATTTGAAAAGGAGTCAAAAAAATGTATAGTTGCGATGAAGTTGCTTCGAAAACTGAGGGTAGATTCAAGCTAACAAAAAGAATGCAATTAAATAAGTCTCCTCCGCTTTAAGTAGTAATACTTCCTAAGACTTGCTGGGTTTCCTTTTATGTTATTGTAACCCCTTCAGATCGTTGTTGTTCCTAGGTGTAGAATGTGTTGGCGCTCCAAGATATTTGTCTCATTTTTGCTTGGAGTTGACACTAGTATGTCCATCTTGAAGTGTCTTTCAAACGGTGCGTACTTGTGTACATCATTGAGCATTTTAGTTGGTGGGTTAGTCTTGTGCTGTTGTAGTCGCTTTTCAGTGTCTGTAGTTTGGCCAATGTATTTCCTTCTATTGTCAATACAAGTGATGCAATAGATAAAATTCATTACCGAAGTCTCCTTTTCGCTTCTGGCGCATTGGTCTATCTCTGCAAGGTTTGTGGATACAGTGGAGAAAAGTGTTAGTGTAATTTGATGGTATTCTCAAAGCAAGATAGTAGACAATGAAAACTCTAGTTTACCTTCAGCTTTAATCTTTGTTGGTAATGGGAAGATAGTTTCTTTTTTCCCATAATATTCTTTAGCGAAATTTGGGTCCACCTTACACGTCACTTTTTCAATAGTTACTGGCCACTAACCTGCCTCCACATCCTATACGTATCTTATCCCCTTCTTTTTTGTCTAATTGGGTGAGCTCTTTGATTTTGACTTTGAATGCAAAGTATAGGATTGCCATGGAGTACGTGGATATTGCCATATTTATCAAGGAGTGTCTGTGCCATCGAACGAGTCAATTGTTCGTTGACTGATTCATGTCCATTTGAGAGTTTTTGTATGATGTGCTTAATTAGCCCATCTGCGATGCTGTTGGACCCTTTGGTTTGTCTACCAATATTTGGGTTACTCTTGTCATTAGTGGATGATATTCTTCATGAGAATTGAATCCGTAGATGTATTTTGTTGGTCCTTATAAACACCAAGTACATTTTGGAGGTTTGTTTGTCAGGGTGTCGTAAGTACCATTATTGATGCATTTAAAATTTATACGTAACATAAATCTTAACAAAGAACATGAAACTAAAACTTTGTTTGCATATCTGCAGATGACAAAAGAAAGCTTTGATTATCAATTTGTGTTAAACTTCAGAGCTAGGATGATCTTAGATCTCCTTTAATATGCCTCCTCGTTACCACAAGAGGAAAGCAAGGAGGAGGAAAGCTCTAAGAAATTAGATGAGGGGAAGAGCTCAAAATTGATGGAGGACTCACTCCAAAGCAGGATGAGAGTCAAAGGACCGTAAGGCCCAACCTCAGATGCCTCCACAATCCACTGAACTTGGACATGAACTTGGACATGAGCCCCGGTAGATCCATCTGAAGTTGTCCATGCATGTGATGCGGCTAGCAGTAGTCGGCAAGGGTACTAAGCTATGTATAATGTCTTTGTAAATGCACTTCGAGGTCAAGGCATTAAGAACCCTCTATTGCTGAGACCGATATACGTTAGAAATGCAAGGAAAGAAACAAATTCTGCTGTTCGAGATTTGTTGGGTGGATTTATACACATCTAAGAAAGCATGACGTTGGAAGCCCATTGGAAGGCACAAACAAGACAAATGTCCAACATAGCAAAAAGAAAGGAGGACCAACTACCAAAGGGGCAAAGCAAGGACCAAGAACCTTTGAGTACACAGAGCATAATAATGTCTTTTTGGATGTACGTAGGGTCCAAGCTGCAATGGTGGAGTTTTACAACATGAAAGCATGGGGTATTATATTGTTTAGAGAGCTCGAATTTTTAATGAAATCTTTTCTAATCATGTAAATCTTTAATCTTTCAGATTGTGAAGGAAAGTTAGTATTCGTTATCAAATTGGACGAGTGTGAGGTTGTAAAAAGCCACAAGTTGGAGAGGGTTAGGACTCCTTTGATGAATAAAGCCCTCGGACATGCAAAGATAAGGAAATTAGAGAAGATTTTAGTGTGTAATTGGAAAGGCACATTTGGTGGCTTGCCGCATTTGAACTTCCTAAAGAGACACACTCATTCTTGAAATGGGTATTTGATAGATCTCCAATTCCAAGTGTCATAGATGCGCAAATGAAAGGGGGGTTGCTTCAAGTTGAAGGGCTCGGATCATTTAAAGTTGAATGGCACATGGCAGGAGATCTCTCGACATTGAAGTGTATGTTTGGAATGGACTTGAATGCAAATGCAACATATCCGTGTCTTTATTATATGCACTCACACCAAACTCGAGGTAGTAACATAGGAATACATAGAGGGAAAGAGCGAGTAAAAAGAGGAAAAGACTTTGGGAATGCTAAAGATGTAATGAATGACATCACAGATGATGAGGCTAACAAATGGATGTATTGGAGCAATGGAGTAATGAGCTGCAATCAGGATGTTGCACCCAACATAGATCAAAACGATAAAAATTGGGATCCAATTTTAAACATTCCATTACAAAGAGTGCATTTCTATGTTACATGCAGAGATGCGGCTCATTGATAAATTGCTTTACTTGCACATTGTATATGCATGGAACATGAAACCGAAGGAGAGAGTAGCATTTGTAAGAAAACAATACAATGTCTATGCTCAACAGATAACAGGATCTCGTATGCAAGAGAGAAAAACAGATAGTATGGAGAATCAAAAATTTGATTACTATAAAACTGATACAATAGATGGCGCTGCCTCCCAGCCGTGCGCTCCTGTGTGTGAAGCTTCGATGGCATGCTAGAAACAGTAGAGGACGAAGGCTGTATGGTAAGGAATTAGGGTTGCTGTAGCCAGTGATGAATATGGGATTCACGGGCTTGCTCTTATATAGCCACTAGTTGTAGTCGGTTAGACCCAATTGGGAGACCGACCTAGTCGGCCCAAAATGGCCGACCAGAGGTCGGACCTGAAATAGGCCACCGGCCATACGTTAGAACCGTGGTGCAGAACAGAACAACTCACCTACGGTGTCTGTTCGGCCCAGAGCCATCCGAGATCATCTGGGGCTCCAAATGGGCCCCGCAACCCGAGAGTGGGCTGCCTCAAGAAATGCTCCGTTTACCCTCAGTGCGATCAATCATGCCTTCTCACACTTGCATGTAGCCTAGTTGGTAGTGTGCCAACTCTATCTGAAGCCGTCCAGCCATCAAGCCACACATGGCCCCCATCTGGTGTCCAAATCAAGACCTACCGGATAACCGAGCTACTCAAATGCCTTCTCCTCATATGGGGGGCTTACAAGTAGAGCTAGCTGGTTCTCGCATAGTTACACGAGACTGGAGCATTGATATCTAACACCCCCCCTCTATGTCCACCCGCAAGTGAACTTACTTTTTCGGCCCAATGCCAAGTCAATGAAGATGCCTCTCCAGCAAGTCTCTTCCAAGAGCCTTCGTGAAGATGTCTGCAGCATTCTCTGTAGTCAGACAGTACACCAGGTCGACCTCTCCATCCATAATGAGCTCGCGTACAAAGTGATATTGAATCTCAATGTGTTTTGTGCAAGCGTGGAACACAGGGTCCTTTGTAATTCCCATGCAACTCTGATTGTCATATGATTACTGCGTAGGCTTGTTCTGCACTGCACCCATGTCCCCTAAAATCCTCCTCAACCACACTGCCTCACAAGAGGCAAAACATGCTGATTTTGTACTCAGCCTCGGTAGAAGAAAGAGCAACTGTGGGTTACTTCTTGCTGACCCATGACACAGCTCCAGATCTAAGTGAGAAACAGTAACCTGTCACTAATCTCCTGCTGTCCACATCTCTTGCCCAATCCGAGTCACAGAATCTAGTAAGGGTGTTGCCCTTGGTATAGGTGATGCCATAATCCAGCGTGCCTTTGATGTATTTCAACACCCACTTCCCTGCACTCCAATGGTTCCCGCATGGCTTATTGGAAAACTTGCTTAGTACATTAGTCGCAAAACTGATGTTTGGCCGTGTGTTGCACAACTAAATCAAACTGCCCATAAGCCTTTTGTACTTTGCTTCATCCACCAGTGGTGATGAATCCTCGTTTGAGAGCTTCACATCAACCTCCATAGGAGTGCCAACTGTCTTGCACTTAGCCATGCCAAATGCCTTCAGTATCTCTATAGCATACTTCAGTTGTGAAATGAAGATCTATTTTGGCTCTTGCCAAACTTCGATCAAACTCTCTTTCTAGCATATGTTTTGTCTGCGAGATCTTCTCTTTATGATTCCCTGTTATGACAAGGTCGTCCATATAAAGGACCACAATCATACACCTACCTCCTTCTCTGTAGATATACAAATTTGCATCAGATGGGCTCCTCCTGAACCCTTTTTGCAGAAAGTAGGCATCAATCCGCTGGTACCATGCTCATGGGGCCTGTTTCAGCCCGTAAAGTGCCTTCTTCAGCTTACAGACTTTACCTTCTGAACCGGGGATCACAAAACCTAGTGGTTGTTCCACGTATACCTCCTCCTTGAGATCTCCATTTGGAAAGGCGGATTTTACATCCATCTGAAACACGGGCCAACTTTCTTTTGCTGCTAAAGCCAAAACACTGTGAATTGTGGTTAGTCAACCTATTGGAGCGAAAGTATCCTGATAATCAAAACCATGTACCTGTGTGAATCCTTTTGCCACGAGTCGAGCCTTGTACTTATCCAACGTGCCGTTAAACTTATACTTGGTCTTGTACACCCACTTGGTGCCGATTACCTTGCGTTTTAGTGGTCGATCCACAAGGTCCCAAGTGTTGTTCTTCATTATGGAGCCATACTCCGACTGCATAGCCTCCATCCACTATCATCACCCTGTGCTTCCTCAAGACACTTGGGTTCTTCAGCACAGATCACCTCTTCCATCAAAGCGTAGTTAACCAAGTGTTCCTGCGCTCTTCTTTGCTCCTCTAACCTCTTGGACCGGCAGTGTTCGGATGGTTCCTCCTCAATGGCTAGAGGTTCTCTGCTGTCCAAAAGCTACTTTACCCACTTCGAAAATGACCGTTGCCATTGTGGTTCTGTAGGCTGTTCTTCCTCTTCTTTATCTTGAATCCTCCCAAGCACCATTGGGGGAGTTCGGTCTACTATTGGTGGTTGTACTGGATGGATATCCTGGTCCTGGTTATCTGGGAAGGAAGCATCCTCCTCCAATTGATGCGGATGTTTTGAGAAGACCACATCGGGACTTACTATTACCTTTTTGGTAACAAGATTATAGAGACGGTAACCCTTTGCCTCTTCATTGTAGCCCAAGAAAATACACTTTTGGCTCTTTGGTTCCCATTTGGTCCTGTTAGCATCAGGGACATGCAAAAAATAGTCACACCCAAAAACTCTGAAATGTGCAGCTGAAGGTTTCTTACCAGAAAAGGCCTGTAGTGGAGTCATCCTGTTCACAGCCTTCATGTAGCTACGATTCAGAATGTAAATTGCCATGTTATATGCTTCAGTCTAGAAAGTCTTTGGCAAATCTTTCCCTTTCATCATACTCCTGCCCATTTCGCATGACGTGCATCTTGCGCTCTACTACTCCATTTTGCTGTGATGTGTGTGGCGGGGGTTTCAGCCTCTTGATTCCGTGACTTTTGTAGTAACTTTCGAATTCAGTTGATGTGAACTCACCACCTCTGAACTTCTTCACCTTCCTCCCCGTTTCTTTCTCGACCATTACATGCCATTATTTGAACTTACTAAAAGCCTCATCTTTAGTCTTCAGGAAGTATATCCATATCCTTCTACTATAGTCATTGATCAGCGTCATGAAGTAGTAGGAACCACCCAAAGCTTCTGTCTCCATCTTTTCGCAAAGGTCCGTGTGAACGAGCTCTAAAGGAGCCTTTGCCCTACTGGCCTCTTTAGGAAAGGGCTGCCGATGCTGTTTCACGTACATCGGGCAGATCTATAATTTCTGGTAGGTCTACAATCATTTCACTTTTATGCATCTCCTTTAAAGAACTAAGGTTTAGATGACCAAACCTCGCAAGCCATAGCTTAATGTTGCTCACATCGGCTCGAGCACTAAAAGCTGAGAGTTCATAAATGTTGTTGCACCATGTACCTTTACCAATGACCTTCCCTTGAAGATCCAAAATCTGTGCGCCATTCTTATCGAAGTGAACTTTGAGGTCCCACTCCATGATCGCAAAAACGGACAACAAGTTCCTCTTGATATCTGGCACATAAAGAACATCGGACAACTATTTTTGAACTCCATCTGACTTGAGAGCAATCATACCTTTTCCTTTTGGTGAACATTTTGCATCATTGTCGACTTCTACCAAGATGTCATTCCCTACCGGATGTAGAGAGGTATACCAATCCTTCCGACTAGTCATGTGGTGCGATGCACCAGTGTCAATAATCCAAGGTTCATCCATAGGTACATGAACTGCCTCCATGCAAATCTCCTCATTTGCTATGAATAGCTCTCAAACTCAGACAGTTTCTCGTTCATGAGTTGAGTCTCCAAATTCCAAGTCCCGTTTGATTCGTGGTCTCGTACTGATTTTTCAAGACCGTCCATGGTGACATGTTGAATTAACGCCATGATATAATCACTTACACTGCAGACAATAGAACTTAGCGCATCTGCATTTCTTCTTATCCACATGAGAATCTCATCTGCAGTTAGTACTATCTGTTGTCCTACATTGGCTGGATTCGGTCTCGCAACCAGCTTCACATCCACTCTAGTAGCAGTATCCCAAAGCTTGTATGTGCTTAGAATGGTCTTCATCTTGAACTTCCAGAGTGGATAGTTAGTGCTGCCCAACTTTTCGTTTTCGCCGAACGGTGGGATTCGCAGTCTTGCGGGCTGGGCCATCTCTCACAATCTGCTCACAAACAGAAACACACTACCAAATCTTCTTGCTAGAGCCCAAGCTCTGATACCATGTAAGAAAATAATACAACGTCTATGCTCAACAGATAACAAGATCTCGTATGTAAGAGAAAAGCAGATAGTATGGAGAATCAAAAATTTGATTACTGTAAAACTGATACAATAGATGGCATTGCCTCCTAGCCGTGCGCTCCTGTGTGTGAAGCTTTGATGGCATGCTAGAAACAGTAGAGGACAGAGGTTGTATGCTAAGGAATCAGGGTTGCTATAGCTAGTGATGAATATGGGCTTCACGGGCTTGCTCTTATATAGCCACCAATTGTAGTCGGTTAGACCCAATTGGGAGACCGAGCCAATCGGCCCAAAATGGTCGATTAGAAGTCGGTCTAGAAATAGGCCACCGACCACACGTTAGAACCGTGGTGCAGAATAAATCAACTAGCCTATGGTATCCGTTCGGCCCAGAGCCATCTGGGATCATCTGGAGCTCCAAATGGGCCCCACAGCCCGAGAGTGGGCTGCCCTAGGAAATGCTCCATCTACCCTCAGTGCGGTTAGTCATGGAATGCCTTCCCACACTTGCATGTAGCCTAGTTGGCAGTGTGCCAACTCTATCTGAAGCCGTCCAGCCATTAGGCCACACATGGCCCCCATCTAGTGTCCAAACCAGGACCTACCGAATAACTGAGCTACTCAAATGCCTTCTCCTCATATGGGGGGCTGAGGGAGAGGAGAGCACACACAAAGGGGTAAGGAGACACTAAAAGTGGTGGAGCAAAAGCTACTCTAGCTTATTCCTCTATCATATATATATGAGTATACATGGGCATTGTACAAGTGGGTGGGCACACTGCCCTTTACCCCAACAACCTCCCACTTAAAGGCAGTTTGTCTTTAAGGGAGTATAGTACACATATAATACAATCAGCCATAGGCTGAAAAACAAGATGACCAGACTATCATCCTATGCCCATCGACACTTTACAATGTGCAAAGCACATAGAGGATAAGCTGCTAGCAAACATCAGGTTTGCAAGATAGAAAATGACAAGCTGTAGATGCTTGTCAACCAAGATCTCATGCTAGATCTCACTAGGAGAGTGAACTCTCACCACCACGTGCTCCTGTGCTAAGTCCATAGCACCTGAACAGTCACTGTGTAAAGAAAATGTCTCTATACCACCTGTGACCATAAGCACATGACCTACAATAGACCTCTATTGGTCTACCCAACCTGCATCACCTGCATGCTGCTCTTGGAAGCATAAGGACATGATGTCCACAATCGATTCCCTACTGCTAAAATCTGCAATAATCATGCTACCAACTTCCACTGCAACGGAAACAAGAACCGGAAGTGTAGCCCAAATGGCAAACATGTGAGAACCAAGTCTCAACGCAGTCATGGATGCATGAAGTACTATGGCTGCCATATCAACCATAACTTGCTGCTCAATTGATCTGTGATCGTCAAACCTGCAGTGTTTCAAGTATGGAGCCAATACAGGCAATGGAGTACTCAGTAACTTCCCCCTCTCCATACTGAAACAACTAAGTATCTGACAAAAATCATCAAGACCGTGCAGCTCCCACTGCAAAGCATCCTTGTCCATAAGGAACCATATGGCAAGTAAACTTAGAAGGATAGCAACCTCCTGAATACTGAGACCATAACCTGTCTCACTGTGTATCACATCCTGAGCTCTCATAACGGTATCAAACCTATGAAGCCAAGCTCGAGGGGATTGCTTCTGGCCATGGAGGCACTTACAAAGCAAACATATCAATGATTCGTGCCCATGCGCAATATGACCCGAGTCAATAACTGCAGAAACCACATCTGTCCTGGCATAACCAGCCAATGGATTATACCAGGCATCATTAGCCAAGGTATCCTCCTCACCATGCATAGCCTCATCCTCATCTGCAAGAGGCACTCTGCATCCTGGGAGTAAATCATAACTGTCCATAGAAGATGCATCAACAATCTCCATAGGAGTATAAACCTGTGGAATACTAGAGACATCTGACCATCTCTGACCAAAATCAAGAAGTAATCGTGGCTGTCCCAACTTTATAACCTACTCACCGTGGGAAAAACCTCCAACTCCAAGGGATATGGGCTGTCCTTGCATAGAATTCGGAGGTATCAGTGCACTTAGACCTTCTTGGAACGCCACTCTCCCACTATCCACAGTCCTGGGCTGTCTAAAAATAGCATCCTCTCTGAAATAGACATTATGGCTGCGTATCAACTCTTTAGTTGAAGAATCCCATAATCTGTAGTCCCTATTGGACTCACTGTATCCAAGGAAGATACACCTCCTCAATTGGGAACCATGAGCATAAGCCTCACAGCCAAACACACGTAAATGCTCATAACATGGTGCCCTGCCTATCAAGAAGTCAAATGGCACTTTACCATTCAGAGATCTCCTGGGTGACCTATCAAGCAAGTATGCAGTTGTCTTACATGCCTCAGCCCAATAGCATTCGGTAAGACTTGCATATCATAGCATGCTACCAATCCTGTCCAATAGAATCCGATTTATGCCTTCTGCCAAGGCATTGTGAGCAGAAAGATGAGGAGTGGTCAACACCCTCCTGGTACCAAATGTATCACATAGATGCTGAAATCTAGGAGAGGTAAACTCTGCATCACCATTAGTCATCAAGCTCAATAGCTTCTTTCCTGATTGATTTTCAGCATCACCCAAGAAGCACTGAAATGTATCATATACATCATGCTTCTACTGAATTATATATACCCATATGTACTTTGTAGCAACATCAATAAATGTCACAAAGTAAGAGGCACCACCCAGTGAAACGGTAGGCATAGGCCCACAAACTGCACTATGAACCAACTGCAATGGCTCAAGATACCTCTCACTGACTGTCTTCCTTACAAAAGAGGATCCTAATTGCTGATCATCATCACAATCATGACATAAAATTTGAGAGACATCCATAACAGGAATGTATCTCAATGTTGTAAGGGCTTCCATACCTACAGTAGACATATGTCCAAGTCTGGCATACCATAAACTAACTGATGGGTGCTTACTAATCATAAGCATCTTATCTTGGACACCTGATACATGCAATGCATAAGAGAATCCAACCCGTGATCCCCTAGCCATAACCAGATTGCCTCTAGCAATCTTCCATGCATGATCACCCAAAGAGACATGATAACCCGCCTCAACCAACTGTCCAGTACTGATCTTGCTTGTAGCAAGTCTTGGTATGTGTCTAACCCTATGTAGAATAAGAATAGAGCCACTAGGCATAACAAGGTGGATATCCCCATAACCATAGACATCCATAGAATGATCAGTACCCATCAAATTACTCTCCACAATGCATTCCTGATATGCACTGAACCATGACCTATGAGGGGTCATATGACATGAAGCACATGGATCTAACATCCAATCACCGAGAATGGGTACATCAGTGGCCAAGAAGGAGGTGCCAGACATAGACAAAAGAATGCCTTCATCACTGCTACTGTCAGTGGAAACCTTGGCATCCACACCTTGAAGCTCAACATGCTTCTTCTCCTTCTTCTTGTCATTCTTAACCTTGCTCTTCTTCTTGTATTTTCTCAGCCATTTCCAGCAATACTTTTTCATGTGGCCATACTTTCCACAATAGAAACATCTAACACATTGCTCTTGGAAATCCTCCTTGAACATGACCTGTTTCTACCAATTGATCTACCTCTGGAGTGCATATCAAGGCTATATTTCAACACATCAGGGCATTTCAACCCATCATGGTGTAACATAACACTATCATGGTCATACATCTGGCATATATGAGTATAGAGCTCATATGCATGGCAGTCTACACCCTGTACACCATCATGTACCTGCAAGTAGACTGACTTCGAGAGTGATGACTGAATGATAGAGCATGCTTGCTCATCCATGTCATCCCAATCACTCTGTTTAATGCTATTAGGCTTCACACCTTTGCATTGAATGGACTCATGCTGCCTCTTTTGCACTAACACATCATAAATCTGCTCTTTCCAATATTGAAAGTTTGATCCATCCAACCTCTCAATATCAAAGAGGGCACTACCAGCTGTAGATGCCATATCTGTGGCACAATAGCTCACAACCAAAGAGCAGTATAGTGCAATAGGCAACCCAAATGACCAAAAAATATAGTGCTGTCGAGACCAATCAGGTCTCCAAATAAACTGGCTTATCCAATGCTAAAAAACACTCAGCCATAAAGAGTCATAAACAAGAATATATGCAGCCTAGTAACCTGCCAATGCCTGGCAATCCAAGTAAGAAATGCACTGAATCAAATGAGCAATGCCTGCTCAACCAATGGCAATAGGAGTCCAGCTCAACTATCCATAAATATCAGTGCGGCATCCACCAATGCAAATCCATAAAGCATCGAAATGGCATTTACTGCATCACCAATGCATCACCTCAAGTGTGCAATCCTTTGGCAACAAAATCAAGCATTCACCACTTGCCAAATGTGCCAAAGTGACTTGCCAAAATGCCAATAATGCCCTTGGAATGAAGTGAGATCCCAATCACTTTTTGTAATTTGCTGTTGTGCAAGAGAAATCACATCCACTTTGGGCAGGATAACATGCTATCCTTGTCTTTGAACAATGATATCTTTTCACCGAAAGACCAAATGCCAAAGCTGTAAACAGCAAAGTTGTAGCTAGTAGAAAGATCTACAACTTATCAGCTGACCTCAAGAGCCAAATCCTTGTGGATTCTTAGATATTCTCACCTGAAAAACAGCTTCCTGTACATTGGTCACAAATAGACAGTAGACTGCAACTTTTTGTGGTCTTGCAGAGGTTGTAACTCTTGCAGCTTATACCGGATCAACTTGCTTCCAAAAGCAAAGTTTTAGTATGTTCTATGAACTATGACTTTCCAGTTCGGCACAAAGTGCAATTCCGCACCAGGAAAGAGATATTCAGTCCTGAAAATGACTGTTTTGTCATAAAAAACAGTAACAGTAGCAATTATAATGTCTTGACCAATGGCAAACACAATGCCATAAAATCAGCCCCGAATACGGTAACAAATCAGCCCCAAAATGCTGACAAACCAGCCCTAAAACAGCTCCAAACAATGCTAATTTGACAGGATCTCAATACATCATCGTACCACCGTATGTATTTAACATAGGCAAATAACCATGCATCCAACGAACTGTCAATGCATCTCAACCAGGCATGTACCATTGTCAAAGCATGTGTCATCAGTCGACAAAAGTATCTGCAATGGCCTCTGATAAGAGAACTCCTATCCTAAGTCTCTGTTAGCCTACTGTCACTTGGGGAGACCTACACCTGTCCCCAAGCCAAGCCAAAACCAACTGAAAGAAACTAATGCTGTCTAATGCCCAACACGGACAAGATGCAACCAAATTATGTCCAACAGGACCCAAATGCATGGGAAAACACAAGCTAACAAAGCTCAACTGCAACCGAAAGAAGCTGCATAGTGCACAAGCACATATCCCACACAATGTCCACAAGGCGTACTTCTGCAAAATGTCCTGCAAAGAGACCAAAATCAACCAATGCTCAGCTCCAAGACCTCAAATGCAACACCGGCTATCTCCCAGGCATACAACTGCATCAAACATGCAATCCAAAGGCTCCCCAATAGCTCCCAGATGAGCTAGAGACAATGGCAAAGAACTATGCCAAGACTGGAACCTGCAAGACCCAAATCTGCCGGGAGGAAACCTCAATGTGAGGTGATACGTAGCACAATTGTAATTTTTTGAGGAAGCTTGGCCTCGACGAAATCACAATCGAAGGACTATGCGAACTGCAACAAGCAAAATTGACACTCTTTTACCCAGCCAAGGCACCTAGCACAGATGCTTGATTTCCTCCCTTTTGCTCAAGTTTGAGGCTTATGGCCTCAATAGCCTTTGCCAAAGAGTAGATCCTAGTAAAAAACTGTTGCTTGCAATCACGTATGAGCTCATAGTGAGCTCCCATTACCTCCACGACACACTTTGTAGCTTTCTGTAAGAAGCTTCTTCACTCCAAAACTAGTAACGTGACTAGATTTAGCCCTTTCACAAAGAGAAGAGCCCTTTCCCACACTGTAGAAGCTCTCTTGGGCTTTTCCTTCTCTCTACAGTAAAGGCAACAGCCTACAACAAAAACTATGTAGCCACCAACGACAATAGCTCTGAGCTCCTGCGTAGTAGCAACACATCAACAAAGATAGTGCTCACGAGCCAAGTTGCCTTTGAGCTCCGAAGCTCTATCATCCAACCAACAATGCCTATGGATGGGTTCTGCAGGGTTGCTAGAGCACTGGAGCGCTGGAAGATAACCCAAAGTGATTCTTGCAGCTGCATTGTAGAGCAAAGAGATCTGGATGATGTCTACCCAAAATCTCTCCGTGAATGAGAGAATCAAGCTCTCCAAATATCCCGGTAGATCTCTCGAAGCAGTGCCCATTCTCCTCTCACCGAGCTCCTCGTAGATCGAATGCCATGGGCTCTGATACTAGTTGAGGGAGAGGTGAAAATTTTAATTGCAATCAATTTATTCTTGTTTAGCTCATGTTTGTTCTATGTATGCAGCACATTTCTTTATGCTCATGGTCCATGGTTTCTTTGCCAATATGGTTCCTTGAATGCTTGGAGTGTCCAAGGGATGGAAAAGTCTCATTATAGAGCTTGAGGTTCTTATTTCAAGAGTACACGACATGAAGGGGGGATTAATGGAAGTAATGCTCTTCATGAGATGTTCAAGTGGTTCTATCATGGTATAGTTGGCTAACTCCGTTTGCAAAGCTTTATTCCTTGCATAGGAAGCAGTTCGTCGAACTCAAATGAATAAAATAAGGCATTCATGGATATCTTCGCAAGCTTCTCAAAAACATAGAAGTTGGATAGCAACTAGAAGTCGTGTTAGAAAGCATTGGATCGCTAAACCAAATATACTTTGATGTTAATTAAAATTGCACTTCAATATTTCTTGTGGACATTTGATTAATTGGCTCTTTTTTTTAAAACAAGCATTGAATTTTGTACTTGTGGACCCAACAAGGGCAGAAGATGAGAAAAGGTTGGGGGAGCGACCTCACAGGAGTTCAAGGGGAATTTTAAAAACCCCTTTAATAAGGTTTTTTCCCCAAAACAAACACCCGTCCTCTTTACATGATTTTTTCCTAAAGTTGAATGAAAAAACCCAATGTTTTAATGAACTAAGTAAATTTTTTGATAAATATCACTTCTTTACAATGCACGTGGTACACTAAAATTTTGTGAGGTTAACCCCCAAGGGGATGATGACAAATAGGGGGGGTAAAGGGGGAAGAGAGGGGGGGGGGGGCTAACTAATAATGATACACAAAATAAATATACCCCTATATATATGCAAATACCTTCATTTTCTCAGTACCACTAGTACTCTCTCATACTAGTACATTCCTTCCTACTGTCACATTTTCCATAGCCCCACGATCACCGACATGGCAAGAACAAAGAAGACTGGAAAACTGGTTGGATTCGAGAACAAAGCTCCCAATCCCTCCCGATGTATACAATGCAATGATCAAAGAGAGAAGAAAGAGGAGGTAGGAGGAGGAGGAGGAGGAGGAGGAGGAGGAGGAGGAGGAGGAGGAGGAGGAGAGGATAGAAACCAATGAGCAAATAGATGATGATGATGAAGATCATGGGGAGTAATCCAATCCTCAGAGTCAGCCTGAGGCACCTCAAGAGCCAAAAAGCAGACCAGAAGAACAGGAGCGCAAAAGATGCAGATTGGAAGAATGGGCCAGAGGACAAGAAGATGCCAGGCAAATGCGAATTGAATTGGCTCAACAACAAAGGGCACAAATGGAGAGCCAACAATGATGACCTGCGTGGCACAATGCTACTCAGGACTTTCCACATTCTAGACACGGTGGAAAATCTTTGCCAGAATTGCATCACACAGTAAAAGAAAAAGGTAAAGCTCACAGTAGGCGAGGTGGAGGCACAGGTAGAGGTGGAGGTGGAGGTGAAGGTGGAGTCCCTAGAAGACACTGCAGAAGCCTAGAAGGAAGGCGCTTAAAGAGATAAGAATGTATCAAAGTAGCATGAACCTTCTAATCCCAAGGGCTTTGTTTGCTCGATTGGTGAAAGATATTATGCAGTCCTATAGGGACGACTATTGTATTCAATCAATCGCATTGACCGCCATACAAGAAGCAGTAGAAGTGGCGATCCTTACTCTTCTTCAGGACACAAACTTGTGTGCAATCCATGCCAAGAGGGTTACGATCATGGCAAAAGACATGCAGCTGGCAAGGCAGATCAGAGAAGACCCACAACTTAGGCCATAGATCAGATTTTTTGTTGTATTCACTATGGACACCAATTTTGATTGTCAAAAGCAATTTTGTGCAAAGACGGTTGTAAATATTTTTTGTAATAGAATCCTTTGGAAACTATTTTTCTTGTAGATTTTCAACTTCGAGCTTTCGTTTTCAAGTGGAATCTCGCAATGTATTATTTACTTCCATATCTGATGTATGTAAATAATGTAAGTGATCGTTGATGGCAAATAATCATGGTAGAATGTAATTAGTCAATAATCACGGTAGAATGTAATTAGACACTAGTATGTGATGGGGGATGCATCCCCCCAAAAAACAAAAACAAAAAAAAGCCCCCCAGGGTGTGATGGGTGTATTTGTTTCTTATGTGTGTGTGAGTGATGGAGGATGCATCCGCAAAACAAAAAAAACAAAAAAGAGCCCTTGAGAGGCCTCTCGAGGGATTTTTTTTGTATATTTCTTGGTATAGGCACTTTTTTTTGTTTTTTTAATGTATTTCTTGTGTGTGTGATGGGTGTGTGTGTAAGTGATGGGGGATGCATCCACGAAAAAAAAAAGCAAAAAAGAGCCCTTGAGAGGCCTCTCGGGGGATTTTTTTTGTGTATTTCTTGGTATAGCCACTTTTTTTTGTTTTTGTAAATGTATTTCTTGTGTGTGTGATGGGTGTGTGTGTAAGGGGGATGCATCCCCCAATTTTAAAAAAAATAGAAAAAGCCCCTGAGAGGCCCAAGTGCATGCAGGTGTGACTTTGGGCCAAACAGGTACCCATCTGGCCCAATGTCGCACTTGTGCACACCTAGGCCTCTCAGGTGCTTTTTTTTTTTTGGTGTATTTCCATTGCAACCATTTTAATCCATTGTTGCTCATAGCTATCAGTGCATTTGTCAACCTTACCATTTTGTATCAAACTTCATTGCAGTCATCATCACCAATGCCTTCAGAATATCAAGGAACACTTCTAAAGCGATTTTGGCTATTCCTAGCATACTTTACAACATTTTAGACCATAAGGGCCTACATCTTCAATTGTGTGTAGCACCCCTTAGCCACAATTTCCATAAAACTCAAAAACCAATCTCCTATGCTAGGAACTTCAGCTGTGAAATGAATATCTGTTTCAGCTCTTACCAAACTTCAATCCCCAAACAAAAATGCATCAGTCCGTCATTTCAAACTCTCTTCCTAGCAAATGATTTGTCTGTGAGATCTTCTCTTCATGGTTCCCTATTATGACAAGGTCATCCACATAAAGGACCACGATCGTACACTTGCCTCCTTCTCTGAAGATATACAAATTTGCATCTGATGGGCCCTCCTGAACCTATTTTGCAGAAAGTAGGCATCAATTCACTGGTACCATGCTCATGGGGCGTATTTCAGCCCGTAAAGTGCTTTCTTCAGTTTATAGACTTTACCTTCTGAACCGGGGATCACAAAACCTGCCCATTTCACAGATGATGCGGATCTTGCATTCTGCTACTCCATTTTGCTGTGATGTATGTGGCACGGGTTTCTGCCTCTTGATCCCATGACTTTTGCGGTAACTCTTGAATTCAATTGATGTGAACTCTCCACCTCTGTCTGATCTCAACTTCTTCACCTTCTTCCCCGTTTCTTTCTCGACCAGTACATGCCATTCCTTGAACTTACTAAAAGCCTCGTCTTTAGTCTTCCAGAAGTATATCCATATCCTTCTACTGTAGTCATCGATCAGTGTCATGAAGTAGTAGGAACCACCCAAAGCTTCCGTCTCCATCTTTTCGTAGAGGTCCATGTGAACGAGCTCTAGAGGAGCCTTTGCCCTACTAGCCTCTTTAGGAAAGGGCTGCCGATGCTGCTTGCCCATCATGCAAGCTTCACATACATCGGCCAGATCTGAAATTTCTGGTAGGTCTGCAATCATTCCACTTTTATGCATCTCCTTTAAAGAACTAAGGTTTACATGACCAAACCTCTCATCCCACAGCTTAGTGTTCTTCACATCGGCTCGAGCACTAAAAGCTGAGAGTTCATAGATGTTGTTGCACCGTCTACCTTTACCAATGACCTTTCCTTGAAGATCCAAGATCTATGCACCATTCTTATTGAATTGAACTTTGAGGTCCCGATCCATGATCATAGAAACGGACAACAAGTTCCTCTTGATATCTGGCACGTAAAGAACATTGGACAACTATTTTACAACTCCATATGACTTGAGAGCAATTGTACCTTTTCCTTTTGCTGGACATTTTGCATCATTGCCGACTGCTACCAGGATGTCATTCCCTACCGGTTGTAGAGAGGTATACCAATCCTTCCGACTGGTCATGTGGCATGATGCACCACTTTCAATGATCCAAGGTTTATCTGTAGGTACATGAACTGCCTCCATGCAAATCTCCTCAATTGCTATGAACAACTCTACTAGTGCTACCTGCGCGCTGTTGCTGGACTCTTTCTTTACTTTGTTTATCTCATCTGCAATCTTCTTTCAGCACTCATTCTGGTTGTACCCTGGCTTGTTGCAATAGAAGCACTTGATCTTCTTCTTTCTCTTTTTATCATCAAAAGAAGATGGGTTACCAGAGTCCTTACCCTTACCTTTCTTTGATCCAGTGTAGAAAGCCGAATCTTCTCCAGTCCTCGTCTTTTGACGCATCTCCTCCTCCAAAAGCATCACGCTAAAATCCTCAAAGTTGAGGGTCAGATTTTTGTTCTGCATATTCCGCGCCGTAACAAGACCATCGTACTTTGGTGGGAGAATCCGTATACACCTTCGTGCTAGATTCTCACTGGTGATGGTGATGCCAATTGCAGTCATCTGATCGCATAGATTCTTTATCCTGGTGATGAACTTCTCTATCGCTTCAGACTCAGATAATTTCTCGTTCGCAAGTTGAGTCTCTAGATTCTGAATCCACATCTAATTCGTGGTCTCGTACTGATTTTTCAAGATCGTCCATGCCTCCTCCACTGTGGTGACATGTTGAATTAATGCCATGATGGAATCACTTACACTACAGACAATAGAACACAGTGCATCTACATTTCTTCTTGTCCACGCGAGAATCTCATCCGCAGTTAGTACTATCTGTTGTCCTGCATTGGCTAGATCCGGCCTCATATCCACCCCAATAGCAGTGTCCCAAAGTTCATATGCGCTTAGGATGGTCTTTATCTTGAACTTCCAGAGTGGATAGTTAGAGCCGTCCAACTTTTCGCTTTCGCTGAACGGTGGGATTCGCAGTCTTGCAGGCTGGGCCATCTCTCACAATCTACTCGCAAACAGGAACACACTACCAAATTTTCTTGCTAGAGTCCAGGCTCTGATACCATGTAAGAAGACAATACAACATCTGTGCTCAACAGATAACAGGATCTTGTACGCAAGAGGAAAACAGATAGTATGGAGAATCAAAAATTTGATTACTGTAGAACTAATACAATAAATGGCGCTGCCTCCCAACTGTGCGCTCCTGTGAAAGAAGCTTCGATGGCGAGCTGGAAATAGTAGAGGACAGAGGTTGGATGCTAAGGAATCAGGGTTGTTGTAGCCAGTGATGAAATGGGCTTCACGGGCTTGCTCTTATATAGCCACCAGTATTAGTTGGTTGGGCTCAATTGGGTGACCGAACCAATCCACCCAAAACGATCGACTGGGGGTCGGCGGTCTCAAAATAGGCCACCGACCACATGATAGAATCGGTGCACAAAATAGAGCAACTGACCTATGGTCACCATTCGATGGCCCACAGCCATCTGAGATCATCTGGGACTCTAAACAGGCCTCGCAACCCGAGAGTGGGTTGCCTCGAGAAATGCTCCATCTACCCTCAATGCGGTCAGTCATGGGATGCCTTCCTGCACTTGCATGTAGCCTAGTTGGTAGTCTGCCAACTTCGTCCAGCCATCAGGCCACACATGGCCCCTATCAGGTGTCCAACCAGGACCTACCGGATAACCGAGCTACTCAAATGCCTTCTCCTCATATGGGGGGCTTACAAGTAGAGTTAGCTGGTTCCCGCATAGTTACATGAGAGTGGAGCATTGATATCTAACAGATGTCCTGCCTGCTTCGGGAACCACAACCAACAACTCTATCATCTACTCTATTTCTATTGTGTGCTTTCCCTTGTCCAAAGTTGCACTAGACCAATCTAGAGCAACGGCGGCTTCCATAACCACATTAGAATTCTCCTCAATGTCCACATCTTGCCCTGCTGCTAGAAAAAGAGTTGGCTCTACATTGATGAATGGAGGTGTGTCTATGTCCTCCATTTCCAAAAGAATTACACAATATACTATTTCTAGGGATACAAACCGAGTTCCTATAGGACCCACTTGGAGATCCAACTCTTCATCCTTGGAAATCCTTATAAAACTTTTTGGACTAGGGATTTGCACATTCTTTGCAACCTAAACTTGAAAGTGCTATCAACTCAGTGACAGTTAATGAGGAGATTCATAGGAACCCACTGTACTCTATCTATGTCTAGCCAGATCAGGTAAGGCTTGATTTTCTCTCACATAATCAACCCCAACTCTAAAGAGATCTAGATGCTTGTGGACTATGCTGATGACATCTATCTGACGATCAAAAATGTCATACAACTCTGCCTCTCTACTCGAATGACGAGTAGAAGTGACAAAGTCATGGTATGCCTTGCAGGGTGTGGCCATTGGTGGTTTGTGGAAGATGGCAAGAGCACAGGCTGTCTAGGAGGTGAGGACAATAAAGGCTATGTCATACCTAATGGCCCTTTGTATGTTTGACTTCAGTCTCTTTAAATACCTTAAAAGTCCGACTATAATTTAGGTAATAAAATATTGGACAATGTAATATACTGGCCTAAATAATTTGCCATCATATTCCACTCCCACCTCCCCTACCACCCAAAATAATGGATTTTTTTTTTGGAATTTATGGGGCCCTATGTTAGTACAAATGACATCACACTTAAGAAAAACTATTACGTTTAGTCAAAAATTATGACAACACAGTTTAAAACTTTTACATTTATTCAAGTGCTATTACAACACACTTCAAAAACTATATCATATTTTCAAAATTATTACAACACACATCAAAAACTACTAATTTTATTAAGTATACTCATTTCCAGTACAAATGACATCACACTTCAAAAACTATTACATTTATTCAATACCAGTATGAATGGACAAGTTACAAGGAGGCTTCCATTTCTCAAGCATTGATGTTCCTTCGAGTCGCCTTCTTACTATCTTTCCATTTAGTATAAAGAAAAAATCACTATCATCAAAGGTGATAGCGATGTATTCTCGAACATGCTTCAAGCTCCAACTACTTGTGACCTCAAGATATTGGATATCCCCATTGGGCATATGTACCTCTACCTCTGTGGTGTCCACTACATCACAATCCATAGGTATCCATGTGCTATGATTATTTTTCCAACGTCTGTAAGCATATCTCATGTAGCAAATACTCCGCACTACTTGATATCTTATTACTATACTTTCTTTAGTAAGTATACATCCAAAATGGTCTCCCTTATGCAAACCCTCCCTAACATCCCACATTGGGTATAGAATATTATCAAGAAATTCATTTTCTAGGCCTTTGCATACCCACATGGTCTTTGTCTTGTGAATGAAGAC
The DNA here is from genome assembly GCF_047967505.1 of Dipteris shenzhenensis. Taxonomy (NCBI): domain Eukaryota; kingdom Viridiplantae; phylum Streptophyta; class Polypodiopsida; order Gleicheniales; family Dipteridaceae; genus Dipteris; species Dipteris shenzhenensis. The sequence continues at coordinate 32,743,185 of NC_141605.1, read as the reverse complement.
TCATTTGCAAAAACAAATAAATGTAATGGAGGGCATGATTGAATATCTGATCTCATCTTCATTCTAAATGCATCTATAGAGAATGGATCAGGAAGAGACCATTCTGGACTATCAAAGTTAGGGAGAGGAATAGGATGTAGGCTTCCATATGTGCCTTCTCTTTGAGGAACTTGGTAACATTAATTATAGAAAAAAATACTAGACTTTGTCAAGGAGGCAGCACTCCGTCCTAAGAACATTAATTCCCCAATATTTGAATGGAAAGCTTGAAATATTCTCATGAGATTGTCTAGAGGTTGGGTTTCAACTTTGGTAGAGGGAAAGATATCTACATAGAAAGCAAAGAAAGATGTTAATGGGCCAATCAATCTGTCTCTCTCACTCTCTACCTCTCTCTCTCTCTCACACACACCTCTCTCTCTCTCTCTCTCTCTCTCTCTCTCTCTCACACACACACACACACACACACACACACACACACACACCCCCCTCTCTCTCTCTCTCTCTCTCTCTCTCTCTCTCTCTCTCTCTCTCTCTCTCCCCCCCTCACTCACAAATCTCTCCCCTCTACTATCTCCCCCCAACACCCCTTAACCCCTCCATCTCTCTCTCTCTCTCTCCCCCCCCCTCCCCCTCTACTATCACCACCACAAGACACCCTCTCTCAAAATGCATGCTCACATACAATCATTAGAATACACAATTGAACTGAAAATGAAAAAAAGTTAAGGTAAAAGAGAGATACAGTTTGAAGGAAAGCAAGTTTGACTGGCAAGATCCAAGTTCATGTCTCGAGCCATGTACATGTGCTAAACCTTCACCTTAAGTCCTTTTTTTGTATTACAAAACCCAACAATGCGACCCTTCCAATGCTTCTCTTTCTTTGCTCTATCCTTTCTAGAAACCTTGAATGGACCTATTGCAGATGGTTGCATTGTGACCCATGACATTATCCTAAACTCTTGAGGGATCCATATATCACTATTGTCCTTCAAAATGCGACTCACACAGGAAGAGGTTGAGAGGAGGAAGAGGTTGGAAGGAGGCTGAGAGGAGGTTGAGAGGAGGAAGAGGTTGGGAGGAGGCTGAGAGGAGGTAGAGAGGAGGAAGAGGCTTAGAGAAAGGTGTGGAGTCAATGGGGATAGTTTGGGGAGACTCTTGGGAGGAGTTTGGGGTGCTAGGGACACTTTTGGAAAATTTTAATTTTTTGGAGGGGAAAAAAGTCACAGATTTGGGGGCCTACCAAGAGAGCCTAGGAGGGATATGGGGACCATCAAAAAGTGAAAGGGGGGAGTAAATGCCTCAAGAGGTGGTGGGGGGAAGAGAGAGGCAAGTGGAAGCCTAGTGGGGACCAAGGAGGACTCTCCACCAATGAGAGGCCAATATGGAATCCTCCATTCTTTTAATGCCCAAGCCTTCCCATTGGCTGGTTTGTTAATCACAAATCTTAAGGGACTAATCCAAGAGGCCCATTTTGAGTCCAAAATTCCCCTAATGGGAACCCTGGTGATCCCAATGTTATTTGCCTTCTCATATGAGGTGATTGCATTGTGCTCACCTAGAGTAGAAATGATGGCACTAGTGGAGACCCTTTGTTCCCATAGTCAATTCCCCCCATATTTGCATCTCACCACCTTAGATGACATGCTCATCTCTGGCCTCTTTATGGCTATGCTGTATGGGTTCCCCCTAGATGTCGACGAAGGCCTCAATATTTTCACAGCAAAGTACTCTCGACTTGTTGGGGGGGTTGTAATTTGAGTCCTGGCAATGTGCAAGCCTCTCCATCGTCTCCTCCTTTGGCTCCCTAAAAAATTTTAATGCAGCTAGGCTGGCAAAAATATTGAGTTGTACAAATTCCTCTTGCTCTCAAATGAGGCTCATAACCACTTAGCAATGGTTGGATGTAATCTTTTGACCTCTAAGGATCTTAGTGATCTTTTGGATCACTGGATGTAATGTTTTGGTCTCTAAGGATCTCATCAATTGCCAAGTTTTTATTACATTTATGTAATCTCTATTTGTTCAATATGAGGCTCTCAATATGCATTATTGTTAACTTTTATATTTCAATGGTTATGGTTGCTAGCTCTACAATCTTTTGGCCTTTAAGGCTCTCAACAATTGACAAGTTTTTATCAATGTAAGATCCTTTGATCAATTTCTGCTCAGTATAAGTTGTTAGTTTTTATGTAACCTGTTATTGGATGTAGATGTAGATTGTAATCTCTTTTACTTAAATTTCACTCGATGAATTGTAGTTGATTATTTGGATGGCACGACCGGGCCTCCAGTCACTATGGTGGCTCAAAAACTTTTGCCCTCATTTAAATTTACTACAACAAGGAATAAAATACCAATAAAGTAGGACTATAATTTCCTTGGTTTAGGACCAAAATAGTGCTAAAATAGCTTCAACGACTGTGGTTACATGGAGATACATCTAGAAAAATACAATCTTTTGGAAAATGTAATTGATGATATGGCCCTTGAGGGGTCCCCTCTAGGGTCAAGGGACATATTAACATGCATTATACAATATCTAGGCTACCATTGGACATATATGGCATGTCAATATGGCCCTTGCCCTAGAGGGGACCCCTCAAGGGCCATATCATCAATTGCATTTTGCTTAGTTGCATAAGGAAATACATTTTCCTTGGTAGAAGAATATATAACTCCAAGAACTAGCATGGTGGTTGTCATAGATTTCCTTTTGTTTGCCAATGTGTTGGTTGTCATAGACCTCCTGTTGTAATATGTAAAATAGGTAATGGAGCCATAACTCCAAGAACCAGCGCGGTGGTCACTCCAAGACCACCTTGAATTTTGGCCAATGGTAGGTCACCAACGGCACTGAGGCAATGTTCAAAGTGATAGATTGCATCTCATTATTATGCCAAAAATCAGCGCAATGGTCTCTCCAAGCCAACCTATGATTTGCATGGGTCCACTGCCTAATGGCAGGTGGCAAAGCTATAGCAAAAGGCTGTGCGATGATAGGTGGTCAGGCACTACAGTAGTGTTTAGAATGATAGATTGCATCTCATTATTATGCCAAGAACTAGCACTGCGGTCTTTTCAAGCCAACCTTGAATTTTAATAATCTGCATGGATGCGGTGCCCAGTGACAAGTGGTAAAGCTACGGCAAAAAGCTACACGACGATAAGTGGTCATGCCAGAGATTGCACTGGGTGAAGTAGTGTAGAGATGCATGATCTAGTGCAGACCTGCTGTGTGTCGAGCTCTAATGGTATTCAGAATATATTAATTGCATCTCATTATTACACTAGTGTGGCATCATGATATTGCAAAAATTTTTGGTGAGAATGCGGGTCTACATAAAATTCAAAATTTCATCCAAGAGCACGTCACATCACGGCCCCAAAATGGCCTCAAAAATAGTTCTGCGATTGGCTACAACCAAGCAAGTTTAACCCTATAAAAATGCAAGATAAGTTATTTTTGTTCCCACATGCTATAGAGTGAACACTCGTTGAAAATTTTGTGGACTTTTATTATTTAAAATCCCTTCTATTAAACCCACATGTATTTATATACGATGAGTCACATAAGACATTAACGAGGTCATATAGAGAAGGTCTGCATATTTATGCTTATTTGCTACTATGATGTTTTATAGTTGATTTGTACTATAGCTTCAAAGAGCGCCTTGCCATATTGGTATTGCATATTTCACAAGAAATAGAGCTCAAGTAGAGGCTGCTTCCCAAACAGATGATCCATAGGATATCTTTCATGACCCTAATTATATCCCTAGTGGGACAAGTTCCTCTGATAATTCCCTACATAGCCAAGGTGCAAGAGGCAAAAACTGAGCTAGCAAGGTTAATGCTACCCACTCCAACACAGGAATTACTACAAAGAACACTTGCCACTAATATTGCAGCCAGTGTCTTTGTGACTACAAGGAAACAACTGAATTTCAATCCTCTCCCACCACCTCCAAAGAAGAAGAAGCTTGTCAAAGTTCAAGCTCCAGCAGCAGCTTAACAAAAAATGCAGAACCCATTAGTCAAAGCTACAAAGGTTATTGGCAAGAAAGGTCAAGACCCTAACCACCATGTTGGGCAATTTGAGACAAGGTGGATAGCTAGTGGATTTGGACAACTACCAAATGATACCAAGAAGGAGAAATTTATAGCAACACTCAATGGTAAAGAAATGAATTGGTTTATGAAGTATGGTGTTGCACATTTTGCCACTTATGATGCTTTAAAGATTGCTTTCTTAAGTCATTTTAGGAAATAAAAAACACCAAAGGACATCTTGAAAAATTTGAGAACAATGAAACAAAAAGACCTCATGGTTGAGGACTATTCATAGATGTTTAAAAACCTCAACAGAAGGCTAATAGCAGACCAAAGACCCACGCAAAAGCAACTAGGAGACTATTTTTACAAAGAATTAAACAAGGAACTGAGAACTACATCAGCTGGCAGGGACCATCTTGGAAGAGAAAATGATTTTAACATATGGTGGAAGCTGCCTAAAGGGCAGAGAGAAGACTTGGTACAACATCAAGATCCAAGAAAACAAAAAAGAAAAGACATTGAGATTTAGAAATAGACTCAAAGACAAACACAGATAGTGAAGCAGAAAAAGATATTGAAGATGAGGAAGACGACTCATCAGAAAATGATGAGGATGATGAGGAACACTCCAAGAAAAAGAAGAAAGAGAAAGAGAAAAAGTTGAAAGAAAAATCCACAGTAAAAAAGTCAGCAGACAAAATCTCCAAGTTGGAGAAGATGATTAAAGACCAACTATAAAGCTTAAAGCCACCCCCACAACCACAAAAGGTTCCATGTTGAATTTTGCAAAAAGGACAATCATGACAAAGAGAGATGCTGATACAACCCCAACTATAGAGGGAGAGTACCACCTTACATTCAGCAATAACAGAATCAAGCACCAACAATACCTGCTAATCAAATAGTAGTGGCAAGGCCAACACAACAAAGGTATCAAAGTGCAGCCACAAGAAAGCCCAATCAACAACCATGGGGGAACCAACAGAAGAGGCAAATGCAAGACCAAGCTTGCACCTACTGTGGTATGGATGGCCATAGGCAAGGTCCACCATGTGAGCTTTGGTGCAAGTAGAGGGAGGAAAGAGGTATACCCATTGTTCAATATAATGGAAGGACCAATCAAAATCACCAACAACATCCTCCTCCAGGAGTACATATGGTCTATATCCAAAACCCATCAATCAGGAGTACAACTACAACAATCAACACAATCAAAGAAATATTTAGGCTTGGCAGTTATGAGGTCCAAGAATACAAAGCCATTACCAAGGCTAGGAGATGCCCCAAGGGACACAACCAAGCCAATGAACTGGCCAAATCAAATTGAGACCAGGAACAAAGCAATGCAACAAGTGCTAGAGAACAACACCTCACAAGATGTCAAAAAAGAACACTTGGCTAATAGAGGCAAAGGGATAATATAGTACAAACAAAGCCAATTGCAATCCAAAGATAGTCCGCCTGCACAACAACACAAAAATCAAGCTATAGCTTTGTAGGGCAATAGCAATACATCAGCACAGATTCCAAGGAAGAGCTAACATATAGAAAGTGCTTACTCAAGTTAAAATACAACTCCAAAATAGAAAACAAACTCTCAGGTCGGAACAAAGCCAGAGTTTCCAAAATTACAGATTATGACTACACAGACAAAACCATGGACTATGATACATGCCAAAACAACTCTAGGAAGTGAGCATACTACGACAACGGCCCAAGAGATGCAACAAGAATTAGGGGAGAATTGGGGTCTCAAAAGGGCCTCATAAGGAATGGATTAAGAAATGGAATAGTCCTAATGCAAGGGCCAAGGTAGGTCCCAAAAAGTCCTAACCCCCCCTCACCTAGGTGGGTTAGTGACCCCACCTCCTACACCTCTTACACAACTCTTACTCCTAGGTGGGAACCAAAAAATTCAAAATTCAAAATTCAAATTTTGAAATCCCTCCCTCCTCTCTCCTCCCTCCCCCTTCTCCCTCCCCCTCCCTCACTCCCTCGTCCCCCTCCCTCCTCCTCCCCCTCCCTCCCTCCCTCCTCCCCCTCCCCTCTCCTCCCCTCCCCCTCCCCCTCCTCACTCCCTCCTCCCCCTTCCTCCTCCTCCCCCTCCCTCCCTCCCTCCTCCATGCCTGCTCCTCTTGCCCTCCCCCTCCCTCCCTCCTCCATGCTTGCTCCTCCTCCCCTCCCCCTCCCTCCTCCTCCACTGTTGCTCCTCCTCCCCCCTCCCTCCTACTCCTCCCTCCTCCCTCCCTCCTTCTCCATGCCTACTCCTCCTCACCCTCCACACCTGCTGGTCTGTCCCCCTTTCCTCCTCTTCAACTACCGGTCCTCCCTCCCCCATCCCTCCTCCTCCTTGCCCTCCCTCTTCATGCGTGCTGCTCCTTCAATTCTGCATCTCCGCACCTTCTCCTTCTCTACACTCCTTTAGTCATGGCACCATTCAAGGACATCTCCAACAAGTACCAAGTTCACTTGGACTTGGAGGCTAAATATGCAAGCACATGTAGTCTAGGATTGAGGGGAGTTTCCAAAATCCACAGTCTTCGTTGGCAAGGAAAGAAGCATCTCGATCTTTGGGTAGAAGGATCCTTGTATCCTTTAGATCCTGTCAAGCAAAAGAGCCCTCCTTTCCATACAATGCATGAGCTAGTTTGGTTTGTTGGAAATGGACATGCGGGGTTGCTTGATTATTGCAATCGGTTAAAAAATGCTTAGTCAATGGCTATGCAAGCAAGTGAGATGTGCAAAGCCCAAGCAGAGATGCTAGCACATTTAGGAAATAGCACCATTTTTGCAATGCATAACTCTATGCAGGATCTTCAAAGGAAGAGCCAGGATCTTCATGATAAAGCCAAAGCATTGGACTTGGAGCGACATGAATTAGAAGAGTCACTCTGTAAGCTAGTTGAGTCCAAAAAAGGCTTGGAAAGATCTATACACAATCAAGTTCGATGAGTCGTAGAGAAGGAATGAGAGAAGGCAAAAGAACAAAGATGAAAGAAACACCTTTGGGATTGAAGGAGAGGAAAAGAAGGTACTTACATAACATGGATGCATTGGCACCCACTAGTGGTGCTAGAAAGAGGAGAGTCTGGGCAACAAGGTTGGCTATCAAATGTTCCAATGAGATTACACTCTTTTGTGCTACACTATTTGTGACTAAGTTTTTATTGTGTTCTCCTTAAGGAACTTCATGGAAGATGTGATGGGAAGAATGGACAAGGATGATATTGAGAATTCATATGCTCTAACTAGTTTATTGAAGTCAAGTGATGTCATTGGGATACTAAGGGACCCAAGATACAAGCGCCTATGTGTGCAAGTTGCTAAAGAGGTGATGAAGGACTTCAAGGATATTGTGGATGCAAAGGAGAGCTTGCAGCTTGTGATCCTACTGGTGTAAGTCATGAAGCTTACACATCTGTTTTCAAAATTTTCAAGTCCGCTATTTTGGGAAAGGATAAGAAGTCTACAGTGCCCCTACCCACACCTTGGTCTATGAGGTGTGCACAGCGAGAAACAAACCAATGTTAATTAACTAATTAATTAATTGACCCCTCCTTGTAAACTCCCTCCCCTTATTCGCTGGTGACCGTGGCAAGCAGGGAATAAGGGAAGGGGATGCAATCCCTTCTTCCCTCTCTACATCCCCCCCTTCTGTTGTCTTTGCACCCCCCTTTTGTCGTCTATGCACCCCCTCCTTTCGTCATCTCTACACCTCCTCCTTCTGTTGGCTAGGCAATGGAAATTCATCCGATAGAAATTCAGAAGCTCAACAGATATTCGTGCGGTGATTTGGAGCTAAAGGCGGTGGTGGCAATTAATGGGAGAGCAGTAAGGGGAAGAGAGAGAGAAAAATCTACCTGTTAGGGTCAACGACGATGGATTAGGGGAGGAGAAGAAGAGAGAAAAGTGAGAACCAGAATGAGAAGGATTCAAATTTCTAAAGAGTTTAGGAGAAATTTTGCCCGGGAGATTTAAATTTGAAGTGTAAACAAAAAGTGCGAGAGGATTTGAATTTAAACTACAAACAAAAGAGCCGACATTCTCCTAAATAAAAAACCTGACATTCTCCTAAACATTCTTCCATCCTATATTCTTTCATCCTTTCCTCATTGAACACACGATATTCTCTTTCCCAAGATCTCTTACTGACAATAGTACACTGGTAAGAGATCTTTTCGACACTCTATCTTTCTTGCATTTTTTAACAGTATGACACTTCTACCTGGCTCACCAATCTCAATTTCTTTCCACCTCCTTCTCTCCCTCCACCCGCTTATTAAGCTATCGCCCGTTTGTCCATCCCCACCCTGCATGGCCTGAATGTCTATCCATTAAAATTTCCATCGTTGTTCAAATGTCGGTTGTCGTATGAATGTCCATCCATTTGAATATCCATCCATCCAAAATTTCATCGTCGCATTGCCCACTGTCACATCGTGGCATCGCCTGCCACAGCATCCAAGCTTCTACATCATCATCGTTGTTGCATCGCCCATGACCACAACATCCAAATTTTCATCGCCATCGCCTACCGTTACATCATTGCATCACTTGCCATCGCCATTAGGAAGGTAAGGGGGTTTATTTTCCCCTTCCCTCATCTCACTCTCTCCTTCTGTCATCTCTGTGCCCCCTTTTCCATCGTCTCTTATGTTGCTTCCATCACATCTCCTCCCATCTTGTCCCTCTTTCCTAGGTCTAGGTCTATTTTCTTGTGTTTTCTTCGATCCTGTCTCTCCTTCCGTCGCTTTTCTCTTTTCATACATCCTTTCATCCATGTTTTGTGTGTCTCATCCTCTCTTCTATCCTCTTCTGTACGTCTCTACCTTTCCCTTTCCATTGCCCTCTCTCCTCCTACTCTTCTTTTCCTTCTCCTCCTCTCTTCCATCCCCTCTCTTCTCTTTTCCTACCATCCCTGCTTCTTCCGTCGGCCATGGCCTCCCTCTCCTTCTCAAAAAGATTCGTTTCCCCTCTCCCTTCTCTCTCAATTTCTCTTTCTTAAATGTTTAAGAAAAGGAAACATGAATATAAATTTTTCATATTTGGCTAAGCTGGCTGAAGGTTTTGTAAATAGGATGCAGACTCTCCTTGATTCTTCCTCTTGATCCTTCTTGCTCCAATTGATTGAGATAAGAATGAATAAGAGAAGAAGACCTTTTTATACTTCTTTAGGGCAAATTAAGATTTCCTTTTCTACCCTTCTCTTTCCTTTTTCCTTTTCTTTCTCACTAGTCTTTTTCATTTTCCTTTCCTTTCACCCTTCTCTTTCTTTCATACTAAGCACAATTGTTCTCGAGTAATTATACTCAATTTTTTTCATCCTTGGTATTATAATTTTTGGAGAGGAAATGTGCCAACTCTCCCCCCACACAAATGTGTGGTTAAGTTTATTTGTTTATGTGTTGGATACAAAGTGCTATGTGCTAAATGCAAAAATGCTAGTTGCTCAGTGCTATGTGCTATATGCAAAATACTATGTAAAAACAAAGTACCATGTGCAAAATGCAAAGTGCTATGTTCTATATCCCAAACTCAAATTGCTACATACTATATGCAAAATACTATGAGTAAAATGCAAAATGATATGAACCCAAGGAAGGGCACGTTCCTTGGTCTTATAATTTTTGGAGAGGAAAGGTGCCACGACTCCCCCCCCACATGAATGTATGGTTAAGTTTATTTGTTTATGTGTTGGATACAAAGTGCTATATGCTAAATACAAAAATGCTAGTTGCTCAATGCTAAGTGCTAATTCTAAATGCAAAATGCTATGTATGAGATTCAGAGTGCTATATCTCAAATTCAAATTGCTACCAAATATATACAAAGTGATAAATGAAAAGTGCTATATCCCAAATTAAAATAGCTACAAAATATATGCAAAATAATATATGCTAAACACAAACTCCTATGTACAAAAAGAAAGATCTATTTACCATGTTCTATATTCAAAATGCTATATGCTACATTCAAATTGCTATATGCTATATTCAAATTGGTATCAACATAAACTAAAGATGTTATAAATTTTGTGTGAAAAATATGAAGTGTTAACAACCTTGATATTTTGTTTGCAGATTATTCGAATCGGTGAATTTCAAGTCATTTTTAACACTCTAATCTACAATAGGAAAATAAAGTAGGTGCTTCTACTTTAACATATAATTTACTTTACAAATATGAAAAGGTCACTTATTGGAAGGAGAGAACGTGTTTCCTATGTTAAGCATAATAGAGAACAAGAAAAGACGATTACAACCAAGTTCTCTTCATGGCTATTCATTGATAAATTTCTAAGAGAATGGAACCAAATTACTTCTCAATATATTTTGAAGATGCAATATTGTGGGTTTTGTGGTAGAATAGGATTTAACATAGGTCCTTTTACAAAGTTAAAATTAGTAATATCACTACTAGAATCAAGTATAACACCATATGACTTATCCAATATGTTCATAAGTTTGCATGTAGAAAATGGCCTAGGACATAGATAAAAAATAACTTGTAAAGCATGCATAGATAGTCCATTTAGAAAGTTATTCTCAATTCCCTATGATACAGACTATTCATAGAATGTATTAGGTGCGGACATATTTCAAATGCAAATGCCTTCTATAATCGATATATCCCTGAACATTTTTAAAGTTATTACATCTTTAGCTCATGATCAATTGCCCATGTGACATGCATACCTCATGCCCACAGGGTTGTCTCTCATGCCTCCTAATCCTATGCAAATACCACAGCCCTTTGCTCTCCTTGTGTTGGTAGCTTATAGGTAAGACTATGAAACCCTCTACTCCAATAGGAATTTTGTAAAGCTAAGCTCTTTGCTAATTTCCAACATAATTGTAGATATTAGAAGCTACACTAGATGTTTCATTGTATATAGAAAGAGGGCTAATGCTTCCTTTCATAGCTTTTCCCTCTTCATGCACCATGAGGATCATTAATGGAGCTCAGCGCACCATATAGCTCAATGCACATATACCTAGAACAACGACCACCCAAGATGTTGATATGGCATGTTAGCCATTTTAACACTAATACCTAAATGTAAATTGCTATATAATAAATGCAAAGTTCTATACACCAAACTCAAATTGCTACATGCTATATGCAAAACACTATGTGCAAAATACAAAATCATACATTCCTAAATGCAAAGTACCATGTGCAAAATGCAAAGTGCTATGTTCTATGTCCCAAACTCAATAAGTGCAAAATGCAAAATGATATGAACCCAAGGAAGGGCACATTCCTTGGTCCTATAATTTTTGGAGAGGAAATGTGCCAACTCTCCCTCCACACGAATGTGTGGTTAAGTTTATTAATTTATGTGTTCGATAAAAAGTGTTATGTGCTAAATGCAAAAATGCTGGTTGCTCAATGCTATGTAGTAAATGAAAAATACTATGTACAAAATACAAAATCATACAGTTCTAAAAACAAAGTACCATGTGCAAAATGCAAAGTGCTATGTTCTATATCCTGGGGGGGGTCACTATGTATAAACCCTCTATATCACGTGCGTTCAAGGCCTATATTTAAAATCCCTTATCTGTAAAAGATTTTGTTAATAAAATGTATCCCTTTTCTATACAAATCTGTAAATTTTTCCCAAAACTATTTTAAATAGTCCCTTATGTATATTTATTTCTGTAAATTTTAGAAAAAAAAAATATCCTTCTGTTAAACTCACGTGATAGGGCTACATATGATGAGTGACCCCCCCGAGTCTATATCCCCAAAGTGCTATGTTCTATATCCCAAACTCAAATTGCTACATACTATATGCAAAATACTATGTGCAAAATGCAATGAACCCAAGGAAGGGCACGTTCCTTGGTCTTATAATTTTTGGAGACGAAATGTGCCTACTCTCCCCATGTGTGGTTAAGTTTATTTGTTTATGTGTTGGATACAAAGTGCTATATGCTAAATGCAAAAATGCTAGTTGATCAATGCTAAGTGCTAATTCTAAATGAAAAATGCTATGTACAAAAATCAAAGTTCTATATCTCAAATTCAAATTGCCACCTTATATATACAAAGTAATAAATGAAAATTGCTATATCTCAAATTCAAATAGCTACAAAATATATGCAAAAAAATATATGCTAAACACAAACTCCTATGGGCAAAAAGAAAGAGCTATTTACCATGTTCTATATTTGAAATGCTATATGCTGCATTCAAATTCCTATATGCTATATTCAAATTGGTTTCAACATAAACTAGAGACATTATAAATTTTGAGTGAAAAATATAAAGTGTTAAAAACCTTGATATTTTGTTTGCAGATTATTCGAATTGGAGAATTTCAAGTCATTTTTAACACTATTGTCTACAATAGGAAAATAAAGTAGGCGCTTCTACTTTAACATATAATTTACTTTACAAATATGAAAAGTTCACTTATTGAAAGGAGAAAACTTGCTTCCTACTTTAGCATAGAAAACAAGAAAAGACCATTACAAACGAGTTTCTCTTCATGGCTATTCATTGATAAATTTCTAGAAGAATGGAACCAAATCACTTCTCAATATATTTCAAAGATGCAATATTGTGTATATTGTGGTAGAATAGAATTTAACACAGGTTCTTTTACAAAGTTAAAATCAGTAATATCACTACTAGAATCAAGTCTAACACCATATGACTTATCCAATACGTTCATAAGTTTGCACGTAGAAAATTACCTAGGATATAGATAAAAAATGGCTTGTAAAGCATGCATAGATAGTCCATTCAGAAAGTTGTACTCAGTTCTCTATGATCTAGACTATTTACAGAATGTATTAGGTGTAGACATATTTCAAATGCAAATTCTTTCTATAATCGATATATCCCTAAACATTTCTAAAGGTATTACATCTTTAGCAACAAGTATATTATAAAGGAGATTGATGTTGGATAATCCATTAATATGTTGGAATCACCAACAAAGATTTTGTAGTAACTCAACAAACTTACTATCAACAACAAAACACGTTCTAATGTTTAACTCTAGAACAAACCCCATATTTAAAAAATACTTGACAATGTATGAAGGACTGCATCCAAAACTAGGACTAAGTGTTCTTTCTTCAAAAGTTATTTCTGATATTCTTGAAAGACACTCTGTTGACTCACCATTCAATCTTATGAAAATTGCACATGAGGACAACTACTTGTTATTACTAGAACAAATCAACATGCTACCGACAACTCATCAATTCAAAAAAAAACATCGCATGAATCAGCACAATTGTACTTTGTGATTCAACAAGAATTATTGAGTGTCAACTCATAACATCTATGGAACGTCTGTCACAATGTGACGAATTAACACTAGAGTATGCATTATTCCCATTCCTCTATCCTTTCGAATATAGTGCTCATGATGGCAAGATGTTCTTCAATGTAGATTTAAAAATGAGAATATCAACATTGTTCTCCGTTTTCACTCTTTACAAACCATACTTGTTATTGATGTACCAAATATGTTAATCTATTTTAATAGCAAACTCTACTCAAACTATAGTATTACAAAGAGATATTGACCAACAAAGATGACAAGATCCAAGAATATCTAAACAAGAGATAATTAGACGTATTCTTAAGTTTCAGATACCGAGTTCTATTCCTGGATCTCCTTCATGGCACCGTAGAAACTTAAAAGATCTAATGGCAATGGTTGACACATGGGGCCTTCCCAATATATTCCATACACGTACTGCAAATGAGGTATCAACCACGAGATGGTGTGAAATTGATCAAATAGAAACCATTGCTAAACAATTCAATAAAAACTTCACATGGAGAGATTGTCCAGTTGAATGCGCAGTGCTCTTCCATGTTAGACTGCAACAATTCTTAGCAAGATATATTCTGTGTGATAAAGGACTACTAGGTAGAGTCAGCATTCACATCATAATCTATGAGGTACAAAATCGAGAATCTATGCATGCACACATGATGCTATGGATAGATGAACAAGACATAGATATCATATCAAAACAAATAGATGCACATATCCCTTACACAAATGATTTTAATAACTGGCCAGAGAATTCAATTCAAAGAAAGCTTAACTATATGGTAATGAGAAAACAAATCCACACATGTACGCCAACATGCAATCTATTTGACTCAAGCACAAACCACAAATGCAAATACGGATTTCCATATCCTATACATTTAGAGACTAAACCTACTATAGATCCTCTAACACAAAGATAGATCTACTTCAATCCATCCCTAGAACATCGTAATGTCGTTCCATACCATGCAGGAATATTACTCTTGTGGCAAGGACACATGAATATTCAAAAAATAACCAACACAAGCCTATCATATTACCTTCTAAAATATGCTATGAAAACCGAACCCATGGGACACATGAACTTGAATCATGGTGATGCAAAACTTCTAGGACTAGCTAATCTAGATCCAATTAAATTAAAAATGATATATGCATACATTCTTTCAAAGCAACATCTCCAATAGAGGTAGCATTGTCATGCTTACAAATATCTACCATTCAAAGAAGCGAATCTGTGCATTTCATTGACTCCTCTCCCCCATCTATGCGCCAAAAATACCTTCGTGAAAATTGTTTTTCTATAATGCATCCTATAGATACATATTGTGGTCATCCAAGTGTCATGGAAAACTTGACCTACTCAAATTGCAAGTTTACATAAATCTATGTTATAAATTCACTTTATAAATTAAGTCAAAATGGAAAATATTATTTAAAAATTTCTAGGAAATAGCACTAAATTCATTTATACATATTCTAGCTCGATACAGCTACTTGCTCGAATCTAGTTGAGCTCTATGCACCTATCAAATCAAAATCATTGTTAGGAATTAGACACTGCCAATATTAAAAGAAATCAATTGGTAAGACCTTTGCAACAAATGACAAATCAAAGCATGAATGCACAAAGCATGCCAAAAGCACAAGTGCATGAGATGACCATAGCACAGAACATGGCATCCACACATAAAGCATCATGCATCAAGCTACATCAAGCGAAGAAGACAACGACATCAACAACATGTATTGAGAAGCAACATCCTTGCCACCTTTAGCCCATATGTTTTGTAAATCAATCTTGACCACCTGAGAGTAGCCATGTAAACACCCTGGGGAGGATTTGATCTTATAATACCCACACTTGACCACCTTAAGTAGCAATGTATGCACTAAGGGGAGGTGATGGAATTTAACTCACATCTGACCACCTTGCAGTAGCCAAAGGATCATGGCACCAAGGGGAGGTGTTGAGATATGGTGCCATGAGCACATAGATTAAAGGCTAAGGTATGGTATAGGAATGTATTAAAGTAGCCACCCTAAGATGTGGACTACATGATGTGGAGATGTGGATTGAGGATATCCACAAGGAGAGGTGTGGATGAGAGGATCCCACAAGTGTTGACTATTATAAAGGCTCTCTCTATAAAAGAAGCCTATCATGTATTGTTGAACACACATTGCAAGAGAAATGCACATTCACTCAAGATTTTGTTTATGAGTCCAAGCTAATCTATCTTGAAACCTAATTAACTTGAGGTACATGTCATGAGCACTCTCTTCATCATGTTTCCACATAGGTTCCATCCACCTTATAGTGTCCATAGGTCCTGAGTCACACATGTTTTCTCAAATGAGTGCCAGGTCGCTATAAAAAAGTATCTCAATGTCGCTATATAGCGACACTTACAATTTTGATAAACGTCGCTATATAGCAACTTTAGAAATGGCTGCCATATAGTGACATTTACCTAAAGTTGCTATATAGCGATGCTTTACGAGACGCGCTTCTAATACCGATGATTAGCACCCCACGCATGCTAAACATCGGTACTTAAAACATCGCAATAGGATTCTATGTAGTAGTGTCTTGTCTGTAAACTTTAGGCCGATTGTTTATAATTATTAAAACATAATTACACATGAAAGTATAGAACATCTAGAGGGAAAAAAAAAATTATTCTCAAGATGAGTCCTCCATTCCAAAAGAAAAATAAGTTAGGATTCTAGAATCCAAACCTTGGAAGTCTTATTTTTAAGAAATGGTTCTTTAGAACTAGTGAAAAGGAAAGTTGGATTCCAAAATCCACTTCATATGAAGATTGGGATTTGGACCCTAACCTTAAAGCTTACATTGTTGTAAAGAAACAAAATAGATCTATTTGGGATTCTGGAATCCCAAAGTTTGGGAAGAGTGGACTTCTAGAGAGTTGAACTAAGATGTGAAAGATTTTGGAATCCCAAAACAAAAAGACATGTAGTGGAAGGTTTTTTAAACTTCAAGCATCAACGTGAGTTTGGTCGTAGTTCCCCTCAACGAGGTTCGAAGGCTCCCAGTAGACCCCAGCCCGCTGTGACAGTATGACTAGTTTATGAATTTTCACTCCTTTGCTTGGGGAGTGCCTCTTCTATTTTTAGTAATTTGGATTCTAGAATCCGCATTTGATAAACTTGGGATACTGGAATCCCAAAATGAAACACAATCAATTGGAACACAGTGCAAAATCTCAAAAAGGGTCATAAAAGCTTGTTTGCCTTGTTTAAGTCTATTGTTTTTGTTTCAATTTGGATTCTAGAATCCCAGTTCTCTACACTTGGGATACTAGAATTTCAAAAAACAACATGGTTTTGTTGGGGAGGAACACAATCATCTAGAATATGGTGCAAAAGTCTGAAAAGTGCCATAGAAGCTACTTTTCCTTCTCTGCAGTTGTTGTATTGCTTTGAAGGTTGGTTTCTACAATCCCAGTTCTCTACACTTGGGATTCTGGAATCCTAGTTTTCTACACTTGGGATACCGAAATCCCAAAAATCAGCACGGTTATATTAACATCAGCACAAATAACTTTATGTCATGCAAAAGCTTCAAACTATTGTCTATTGCCTTCATCCACACCCCTTTGTTTTCATGAAATCGGATTCTAGAATCCGAGTTCTCTATAACTAGGGGAAATGTCTAGCAGGTTCTATGAAATCTTGAAAATCATGTCACTAATAGAAGAAGAAGGGAAAGTGGTTATGAACGTGGATCTTCTGTTCCTTTCACCTCTCCAACGTATTCATGAGTCTTAGTGGAGAAAATTCCATCCTTCAGTTCAGATTCACTGACTCTACATTCAACACATAAAAATCATGTTCGACAAATGTAATTTTAGCACTTCCTTGTGCTCAAATACCGTTAACCGATGCTCTTTACAAAGAGGCAAGAATTCCCAACAAGAATCATGTTTAGTTTACAAATTCTATAAAAGTTGAAATTTCTTGGGTTTTTCTTGAAAAATGTTCTTTATTTAGCGTCTTTCTTGCTTTTTTTAACAAGTGGAAGCAAAATGAAAGTGCTCTTTTGGTCAAAATATTGCAGTTATTATCTCCTAATTTCACAAACTTTATCTGAATTTGGAGAGATTTCACAATGTTCCCTTCAATTTCTATTTTTGAGATGTTTTTTTGGTAAATATTGCGCTTTCATATTTTTGTACCTTTCAGACTAGGATTCTGGAATCCTACCTCTTACATTTGCAACTTTTTGTTCTTTTACAACACTCTAGGTTTCATCTTCTATGCTACTTTCCACTTCACTATTTCT